>NC_091403.1:8752500-9377500 GCF_032191515.1 Phaenicophaeus curvirostris
CCATTCCTCTGCACCCTAAACCCCTTCCTTGCACGCTGTGGCCCTTTCTCTGAACTCTGCAGCCCCTTCGCTGCTCCCTACGTTCACTTTGGTCTCTCCAGCCTCCTTACTCTCCTGGCTGGGCGAGGGGACCCTCGTTCCAGTCCAACAGGGAGGCCTCAGGGCTTGAAGGTGGAAGGTTTTGGGGTGCAAGTAGGTGCCCTGGCTCCTGCTGGGGGGCTGTGAGGACTAACGTAAACACCAGAGATGAAAACAGGGGCATCTGGGGGGCTGCAGGGAACAGGGAACGAGGGGCGGGAGGTGGGGAAGAGGAGATGGGGAGCAGGGGAAAGGGAGCAGGACAAGAGGGAATGGCCTCAAGCTCCACCAGGAGAGGTTCAGGCTGAACATTAGGAACAAAATTTTCACAGAAAGGGTCATTGGGCACTGGAACAGGCTGCCCAGGGAGGGGGGTTGAGTCACCTTCCCTGGAGGTGTTTAAGGGACGGGTGGATGAGGCGCTAAGGGACATGGATTAGTGTTTGATAGGAACGGTTGGACTCGATGATCCGGTGGGGCTCTTCCAACCTGGTGATTCTATGAAATGGGGAGCAGGGGGAAGGGGGCAGGAAATGGGGAGCGGGAGTGGGTAAACAGAGGATGGGGAGCAGGGAGTGAGGAGCTGGGGATGGGAAGTGGGGAGCAGAAAATGGGGGACAGAGGATGGTGTCTCACCTGCCCTGGAGCAGAACTGAGGTGCGGGATGGAGCCCGTGCGCCCCAGGACCCAGGTGACACCATTCGCGCCCTTTTCCACCCCTCTCCCTCGTCAGACACACGCAGCCGGCCCCGGGCTCCTCGCTCGCAGCCGCCCGACGCCTTTTTCCACCGCCTGGTCAAAAGCAGAAGCGAAAAAACTCGCGGCGTGCTAGATCGAAAACACAGCAAAAACAACACGCGCTCAGACAGCGCTTCCCTCGACCGCGGCAGGACTCGAACCTGCAATCTTCTGATCCGAAGTCAGACGCCTTATCCATTAGGCCACGCGGCCACCGATTACGCGAGCTACCCGCGTGCCCTTTTCTGAGCGCTAAGGGCGGAGCGCACCACGCTTGCGGGGGCGGGTGGGGAAGGAACGGGGCGGGACGTGAGAGCGGCCGGAAGCTCCCCCCGCGCGTCCCGCGGTGGATCCGCCCTCGGGCCCGGCGGGAGCGGCGCGCGGCGGGAGCGGGTGGGAGCGCGGGAAATGGGGGGAAACACGGCGGGGGCGGGGGGGCACGGGGGTGTGGGGGGGCACACAGGTGTATAGGGGGGCACGGGTGAATATGACGTGTACACAGGTGTATAGGGGGGTGCACGGGTGCGTATGGGGTGCACACGGGTGCATATGGGGTGCATGGGTGTATAGGGGGTGCACACAGGTGTATATGGGGTGCACACAGGTGTATAGAAGGGTGCACAGGTGCATATGGGATGTACACAGTTATATAGGGGGTGCACAGGTGCATAGGGGGTGCATACAGGTGTATAGGAGGGTGCACGGGTGCATATGGGGTGCACACACGTGTACAGGGGAGTGTGCGGGTGTATATGGGGTGCACACAGGTGTGTAGGGGTGCACAGGTGCATATGGGGTGCATGGGTGTATGGGGGTGCACACAGGTGTATATGGGGTGCATACAGGTGTATAGAAGGGTACACAGGTGCTTATGGGGTGCATACAGGTGTATAGAAGGGTGCACAGGTGCATATGGAGTGCACACAGTTGTGTAGGGGTGGACAGGTGCATAGGGGTGCACACAGGTGTATGGGGGTGCATACAGGTGTATAGGAGGGTGCACGGGTGCATATGGGGTGCACACACATGTACAGGGGAGTGTGCGGGTGTATATGGGGTGCACACAGGTGTGTAGGGGTGCACAGGTGCATATGGGGTGCATGGGTGTATAGGGGTGCACACAGGTGTGTAGGGGTGCACAGGTGCATATGGGGTGCATGGGTGTATAGGGGTGCACACAGGTGTATATGGGGTGCATACAGGTGTATAGAAGGGTGCACGGGTGCATATGGGGTGCACACAGGTGTGTAGGGGTGGACAGGTGCATGGGGTGCACACAGGTGTATAGGGGTGCACGGATGCATGTGGGATGTACACAGTTATATGGGGGTGCACACAGGTGTATGGGGGTGCACGGGTACATATGGGGTGCACACAGGTGTATGGGGGTGCACAGGTGTGGAGGAGGTGCACACAGGTGTATGGGGGTGCACGGGTACATATGGGGTGCACACAGGTGTATAGGGGTGCATACAGGTATATAGAAGGGTGCACAGGTGCATATGGGATGTACACAGTTATATAGGGGATGCACAGGTGCATGAGGGGTGCACGGGTATATATGGGGTGCACAGGTGTATAGGGTTTGCCTGGGTGTGTATGGGTTGCACACAGGTGTATAGGGGGTGCATACAGGTGTATAGGAGGGTGCACGGGTGCATATGGGGTGCACACACGTGTATAGGGGAGTGCGCAGGTGCATATGGGGTGCATACAGATGTGTAGGGGTGCACAGGTGCATATGGGGTGCATGGGTGTATAGGGTGCATACAGGTGTATAGAAGGATGTACAAGTGCATATGGGGTGCACACAGGTGCGTAGGGGTGCACACAGATGTATGGGGGTGCATACAGGTGTATAGGAGGGTGCACGGGTGCATATGGGGTGCACACACGTGTATAGGGGAGTGCGCAGGTGCATATGGGGTGCATACAGATGTGTAGGGGTGCACAGGTGCATATGGGGTGCATGGGTGTATAGGGTGCATACAGGTGTATAGAAGGATGTACAAGTGCATATGGGGTGCACACAGGTGCGTAGGGGTGCACACAGATGTATGGGGGTGCATACAGGTGTATAGGAGGGTGCACGGGGGCATATGGGGTGCACACACGTGTATATAGGGTGCATACAGGTGTATAGAAGGGTGAACAGGTGCATATGAGGTGCACAGAGGTGTGTAGGGGTGGACAGGTGCATAGGGGTGCACACAGGTGTATGGGGGTGCACGGGTACATATGGGGTGCACACAGGTGTATAGGGGTGCATACAGGTATATAGAAGGGTGCACGGGTGCATATGGGATGTACACATATAGGGGGTGCACAGGTGCATGGGGGGTGCATGGGTATATATGGGGTGCACAGGTGTATAGGGTTTGCCTGGGTGTGTATGGGTTGCACGCAGGTGTATAGGGGGTGCACGCAGGTGTATGGGGGGGTGCGTGGCTGCGGGGAGGTGTGCCCAGGTGTACAGGGGGGTGCACGGGTGTGTATGGGGAGTACACAGGTGTATAGGGGGGTGCTGAGAGAAGGTTGCACAGGTATGGGGAGCCGTGCATGGGCACACAGGAGGTGCAGGGGTGTATGGGGTGTGTAGGGCTGCAAGGGGGGTGCACAGGTGCATAGGGGGGTGTGCACAGGTGTGTGCGGAAGTGTGTGCATGTGTATAAGGCGGTTGCACGGATGCAGGGAAGCGGAGCTGAGCGAGCGGTGCCGAGCTCTCCCTCACTGTTTGCTCTCTCCCTGCAGCTCCTGGGGAGCAGCCCGTGCTGGAGGGGCGTCCCCAGAGCAGGGCGAGATGAGGCGCGTGCTCTGGAGGGGATCGGTGAGGGGCTGCGCTGCAGCCAAGCCCCGGCGATGCTCCTCCAGCTCCTCCGCTAGCCGCCCGCTGCCGGAGAACCCGAGCCAGGAGCCCGTCAACAACCAGCGGCGCGTGAACCCCCTCAACATCCAGATGCTGTCCAGGACCCTCCATGAGCAGATCTTCCGGGGCGCCCAGGTCCACCACTCGGCAGCGGAGATCCAGAGGAGCGTGGAACACCTGCAGCGCCACGACCTGTGGGGCAAGGAGACCTCTATGCTGCCCGACGTGGACCTGCAGCTGCCTCGCATGTACGGGGACAACATCGATGAGCATTTTCGCCTCCTGGCGCAGAAGCAGAGCTTGCCCTACCTGGAGGCGGCCAACGAGCTGCTGCAGTGCGAGCTGCCCCCCGCGCCCGTGGAGTGGGCCTGGCAGCTCGGCTGGACTCGCTACGGCCCTGACGGGCGAATGGAAGCCGTCGACTTCCCTGAGGAACGGGCGGTGGTGTTCGACGTCGAGGTTTGCGTGGCTGACGGCCACTGCCCGACGCTGGCCGTGGCGGTCTCGCCGCACGCCTGGTGAGATGTGGGGCTGGCTGTGATGCTGGGGTCCTGCCCATCACGGCAGGGGGAACGTGCAGCTCTGGGAAGGGTGAGGGTGCTCCTAAGCAGAGCTTCTTCCCGCAAACCACTGCCAGTTTGTGGTGAAAACGCAGCAAAGCCCGAAGTGTTGCTGGGGAATGTGAGGTGGGTGTCCTGGAGACCAAGCGCAGTGTTCCCTGCCGTTGGTTTCCTCTGTCCCACAGGTGGGATCCTGCTCAGCACCCCACGGCACAGCAGGCTTTTGGTTGTGGGAGCTCCTGCTTTGTTTTTTAAGACTGTGGGATGCCCCGTGTCCTCTGCAGGTACTCCTGGTGCAGCAAGCGGCTGCTGGAGCAGCGATATTCCTGGTCCAACCACCTCACCCTGGCCGACCTCATTCCCCTGGAGAGCCCGGCAGGCAGCAGCTGTGCTGGCAAGCAGGACTGGCCAGAGAGAGTGGTGGTGGGGCACAACGTGGCCTTTGACCGGGCATTCATCAAGGAGCAGTACCTGATTCAGGTAATCTGCAGTGCCACGGCTTCCTGCTGAGTTGTGGTTCATTTAACAGGCTGCCCAGGGAGGTGGTTGAGTCACCTTCCCTGGAGGCGTTCAAGGGACGGATGGATGAGGCGCTGAGGGACATAGTTTAGTCTTTGATAGGAATAGTTGGACTCGATGACCTGATAGGTCTTTTCCAACCTGATGATTCTATCCCCTGATGTGTCCCAGGGCTCCCGTGTGCGTTTCCTGGACACCATGAGCATGCACATGGCCATCTCGGGGCTGACGGGCTTCCAGCGCAGCCTCTGGATGGCTGCCAAGCACGGCAAGAGGAAGGGACTGCAGCAGGTCAAGCAGCACATCAAGAAAACGCGCAGCCAAATGGAGGGGCCAGCTGTGAGTAAGGGAGCTGAGCCACTGGCGAGTGGTGGTGGTGGCAGGGGACCATTTGATCCGGTACGCACAGAAAATGACCTGTTGGAGTGGCTCTGCTGGGTGAATCTCTCCCAGTGCCTTCCGGATGACCTGGCCTTGGTTTCAAATGGAGCCGTGGCATCCTTCGCCCCTCCTGATCTCATCTGTGGCCGGTCCTTGTCCCGCACTGTCCGACGCCGCTTTGTTTGCAGGTCACTTCATGGGACTGGGTGCATGTTAGCAGCATCAACAACCTGGCGGACGTGCACGCGCTGTATGTTGGAGGGGAGCCGCTGGAGAAGGAGGCACGGGAGATCTTCGTGAAAGGGACCATGGCCGACATCAGGACTCACTTCCAGGTGCGGGCAGTCAGCCTGGTGGGCAGTAGGAGCTGGAGATTGGAGAGAGGCAGGAGCAGCTGCTCCCCTTTCCTGGCAAGGTCTTTGTGTGGGCGGGGGGCTGTGTCGTACCCTGTCCTTTCACAGCCCTGGTGCCTTAGAATCATAGGATCACTAGGCTGGAAAGGACCTACTGGATCATAGAGTCCAGCCATTCCCATCAGTCACTAAACCCTGCCCCTCAGCACCTCATCCACCCGTCTTTTACGAGGGGTGGCTGCTTTGCTTGCTCTCACCTGCCTCTGCCCCCAGGACCTGATGTCGTACTGTGCCCGTGATGTCCAGGCTACCCACGAGGTGTTTCAGGAGCAGCTGCCCCTCTTCATGGAGAGGTGAGAACTGCTGAGCTGCGGCTGGTGTTGGCCAAGGGGCTGTGGTTTGGGCTGGCAGTGGGGAAGCCTGCGGTCCCTCTGGGGGTGGGATGCAGCTCTTCTTGTCCCTGGGCGGCAATGGGAGGTTTGGAGAGCCCTGAAGCCCATTTCAGGAAGGACCTCAGACCACCCCTCTGCATATAAGGAGGAATAAATGGCAGCACAGCATGGCTGATGGAGGCAAACAGATTTAATGAAGCAGATCGAAGTGGTACAGCTTTGGGGACAGTGCACAGGGTTGCTTTTAGAGCAGGGATTTATGTGCAAGGCAGGTAGAAAATAGAGGAGTCTTTACAGGTTGAGGGGAAGAGCATCAAGTGTTCTGTGGGGCTGGGAAACTAGGTAAAGACACACTTGTGTCTGTTGTAGTCTGGTGTTTTCAGGGCAAAATCCCTCCAGCAAACATCTAACTCCTCCCTGCTTCGGGCTGTAGGTGTCCCCACCCCGTGACATTTGCAGGGATGCTGGAGATGGGGGTGTCCTACCTGCCAGTCAATGGGAACTGGAAGAGGTACCTGGATGATGCTCAGGGCATCTACGAGGAGCTGCAGAAGGAGATGAAGAAGTCGCTGATGAACCTGGCCAACGATGCCTGCCAGCTGCTGCACGAGGACAGGTGCCTGTGGGCCCGGGGTGCAGGTCCTGGGTGGCCCCTGGGGGGCTGCAGGTGGGTTTTGTGGATAGGAGCAAAGGCAGCATGTGACAACAGCGTGTTGGCAGGTACAAGGATGACCCCTGGTTGTGGGATCTTGAGTGGGACACGCAGGAGTTTAAGCAGAAGAAGAACCCGGGAAAGAAGAAGGGTCAGGACAGGGACAGCAAAGCCCCTGTGATGGCAGCGGGTGCAGACAGGGCCACGCAGGAGTGGCAGGAAGGTGAGTGTGGGTGGTCCCTGGGGATGAGGGATGCTCGAGGGATACCCTCCTGCGAGTGCCCAGATGAAGAGCCATGGTTCATTGGCTCTGGCGAGTGAAGCATCGCTGGCCTGCGTCCCCGCGCTGGGGCACTCGGCAAGGGACTGGCTTGAGGTCCCTGGGGGTGGCACAGAGGGCTCTTTGCCAGCCAGTCCTCTGTCCCCACCAGACTCCGGCCCTCCCAGTGAGGATGAGGAGCTGAAAGCCCCTGTGAGCCAGGTCTGCCTGGAGCGTCTGAAGGAGACAGTCGCGCTGCAACCCAAGAGACTCCAGCACCTGCCAGGCCACCCGGGGTGAGTTGGGGACCCTGGGTATTTCTAGGGCTTGTCTTGCGCTCTCTGACCTGTCCCTGCTGCTCCCCAGCTGGTACCGCAAGCTGTGCCCGCGCCTGGAGGAGGAGGGGTGGGTGCCAGGACCCAGCCTCATCAGCCTGCAGATGAGGGTGACCCCGAAGCTGATGCGCCTCGCCTGGGATGGCTTCCCGCTCCATTACTCAGAGAAGCACGGCTGGGGCTACCTGGTACCCGGCAGGCAGGACAATTTGCCAGCAGATCCCTTGGAGCTGGAGGGCCCTCCGTGCCCACACAGGTGAGGGGGTCATAGCAAAGTTTAATGGCATCTTGGCTCTTATCAGAAACAGCATGACCAGCAGGTCCAGGGAGGTTATTCTCCCTCTGTATTCGGCACTGGTGAGACCGCTCCTTGAATCCTGTGTTCAGTTCTGGGCCCCTCACCACAAGAAGGATGTTGAGGCTCTGGAGCGAGTCCAGAGAAGAGCAACAAAGCTGGTGAAGGGGCTGGAGGACAGGCCTTATGAGGAGCAGCTGAGAGAGCTGGGGGTGTTTAGCCTGGAGAAGAGGAGGCTGAGGGGAGACCTCATTGCTCTCTACAACTACCTGAAAGGAGGTTGTGGAGAGGAGGGTGCTGGCCTCTTCTCCCAAGTGACAAGGGACAGGACAAGAGGGAATGGCCTCAAGCTCCACCAGGGGAGGTTCAGGCTGAACATTAGGAAAAAATTTTTCATGGAAAAGGTGATTGGGCACTGGCAGAGGCTGCCCAGGGAGGTGGTTGAGTCACCTTCCCTGGAGGTGTTTAAGGGATAAGGTGGACAAGGTGCTGAGGGGCATGGGTTAGTGTTTGATAGGAATGGTTGAACTTGATGAGCTGGTGGGTCTTTTCCAACCTGGTGATTCTGTGAAAGTGCTGAGATGTGGGTTTGCCCCACGGTGGGGTTGGGGAGCACCCCAGGACCTGCCCAGGTGCTGCCCTGGAGCTGTGGTCCCCGCTGTGGGTGCGAGCCCTGCCCTCTCCCCGCCAGGGTGATTGAGTCCCTGTACAGGCAGCACTGCCTGGAGAAGGGCAAGGAGCAGCCCCCGGGTCTGGAAGCTGCCGTGGAGGGTGAGCTGCAGGCGATGGATGACAGCACGATATGGCAGAAGGTAAAGGAAGGGATGGAGGATCCTTTGGTGGAGGGAAGTGTGGGGCTGGGCTTATTCCTGTGTGCGTGTGAAAGCTAGCTCCACGCGTGGCTCCTGGGGCTGGAAGTAAGAAGTTTTCTTCGACAAGCGTTAAAACACCAGAGAACTGGTGTTTGACCGAGCTGTGGTCCCTCTGCTGCAGGTGGAGGAGCTGAGCCAGCTGGAGGTAGACGTGGAGGAGAAAATGGGCAGAGCCGACCAGAACCTCATGCAGGTAGAGGGGGTTCCTGTTGGATGGGGTGGTGGATCGGTCCTTGTTCCCTTGGTTTCTCCCTCCTGCCGTGTCAAGAGTGTTCCCGGCATCCCCTTGCATGGCTGTCGCAGGAGGAGATGGAAGAGCTGTGTGAGCCAGCAGAGGGAAGGAGCCAGCCCCCGTACCACCACGGCAACGGTCCCTACAACGATGTCAACATCCCTGGGTGCTGGTTCTTCAAGATGCCTCACAAAGCAAGTTGGGTGATCCTGGGGGGGTCTTCCTTGGGGCATCCCGGCCACTCCGTGTCCCAGCTCCCCTGGTTCTGCTGCACACTCTGCTGCAGCGCTGCTGGGACCCTGGGATCTTGTCCCGTGGGGTAGGGTGGTAGAAAGGCATCTCTAACCGGGGTAGAATACACAGAGCTTTATTGTTGTTGAGCGGTAGCGTGCTGATCCCCAGCACCTCTTTTGCTGCTAAAGGATGGGAACGACAACAACGTGGGAAGCCCTTTTGCCAAGGATTTCCTGCCCCAGATGGAGGATGGCACCCTGCGGGCTGCTGTGGGCCGCACGCATGGGACTAGAGCCCTCGAGATTAACAAAATGATCTCATTTTGGAGGAACGCTCACAAGCGGATCAGGTGAGCAGCTGCCTTCAGCTGAACTGTGATATCCCTGCGGGTGGAGGCTGTGTCACAGCTGTGGGAGGTTGTGCGGATGTGGGGGGCTCAGCATCTCACCTGCCATGTGTCCCCCCAGTTCTCAGATGGTGGTGTGGCTGAAGAAAGGAGATCTGCCTCGCGTGGTGACCAGGTGTGGGGAGGACCAGCCTCAGCTGTGACCATGATCCCCTCTGTGTCACTCTGGAAAGGCTCTGGCAAGGTGATGCTCACCCTCACCTCTGTCCCAGGCACCCTGACTATAACGAGGAGGAAGATTATGGAGCCATCCTGCCGCAGGTGGTGACTGCCGGCACCATCACCCGCCGGGCAGTGGAGCCCACGTGGCTGACAGCCAGCAACGCCCGGGTACGGCCACACTCAGGTCCTTGCAGGGAAGGTTTGGGGTACCCTCTGTGTGTTTTGGACTGGTGGGAGCAGCCTGGAATGGAAGTGGGAGTCAGGGCTGGTGCTGGGCCTTTCTCTTGCTGATGCGTGGGTTGATTTTGGGAAAGGGGAAGGGATCAGCAGAGGCTCCTGAGCTTCAACATTTGATGAGAGGAGAAGAAAACACTGAAGCGCTTGTTTCTTTCCTTCCCCAAGCTCCTCTTCTTCCATGCTGGAAGAGCATAGGGGGAGTGACCAGGTGAGTGATGCCCCACGTGTGCATTAAACCTGGTTTTGACTTTCAGAGCAGAGTTTAGGGCGTGGGCAGCCCTGTGCTGTCGTGCCGCAGCTGCGGGAGGAAGGCTGCTCCCATGCTGCTCAGGAGGAGAGGGAGGTGCAGGGCTTCTGCTGAGCTGGGCATCATGTCCCACAGGCCGACCGGGTGGGCAGTGAGCTGAAAGCCATGGTCCAAGTGCCACCTGGCTACTGTCTGGTGGGCGCAGACGTGGATTCCCAGGAGCTCTGGATAGCTGCCATCCTCGGCGAGGCGCACTTTGCCGGCATGCATGGTGAGCTGGGGCTGCGCCGGGGGAGAGGTTTGCTGGGAAGTGGAGTGACCTCTGTTTTATCACAGGACTGTTAGCACAAATACCACCAACTAAAAACCTAGACTCTCAAATACTCTGTGAAATCAAGTTTTACTCAGCTTATTATGGCAAGAAAGGTAACAAATGGTTAGTAGTGATCAATGACAAGTTAACAGTGACAGCTTTTAAAGGCAATACGTCTAATCATTGCCACAAGGGAATAAGTATAGTGATTAAGAAAGATCCATTACCAATTGCTTCTTTATCATCATCCACAGCCACAGTTGCTGGTGGGAGTGTGTTTTTCTCACAGCAAGGATTTGGAGAGGCTGTCCCAGCAATTGGGGTCTTACACCACTGAACAAACAACTTACATCACCCTAAAAATGCAGAGTCTCTGGCCCCAGCTGCTTTCTCGCTGCCTCTTTCTCACGCCTTCTTAAACCAAGAATAGCACAGCACAATCGCACTGTAATAGCAATGTGAGAAGTTCTAGATCGAACAGGACGCGCAGCCACATGCTACAAATCATCCGTGGGTCATCCACGTTGCTGTGGGCTGGTTGATCAGGCTTCACCCCCGCCCGAGCCTGGTCCCATTTGATGTGAACCCCCCCTGCTCCCCTCCTGGCAGGCTGCACGGCCTTTGGCTGGATGACTCTGCAGGGGAAGAAGAGCAACGCGACCGACCTGCACAGCAAGACGGCCGCCACGGTCGGCATCAGCCGGGAACACGCCAAGGTCTTCAACTACGGGCGCATCTACGGGGCCGGGCAGCCCTTTGCCGAGCGGCTGCTGATGCAGTTCAACCATCGGCTGACGCAGCAGCAGGCGCGCGAGAAGGCTCAGCAGATGTACGCGGTCACCAAGGGCGTCCGGAGGTGAGCGCTGCCTGGGGAGGCGGTGGGAGAGCAGGATGGGGATGATGGTTGGGTGCCTGGAGACCTGGGTTTCTCTCCCTTCCAGATTTCGTCTCTCTGAGGAGGGTGAATGGCTGGTGAAGCAGCTGGACTTGGATGTGGACAGGGCGGAGGATGGATTGGTGTCTGCCCAGGATGTCCAGCGGCTCCAGAGAGAAGCCATGAAAAAGTGAGTTGCTCCAACCCCGCGTGGCTGTGGTGGCATTGAGGTGCGAGGTGGAGGGAGCTGCAGGCAGATAGGGTTGCATGGTCCTCATTCTCCCTGCGCCCACAGGACAGTCTATTTGATCTGGGAACTCCCAGACTTCCCGAGTGAGCAGGAAGGCTGCAGGGATCATTTGGCTCCTCCAAACCATTTGAGGCTCTCGAATGGGGCTTGCAGCCTTGTCCCACACTTGCAACCAACCTCTCCTCCACCCCACCAGGTCCCGGAGGAAGAAGAAGTGGGATGTGGTTGGGCACCGAGTGTGGGCTGGAGGCACCGAGTCCGAAATGTTCAACAAGCTGGAGAGCATCGCCTTATCCCCATCCCCACAGACACCAGTGCTCGGCTGTCGCATCAGCAGGGCCCTGGAGCCTGCTGTGGCCAAGGGGGAGGTAAGGACGGGGCTCTGTGCTGCTGAGCTCTCAGCTTTGCTTGTCTTCTCCAAAATGGAACCTCACTCCACCCTTCCTGGATGCTGGAGACCAGGAGCCTCTTGGAACTGTGCTGGAAACCCATTGCCCCTTTTCTTTATCTGCATGCCACCAAGGAAACCCAACAACCCTGAATTTAACAGACTTCTCTGCATCAGGACAAGGTTCAGTGCTGTTCTAGCACCTGTCTCTGTTTCCTTCCCCCAGTTTCTGACCAGCAGAGTGAACTGGGTGGTGCAGAGCTCAGCTGTTGACTACCTGCACCTCATGCTCGTCGCCATGAAGTGGCTTTTTGAGGAGTTTGACATCAATGGGCGCTTCTGCATCAGCATTCATGATGAGGTTCGCTACCTGGTCCAGCAGCAGGATCGTTACCGGGCAGCCCTGGCTCTGCAGATCACCAACCTCCTCACACGGTGAGCTGTGACGCTGTGGTGTCTCCTGGGGATGAGCAGCAGCAGTTTTGGGGTGGGACAGCAGGAGTGGGTGGCGCAGGGGTTGCCTTTCAGAAGTTTTCTTCTGCTCAAGGGAAGCTGGCATTGATGGTGATTGCAGTTCCTTTACGCATGACTTGGGTGGCTATAAATGGAGCTCAGCTTTGATTTCCAGAGATAATCTGCTGGCAAGAGGGGGATATTTTCAGCTTGTGGCTCCTACAGAGACAGGGCCAATCGTTCCGCTCTGCTGGGAGGCGAGTGCATCACTTTCAGGTCTGTGGCCATCGCGTGGCAGCAGCGCTTGGACTTGAACAACCAGTTGGGAGCCTGAAACTGTCCCCATTCCTTGTCTCCCCACTGCCTTGAGGGCACAGCGAGAGGCACAGCTCATTGGCTCTGCAGGCACCAGCACTCTTGCCCCTTGCACAGCGTTGGGTGTTTTGCTGCCTCCCTGCCCCATGCAAGGTTAAGCTCAGCCTAGGAAGCTCCTGACCTCAGGGGGCTCCCTTGGATGTAGCTCAGGCACAGCCAGCTTTGCAAATCTCCTTCCTGGCACTGTGGGGCCAAAGCCGAGCTCTTTTCTCGGATGCAGCAACAGCCTTTCTGTGCCGGTGTGGCATGCGCAGCATGAGCAGACACCCTGATGCTTGTGGCTTTGTGCCGACTCCTGCGAGCACAGGGCTTCCTGCTGGGAAAATCCAGCATCTGCTCTGCCTGGGAGGATTAGCCAAAAGCGAAGGGCTGGGTCCTTCCTTTCTTCCGAGGAGGGTCAGTGCACCATTACTCTGTTCCACCTATGTCTGCTTTAGCGATACTTGACCCTCCTGCTACCCAGCACTTAAAAAGCACCTTGTGTCCCACCCGCTGAATGACATGGGTGCAAAATAACCTTGTAGTGGTGGCTGATCAGAGCTAAGGCTGGTGTGTGTCACCATCTCTTGTTCTTCCAGGTGCATGTTTGCCTACAAGCTGGGCCTCCAGGATCTGCCACAGTCGGTGGCTTTCTTTAGTGCAGTGGATATTGACCAGTGCTTAAGGAAAGAGGTGACCATGAACTGTGTGACGCCATCAAATCCAAGCGGGATGGAGAAGAAGTACGGCATCCCTCAAGGTGAGCCGTGTCCGCGCAAGGTAAACCCCCGCCATCCTCTCTGCACAAGCAGAGCACTTGGCCTGAGCAGCCCTTCCATGAGGGCTCCTCTGTACAGCAGAGGCACCTCCTGAGCTCCTTGCTTCCCAGCCCAGGGCATCCATCACCCTGCTGCCAGCCCCTCTCCACCTCTCTTTCTTTTCACAGTCCCAGAGTAGCTTGTGCTGCTGCTTCCCCATGTTTCTGACAGAGATGAGCCAGGTCTGGCTCTCTTATCCCATGCGCATATTTGCTTTGTGCCTCCCAAAGAGAGAGGAGGCCCCTGTTCATGTTTAACACAGCCCAGAATTGACTTGTTCCCTCTCTGAAACAAGGTGCCTCAACGACCTTGTGTATTTTGCCCTCCAAACCCAACCTTTTCCAGCCTTCAGTGCTTTCCCTCCCTCCCTGCTCCCACTTAGCCCAGTGCAGCTGTTTGGAGAACTGCCTGGGCATTGCTCTGTTCCACCCCAGCAAGCCCAAGGCCTGCAGTCTCCCTGTCTGCACTCAATGTCACCCTCTTAGCTGCTGCAAGCAAACATTTAACTCTTGGCTGGGAACCGCTTTAAACGGCTCCTCCTCGATGTGCGGGAGTGTTTTCCTAGATAAGGAGATTTTTCCTCTGGGTTGTTGGACATATCAGACACTCCACCCTTAGGTAACCTTTATTAGGAATCTTACACACAAAGGGTGCTTTTAGAAACGAGATTTGTGTTTTGTGGGCAAAAAGGGCACCCAGAACAAGGCAAATTGAACAAGTGCATCCCAGCAGGGTCAAAAGATAACAGCAAAACGCAGCAGCCTTGCCCGAGGAAGCTGTCACCTCTCAGCTTCACAGGAGCTGCACATGCAGCAAGCATCAACTCTGAGGCAGAAGAGCTCATGGTTCCACCTTCCTACTGGTGCCAGTTCCTGCATTCACACTACTACACAAAACTGAAATTTGAATAAATTTAGGGCTTTTTGTGCTACACGCTCTGAACTAAATCAAATCATGACCGTCACTCTTACATTACATAGTCCCTGAGCGTACTGCAGAACAGGGGGAACTGATTGTCCCATTCTCTTCCAGGAGAAGCACTGGATATCTATCAGATAATTGAAATAACCAAAGGTTCGCTGGAGAAGAAATGATGATGCTAGAGTGCCAGAATGACAATTGTGCAGAGAGCGTGCCAGAGCCTGGCTGTCCTTGCAGAAGATCTTTTGGCAGGGACTCATCCTGGTCAGTTTCCTTTTCTGCTATAAGAAAGGATGTACTTAGGGGAGAAGATTTTGATAGCAGCACATTCAAATAGCAGAGGCGCTTAAGAGGGCAGCAGCCAGCTGTAAAACCTGAGACCGTGGCCTGAGTTGCTGCTTGCACGCCCATGGACACAAAGGAAGAATTCAGAAGTATTTGGCAAGAGAAACAACAAACCATCGTCTCCATGCACACCATTCTCCAAGACCAAGGCGAGTCTGCTGCAGAACAGGCACTGTGGGAGGAAAGCAGCAGCAGCAAGCCCAGCTTTATGTTTTTCGCCGTCTCTTCTTTTTGGGTTCCTGGTTCTCATCTGTCTGCTCTGCTGTGCTGCTCTGCAGAGGGGAGGGAGAGAGTAGCAGAACAGTGTGGTTGGTTTTGTGTGATTAATCTTGGGAACGTTTACCTAAAGCAAGAAACCAGATGTGCAGAACAAGATTTGGCTTTTCCCTCCCTAACAAAATGACCTCAATATGGAACTCAGGTTAGATCACAGGTTATCCGTGGCACAGGACAGGGATGGTTTGTGCTGAGTTTTGATTTGCTGAAACACTCAGGAAAACATGGACAGAAGCACCAATAAAAACCTGGACAATCAGCAAAGAAATTGTTTATTATTTTAATCCAGTACAGGTTGCAGTACCTTTACCAGCACAATTCCCTAGGGGAGAATGATGTCTTGCACAGTTTTCCCTGTCAGCTGTTTCTCTGCAAACGTTAACGTGGCTGCAAAACCACTTCACAGCACACTGCAAAGGTCTGATCCTGGCCAGCCAGTAGGTCCTCAGAGGTAATGCCAATAGACGGCTCTGCTTGCTGATAACAACAAGCTTTTAAGAGCAGCCTCACTTCTCTAAGACCAGAGATACAGGCAACTCGTGCTTGGAAATAAAGGTTGCTAAAGGCAGAGGGCTGGAGAGTAGGGGAAGTTATCCAGACAAACTCCTGATTTCACATACACCTGCACAGCTCACAAATACAGCTGGCCTCAGGAAAGAGGGAAACTTGTCAGTAAAAGCAGCTAAATGAGTTCTGACCTGGTTGTTGTCTGGCTCATTTTCGGCATCCTCTGTGTTGTGCTCCTGCAACACGCTGTCTAGCATGGATGCGTTGATGCGGAAGTCCCGGGAAGTGCTTAGCTTCATATATTGCATCAAGTTCACCTGCAGCAACCAAGATGAAACAAGAGGGAGAAGACATTTAGTTTAGTTTTCTGCCCTGTTTCATCCTTTCCACAGCACTGAGACCAAGTCCATCGCAGTAATGATGCAGGACTGAAGCAAAAGGTAGGTGAACAAGCACCTGCCCCCATGCAATCCAGTGGCCCACTTATGTTTTCCAAAAGCCAATTGATGACTGGTTACTCTGATGTAGAACCTACCTCATCATGGTACACTTCTCTCCTGCTTCTGAAACAAAGTACGGGAGTAGGGTTGGAGAAGCTGGCATTAAGTGTGGTAGTTCCTGCTCAGCCAGAAAGCCCACAGCATGTTTAGTGACAGCAGTTGACACCTGTTGGTGTCACTGAGACAGCAGTTCAGTAGAGTTTGGCCAGAGCCTTGGGCAAAGGCTGGAAGAGGAGCATGGTCTGTATGGTTTCCCAATTTGAGCAGCAGTAGAGATTTTTAAAGGTGGAACAGCAACAGCTTTCCACCATGCCACTGTTCCACTGAATTCAGGTCACCAAAGAGTTCTGCTTGTATTACCTTTGACTTCTTGGAGAGATGGATAAGGAACTTCTCATATTGCTCTATTGCAAAAATCAGATTTGGGATTGGCTTGGTGTCCCGAAGCACCTTAGCCTGAAATGCAGAGAAGGATGTAAGGTTAGAGTTAGAAGTGAACAGCCCAAAGATTCCCTTGTACTGTTGTCATTAATGAGCATCCTAGCTACAGCAGTAGTGTAGCACCCCTATCAGCAGCTTCATTCCCCCAAAAGACAATGACAGTATGACATGAAGACCACGCTCCAGTTTAGAAAAGAATCTTCAGTAACTTCTCTCCATTCTAGTCCTGCCAGCTTTGATACTGGTTTTAAATGGATTCCCACAATGGTTCTGCAGTAAAGTTCTCTCATGTATTGTTTCAGACTCTGTGGGAAGTCCACAGCCCCACCACAGCAAAACTTTTTCTGCGTCAGCTCTGCCGAGGCATCTCAAGCCTGTTTGTGGCTTTTAAACCCTTAACATCACAGGAATATCTGGGACAACCAACAAGACAGAGGAAATGGTGGCTGGGAGCACAAGCAAAGGACATAAGAGGTCAGGAACCTGCCAGCCTGCTCACTTGCTCCCAGCCAAATCAGCCAATCATTCTCAACTGCATTACTTTAGTGGAATCCACTATCTTTAAATGTACTGATAAAAATAAGACACACTTAACCAGTGTGCACTATCAGTTCCAATAACTTAGCCCATTTCTGCAATTTCATAGCGTACCACAAATGATAAAATACCAGAGAAGAGACTATCTAGGCTTTATCTTTGCTTCACGTCTATGAGCTTTTAGGCTGCATTTAGTGACAGTGGCACTTTTTTGTTGTGTTTTTTTTTTGTTTGTCTGTTTGGGGTTTTTTGACTTTTCTGTGAAGCTAAGGTAGAATAAATTTGATTTTTACTTAAAAGCTCAAATGACAGTTTGTCATTGATGATCTGCAAGAAGCCACCAGGTAACACAAGCCTTGAGATACGATCCCAAGCTCAAACACAGCCCAGGTTCTAAAAGAGAGTGAGTCAATCTTACCATGACTGTGGAGACTGCAGCAGCTTCATCCTCTTTCTTCTTCTTTTTCTTCTCTTCTGAAAAGCTTAAGCTCTCACTGTGTATGTTCTGAAGGAGGATGCCAAAAGACTTGGTGTTAGAAGGTAAGCAGGGAAGAAAAGCCAGCCAAGTAAGGCCAGAGAAGTCTTTGCTCTGGCCAGCTAACAGCATTACAAGCCAGATGACAGAAAGACAGTGATACAATGATGGAATTGAGGGTAATTTAAAAAAAAAAAAGAAGGAAAAACAATTTAGTAATTTATGCATTCAGAAATATGTATGTGTGAGAAAAGCCCAGAAGCTGTAGCTCTGCCCACCACTACACCTTCCCCAGTATGCCATCTCTGTTCTACAGTTCCTGTGGTCCTTACTCAAGCACTTAATTCCTCTTCAAACAGCTAAATCCCAGCTTTGGCACTACAGTCTTTGGCACTCACATTACTTTACGCTGTGATTTCTGCAGTGTTGTTAACCACAATAGCAAATAAAGGTCAACAGTAGTATTAATCTCATCCCAAAAAATCCACATGAACAGAGGGGAACGAAAACCAACTAAAAACCAGCACCCCAAATGCTCTTCCTTCTGTGCTCAAGTAGAAATCACCATGCTCAGTCCCAATGGTGTTGAAATGTCTTACGCTATTATTTGACCTAGTAAAGCTTAAACTATAAGAAACTCAAGCCATGTCAAGAAGATTAATAGTCCCCAAAGGTGCCCATGTACGGCACCTGATACACCACTCAGCAGACAGACTTGACTGTGATTTTGCCAGTTAATTTAGGCCTTACCTGTACGTAAGTAATGAATGAGTAACACTGTGGGGTCAAATGGGAACCCGAGAGCTTCACCTGCAAAGAAACAGAGGTTGTCGTTCCTCCCAACTCAAGGCAATGAGCCATTTCCTCCAGGAATTTGTTCACACTCACCAGCTTTTCTAGCCTTCCTGGTATGGTATTTGAGGTGCTACGGCAAGCTTGGATATACTGCAAGGAAAGCATAAGAGAGTTTCTGGTAGACATGCTGCTCCCATCTTGCCCTCTGTACTTTCAGGTAGTGTTCAAAGCAGCTCATCCAGTAGCACAGTAGGGAGGGCAGGATTTGCAAGAACTATCCTCCTCAGTAGCTTGCTGTATCCCAAATACCATGCCTGCATTTCAGAGCTGTGAGAGCTCTAGGGCATTGACCACATTGCCTCAAACTAGCTCTACCAGCCCGTTTTCAGGGCCCATTTCCCCCAGGAACAAGTGGCAAGGGCAGGATTACTGAGCGCTGTGAGAACATCACTAGTTGTTCACTGCAGCACACAGCCGCGTACAGGGGAACCTGCAAGACACACTGGAAAGAACTACTCCAAGCCACATACAGCCAAATTCAGCTGGAGACAAGCTTGCCTTTATCTCCACTGGTACAACTATCACTGCTGCAGAAAAGTCACAAGATTGAGGGCATGAAAGACAACAGAATAAGGACTCTGCTCCTGCAAGAGATCAACAGCCCAGTCTTGAGAACAGCTGCTGCCAGGGGTCACTGTGAGCTTGCTGTAGCAGATAGGGAAAAAGATTTTAGATCCCAATCAGCCCTGTCAGCAGAGTAGCACTCACATGTTTGACGAGGGAGGTGAGAATTGCGTATGTCTTGCTGAGGCTTCTCAGTAGCGTGTCCACACAGCTCCCTGCAGGGAGTGCTGTCTGTACTAGCTCATGATAAACTGTCAGCAGAGTTCCCAGCTGCAGAATTATCCCTTTCTCCAGAGCCTGGATTTCGTTTGGTGCCTGAGAAGGGTCTTCTGGAGGAAAGAGATGAATACCCAGTGAAACTGTGTCTAATGAATACAGTTATGCAGGTGGGAGGCATGAAAGACTAGCTTTGTATCTGATGCACAAAGCACCAGTGTGGCAAAGGGAAAATAACCACTGGAGGGATTTTGTGACAACACACTATCTCACACTGTTTATATGGAACCAGCTCAAGGGAGAGTTTAACCTCCTCTCAGATGATGCTACCTCAAAATCCAAAAATTTCTTTTTGCTGTATATTTCATCTGGTTTTGACAAAGGTGTAACAGTAAGAAGCGGGCCACTTTTATTACCTGATGTGTCTGATCGCAGACTGGCAAGTTTCTTGATAAGCCAATCCACCTCTTCAAGGACCTTATCAGCCTGACCCAGAACCAGCAGCTAAGGCAGAAACACCAATAACAAAACAGGTTTTTGGAGGAGTCTGGCACAACTGGAAAGCTGCTTGTAGCAGAATAGCCCTGGACACTACAGGTTCTTCCATCCACACTATTTTGACTCACACAGACAGTAGGGGCTGCAGTCTTGGCATTCACTATGGCAAAATGGGACCGACTCTCCAGTTCGACATCCTGGTTGGAGGAGAGAAATTCTGGTGAGTAAAACTTCAGCTGCTGTCACAGTTTGCACCAGAGATGCACTCGCTTTTACCCTGGCAGCGCTCAAGTGAAGAAGAGTTAGAAGGCTTCTGCATCATACCTGGTCTATGTCTCCCAGGCAAGCGTGGATGTCTTGTGCGAGTTCACGCAGCAGACTGACAGGACTCTTGTACTGAACATGGAGACTGAAGAGCAGAGACAGCAAACCCTTACAGCAAGTGATATCCTCTGTGGTAAAGGGAAGAGAAAACAACACATTACCAGGTGCAGAGCTCCCCTAGCTATTTAGGAACATCAGAGATCCAGTGAGGGAAGACTTAAGAGTAACAGTATGGATGTTTAAACAGTATGGATTTAACAGTCTGTATTCCCAGAAATGATACACAGTAGATGAGAATCCCATGAAAATACTGCAGCTACAAAAGCAGAGTTTATAACATCAGGCATCATATATAATACTACAAGGGAAAGTACAGCACACTGGAGCCCTCAGCTTATGGAGAAATGACAACCAGAAGCACTGAGGAAGAACAATACAAGCTCTGGAAAGAGTAATATCTTTCCAGAGTATAAATCCAGATTTGAGCAACAGATGTGCTAAATAACCATGAAAAAAAAGTCAACCAAATGGCTGCTTCTTCAGCAATACCAGTATTTATAGAGATGGAGTTTCTTCCCTAATATCTGTGTTAATAGCCACAATGTCAAGACAATCTGCCACAGAATAGGATGTGAACATATCTGTGGGTAAGAGGTAAAACCAGGACAGACAGTTGCAGAGCATCTAAGGGTCTAATATCAGACCTGAAACATTGCATCTTAATGTGCTCCCCAAAAGCTTACTTACCGAGAGCATTTTCTTTGCAAATTTTCACTGTCCAAGTCAGGAATTGAAGGAACTGCAAGATATTACAGCTTTGAAACAGAAGTCAAAGCACAAAACTAATAATAATATTAATAATGAAAAAAAAATGTCCCCCACAGAAAACAGCAAAGGGAGACCAGCGACTAGAGTCCCCTCAGGCAGAAAGGCACTCAGCCATGCTGTGAAGTCATGCTCTTAACTTACTAACAAGGGAAAAGCTGAGATCCAGGACAGAGGAATAGCTGTACATTCCCTTGGACAGACTAACAGCTCCATTTAATTTAAGGTAAATGATGCCTCCAGACTCCTGGCACACTTCAAGTGCAGTCCTTAGCTTGTAATAATGCAGCACCTCTAGTCTACTTTAGAAAATGTCTCCTTGCGTGGAAGGAATTAGGCACTCGGCCAGTTTGGAGTGGTCAGAAGTCTGCTGGCCTTTTTTGGCTCTATTCCCATGTGGAAGCCATGCTAGATCAAGGCTCCATTGGAGCATTGGAATCCCTGCTCAGGAGAAGAAATTGTTCAGACTCCAGGTACCCAAAGGCAGGATCAGACCGTGAAGGAGTGGAGTGTGAAGACAATTTGTTCTTAACTGTCCTTGAAGACGTGTGATGGGAGAACACCAATGGAACAAAACCATCACTTTGACATGGTGTGGTCTGCAGCAGAAGGCAGGTCATACACATGTCAGAGCCCTCAAATGTCAATCCAATCAGATAACCCACTTCCCACGTCTATGACACCTGTCCCTGCCAGCCCATGAAGGGTGTGAAGTACCTGCTGAGAGGCTGGATCCAGGAGTTTGGACAAAGTAGAGAGAATTGTGATGAGTGACTGCATTTCTTTGGAGTTGAAGTCATCTTCAGAACTGCTGAACTGGTTCACCAGGGACCTCTGATCATGGGAAGACAGAGTCCCTGAGCGTGCCTGCTTGTTGCAGGGCCATTTTAAGAAGCAAATAACCAGAAACTGCAGTAGATAAAACATATCGGCAACAAGGAGAACGACAAAGAAAACAGAAAGAGAACACTTCTAAAGGGCAAGCACTGTATTTTGTTATGATTGCTTACATAGAGGCTGACATGCTTCAATGTGACTTTTACAGTACTCCAAGAAGTTTATGCTGCGCTGAAGGACCTATACATCTGTAAATACATGTGCACCCTGAAGATTTCCTTAGGGATCAGAAACTTTTCTGAACAGTTAGTGAACCAGTGTCACTGTTGCTATCACATACTCATTTCTGTGGTCAAGCAACAGGGAGCTAGCAGCATTTTCTGCCAGAATTACCAGTGCTCTGGAACACTTGCAGCACACAGTGGTACCCACCTGAAACTGTCGGATCTGGAAGGCAGCTTTCTCCGTGACATTAATATCCGTTTCTCCTGCGTCACCATCAGAAATATCTGGCAGAGACAGAGAGGTGCAGAAAAAAAGCTAAATGCCAAGAGCAGAATACAGGATTTATTTCCAAAAGTGGGAAAGACTGCAATTGCTCACAGCTAGAGGAGGAATACAGACTGCAAAACCGTGGTGAGCACAAAAATGTGTTAAAGACAAACTACAAATAGACAAAAGCTATTTCAGACCTCAACTATCTTCTGCTGATGGACTGAGAATGCTATAAAAGCAAGCCTCTGGTATAAAAAACAATGCTACTAAGCCCACCTTTTGACTGAGAGACAAGGACCAGACCCCTCTCCCTAGTTATGGATAAAGGACACTGGGTCCCTAAATGCCCACACATGGGCTGGAAGACGAAGGCTAGAAACCAGAGTGCAATTGTACCATGAGCCTACCCAGGGCTTGTAGAAACTGGGGGATCCTGGCAGCGTACAGCTGCTGCACCGTGTTGAAGATCCGCAGCAAACCTTCCAAGCACAGAAGTGAGATGCTTTTGCCCTTCTTCTTCCCTGACTCTTCAACAACAGTAGGAATTGAAGTGTACCTCCAAAGCAGAACCCTAGGGGATGGGAGACAAGTTAACATCACATGCTGCACAGTGGAAGAACTAGAACAGGGCTAATAGAGTCTACTCTTAGTATTTTAATTTTAATATAACTAAATTGGAAGGTATTTGTCCTATAGGGAAGTGGAGGGAGAAGAAATCCATTTTTAAGAAGATTTTGTATCAATGTCAGCAAAGTAGCTACTGCATTCTGCCTGCACAGCTAAATAATTTAGTTCTTTCCAGAGGCCAAGAGACCTTCTGATCACATTTCAAGTCCATCTTCATACACTCATTTATCCCACCTGGATTTCCTTCTGTCTTAGACTACCTGAACACTGACCACTGGGTGTCAAATCTGTCAGGGACAAAACGAACTTGTCTCTTGGCAGCTGAATCTATGAAATGTCAGATATCTTTATAGGGCTCTATATAAATAACATCAGAAAGGTAAAGGCAGACAAAGTAAAGTGAAAAATTTTTGAAGAGAGCAGAATTGTTTGGCCCAAGGAGGCTTTTCTGTTTGTAGGCAAACATCTTTTTCCTGTTCACCTAAGTGCACTTCTTCCCTTTTTTTAATCCCTCTCCTTTTTTTCTCTCATTAGTTCTGTTGCCTGCACAGATGATCTTGTTCTATTTCAATGTCCAGTAACGCAAAACTTGTAGCTCACATGTAGTCCTAATCACTGCATCAAAACCAGTCTTTATTATTTGGGGTGAGATCCAAAATGGGCATTATTCATGGCAGGGTAATTTGCATTTTGTGCCATCTGCTGACTGGGACCTGCAAAGATCCCATGCAGATATGACCTAGATCTCAAAAGACATTTAGATTCTTAACATTCTTGGATTTTCCAAAGGACTTGCAAAAGCCCTAAACAAATGTTTTCTAAAGCTTGTGTCCCTCTTACATCTGTTTTATACTGTAGCTAAAAGTGAAATTTAACTTCATTGCATCCCAGAGGCCTCTAGAAACCAGCTTGTAACCATGCTGCCTCCTCTGTGACAATGAGTGATGAACCAAAAGTCAGAAAGAGGCTGAAAAATCAGAGTTTGATGGCATTAGGCTCTTCCAGGCCAAGTATTGTTATTAGAGCTCTATCACTCACTCTGGAACAGAAACTGTTGTGCCTGCACTTGATTTCTCAGGAGCAAAGAGAGGCAATGATCTTAGTCCAGTAATAATAACCATTTGAAAGAGTTATAGACTACACTCTTCTTTCAAAACCCTACCTGAGAATCAAAAAATCCCCAAAATGCATTGCCGCTTCTTAGGGCTGACATCTTCATGTGCCACAGTGACTCACCGTGTGATTTTGCAGAGGTTCTGAAACATTTTCTCAGGATTTTGTCCATCTGGTCCATCAGTTTGTCCGGTCTCCTCCAGCTGCTGCACCTTCTGCAGAGCTACACTGACAGCGTAGCGCAGGAACTCAGTGCTGGAACGCAGAACCGCCAGGCTCTCCTCGTGGCTTTGGGCATTGTCCCTGAAGAATCAAGAGCACTGTTAGAGAACTGAGGAGGCACTGAAAAAACATGGGGATGGCCTACGAGATTCAAAATCTAAATATACACTTACAAATAAAATCGCTAGCTGAATTCAGGGTGGAAAAGACCCTTTGTTTTTGTAGCTTGTAGGGAACACTCGGAGAATAGTTCTACCAGCCTCTCCAAATATACTAAAAGACATGTTCGCAATCAATGTCTGGCTCTGTTCCAGAGGACTGGAGCTCAAACACTGGAGTTTGTTGCCTGGAAATGGCCCAGGACTGGAAGAGCAGAGACTCTCCAAGGTCTTACAAGTCATAAGCAAGGTCCAGGAAAGCTGGTTTGTCAATATCAGGAGCTGCACAGCTACGGTTCCTACCTGGACTACTTGCTCTCCAGACAGCAAGTACTGTTACCACGCATGCTTTGCACAGAAATAGAAATGCCTGTGCTGGGTATGCAGTGCACAAGACAGTCAGCACATAGACACCACTACAGAAGCATGTGAATAGACCTTAAAGGTTCTCCAGATGTGACAGCTTCTCACCTGAACAGAGCTGTGAGCAGAGTTGATACAAAACCCATGGACAGGAAGCTCCGTGCAGTTTTGTTGCTCAGAGTGGATTTGTTCTTTCCAGCTTTGTCCTTCAGGATTTCGGAGAGTTTGTTGTAACACGTGAACAAGCCTAGGACGTCCTCAAACTTGTTCTTACTGCAATGAAGTATTAGAAAGCATTAATGGAGAAAATCCAGCCTTAAGAGTTTCCCATTTGAAGCCTCAGTTGCCAATTTACAAAATGACACTTTCTATATGACAGAAACGTGACAGATGACATCTCTCTGCTTCCCTCACACTGTACACCTCATCTGTTCCTCCTTGACCCACCCTTCTACAAAATGTCACATCTCATCTCTCACAGCACACAACATTCAAAAGGAAGATACTCACAAGGTTCTTTGAATGTGCCACAAGGGGGACACACTCAGAAAACATCATTCTGATTCTGCATTGGTAGCATTATCCTGAACTCACAATGAGTCTGTGTACTGCACTCTGAAGAGCCAGGCATAGCCAGCTAGTGCTGGAGGGCAAGATTTGGATATTTTACCTGAAATTCCCTATGTTGAAATTGTACTCAATCAAGACCTCACAAATTCCCATCACCTGGATGGCATAGATGTTGTTCTTCACACCAACACCAGAAGACAGAGAAAAATCTGCTGACTTATCCTAAGAGGTAAGGGAAGCATGTGAAAAAATCGTTTCAAAACCTGACAAGAACTCAGTTCTTTTTCCACTGAGTCAAACTGAAAATCTGATTTACCAGTTCAAAGTCTTCCAACTCGCTCTTGATCATTCGACGTGTGACAGAATCTAGCATCTCTTCAAAGTTTTGATCAAATCTCACATCCTCCTCCTCCTCTTCATCTTCAGCTCCTTGGCACAGATGCACAGTACTCTTATACCAGGCAAGACAGTGCTGGATACAGCAGAGCAGATGGGCCTGAAGGAAGCAGCCACACAGTCACATTCAGCCTCCTAGCTGGAGGTCACTGGCAGAAGTGGATAGTTGGATGTAAAGAGCTATAGCTGTCTTCAGAGGTTCACGTGAGTCTCAAGAATACGCCTCATACCCAGAATTAGGAGATCTGTAGTCCTATACACAGCTACTGAGTTCTAGCTTCAAATAATGTTGTCTGCCTGAGCTTGCCTGTACTTAACTCCCACTGCTCCCTCAAACCAACTATGTCAGCTGCTGAAGGAGATGGAAAAGGAATTTCCAGAAAGGCTCTCAGTCTAGCTGAAGTGTCTATCCCTTTCTGGTGGGCTACTGCAGTGCAGCACTGAAGCTTCCTTCGGGTAAAACAAAGTGAGGAATTTGAGTTTGTTCCCTTGGAAATCCAATGAATTGTTGAGGTCTCATCTCCAACAACATCAAAGGAGCAAAATCAAAAAGCAGATTCCTCCTCCTGCTACAAACACACTGCATGACTATTTTACCCAGAATTAAGGTAAAGGAGGTAAAAAAAAAAACAGAATAAGCTCAATAATGAATAAGAGAATACCATTCCTAGAGCATTTTTCACACAGGTTCCACAAGCCACTTTGCTAACAAGCTCTAATAGATAGCCTGAGGCAGGGGTGAGATGCCCGGCTCTATTGTCATTAAAAGAATTGCTTCAGGCTAGAAGAGGTGAAGAAACATGAAGTATTCAGCTCATGTAGCAGCACAACTTAAACACTACAGAACAGATGAGCTTGCAGCTGTGGCTAGCCAGTATAGCTCTTACCAGTGGTTCTTGCAGAAATATTTGATTTCCTTGAGCCATAATACATCCCTCAAGTTTCAGTGGAGGCAGGAGGTCTGGCTGGGGCAAGTAATACTGCTTTATCTGTCACAGAAACCAAGAAATAAAAATAACCAGTTACTTGGTAACTGAGCCTCTTAGGTTGTTTCCATATGGGATATGATAGTCTTTGTACTCCATTTTACAGAAGGAAAACTGACACTATGATAATGATAGATGTACCTGAGCCATGTCACCTGCTCTACTACTAATTAAAATCCCCTTCTGAGTTGCTCATGTACCTCTCAGCCAGCTAAAACAAGTTTATCTCTCTGTTGTTGTGTTGTCTTGATACATAACATCTCTTGCACTCCATCTGCAGTGCTACCCGCTGCAGAAGTAACTGCTCCTATTGCCCAGCACCTGTACTGACCAGTTGGCCCTGTTCTGGCATCCAGCTTCCTGGCCTAAGGGTGCATATCCATGAGACACTGTGCTTGTACCAATTCCTGGATGCCTGGCACATCACTGGAAGGAGACATGCTCTGTGTGCTGATATAAGACCAGAATTAAATAGGGATAGTTATATATACGACGATAAAATTTTGTACATTTACACCAAGCTCCCAGTAAGTACCCTCTCCTCTGTTCCCAAAAGGTGCCCTGGCTATGTTGATGTTCCCTTCTCAGTCACTACACTGTTGTGGGAAAGCAAGAATTAGTCAGCATGAACTCTATAGATGATTAAAGAGAAGAAAATTACTTGTCTCAAAGAAAGCACAGCCTGTCCAATGGACTGAGGAAATGCGATTGTCTTGTTGCCATGAGCAACACTGTTGGGGGATGAGTTAATCCTCCCAGATCCTACATGGACTTGGGTATTCTCCCAATGGGAGGATGGCAATAATAATTAATGTGTCAGCACACATCTACGGGGAAGTATAGGAAAGTAACTGCTGCGCACTGCTAAGGAACAGGGAGCATATAAAGCACTTCTCTGGGCATCACACTTCTCACAGCATCTCAGAACTGAAGGACTGGAAAGGGCTCTAAGAGATCCTCTCCCTCCTACTCTGTGACAGGATATGAACCTGTCTCCAGACATTTACCTAGTCTGTTCTCTCAATATAGCAGGGATTTGAACACCTCATTAGAGAAGTGTTGCAGCACCTAAATATGTTTCCAGCACAAGGGAGAACTATTTTCTCAATATTTAACATGAATTGCTCGCTATACTGGTTGCAGTGTAGAATTCTTAGGGACTCTGCAGCAGTACTTTACCTGGGACAAGAGCATTTCCATTACAGAGCTGGTCAGCTGGGAGTTCCTGCGAAGAACATCATAAAAACCCTGAAGACAGGAAGGACAAGTTGCCTTATACATCAAAGAAAATGAACCACATTCATAATAAGTTGGTGTCATACAACAACGACCCTTTGGCACCGCCAGGAATCATGAGGAAGTAACAATGTGCACAGTGTAAAACCCCATACCTGGCAAAGCAAAGGTACCACAGAAAGAAGGTATGAATCAGAAAGAGTACGAATTTCCTCACAGGGGCACTCTCGCAAGCTGCATCTCCCTAGCAGTGGTGGCACCAAGCCCAGAGTGACTTTCACTGCTATTTAACACTAGCACTAGATCCAACTTCAAACTGTGAAATCCTGCTTCAAAGACAAAACAAGCCAGTGGGGAAACTGTAGAAGGCAAAAAGTCCTTCAGAGAAAACTCAGTGGATGGATAAAGCAAGCACAAGTCTTATAGCAACAGTAACGAACACACCCAAAACTTGCAGCTCACCAAAGGACAGTCCAACCAAGTCAAGAAAAAAAAAATCTCTGAAGAGTGTTCCTTTTTTCAGGCTAGTACTCCATGGTTACATCAGGAGCTAAGATGCGCACCCAAGAATGGCTCTCAATATTAGGCCATTTGCCAAAAGAAATCAAAGGGGCAGACAAGCCTTTACTGAAAGTTGCAGAAGGAAGAGGAGAAAAGACAGATCCCTGATGCAGTCTCTAAGGAAGTTTCTCCATACTCTCCAATCCAGGTTTTCTTTGGAGCCCACCATTAACTCCCAACAACTCTGCTTCTACCCAGTGCCTATTAGAACACCACTTCCCACTGGGCACCAAACATATTTCCCATTTCCTCAGTCACACCATGGCAAGAGAGACACTGACGCATTTTTGCTCTTAAGCAATGAGATGAGAAAGATACATCAATGTGTCTTTGGACTTATAATGGTACAAAATAAAAAGAAGCAAAAGGATTAAAAAAACCTTAGGCCTTGGTACATGTGTCCCATGAAGAACATAACTGAGATGATAGGCTGTTTTCCACAATAATGGGATCATTATTTACCTGGAGCTACAGTAGAACCAGACAACAGAAGAGCTAGAGGCTGTTTAAAAGGAGATTGAAGAAACTGTGTTACTGTGTTTACCTCGTATAACATAAGTCGAACATCCGCTTGCTGGCTCAGACATCGCCTCAGGCTGCCCAGGATTTCAAGGCAGAAGGCCTCATTAGCTGCAGAATTATAGCAGGCATGAACATCTGCCTGGACCTGAGAGGGAATATTAGTCACGTTATACTGGTTACAATTCTCAAATATCGCAACACAGAAACAAGGTGATAAGGAGCCTGGCCTCTAAATAATCACTGAGATAGTCCTTAGCATGCTGCCAGGCTCTTTATCATTATCAAGGAGCAGTGTAAATGTTCCCCAGAATACTGGTGCTGTAAGTCAGAATGATTCTGAAAAACCAACATCCCTAGGCCAGCTTGCCTTTGCACATTGCATTTCCTAAAGCTTTCTTTCCAGAACTAATCCTTGCTGAAGTTTTATTTCCGTTTTGGGGAAACACTCTACTCCAGTTGTTTCAAACAGTGTATATTAGATGTAAGACTGTCTTGTACATCCACGCGAGGGCTTGCTGAACAGCACTTACCTGGGTGGCACCAATGGCCTGACTGCACTGGGAAGAGGCCAAGCTGCCCAGAATCTTAAAGTTTCTTAACAGAAGCAAAAACCCAGCAACTGCAGCTTTACGAGCATCGAGCTGCCTGTGAGTCAGGGGGAGAAAAGAGAAGCATAAGGAAAAACAGATGCACAAAACTTAAAAGAAAACACAAGACCAACTCAGCAATGAAAATGGTCCAGAGAGTCACTGGATCCAGTAGAAACGTATTCCCCCAGAGGGCAACACAGTCTCAAATAGTTAAGAACTCAGCAGTTTGCTGGGAACTCTCTTGCTCTACAATCTCACAACATTCTATTTCCTTTCTGGCCTTGCAATCCTCACATTGAGGGAGAGCCCCAAACCAAGACTTAAGCATTAAATGGAATAGGGGAGTCTAACAAAGCTCAGAGTTGGAATATTCCTCACAAAAAGCTGGTGTTTTGCTTTGCTCACCAAAAACCTGGGTCTTTCCCAAGAAGAAGTCTGTTGCTTTGAATAATAATCCTAAATTATGAATTCTGTATTCATAACCAGGCAGCCATCACCCAACAAAATCCAGTTTGTTCCTCTGACAGCTTCATAAGGGGTAGTCAGGGGGAAGGTGGAAGCTCAGCATTCTTATCAGTGGTTTCTTCCAGGCTCTCCCTAGCATCTGGAGGTACTCAGCTGTGTAGATGCATGTTGGAATTTGCTTTAATTTTGCCTACTTATTTGGAGTTCCCAATAGCTTTCTGTATTTCCAAAGCCCATTCAGCTGGGGGCTTGTGTCTCAGTTCAGTAGAGCTGTGACAGCATTAGTCCTAGGCTAAAGAGGTAGGAGATGTCCCCATCCAGGTATGGGAAGAAAACAGTACAAAGACACTTAGTCGAAACAAACAAAAACACTTCTGCTCCAAAAACTTAAATGAGTTGTAGAAATCTTTTCAAATAATCCCCTTCCCAGCTTACCTGGAAAAGATAGCTTTTTGGAGAACAAGTATCAGGGAGTCCCTCACTGACATGCTGACTTTGAGCAGAGGCTGGAAAGGAAGATACGCTTTGGAGAGAAAAGCACTAAGGCATGCCAAGCCCTTGAGGCATATGAGATCATCTTCCTCAGGCCCATCTGGCCCTGCATTTCCCATAGTGTCATCAGTACAGTAGGAGAAGCAAAACATTTAAAACAAATATAAAATTAAACCCATATAACTGTAGCAGTGAGGACAGGTTAGTGAGGACACAGTGCAAGAGTCTTGGAAAAGAACTGTTATCCTCAGACTGCCTGAAGCAGGTAGAAGTTTAATGCCAGGGCCAGGCAAAGAGAAATACTGACATAGAGCTTGGAAGGAGAAAAAAATCAACCTGACAGCTACAGCTGTTCAGCTAAACACTGTGTACTTCATTTTCTACCCTGTGCAGCATCTGGGCATCTTCCGGATGAAAGGTCAGCACAGAGCAGTTTGGGTGCCACGCCAGACTGCACCATATGCTTTTCGCTAGAGGGCACATGCAAATCCATGCTTGAAGAACAGTTCCATGCTACAGTGAACAACATACAGCAGAGTATGAAGGTTTACTTTCTGAGGAGAGTTATTAGATCATGCATATAATTGTGGCCTAGAGCTGTCACTGGAACTAAACTAGCAGGATATTCATGGAGAAATGCAAAGCTTTACCTGTACTGCCCGGAGCAGCCCTTGCACTGTGTCGATGGGCAGAAAGGACAAATTGTCAAAGGTCTCTGCAACTTTGGAGGATGAAGTCTGAAGCACAAGAGGAGCAGACACAACAATATTGGACAGCAAATCTGAAAAATAAAATGACAAAAGGAGCAGCTACTGCCAAGGGGCCAGAGAATTCTGAGCAAAGGTGTCTATAGAGCTAAGAATTACAGAATAATAAAAGCCCTTCCATTACATGGAGAGGTCATGATAGGATGACCACCAAAAACCTGAGCTTTGCTGCAGGCAGGAAGTGTAAAACACACAACATGGCTGCAGGGCCTCAGCCCACCAGAGGGCACTGAGGTATCAAAGAAGGGACTGCAGCATAGACACCTCAGCGGTCCCAGCAGCTGCCCAAGGACCAGGAGGAAGGCAAGGCTAGGAACGTGTAACAAGTTACTGACTGATGGATACCAACTTTCTGTGCATCAGCTGTTCCATGGCAACTGCCTGCAAACATGTTTTTCACCTATGATGAATAAAAGGTAATCTGATGCAGCTGACACCTCAGTAAGAGGGGAAGGAATAACTAATTTTCTTGGCTTCAGTCCACTTCATCACTTGTTCTGAGAAGCTATGTTCCAAGTGTCCACAGAGCAGAACACATTCCTTTGTCTTTCCCGTTACCTATGAAATGGCTGACAGGAGACGCTGCTTTTGTGAGGACTCTGTTCAGGACCTGTTCAAGAATATCACTTCTGATGGGTTCATGAACCTGAAATGAGAAAGGAAGATACATAAAAATTAAAACCTACATAAATTTAAGATATTCCTGCAGTTCAGATCACAGGCATTGTGCAAAGCAAATCCAGATCTGACAGCTGAGCTGGGTCTGGTTTCATCCCAGTACAATCCGAACCCACACATCAGAGAGACACACAAAGTACACTCAGAATATAATGGGTCAAATGATCTGTGGGATGCAAATTTATCACTTTGGTAACAATGCTGGTCGCAATCCCACCTCTATCAGATTTTCTTTGTACCTCTGAATTTCTCTACCCCGCCTGCAGTTTCTTAGAAACTGTAATAAGGATTACACAGGTATCATGGTAGCTGGCACAAATGAGGATCAAGTCTTTACGAGGATGCCTTCTTCCAGCTGCACAGGGGCAAATAGGAGACTACATCTAGTATTGCTTGTAAAATACTAATGATAGATACAGCAAGGCAAGGTTTCTATGCCATTTATTGAGAGAGAATATGAACAAAGTTCCCGCTTACCTGCAAAAAAAACCCTCTCCAAAGCATGTACACTACCTTAAATGTTTCCAGCAGGATACTTGCTCCCAGTCTGCAAGCCTGCTGGGCTGGCATTTTTGAAAGGCCATAACTGGTATCAGCAGCCTTTCCTCCAAAGGGCTTTTTTGGTTCATATGACTCCATTAGGTTGAAGCCAAGATCCACCAGGCCCTGAGTAACGTAGTCCCAGCCAAACGCACTGAGGAAAACATTAAACAGACCAGGAAAGAAACAACTTGGTCATTGAAAAGGTTTAGATCAGAGCAGTGTAAATAAAAATCTTCTGCAGTCATGTCAAGGTCCAAAGCAGCAGTGAGAGACGCTTGATCATGTCAGGGAACATCCATTCCTCACAACCTCGCAACTGTCTTCAGGCTGAGAGGCAGGTGCTCAGCACAAAATGCCTTGCAGTCCTGTTTCTCCAACCACCAGACTTCCTTTCCAGTCCAAAGGTTTCCTTGCTAAAAGGAATGATGTGCACTCGGTTCTGATCTGAACATGATAGTAGGTTACAGTCAGGATGGACAAATATACTGATCCTAAGACCTTCAAGTCAGAGAGGAAAACAGGAGAGGAATTTCTTGCATCAGACTAAATGACAACACTGGGGGGGGGCAGATTTATACAGCTGCATTTTTTAATATTTTTTTTTAAAATTCACCTGTATAAAACTGGGATAAAAACTTCGAATGTTGACCCTGTTCCCTGCTGGCCCATGGTCAGCAGTATTTAGTAACCCAGAGTATCCTAGCAAGGCTGAAACCCTCTCCCTTCCCAAAGCCCACTGAGTGTTCTGCAGCACATGGCAATAACTCACCTACTTTTTACCACTTCCAGAATTACAGCAGATACGTCATATTGTTGAGGAAACAAATCCTGCAGAAACTTGGAGGCCTGAAGAATCTGCAGGTCCTTGCAGCTTCTTGTGATTGATGTTTTCAAGAAATCAAATATCTGGAACATAAAATCATTGAGTGTGAGGAAATGCTCTTTGAAATGGGACCTGTATAGTCTTGCGTACGTTCCAGTAAGAGCACCAGCCAGAGCACAAGTTTCAGTAGAGCCTGCCAAAAATCTTAACTCACTTCTTTCTCGGGACAAATACACCAACCTCATTAAGTGTCTCAACGAAGGTAACTTGTTGCCAGATGCTCTTTAGGTGGCCACCACCGAGCCAGAACATTAAACAAAGGAGACATTGCTTTTCTTCTCATCCTACAATACCAACCCACAGGAATCACAACTCTGGAAAATACTGATACCGCTCTGGGGTTTTTCATAGTGTTCTGTAAATGACAGCATACCGATGATCTAACTGCCTCCCCACAAACATCCTGAAACCATTTTCAGCCTAATTCTAATGGGACTATGACCTAACCACACTTTCTTTCCTTTACAGGGAGTGTAGTGCACATGGAAGTTCTCTGCAAACATTTCACTCACATACCTGCTCTTGCAGCCTGTGTTTTACTGCAACTGACAGCAAAAGAGCCACACTGAAGGGACACAGGGCTTTGCCAGGGTCCTTCTGTTGCTCAGTCTAGAAAACAGCAAGCAACAGTCAGAAAGCTGGTTATCCTCAACTGCAGCATCCTGCAGGTTCAGCCTAACAGGCCCATATCATGCAGATGTTGCAGTGTAAGAAAGACACATGTCTCTTCAAACATACCATAGCACTTTAATACGTTAAAGTGAACAAGACTGATCATAAAAACTATTAACTCCTTTCTACAGATCACAGAACGGTTTGGGTTGGAAGGGACCTTAAAGATCATCTAATTCCAACCCCCAGATTACCAATTAAGTTTTAAAAACCCTCCTTCAACATCTTCAAGAACTGTGCCTGCTCCATCTTCGTCATACCTTTAGATGTTTGATTAGTTCCTCGCCTAGGTCCTGATCCAGGTTGATAATAGAAACAATATGGAGAATAACAGTGCCTTCCACATGGCGGAGCTGGTCGAGGGGTGTTGTGGCTACCTCAAGGTCTGCAGATCTGTAAATTTTATCAGAAAAAAAGCAAGCCATCCAGAGCCCTAAATAATTTCTTATGTATCAAGGAGGATGTACTTGTACAAGGTTTAACAACACAAATTCAAGGAGTCCTGGGCAGGACCAGGGTGACTACAAATACCCAGGTAGTAAAGAAAGGGGATGACACAGAGAACTTACTGTGGATCCCTCTGTTCTTCTTTTTGTCTCTTATCCAATTGATTGAAAAAACCGATGATTCCTTCTAAAACAGTCTTCTTACTGCCCTGCAAGGCAGGACATTACATTAGGCCACTGCAGGGCCTGCAGTATCCCAGAGAATTACACTCATTACAAATGTCATGGTATCCTTCGTTTCCCTTCATAAATCACTGAGGTGGAGGAGGGCTCCTGATGAAGTGACTCTGGTTTAGTTTGTATATTTCTTTTGACCGCACTTATTGAAGAGTTGGAAGAAGCTGAAGCTCTCAACAGCTTTTTTAAAAGTTACTATTAATTAGGAGGGATCCTTTACATTATAATCCATTAAGGAGGCCTTCAAACTCCTAACATTAATTCTAACCTTGCATTTTGGCCAGTGTACCCAAGCAACCTCCTTTAACACGTTTAATTTGTCTTTGACTGGATCATTTTGTCACTGAGTCAGTCACAAATGAAGCAAGCAAGAGAGCCAGATCATCCCGTCAATGGGCAGAGATATCACTGGCAACCTCTGCTTGCAAGAAGAGCGTAAGAGATGAGATGTTTCCAGTACAAGTCAGACTACAACCAAGAAGACGGTCATGCTGCATGACCTATTATTTTAGTGTGCAGTCAGCAGAGAGTGAGCAAAATCACACTTGAGAACACTGAAAAAATCCCAATCCTCTCAGCTATCTGCTAGGTCTATGCTCATCCTTTACTTCCCAAAGGTTTCCTCCTTCTCCCACAAGGAAGATCAAGATTGTATCTTCTTCTGAGCATTCAGCTTCTTCAGGCTAGAGGGAATTAAAGGAAAAAATCCCTACTGATGTCCTGCTCTGTCCTGTACTTATTTTTTTTTCCTCATAGTATATGCCTGTGAGCATTTACCTTCGCAGAAAGCAGCAGCAGCTGATAGACCACAGGTGGAATTTCCTGCAGATCTAATTTGGAGAACATCCTAAGGACTTTTTCCACCACAAACTGCAGCTCCTCTCCTGATAGTGGAATATCCCTGTGAATCAAAGATATAGCCTAGTCATTTTCACTAATTTCCTTCAGAACGCCACAGCAGATTCAACCCATAACTAGACCAAGGAGCCTAATGTACAGACAGGCAGTGAGTACTCCTAAAGTCCTCACCAGAAGTTGCCACAGATCCCTCAATACCCCTCCACTGCCCCAGCATACTCTTCAACCTTTGGTACTCAGATCTCCTTCAAATTACGTTTGTTCATTGTACTGTTTATTTATCAAGGCTCACTCACAAATGCAATAAAAACTACAATGTCACGCCCAGTCTCTGAGGCAAACCTGTCCAGCTGTGTTTTGTATCCAAAAGGATCCACTGTGGATGTTCATCAGCTCAACCATCCATGAGGCTGTTCCTGGTATGGTCAGACCTCTTATTTGTACTTGCTCCAAACTACTAATTTATGTGAAAGACGACATGGACATGACCACAACACAAGAAAATGGTAATGCTGAAGGGAAAAACAATTACCTGAACATGTTGGCAAGATGTATTACACTCTGAGGGTCCCACCTGGTAAAACAAAAATATGTCAGAAAATTGAGAGCAAGCAGAATCATCACTTATCTCTTCCCTCCTCGTACACAATTATTCAGTGTCACCAATTCCCTTGTTATGTTCTGACATTGAGGTTAGAAGCCAGATTTCCACTAGAAGTCACCACTGCCACCCTAACCACACAGACTTAGAATGGTTCTGAACTGCCCCAGGCCCCACAATAACAAATACCAAAACAGGAATAAAAACAAGCACTTCCTAAGACCAGTTCATGCCACACTATTACAAGACCTGGGAACAGGGTGTTCCCTTGCCTTCCCAGCCAGAGAAGGCACCGTGACAGAGGGCACAGTTTGAAAGGTGGCAGAAGAGGACAAAGACTGTGATGCCTTTTTCAAAGCACACTGTCTAGCCGTGTAACAGAGCTAGTGGAGATGTGCATACTTGCTGGAGCAGAGGCTATTTATCAGCTGTTTCTTAAACTCTTCCCCATTCAGTTCACCTGAAAAAGCAAAAGCCTTTTAAGAGCCAACATCAAAGGAAGGGAGGACAGGTTGGGGAGAAGAAACTGAGAGGGGTTACCTTTCCCATAAGCCAGGTTCTCCTTCAAACTGGCCAGTGCAGTGAGAACAGTGGAAAACAACTCCAAGGATTTGCCATTAGACAGGTTGCCACCTTTGATAACATCGACAAAGAGGGTGGCAAGCTCAGCCAAGGCATGGCCTGGCAGCTGGCGAGCCTGGGAGAAGGTACAACAACATGAAAGAGCCTGAGGCAGTGCACAGCAGAATCCCACACATACATCCAAACCATCACCAAAACCCAGCAAAGGACAGCATTTCTTACAGCGGAACATTCCCATGAAAGGGAATTTCAACCCCCAGATCTCTATTTTGTACTGTCTTTCACAGAACAGAGAAGTAAATCAAGCTGATGCAATTATAGGCTTAGATATTTGAGTCTAAATATCCAAAGATAATCAAATTTACACACACAGTAAGTTCCAACACCAGCTTAATCCAGGGCAGATCCATGGAAAGGACACAACTTCTTTTCCTCAATGGCCCTAGTGAAGTATCTTAATCCACATATGAAAGGATACCCAACAGACCCCAGGAAAGCCAGTCCAAATGAGCTCCTACCTCCAGCATCAGCAGTCCTATGATTTCAGACACCTTGCTCAAATGCAGGTCCCCTGACTCCACTAGTGGGACACAGTGCTTGTAAACCTGAAGCCTCCTGAGAACACCACTTCGCTGAGAACAAGGGGAGCCTTATAACGAGAAAATAAAGAAAACAAATGAAGAATAGGGAAAAAAAAGAGATATTTAAAGAACATGTTACTAAATAATAGGAAATCAGCAAGGCGAAATTATGACCTGACTGCAACTGCCTATTTTATCTATCTGACAAACCAGATAAAAACAGCACAGTAAATAAGAATCTCTTGGATAAAACTGAAGCACTCAACACCGTTATCACACTCTGTGGTTCACTTAGCCTGCTGCCTGAGATCGAGAGGTGTCAAAATGCTAAGAAGCATCAGTCTGGCCATTAAGTCTCAGCTGGCCATCTCTGTTCTATTCCTAAGTACTTAAGGGCTCCTAAAAGAAAAGCCCATTTACAACAGGTTCATTACAAACATATGAGTCCAGTTTCTTATTTCCCAGATCTCTTTGCAGCTGTCCTGTTTTCCTGTGACAGCTCAGAAGGGCTGGTTCTTACCACAGGTGATGCTTCCTCAGGCTGTTGACCTCTCCCTCCACTCAAGTAGCTTGTGTCCCACTGGCTGCCAACGCATCTGGGGCCACAGTCCCCGCCCCTGGCTCACCCCCAAAGACATCACAGAGTCACAGAATGACCTGAGTTGGAAGGGACACACAGAGGTCATCAAGTCCAACTCCTATCCCTGCATAGGACAATCCCAAAATTTACACCCCCAAAATTTACACCATGTATCTGAGTACAGTGTCCAAACGCTTCTTGAATATTGTCAGTCTTGGAACCATGACTGCGTCCCTGGGGAGCTGTTCCAGTGCTCCACCACCCTCTGAGTGAAGGACCTTTGCCTAATATCCAACCTAAACCTCCCCTTGCAATTCTTCCTGCCATTCCCTAGGGTCCTATCATTAGTTACCAGAGAGAATAGATCAGTGTCTGCTCCCTCCTCCTTCCCTCGTGAAGAGGCAGTAAACTGCAATGAGGTTCCCCCCTCAGTCTCCTCTTCTCCAGGCTGAACACACGGAGTGACTTTAGCCGCTCCTCATATGACTTCCCCTCTATACCCTTCACCAACAATGTGGCCTTCTCTGGACCATCTCCAGTAGCTTGATGTCCTTTTTATACTGCAGTGCCCAAAACTGCAGGCAGTGCTCGAGGTGGGGCTGCACTAGTGCAGAGCAGAGCGGGACAATCACCTCCCTCGACCTGCTGGCGATGCTGTGCCTGATGCACCTGTAGAACACAGTTGGCTCTCTGGGCTGCCAGGGCACACTGCTGGCTCATGTTCAAGTTGCTGTCAACCAGAACCCCCAGATCCCTTTCTGCGGGACTGCTCTACAGCCTCTCACTCCCCAGTCTGTATGTATATCCAAGGCTGCTGCATTCCAGGTGCAAAACCTGACATTTGCCCTTGTTAAGCTTCATGTGGTAGGTGACTGACCAGCTCTCCAATTTGTCTTGATCCCTCTCTCTGCAGAGCTTCTGTGCCTTCAAAAGTGTCTACAGCTTCCCCCTGTTTCATGTCATCAGTGAATTTGATTAGTGAATCAAGTTAGGATGAGAGGGAACGGTCTCAAGTTGTGCCAGGGTAGGTTCATATTGGACAGTAGGAAAAAATTCTTCACCAAAAGGGTTATCGGGCACTGGAACAGCTGCCCAGAGAGGTGGTTGAGTCCCTATCCCCAGAGGTGATGACAGGTGGATGAAGTGCTCAGGGATATGATTTAGTAGTGGATAGGTACAGTTGGGCTTGATGATCTCAAAGGTCTTTTCCAACCTAGCAATTCTATGACGAACCTTAAGTCCTGCATCCAGGTCACTTATAAAGATACCAAAGAGTACTGCTCCTAAGACGGACCCCTGTGGAACCCCAACTCCAAGGATTTCCCGTTAGACAGGTTGATCACCCACCTTTGAAGATCCCTCTCAGCAAAGCCGCAGTCTCCCTCCCCTTCAGGGCCTGCCTCGTCACCATATCGCCCAGCTGCAAAGAGAAGGGGACACTGCGAGCCTCACTCCACCCCGGGAGAAGTCGCCTCTCGGCCTGACAGGGCCCGGCGCCCCAACCCCCGCCTAGAGCCCAGCCCGCGGGGCCCGCACCTCGCTCTCCCCCAGGCTCTGCAGGGCCTCCTGCAGCCGCTCGGGAGCCTCCTCGGCCGCCAGCGCCAGGATGCGGTGGGCCATGGGGCCGCGGAGGAGCCCGGCCCGGCCGGGGACGCGCAGACAGCGACCGCCGCCGCCAGAGCCTCCGCGCCGCCGCCCGAAACTCCCGCCCGGAAGCGCCTGCCCGGAAGTGCCCGCCCCCCTCGCGGCTCCCGCACGGAAGTGTCGGAACGGAAGTGCCCGCCCGTCACCCGGGTAACAGCGCCCGCCCCCAGCCCTTACGCTCCACCCCCCCCCCGCCCTCTCGCCTCCCTGGGTACCCGAGTTCGAGTCCCGAGGGGTGCAGACACGTGGGGTGCAGGGCAGCGTTGGTGCAGGGAGGTGTGGGGTGCAGGGAGGTGTGGGGTGCAAGGAGGTGTGGGGTGCAGGCAGTGTGGGGTGCAAGGAGGTGTGGGGTGCAAGGAGGTGTGGGGTACAGGGAGATGTGAGGTACAGGGAGGTGTGGGGTGCAGGCAGTGTGGGGTGCAAGGAGGTGTGGGGTACAGGGAGGTGTGGGGTGCAGGGAGGTGTGGGGTGCAGGCAGTGTGGGGTGCAAGGAGGTGTGGGGTACAGGGAGATGTGAGGTACAGGCAGTGTGGGGTGCAAGGAGGTGTGGGGTGCAGGCAGCATGGGGTGCACGCATGTGGGGTGTACGATGTAGGACAGCGTGGGGTGCAGGGAGGCATGGGGCATAGGACAGCGTGGGGTGCACACGGGTGGAGTGCAGGGAGGTGTGGGATGCAGGATGGTGTGAGGTGTAGGGTAGCACGAGGTACAGGGCAGCATTGGTGCAGAATGATGTGGGGTACAGGCAATGCGGGGTGCACACACATGGGATGCAGGTGGTGTGGGGTGTAGGACAGCGTGGGGTGCAGGGAAGCATGGGATGTAGGACAGCATGGGGTGCACACGTGCGGGATGTAGAGTGGGGTGCGCACACGTGCGGGATGTTGAGTGGGGTGCACACACGTGGGGTGCAGGGAGGTGTGGGATGCAGGACGGTGTAGGGTAGCAGGAGGTACAGGGAAGCCTTGGGTGTGAACAGTGTGGGGGGCCGGCACGCAGGGCAGGCAGCCATGGGGGGACTGGGGTGCTCAGCACAAAGTGCTCATTCAAGGCGGCCCCGCAGCAGCAGTGCCCAGCCCTTGCGAGTGCCACTCACGTGGGGTGCGAATCCCTGCAAGTAAACCCCTTAATTCCGGGGGGCATGGGGGGTGGCCTTGGGCGCACGAGGAGGTTTAGCCCGTGTTTAAGCAGTGGGATTTAGCTGGAGGATCTGGTGCCAGCGCAGTGTGGGAGATTTCGCAAGCTCCATGCTCAGGGGGAGCGGGAGCTGATGCTGCTGAGCGAGAGGGAGCAGGTTCACCAGGGGCCATGGGAAGGGGAATAATGGAACCTGGCTGGGAGATCCCCAAAGTGATCCAGCCACAGCACCTCAAGGTGGGTCCCCCTTGGAGTGGGTCCCTCTTGGGGCTGCCACCCATGCTGGACCCCTTTTCCCAGGACAAAGCATCCACTCTGTGATGCCAGGGGTTGCGCTTGAGTCCGCACAACGATTTCATCTGCCATCAGCTTGATGGCCAGGGGAGCACAGGTTCCTCCTGCCACCCCTGTGCAGGGCCGCTGGGTCTGTTTGGGAGCACCTGCACTGATGATGTCCCTCCTTACACACCATCTTGCTCACTAGGCTGCACATAAACATCCAACAACTTCAGGTGGGAACTGAGACTGGTATGGGAAGAGGACAGGGAGGTTGGGAGGTTTCCAAGGCAGAGCAATGCATGGTGCCCTTGGCCACAGTGATTTCACTCCGGGTCTTGACACAGGTCTAGATTATCCTTTCCTAGTCCCCCATGCCTTTCATCTGAAGTCTCGTGCCTTCTTCCTCTCCCTCCCTCCCAGGGGCAGCCCTGTGGAAATCAAATCCGTAAATCCTGGTGGCATTACAAAACATGCCTTGTGTAAGCCCCTTCAGTCCTGCTCTGGTGCTTAGCCTGGCCCCACCACCTCCCTAAAATCCCCGTTGTGGTAAGAGCCCAGCCAAGCTCCTCTCCTGCCGTGCACAGCCCCTTCCTCACCACGTCTTCACCCACCTCCTGCAACCCTGGAGCCAAAAAGAGTTAAGGCTGCGAGAGCTCCTCTGCCCCATGTGGCTTCATGGATGGACTCGATAATCCTGTGGGTCTTTTCCAACCTAGTGATTCTGTGATTCAGCATGCCGGGGTGTGGATGTCCCCAAAAGACCTCATTTTGCTGTCCTGCTGCACCCACGTGTGGGCTCAGCGTGGTCCTTGCTGCACCCCAGGGCTCCCCTCCCCTTGCGGGTCCACAACATCACCTCAGGGGTGGGCTGGGTTCCAGTTCCCAAAGCTCCAAACAGGCAACAATCACTCTGGGGTACAATTAAAAAAAAACAACAAACCTGCTCATGTTTTTTTTTTATTTTGAAAGGTAAAAGATGTGGTGTATGGATGCTAGTTTGGGTGGCCTCATCAGGGAGGAGTCAGCCCCAGGAGACACCAAGCCTGGGAGCATCCTCTGCTGTGGACCTGTCCCTGCAGCTGGACCCTGTCCACACAGGAAAATTCACAGCAGGACCTTGCCAGGTTTCTCAGGACAGAAGCAGGGGAAGAAACCTGGCTCGCTCGCTCTGTGGGACTGGGCTGTCATGGCAGGCTGCCCATCGCCTCCTCTGCCCCTGCCCCGCACTAATGAGCAAGTTACACAACGAGAAGCTTTTATACTTCGTTAATCGGGTCCGGCATCCCAGCCCACCCCTCCACACACGCTGCGGCTGGCCAGCAGAGCCCCAGCTCCCTCCTTCCTTCTCCTCAGCTGCCTTTTGTAATGTTTTAATGGGGTTTCTTCCCTGGGTTGTACTGATTTAATTACAAAGCTGCAGTGAGTTGATGCCTTGTGACGGTCTAATCCCAACCCGGTGACTCTACAAAGCTTTCGCTCAGCTTTCTTCCTGCTCCACTCTGGCCTCACCGCCTGTGTGTCCATCTCTGCCCCGTGCGCTGACCTGCTGTGGACAGTTCAGATTTTCCTTTCCTTGGTGAGTACCTGGGACTTTTTCCACCCAAAGTAACTTTGCATCGGAGACTATAATCCATCTGTCCCTTAACCTGGCACCTCCAAGGGTGGGATTGCTTTCAATTCCTGGAAAAAGAGGATGCCCATCGCTTCCCTGGGAGCTGGCAAGGAAGAGGATGCCCCTGGGAAGTGGGTGAGCAGAAGCCAAGCATCCCTCACACAGCCTGGGCTTGGAGCCGGTGCTACAGCCTGGCAGGGGCAGGTGCTGGAGGGAGGATGAAGGCAGGCTTCCTCCTCCTTAAGTGTGGGAACAAGCTGTTTCACCCAGAAAGCATCAAAAAGATGATGAGAGGCTTGCTGTGCAACTTTGACGCCAGCGACCAGCTCTGGGCTGCAGCCGCAAGGGTTTGGGGAACACCTTGGAGACAGTGAGGCAGTAAAAATAAAATACAGTAACAGCAGGAGCCAGCCGCCCACCTGGCCAAAGCTGGGGTCCCACCTCTGCCCTTATGAGGATGGTCTGAGATGAAATGGCACTGGGTGAGATCATGGGGTTGGGGTTCCCAATCCTGCAAAAGGCAGAGCCAGACAAAAAGAGGAATTAAGGTGTCAGATGATCAATACCCACATTTTAAAGCTGCTTCTGCAAACACTCCTGGTGAGTCTCAAGGCTGCTCAGCCTCCAGCAGGCAGGCAGAGTTGCAGGCAGTAGTGATGGAGCCGAGGACAGTGGCCGTGTCCCTGCCTGAGCAAGAGGGGCAGTGGACGGGGTACAGAGAGGCTGCGGAGGCTGTCAGGATCCCCACCACCTGCTGATTCCTCTTTCCCTCTCCCAGTGTCTTGTGGCTGACGAAGGACAGAGATCAACATGTCTGCGGTTGTGAGTACTGACCCTAAGCCTCTCCATCCCCTGAGCTCTGGTCTCCTCCCTGCAGTAGCAGGATGGGGCACTCTCCATGCACCCCTCAGCTCACCGCTGCTCTCAGCCCATGGTGGGGAGCCCGGGTGGCATGCAGCCCGTTCCCATCCCATTGCATCCCCTCGGATGCAGGTGTGGAGACTCTGCCGTTCCCCATAGCCCCCCATGCCAGCAGAGCAGCAGGTGGGGCAGGGAGTCGGGGGGCTGGTTGAGGAGACCCCACATCCTCTCCTTGCCCCCTAGACGGGCACCTTTCGCATCGTCTCAGAGGAGGAGCAGGCCCTGCGCACTAAGCTGGAGCGCCTGACAACCAAGGACCACGGCCCCGTCTTTGGGAGATGTGAGAAAATCCCCCCGCACACCCTGCAGAAGGTGAGGGTGCCCAAGGGGAGCGGGGAGGCAAGCACGGCCCAGGGATTCTGCTCCTTCCCAGGGGCTGGAGGAGACCCGTGCTGGGCTCTTGTGTTGTGGGGTGGGATGCACTTATCCCAAGGGGTCTCTGAGTAGGGGAGCTGGGTGACCCTACCCTCCCTGCGCCAGGATGCTGCAAGGAGCATCACTGCACCCCTTCAGCTTTCGGCTGCCTAAATAAAACCTGGAGGGTTTTGGGGGTGCAGGGGGCATTGCTGATCTGGGCCCCCTCCCTGCTTCCCCCCCAGGCAAAGGACGAGCTGAACGAGACGGAGGAGCAGCGGGAGGTGGCAGTGAAGGCGCTGCGGGAGCTGGTGCAGGAGCGGGCAGGCAGCGAGGAGGTGTGCAAGGCAGTGGCCGAGAAGGTGCAAGGGAAGGACGACTCCTTCTTCCTCCGCTTCATCCGTGCTCGCAAGTTTGATGTCCACAGGGCCTATGACCTGCTGAAAGGTGGGGAGGGGTCCTGGGCTGTGAAGACAGGGTTATTCATGCCCCTGGCAGCTCCCAGCTCCGTACCGGAGCCTCCCAGCCCCTCAGTCTGGGCTGTCCTGGCAGAGCATGGGAAGGAGATGGGAAGAAAGGATAAATAGAAAAAGGCAGAGCTGTGGGCTCGGGATACAGAGGAAAGAGTTGGGAAGGAAATAAACAAGGGTGGTGCCAGGCTTCCTACAAAGCCAGGACATTCCTGTTCCTTAGTAATTTACTGGACAAAATGGAAAAAACCCAAATTCATTTGACAGTGGAATGCTGTCTCCTTTGTGCAGCAAACCCAGCTGGTTTGGGCCACATCCCCTTGAGAACCCCATGCCCTACACACGCCCCTCTGTACCCCTGTAAGGAGCCACTCCTGCACCCACCCTGATGCTTCTGTGAACGGTGCTTGGTGAGCTCAGCACCCCGGGACCCTTCGAGGGTTGGGGGAGCTTGTAGCAGCCCCTCCCCACGCTGGGGGTGACCCATGGGGATGGAGGGGGAGGGCAGCCTGGGGTATGGCCACCAGTGGGGACCTGCCTGGCTCCAGCTCTGTTCTTCTTTGTGTCAGCTTGGGGGATAATGAGTTGTAATTATCAGTGCTGGCTCCCAGACAGAGGTTTTGTTTGCCTGCATTTTCCCAGGATGAGATTCCTTATTCTGTGCCTGCAGGGTGCCGAGGGAGGGAAGCTGGGGGATGTCACCCAAACAGGGAGGAAGGGGAAAAAAGAAATGAAGGGAAAAATTACTTTATATGGTCATTGAGGGGCCGGAGAGAAAGCAGGTGTGGGGAGCCCCTGGCATGGGGAGAATCATGAGTGTGCTGGGGCCAGGACTGAGCACCTCTCACCCTGTTTGGTGGGGAAGACCTGACCCACATGGCCTCCAGGCACAGCTGGTTCACAGCAGCTCAGGACTGACACATCACCCTCACCAGCCTGTTCTGTCTCTGGTGGCTTCCCCAGCACTGTCTTGGTTTCCCGAGGCAGGGCAAGCAGCAGTTGTCCTCCCCAATTTCTACCTCTCTCCAGGCTATGTAAACTTCCGCCAGCAGTATCCTGAGCTCTTCGACAACCTGACCCCTGAGGCCGTGCGCAGCACCATTGAAGCCGGCTACCCTGGCATCCTGGCCAGCAGAGACAAGCACGGCCGGGTAGTGATGCTCTTCAACATCGAGAACTGGGATTATGAGGAGATCACCTTCGATGAGGTCAGCCCAGTCCTGCTCGGCACATCTGAGAGCAGCATCCCTCACACACACACGTGTACATATGTCCACACACAGTCTCCAGCCACCCGGGTTGAAATAAATCTGTAGTCCTTGGTATTTATCCTTCCAGGGAGCCTGGGAAGGCGTGTTCCATCCCAAAGGGTTCCCCTTCCTTCCCCTTGATGTGGTGCAAGGTTCAGGCCAAATTCAGGGCATGCATCCTCCAGCCCAGGTAACACAGGGTGAAGAAAGGCATCATGACATTAAATCAAGTCGTTTTAGAAATGAGGGACCTGCAGGGCAGAGGAGGAAACTGAGGCACAAAGCACAGAAAGGAATTCTTGGCAAAGAGGTCCCAGACATGTAACATACAACTTCTCCAGGCTCTATTTTCTGCTCAGTTCTGAATTGGGTGGCAACGTATCATTGATCCAGAAATGAGATGTACCCACCTGGTGGTTGTTGAGCATCCCCTGAAACGACTTTCCTGCTCTTAACTGCATTCAAGCAGATCCTGGCTAACTCTCCATGGGACTATTCCTGGGAGCCTCTTGGGGTCTGTGGGAGGTGAGGCCTAATACCTGGCCTGTTGTCTCTCCACCAGATCCTTCGTGCCTATTGTGTTATCTTGGAGAAGCTGCTGGAAAATGAGGAGACCCAGATCAATGGGTTCTGCATCATTGAGAACTTCAAAGGCTTCACCATGCAGCAGGCATCAGGGATCAAACCCTCTGAGCTCAAGAAGATGGTGGACATGCTGCAGGTGAGGTGGCAAAGTCTGCACCCAGCAGAGGCAGAGCAAATCCTGAAGGATCAGAGAGCTCAAAGAAGGTTGAAGGCAGGGCTAGTAAGGTTTGGGATTGCCACCACACTGGCACCATAAGAAAGTATCATGGAGAGGCTGCTCCCTGTCACATGCTCCTTCCCTTGCCGGCTAATTGGCTAAATCCTGCAAGATGGATCCTATTTTCCCAGCTGCAGCTCCCTGCCCTCTCAGATGGCCAACCAGAAGCAGAACCCACCACTCCTTGCAGCATCCTACAGCATGGCCTGGAGGTCTTTCCTCACCACCCTCTCAGCTCAGCCCAGTCCAGGCTGGACAGAGACTCACAGGCTCTTCAGGATTTCTGCCCTTGGACCAGAGGCTAAAGACACTTGGCTCTTTCCAGGGAAGGGACACAGCAGAGCTGTGGTCCTCCTCTTGGAGTGGGAGCAATGAACCATCTAGGAGGCTCTTCGGCTACCCTAGTGCTCCCAGGGCTGGGATGGCTGATCCTCTGGGTCAGAACAAAAAAAGAGAGAGGGCATCAAAGACAGAAGGGGAGATTGGGTGAGGGGATCTGTGGCGGTGCCGGGGTGTCCATTGCTGCCTGCCCAGCTCCACATGGGCAGCCACTGTCTGTAACCATCTCTGTCTGGATTTGGGATCCTAGGACTCCTTCCCAGCGCGATTCAAGGCTGTCCACTTCATCCACCAGCCTTGGTACTTCACCACCACCTACAATGTGGTCAAACCATTCCTGAAGAGCAAACTGCTGGAGAGGGTGAGTATGGAAAAGGGACTTGGAGGCAGAGATGCTTCCCTGGGTGAAACACAGCAGCTGGAAGGAGTCATCCAGGTCCTCTGCTGAGCATTGCTTCCATCTTCTGCCAGGTCTTTGTGCACGGGGAGGAGCTGGAGTCCTTCTACCAGGAGATCGACGCTGATATCTTGCCAGCTGACTTTGGTGGCAACCTACCCAAGTACGATGGCAAAGCAACTGCAGAGAAGCTCTTTGGGCCCCGCATCGAGGCTGAAGACACAGCTCTCTAAACTGGGGTCTGCACCCCCTTCCCTGTAAAATAGGATCAGAGGTGGCCCCCTAACCTCAACCACCTCCATACAGTAGCTTTGTTTGAATGACTGCTCATGATGAGGCCCTCGGGGTCTGTTGCTCCACGCCTGTCCCTCCCCTCTCCAAACCTGGCAGCGGGCTGCCTGGCAGCTCTGTTCCTCCTGGTCAGAGCATCCTTCCCTCGGGAGCCAGCAGAGAAAGGATGTCACTAGCCCTCTCCCACAGCATTGTCTTGGAACTGTGGTGGGAGGATAGGGGAGCATCTGCTCTGGGAAGGGAGGGCTACAGCGAGGGAGAAATAAAGTGTTTAACTGCAGAGCTCCAAGGTCCCTTGTGGCATGTGGCAAGGAACAGGGGTGCAGGCTTTGGGGAACAGGCTCTGACTGTGCTGCTGTTTCTAAGGAGGCCAGGAGTGTCAGTGCTTGGAAGGAGACCCCTGTTACCCCATCATTGACTGCGGGTCTCCATCCCCCATACGTCCCAGAACAAGCCCCACCCCTGCCCCAGCAAGGACCCTCAATTGTCAGTCTGCTGCTCTACCCAGGAAGAGAAACCAGCCCAAAAGATGCACACAAGAACCCTAACGGGGATCCAGGCAGAGCTGTCTCTGCCTAACCCCTGTTCAGCGAGGTGGGCAGGGAGGAGGAACAGAGGCTGCAGCAGCCACTAAGCAGGAGATGGATTTTAGCTGCAGGACAGTGAAAGACAAGCGGAATATACCTTCCTAAATCCTTTAGAAGCCTCAGCACAGTTGTTTCTCCTAGCGCTGTACTATGAGAGTGCACTCAGAAAAGCCCCACCAAGAGCCATCATGGACAGCAGAAGAGGGTCCTTGCCCAGCAAGGGAGCTGCTCTGGATGCTAATGCTCATTTGCCCTTGCTAATGTGGAGTCAGGAGGCTCAGGGTGGGGAGGAAGGAGGCAGAAGTAGCTGTGTCCCAGAGAAGGCAATCTGCTCTGGTTCATGAGCAAGGTACCTCTTCCAAGGAGCTGATCAGATACCCATTTCCAGACTGTCTTCTCCTCTCTTGGTGAGCAGTAGGGCTTGGAGAGGAGCAAGACACTGGTCTCTGCCCAGGTTACCTTCTCCATGACGCTGGTCCCCCATCGTGCCCCATCTCCCCTCCCTTCCAGCTCTGCAGCTACACACGGGAGCCTTTCATCAGGCAAGCAGAGGAGCAGACCTCCCTTGCCCCCAAAGCCAGCGGAGGTGGAGGGTGCTGACAAGAGCCGCATTCATCAGGGCACTGGCCCGGGCTCAAACCAAACAGGATGTCAGCTCTGAAGCTGTGGGGAGGACGGGGCCTGTCTGGGCAGAGGCTACTGAGGTAAAATCTGTTTTCCCCGGTCTCAGCAGCACAGCTGGTCCATGCATGGCAAGTCCCAGTCTGAGGCTGTGCCAGCCTTGTGCAAGAGCCCATAGGGAGAGCAAAAGGCACCTCTGCTGTGTTTGGCTCCTCACTATGCAGTGCTTCTCATGGGGCTGGGAAGCATCTGGAGCTGTCCCAAGGAATGTGCAACAACCCTACAACCATCAGGCCAGTGCAAACACAACAGCACAGCTTGCTTGGGAGACAGAGCAATTGCAGCTGACTTGTAAAAACAGAATAAGACAACACCTCCCACTACTCCCCCCTCCACCCCGTATTCACAGATGGGAGCACAACACTGCTGCCTTTTGGACTGGGACACCCCCAGCTCTTGGGAGCTGCCAGTAGCTTGTTTTGATGGTGAGACAGAGAACAGCACAGCTGTCAGAGCAGGGAGCACAATCCACGCTGGCCTCAGCTTCCCCCCAGAGTGACTCTGACCAAGCAAGGAAGGAGTTTTGAAGTAGATCTAACACCTAAATGGCAACGTTCAATAAACAAGAGATGGAGCCTGAAACACTGCCTTTCACAGAACAACTCTCATTACAGGGGAATAACAACAGACGCCCTGGCCCAGCCCAGCTACCCTCTGCATCCATCTCACTTGGTCTGTAGGTAAAACACGCATCCCAGTAAGCTTAGTGTCTGTCAAGTTGTACTTTTGGCAGAGTTTTTCTGTGCCCTGGCAAGAGATGATGTTGTGCTTTTCTTCTGCCATCAACTGAAAGATTAGGAAATCCACTTGCTCTCAAAAAGGAAAAATAACAGATGATGATTTCTGCAGACACGTGTGAGCCTAAAGCTTTGATGCATGTCTCAGGGAGGCAATCATCCAGAGGGGAGGCCTTCCACATGCTGTATGAAGGGCCACAGCTAAGTCCTCCATCCTGCTTCAGGTCCTAGTCCTGGCACAGCTGTAGATCTGGCTCTGGAGGATTTCTTCAGCCAGCTGCCTTGTAAACCTGGGGGCTGACACAGCACCAGCACAACCCACTCTCAGCAGCTGGCAAAAATAACCCTTCTTCAGTATTTTCAGGGGAGGCATTCAGCTTTTAAAGCTTATGCCATCCCCATTCTCTACCAGAAAGGCATTAAGGACTTCTCTTGGCCAAAAGACAAAAAGCAACTAGGAAAGGCTTGAGCATCACTCATGCTTATGTCGTGTGCTTCAAGGGAGAAAGGGGGAGAAGAGAAAGCCAGCCCCCAGCTATCTTCCCAAGCCGGGCCTCAGGAAGGCTGAGCTACCAGCCTCTGGCAGCTGCTGAGAAAGCCACGCACCTCTGCACAGGAGCCTGCTAGACCCCCACCCTGATTTTGCTACCACATGTGGACCTAGCCAACAGAAGAGCTGGGGAGGGGGCGGGGTGTGTGCTCCTGTAAACAGCAGGAATTAAGACTGACTTCTCAGTGAGGGCTTTCTCTAGCAGCTCTGTCCTCATCCCACTCAGGAACAAGAGAGGCAGAGGAAGGCTCCAGCTGGAGAGGACAGTGGTGGTGGAAGCTGGCACATCACCCATGTGCTGTTAAATATGACTGCATGGGGGCTGTAGCTATCTACCTAACTCTCACTTCAGCTCTGCTGCCTGGTGAAAGCTGTCTGTGAAAGGTGGGCATGGAAATTGCAACTGATGGAAGGAGTGAAACAGGGAGAAGACACCCCGAAGACTGCCACCCCTCTTGTCCTCCCCCTCAAAGGAGTATGGAAAGAGAGGAGTGCAGGCTTGAGACGTGGCCCACAAAGGAAGAGTTCATTCACATTTCCTAGGACAATTAAGAGGTACCTTGCATCTACCACTAGATTAGCCAGTGGTAGATGCAAGGTAGGCATAGAGGCAGCACCAGAGCTGATGGAAGAAGAGTTTCTGATAAAGATAGTCCTGTCTGGAATAAGGGAGCAAGAAGCCAGCTCCTGCCTTGGTGCATACCACAGGGAAACAAGGACAGCCTTCCCCCAAGGCAGTCTTTGATTAGACAGCACTGGTGAACAGTAATAAATTCACATGTAAGGGCTGGGGCTAAAGGATTCCTCTTGCTCCTCCTTTAACTAGTCCAAACCTCATAACCAAGGGAACATCTTTAGATACCTAGCTGCATTTTAATCAACACTGTCAGATTGATATGTTCCCCTGGATGATCCTCTGCCTACTGTAGATGAAGCAAGTAAGAGAGCACGGCTGCTTTGCCTGTCAAGAGTGACAGCTGGACATCACCACCCAATAACATCACACACAGTCACTACATGGAGCACTAAACTTCAACAAGTCCTTTATTTTTAAATAAAGAAACCCCACAGAATCAAAGATAACAAAATTACATTTTGGTTTGCAATGACCTTCATTTTACACCACACAAGAACAAAAATTAAAGAAAACAAAATCAAAGACGCTGTTTTATATATTCATATACATTTTTAAAGGTAAACATCAGCAGATATAGAAAAATTGCATTGCTAGTTGCAAATCATCTCCCCTGCAGCAGTCAGCTCCAGAGAATCTGACTCAGAACATGGCAGGGAGGATGTCTCAGTATACAAGTCTTTCAGGGCAGCATTTAGAGATGGTTCCAGAGTATAATTTTGCCAATTTTAACCTATTTTCATAGTAAGCTTCTCACCATGAACATTGGAAGTCACTGAGCCTGTTCCAACACACCAGAATGGACAAAGCTAAAAGGGCACAGGTCTATTCTCTGAGCTCTCCACACCCCTCTTCACTTTAGGATTTTCAGAAAAAGAGGTTATGCTTTCTCAACAAGAAAGTCTAGTGATCCGTCACTGGGAATTATCGTTGAGCTGTACACAAGGAGCAAACAAGCTCCTCTGGAACACTGCTCACTTGGGTTAAGCAGTAGGGTTTGGTTCTATCAAACAAGTGGGTTTTGCTTGGCTTTTTTTACTTAAGACTTCCCAATTATCAGGAGCCATAAGAAGGGTTGACATCCCAGCAGAGCTATTGTGGAAATCCTAGAAGAAAGTTTGGTACATGATTAAAGCTCTTGCATGAGCAGAGATAGACCACGTGAGCTTGTCATTCAGACAAAAGCAAAAAGGCTTTGTGTAGAGCCACCTTGCGGGATCAGGCTCCTTACTGACATTAAAACCTGTGTTAGACAAGGCCATTTGGTGAGAAGAAAGGACATAGCCTTTACTGGCTGTAGGAATGGAGCCTTGGAGAGTATCAAGAGAGACTTGGAAAAAGCTGTTCAACACCAGCAGATCCAACCTGATAAATGCTGCCCTGGATTGCAGTGTTTGTGTCCATTGATTAACCAGCAAAACCAAGAAAACAGATGCTCAAAATATAACTGTTTGAGATAAACCTAGAAACCCTTCCACCACAGCATGGAAAGCTGGCAACTGCTTTGACTCATTGATGGCACTTACAGCTAAGCTCCCCTAAAAGTTGAGAAAGTCTAGGCCAGTAGAATAGACACTCCCAGCATTAAAAGGGGTACGGTTACAAGGCACCCCTTCTTTTGGCCACTGCTGCTGTAAGAAAACTCAGCAAGTCGTCACACTAACAAGAGCTGTTTGCTATTCACCTAGAAGCCCTGAGATACTGCTTTGAGTATCTGCGGCTCCAGGACCTACCCAACGAACTTACCTACCAAAGGAATAAGGACACATGGAACAAGACTCAAGCCAGAAACAAGATGTTCTTCACAACAAATGACTTGTACATGCAACACAAGGCTAGGGCCTTTTCTGGTCTCCTTGAAAAAGGCTATGAAGAATTTCAGTACAATTCAGACAGGCATGGTATTTCTTGAAAAACCTAGAAGCAATTCAGGCGACTCAACTGTTTGGCAATTAAATCCTGAAGTTGCTATTCTCCGCTTTTACTGTTGAGGCAATCTACCTCCAGCTACACTGCTGAAGAGTTGACAGACATAATTTCAGGACTGGAAGGTAACGAGTCATATATTAAGCAAAGCAAACAATACTCAATCCCTACTGCTAGAGAAGCAGAGTGCTGAAAACGATCCACTGCTTATGTATATTATTTTAAGCCTTAACATACTGAAGCTGGTTGTAGGCTGCCCCCAGAAGTCCTTTAAGTCGGCACACTTGTACAGTGCACACTGCCAGAGCTGTCTCCCTACCTAGTGCCTGAAAATCCACTTACTAAAAAGCAAAGCCCCCCCCAAAGCTGACAGAGCTGTTATGGAAGTCTCTAGATGGGTCAATGAAGGAGATGTCAACAAAAGAAGATTAAAAACAGGAAGGCACCACATGTCAAAAAGGGCTGTGGTTTAGGAACTTGTGACAGACTCAGGACAGATGAGACACAGGTAGCTTGGCTAAATTCAGTAACAGAGCTAATAGATCCCAACATCTGCTTAACATCCTGTCTTTGTAACCTGTATCTCCATAAACAGGAATTGCAGAAAAACACTCAGTAAAAGACTGCAGGGAAGTTTAAGTGTTTGTCTTTACAGAGCAGCTACAACACTGCCAGACCCACCCAAGAACACTTTCAATTTAGAAGCTGACCAAGGGACCATTAAAAATGCTAGCAGATCACATCTAGCGGAAGGTATAAGCTCCTTGTGTTCAGTAAAAGCGAGTCCCAGCTGCTCACCTATAAGCTTCAGGTCCCTCTAGATACTGACAAAAGTGATGGCTGGACCAGCCTTACCATCAAACAGTAGTAGTTCTGCAACTTGCTATCTGACAGAGAGTGTCCTTAGGGTTTATGTTCAAGTGCTATTTGCATCCAGTGATGAGAAGAGGTATGTATACCACACAGGACTACCAGTAGAAGAGCTCTGCTAAGGCTTTTTCTCATCCCAGTTTGAAACTAAACAAAGCACATGACAAATTCATCATGCTGTAATCTTGAACTGTGCTATCAGACTACACTGCAATGACAGAAGTGCACGCTTCAAAAACCTCACGTCTTGACAAGAGAAGAAAGACTACCTCACCTCTAAGACTTCATAATTCGGACTGCATTTAAGGTTGAGTTCACTGGGCAAAGGAAGAACACCTGTCTGTATTAAAAGACTAGTATTGTCTTACTATGAGAGAGAAGACTATCTCTGATTAGAATTGGAAAAAGTTGCATGGACCTTGGGGTACTCGCATCAGGTGTCAGTTGCCACTCACTGTCAGAAGCAAGATTTAACACAGGATTCCCTTTGGATAACATACTGCAACATAATTTCCCACTTCCCCAAGAACTAAGTTACTACTGCAAGTCTGACACCATGAGTCTTACTTTGAAAGAAGCAAATTGAGTGGGATGGGGAGAACAGACTTCTCACTGCTTCCACCTACAACAAGCTTAGCAAGCTGAACCTCAGGCTCTAGAAGCCTCACACAAACAAGCCATAACAAAAGCTCTTCTTCCCCAAACAGGCTAGAATTAGTTGGTCAAGTCAAGTGGTTGGAACAACTGTAGATGCAAGTGCAAAAACAGGTTGAAGGACCAAGACAGAATCCATATTATTTCTGTAGTTGAGTTTCATGAAGTCCACAGCATTGGCACTTCTGGGTTGCAGGGCAGAAAGTATTTCTTGAAAAGGCTCTCCAGCTTTAAAGAAACACCTCTGTTTGATTAGGCAAAGCCCACAGCTCCTGCTGCTTTGAGAACTGCCCAGTTGCATCACCTCATTTTAGGAGACTGGCTTCAAAATGGGTCATTGATTGACTGGCCTTAGTAGTGAAATCAGTTTGAAATTGAGGTACATGTGATAAGGTAGGTTCTTCATACTTCAGGAACAGAAAACCCCATTTGAAAGCCTTGTCTGTCAAGAATGATCTTTACAAAATAGGAGGATTTTTTTTTTTTCCCCCAAGAAAAAGCTTCCTAGGTCAAAGCTCTGCTTTCAGAGGGACTGGTATGACTTGGCCAAAAAGCAGAGGCAAGACACTTGCTTTGCCTCAGCACTAACCTTCCCAGACACTTCTCACCCTCTTGACTTTCATCTTCTGCCCAGGTAAGAAGTGGCTTGCTCTGCCAGTCTGGGGTCCTTGAAAGGAAGGCAGAGTTTCAGCCACTTGGGGAGCTGGGCAGAGAGCCCCTGCTTTTGACAGGGCTCTCAGCTTGAGGAAGGCCAATATTTTGCTCTCAAAGGAGATGAGATGCACACTGACCTTTCATAGGTATCCACATATGGTGTCACTTCAACATTAGTATTGGCGTCAAGGACAACTTCTGTTCCTCTAGAGCTGTCTGAAGTTGATACTCAGGACAGCAAAGCTGGTTTGAGGAAAGACGTGAAGCACAGGAAGGGCAGTTTTGTTTCTTTAAGGCAGACAGCCATGACCTGTGTAAATCACAGCTGCAGCAGACCAGGGAAGTCAAAACACCTCTAGAGTTGTAACCCACTGGAGATAAAAAATACCCCTACATGCCCTAATTTATATTGTATCTATTTCAGGCATATGAGCCTTGTTTACACTCCACTTCTATTGAAGCAAGAAGATATTTAAGTCACATCCAATGAATATTATATGAACACTTAAGCAAAAATCTGAAGTGTCTTATGACAGATTTTAGTAATATACAGATGCAGCACAAATAAGAGAATAACAGAGACAAGATATCCATCAACTAAGAAGATCCTTGGAAACTGATGCCCTAAAACAGTTCTTAAGGAACAGCCACAAGAATGGCCAAGTCTTGCACTTTACTTGGTCACATCTTTTCTTTGAGGAGGTGGGGAAAAAAATGAAACCTGGATTTACCAGGAAGGAGAATGTGCAGGTAGCCACAGTTCATCATAACAGGCCAAGGTGTCTGGCCTAAGGCAAAATGAAAAGAATTTCCTGATATGATAACACATCTTTGCTACAACAGTTAATTATTGCTTTACCAGAACAACCTCCCACTTCTTCAGCCTACTGAAAGGTTCAGGGACAGGGCAGTCCAGAAGGCTTGTTCCCCTATATCACCAGGCTGAAATCTTGCCACTTGTTTTGCCCTTAAGCAATAAACTAAAGTGCCTGGAACACAGATGAATCCTGAAGCAATAAAGTGCTAACTGACAAGGTGACATTGTGATAAAGAAGTCCTAAGGATGGATTAATGAGACAATACCGCCAGAACAAACTTAAATATTTTGACCACAAAGCTTCAGTTTCCTGCTTGTCATGGGACAACTTTCCTTCTAGGGGACAGACTAGTCTTTAACAACCATCCTGGCACAAGACCACAACAGTCACTTGAGGGAAACACACAAGTGAGAAGGCAACTTTCCTTCAAACAGCTTTCACACTTCACTTTGTACATATTGTAATTAGAAGAGGATGTATGGGTGTGGAAAAGGAATTTAAGTGAGGAAGAGCCCAGTGTCTTGCTGGATCCAGTAACCCTAAAGTGTATACATAAATATGGAAGTAGCTAGTCATGCAAAGGTATCATTTTAGTTGCACAGAGCTAGAGACATCCAGTTCCCCAGCAACTGTAAGGCAAGTCAAGTGTCTGAAAATCATTTGATGCTTTGAAAGCTCGGGGGAGGAGTTTTGGTATGATTTTTCCTGACATGAGAGGAGCAAGTCTAAATAGATACCCTCTTCCTCCCCCACAAAAGTTAATCCCTAACAAAGTACACAATTCTCCATGAAATATTCTTAAGAACAGATTGAGCTCACAGAAAGATCGTACAGATTCTTAATCACTGGTCTCCATTTGGAAGCTGGAGCCAGCTTAAAGAAGCCCTAGGTCAAACAATAATCTGGTACTAAAAAGAAGACTACATTTCAAAAGGCAAAGATGACAAGAAGGTGACTGATCTGGCCTTGCTGTGAGAATAGGTTTACATAGAAACATTAACTGGTATTACCACCCTACATCTTTTCTCTATTTGAAGTCTCAGCACAAAGACACCCCAGTCCACAGATAGCTGAGGCATAGAAGAGTTACATATTTTTAAACTCATTCACTTGTGTAAGTGTGCATTACTAGAAACTAAAAGGCTTCCCTTGGGATGGTGCAAGGCTGGAACTCCACTTGCAGTCAAGCATCTGTTTTTCCAAGCCACGTTTTAGTGGGTTACAGACTGAACCACTCACTGGATTGTGGCTTGGTACAGGGTGCTCCCAGCACTGGGACAGAGAACAGAATCATAGTTACCCTGTCATCTGCACCTAAACAAATGCTGCAGATCGACTTTTTGACCAGCAGGTGAAGAGATTGACATTTGCAGCTTGTGCTATATTAAGCAAGCAGTCTTTAACTCAATAACCCTGTAACAAGTCACAGTCAGCAACCTAATTCTTCTAGCAGAGCAGTAAATTACAAACCCAAGTGACTACACAACACAAAGATGCTCTGACCAGATATTAACCTCAGCTTTAACTCCACTTTGGAAGAAAACATTGTGATCAAACCCCAGCCATAGAATATCAAGAAGAATGGAAACCTGAAGCAGCAGGTTAGGGAACAAAATGTTCCCAAGGGGGAGATAAACTGAAGTGATCCAGAGTCTTTGGGTCAATTACTCCTGGCCAGATACAGATTGCTCTGTGTCCGAGCACTGAGACTTTGTCTTCTCCCACTGGCAGATGGCATTGGCATACTGTACCACAAGCTTATCCATCCAAGTAAGAGGTTCTGGGAACAGTACAGATCCCTCAAAAAATCCCAGGTGGCCTCCATGAAGGGGCAGCACATGCATGACGTTTTCCCGTTTCTCTGTAAAACAAACGGAGGCACAAAGTTCCATAAAGTTAACAACCTGGAGCTGAATTGATCACAGCTTAAGATGGTTTCATTCTATCTGACCTAGAGTAATCACATGGAGGAAACAAACACACTGCCAAAGGCTGTGGCTACTTTGAAGTCAAAGCACATAACCTTATTGCCTCACAGATAAGGACAGTCTGCAGAAACCAATCCCAGCCAGCACAAGAACATTGCTCAAACAAGTGCTGCTGGCAGGGCCCTTATGGCAATACAGGTACTGCCATAAGAACTCTCATTTTCATTAGAGAATGAGCATCTAACTCATACACAGGGACTAGGACTGTTTGAATAATGTCACACTGCACCAAAGCTTTTGATAGTATGTCAGCCACTTTGTTCCATGTAAAGCGAGAAAACTGTGCTTGCTTCTGGCTGAAGCAGATGTAGATAAATTCTCTGCTCTCAGCCTTCAATCAGAAAAAGAATGAACCCTGAGTCCCTCCCTTCGCCTGCCATTTCTGTGATGAAGCAGCAGCCAACTCCCTCTTTTGATCTTTTAAAGGTAATTTGCGTTTTTTGTGGCCGAAGATAGACAGCTCACAATTAGGAGAGATCATAGTTCAGTACCACATAACAGCTATCGTGCGTGCTCCCTCCCTCCTGCTCTTGATCCGCAAAGGGGCTGTTGATCTGTACTTGATCAAGACTATCACTATAACAACCCACATTTCTACTAAATCTTAATGAGGAATGAAGACACAAGGAATATTTTTTCCATTCGAGAACATAGCCTACTGGTTATCAACACAACCCAAAACAGCATAAAGTGCCTGAAAGGACTCAAGTTCTTCCTGGTCAAGGTTAACCTTGTTAGTTCTAGCAACTGATAATTTAAAGAGGCTTAGTACACCTCCCATAGGATTAGAGGTGTAAGGAGGCAAGTCAAGCTGCTTTGAAATCATGGATCATAATGTGATAAGGAAGCTGCAGGTACATAAATATGCACACCTGGAATGGTCTGCTTCAACATACCTGAAAGAGCTCTTGGAATTGATAGGAGACTCTCATGCACAAGCGGGTCATCAGCAGCATTTACCAACAAAAGAGGAACATAAATCTGCATCAAGAAACATGGCAGGAAGGAAAAAAAAAAACCAAAAACCAGTAAGGGGTTGGTATTTAAATTTCAGTCTACCAACTGTAAAAGCATCTTAGCTTAACTCAAGAAATCTTTGAGAATTGCCCTGTACCTGGAGAGGCACCACAAGAGCAGAAAGCCAAAATTTAAGACCGGTGGCTTTTCACCAATGGAGTACTTTGCAGCCCTTGATTTATTTTTTTTCCAATTTAATTTTACAATAGGGGTTGTGGTGCAACAAAGCAAATACAGATTGAGTCACAAATCTTCCCTGCTCAGAATTCAAATATCTACACCCTTTTTTGCTCTGTATTGCTTCGCAAATCAGATGGCTAGTGCCAGCTCTGTTATGGACACCTTGGTTCAAGTCCAGGAAACTCCCTTGGAACATTTCCATCCTCTGGCTCAGAAGATCCAAGGAGGAATTAATCTTCCAGTTCCACTTCTGCAGAACTTTGGTTTGCTAAGCACCTGCCTGCTAGATAGTGTCCTAAGTCTCTTCCAGTCTTTAGCAAGTCTTCCTTGAAAACACAGGCTCTATGCTACCACCCACTTACCACCTCATCATACCTTTAGAGCAGTTCAGCTGAATGTGTGGTTTTATCTAGATTCTTGGGGTGCTAGTACCTGTCAGAGAAACTCTTTAAGACCTCCATTATTAGAGGTAGCAGGAACTGAAATCCCACTCCACTGTGTCTGATTACTTCTGAAAATCCCAGCTAAGACACTTCTGTCTAGGTATCAGCAACAGATATCACAGTACATTTTCTCACCTGTAGGAAAATGGAGGTACAAGAGCAGTTCCTACTGCAAGAGCTTACCTTGTGCAAGTAATGCAGGCAGCTTTCTTTTTCGTAATATTCCTTCAGGGTACTGTAGCCATGGAACTTTCTGAAATAGAGAAAACTTGTAATTATCTGCTGCTAGCACCCCCGTGACTCTTCCTTCCAAGTGAGGACACACATACAGAGATGGGAATGATGCCTCAATTTTCATTGAAAATACTTTTTTCCTACACAGGTTTCCCTGCAAATCTCACCTTTGGCAGCACATGTCTTTATGCTTTGTGCTTACTCAAGCATTTTGATAGCATGGGCAAGTCAAACATGCAAGCTGAGCAGCCTCCACATTTCAAGTATCCCATTTCACTTAAGTAACTGTATGTATGGAATAAAGGAAAAGTTACACCTTGTTCATCTTCACCTGGAAGTCTTTTCAAACACAAAGCCACCAAAGTTTATGAATCTCAAACACAAAGGTCCCCTGGACAAAAGGGCCTGCTTACAAGCCATCCAGAATTAACAGTGGCTCTAGTTCTTTGCCAAATTCTTAGCACTCCATCCCAAATCAAGATTTCAGTAAGCCTATACTACAGTGGATATTTTTCATGTGAGAGACAACACAGCTGTTGGCCCAAACTAGGGGCTCCCATACTTGTCCCTTATCCATGAGATTTCCCTAGAGATGATTTTTAAAAAGCAGCCAGCAATACTCACAGTCTAAGGTGTTACAGCTGTATAGCTGACAGTTTACAGCTTCATTTTGGAAAGGTGTCAATGCCTGATACAGAACATTATATGGCACAAACACTGCCACTGAAGAAAAAGCTGCTTTCAAAGACAGGCAGTAACAGGCTACTGCTTAATAAAACAGTGATTAATTTAGGTGACAAAGAAAGAGGTTGCATCACTTCAATCAACCCTAATGTCTATTGAGAAGGCAGAAGTGTTTTGTTTTTTTTTTTTTTTTTTTTTTTTTTGAGGAAAGTGTTTCAAAATTCAAGCAAAGCTAAGGGACATTCATAAGCAGTTTTGCTTTCCACATTTTGCACTGTCTTGTTAGAGCTTGTGGCAGAGCTGGCCTCCTCTTATGTTACTGAAGGCTGCAGGTTCAGATTTACAGATAAATGCATATCTGGATGATTTTACAGAGGCTGTGACTGTCAATAGTAAGCTGGTTTTTTTTCTGGTAAGTTTTATTCAATGTGAAGGCAAGGAAGGAATTCCAGGGTTGTCAGCACTGTACTTTAACAGATTCCTTCAGGCACAGCAAGGAGCACAGAAGAGCAGCACTCGAAAGAAGTTATTTTTGAGATCCACATAGTAACAGAGAATCACCCTTCATACCTCATAACGTTATCATCAATCTGCATAAGGGATGTTGCTGTATAGAGTTTGCTCAGATCAGCATCTGACAGGCTTTGTGGCTTCTTCACATTATCTCCAAAAAGAACGTGCCTAGAAGAGTAACATCAAAAAAAACCATCCAAACAGCACAAGGGCAGCAAAGCCATGACCTGTTCAAGGACAACTAAGTTTACCAAGTCTGACAAGATAAGAATAGAAGTGCACTACATACACAAGGCTTTTTTGGCAACAAGCACAGCTTATTTGTCCACCTTCCTTTGCAGGAAGGCATAATAGAAACCCTAGTAACCTATTTATACAAAAAAGTGTTTCCTTGTTATACTGGAAAAACTGCATGAGCGGCCTCTAAAAAGAATCTTCCTAGAATAGGCAGCACTAAGGGTATTTGGAACAGAGGCTTGGTTAGAGGGAGGGTCCTTTGGCTCCAGACCAAGCCTGTGGGTGGCTTGGGTGGGAGCACTAGAAGTTCTGGGCATAGCATCACCTTCACCATCTGGCCCTAAAGTCTCCTCAGCACAGATACTAGGTTAGCTCACACAGCAGAAATGACTTGGGGCATTATCTTAGCAGAAAGTTATTTACTATGGACACTTGTCATAATTAGTTATTGCCCTCAGGAGAGGATGTGTTCCTTGACCAGAACAAAATGCTCCCCTAATAAAGAGAACAAAAGCCACAAGTTGGAAAGGGTTTTTTATTCCCTTTCAGGGACAGCTGCAAGGCAGAGTAGGAAGGAGACTAGGTTTGATTTTGAGGAGTTGCCTTGGAGCACAAGTGATTATGAAAAAAAGTTTACTTAACAGACTGGCCTTCAAGCCAGCACCGGCTTTTTCTGGGTTATGAATTTAAGTGGCTTTTAATTGGGGCTTACCCTACTTGACATATTAAATCTGGTCAAGTTGCCTAAATATTTGTCGATCTGGAATGAATTATGTGGATCATCCTACATGTCAGTTGCCTTAATTCCCTCAACAAGTGTTTCACACTGCACAGGAGTGTAAACAACAAACCAGAAGTCTGCAAGTGACACACACTCTTAATTGGAATGTATCTTGGATATCCTCCTCCTTTTCCCGCAAGTCAAGCAACTTCAAATATACACAGATGAGGTACTTATACATTTATTGCCCTACAAAGAAATATCCAGAGAACTTTTGATTGATGAAACAACAGCATTGGCTACATCATCTGCTTAACACGCACATTCCTTTGTTACGCAAGCACCAAAGATCACAATAGCACCACAAGTACACTTGCACTCCTGAAAGAGCAACACTAAGTATTTTGCTGGCTACATTCTCTTTCTAGAGGAACAGCTACAAGCCAGAACTACGGCTGGACTATTTGCTTATTTAATAAGCAGCAGCCCCATATAGGAGATGCAGAAGATTCATCCTACCTCGGGTAGATGGCAGAAAAAGACGTTCCTTGAATAGGGAATTCTTTTGCTAGAAGTGAAACAAATGCAGAAAACTCTACTTTGAAGCCCAATTGCAATGTTTTCCTGCACACATCCTTGTTTATTCATTAAGCAAGTCTGCTCAGAAGGCAAACACAAGTCCTGCTTTCTTCTAACAAACTCAAAGCTTATTTGTATATTTTATTGATATGGACTCCCCTCCTCTGTTGGTTTATCTAAAGGCCACCAAGCAAGGAACTGATTTATAATCTTTCAGGAGTCCTATTTTAAAGGACCAAGAAGAGAAATCCAATACAGCGACTGACCCAATCAATACCACCAGTGTAAAGTGATGTACTGCAGTACCTGTGAGAAAGGATTATCTTCTTCATGTTGTCTGCCATGAGGAAGTTATAAAATCTTCTGCATTGATCCCACTGCATGAAGGTTTCCTGTGCCCTAGAAAAAACAACATGCAGAACAATCAAAGCTGTTAAAGGAGATCTTGAAAGATCAGATTAATACACCATAACATCTTATTGCAGCCTAGAGGCTATGTAAACAAATTTCCAGGCCTTCCCTGCCACAGCTTAACCTTTCCCAGGAAATGACTTCACTTTGATGAAGTTTGTATTATCAGAAAACAGATCTGCAGCCTCACTTTGCACAATGCAATTAGCTGTTTGGATCAGATCATTTAAGAGCCAACAGTCAAGATCTGCAGCACTGACAAGAGGATTTGAGTATCCCTTTGCATAAGTTGAATGTAATTTACCTAATGGGACTACCAAGGAAAGGATTAAAACCCTGTTGTCTATTGTGTATATCAGCTCTGAAGAGGCAAGAATTTGTGCAGATGTTTCCAATATGCAGAGGCACTACTATTGTTTTAGCTTCGTTAGTAGGAGCTCAAGGAATAGATACAACTTGCAGCTGCAAGTGGCATCTGAGTTGAAGACTTTACCTATCCTCAAAGCAGAATTGTACTTCACAGCTTATTTGTAGTTAAAACAGAATTAAAGTAATCCAGAAGTCTGAGCTCTGCCTGATACCAGCCCGCCTTCACACTGCAGGGTCATGGGCAGGTTATAGCCATACTCTTAACAGGGTTTGCTGTTACTGAGGAGACACACTATCATTTACTGAGCAGCCCAAGAATGCTGGAAGCAGTTTCAGTTACTGAAGTACTCCCACCATTTAAACATTAACATACCGTGGAAGCTACAACAGATTTAGCATGACTTGCAAGTCCTCTACAAGAGCAAAAGCTAACTAAGCAAACTATGTTTTCTTTAGTATGCCATGCTGAAGTTTGGATTTTCTTTTTAAATAACTTATTTTGTCTAGCCAGACTACACTACCATGTTTAAGCTAGGGCAAGGGCATGAAGGAAGACAGGAAGATGCACATTTCTTTCTCCACAAAAGAATTTCCAAGCAAACCTTTTGAGTTATTACAAGGTGTGCGAAGTCAAAGCTGCAGTTCCTGTGGTGGACAGTGGTAATCCTAATACTAAGAGCTAAAAGTTCTGAAAAAAGGCAGCTTCAGGTATTTTGAGGACTGCACAGGTTTCAAAGCTGAGGAATCTCCCCACAGCATGTAGCTATGGTGAAGGTGCATTCCACAAGATCAAGAAGTAAAATCAAGCCTGGGCAGGCAGAGATTAAGGTATAAGACGACATGTCCCTGCTTAGCCTCAGGAAACGAATTCCCCAAACTCCGTGTTAATTCATTAAGAGCCTCATTCTTCTGGCAGATCCTAGTATTGCTGCTACTTTATTATGTCTGTCTATGGGGCTCATGCTTGATGGTCTGGAAAAGCTTTCATATTTAAGATCCCTGGCTCACCTTGCTCACCACCACATTTTCCTGTTCACTTCCTAAAGTTGAGGGATAAAAGCTAATAAAAAAAAATGGAACTGTGAACTAATTGGTCACGTCTATTTGGGTAATGCACATTCACAGAGGACAAGGCCAGTTATTTTAATTTATTGGATCAAGCCCAGGAAGGCTAAGGCTTAACCATTCTACCTGGAAGTGCTTTCTACCACCTCCCTCCCAATCCTATAACCAGGGCACCAGGCCCTTCCTATCATGTCTGTTGCTTGGTAGATATTTACTCATATTTTTCTCTCTTAGCTCTTCAGCTAATTAGCATTTAAAAACAGAGGTAGATATTAGGTAGGGAGACACAGGATGTTAAAAGCTTTCTTGCCAATTGCCCAGTAACACATAGCAGATGTTTTTGTGACTGGAGATTTGTTAGCAGATGTCTACCCAGCAGGTGGAGTCAAGAGCTTAACAATCGACACAACCCACCGAAGACTTGCATATTGAAGTCAGACAGGTAGCTGTTATTTCTCCACACAAATATCCCAGAACAGTATTATTAAACAGGCTGTCCTTGCCCTCCTATTTGACCATCACATCATGATATACTAGTACAGAAATCTGCTTAGGGAACAGCATTACTCACAGCAATATTCTGGAGAACAGAAATACAATATTGCAGAAGATAAACCAAATGGACCACAACCTGCTGTAATCCTTGCAAGCACTGTCTGATGGCTGCAGCTGAATAGCTGACTTCAGAAGGATACTCTGTGCTCCATGTCAGAACCCCAAGACAACTAAGAACATTTTACTTGAAACAAAACAGAAAAACTGTTCCTGAAAGCATCTGTTCAGATTTTAAGGGTGTGAGGTCACAGGGACCTAGCAGTAGATTATACACTCTTTTAGCAGTTATTGCATCTGATCTCAAGAAGGATTAGGTATGATGAAATATTACTGAAGCACATATCAACCTTCTAGTCACTACTTAATTCTTCCAGAAAAGCTCATTTCTTTCACCTGTAAGAGCTACTCTTAAAAAGTGTCTTCACACTGCTAAATATCAAACTAGTCTCTGTACAGGCAGAGGCATCAGCAACATCAAGAATGCCAGCTGCCTTCATCAGGCAGGAAGGCCAAGTCCCACAGCAAGCCTCCCACAAGGTTGCCATAGTTTCACCATTTTTGTCTCCCCAAAGGTTCTTCACCCAAATAACCTAGTCTCAACAACCTCTCTTGCCTTTCAAAATAGCCTCAGGGCTCAAAAATGCAGTTAAGTTACTGTAAAGTCAACTACACCTTAGTAACTGTCTATATGTATAGACAGTAAAATTTGAAATTAGTAGCTCGCCCAGTTACATTGTTTTATTCTTAACAAGCTGTTTACACATGAAAAGGTAACGCATATCAAATGAGCCACCAGTTCTCAAGGAGCAGCGCTGCACCCAGATCCTTCATCAGCAAACCAAAGTGCAAGCACTAGGTGGAGCTGTTACAACTCTGGTAAATCACTACATCCTTGGTTTCCAGGTAGGGAACCACAGGTTAACATTTTAAGCACAATTTAGGGCTATAAGCCTTCTCCTCCCCACCCTCCAAATGCATAGTGCAGTTCCAAGTGCCTCTCCATCACATCATCAGTGCACAGCACTGACACACAGTAAGAGGGGAGCATGGACTGACAGCTGTGTCTTTCCAATCTCCCCAGGTAAGAGTCACCAGGTGAAACCGCACACCCAAGCCAGACAAGCTATTATGAATCAAGGGATGCTTAGTGATGAGAAAGTGTAACTATTGCTTGCAAGGCTGGCATCATCTCAGCAGTTTGTCACCCTGCCTGGCTTGCCAGATTAATTACACCAGTTTTGCACAGGGAACACCTCTTTGCATGCTGTAGCAATGAGACAGAGGTAGGCCAGCTCACACAGGTCAGAAGCTGCCAGCACGTACCTGTATACACGTTGTTGACAGAAACTATTTGTGCTGCCAGACCCACAAAGCTTTGACTGCTCCTTCATCCTGCACGCTGCCACCTGTCACAGCAGCTCAGTGCAAGAGAAGTGCCACCATGCCCTCCCACATGCATCCCCAGAAAAGACCATCATGGATAAGTCTCCAAACCTACCTCAGTGCACTGTACCCCTGGCACACGCTGACACAGCACAGGACTCGCTCCTGGTTGGCCTGGCTCTCTCCCAGGTACTTGCACACGATGTTCCCACCCAGGCTGAAGCCTACCACAACCAGCTGGGTCTGGGGGTAGGTCTTCTTGATGTAACTAACCATGGCACCAAACTCCCATGTGCAACCTAAAAAGAAGGACAAAGTGAAGAACCATCTTCTAACATACTTTGATTCCCACTTCAAGCTTCAATTGTGTATTTTAAGTCCAGCTTCTTATCCTTTATTTCTTTTCAATAACCTTATGGTTTTAAGAGCTCCGATCCTCACATGTTCATGCATCTGTTTTATGAGTCCTGGGGACCTTAGCTCACGCCTAGTTCTGTCAGAGTGCCCAAGTAAGATGAAATTACTTGTTTAAAAGTCATGGCAACAGCTAATCTGACAATCCAAACTCTTCCTTTCTAAAGCAGCTTAAAAAGCAGAGTCCAGCAACTCTGGGCTTGACATTACTATCTAAGAAGAGATCACATCATTACCTTCCTGAGGCAGTTTGCCACTCCTGAACTTCAGTGGGTGTGTTGGGAAAGTAGCTTGCCTCTTCGCTTTCGCTAATGCTGCCATGGGTCCTTAAATCCACCCTGATGCAGGAAGGGGATGGAAATGCAGAGCTGGCTTGAAGGGACACGCTCAGTGGATTGTTGCAGAGCCTGACCAAACAGGTGCTCTCCAGAATCAGGGGGAAAGGTTTAAGCATAGGCAGCTTGTCCTTTTTAGCCACTGAAGAGGTAAAGAAACTGCAGCCTTCCAGAAGATGTACATGTACCCCCACCTTTCCCCCTTTCAAGGAAAAAAGGAAGTGCCTTTACACAGATCTGTTCTGCTCTCAGCTAACACTGACTTGCACCCCACAGGCACTGATGGATCTGGCTTCTGGTAGTACTCGAGTTTGTAAGTCATTTGGCAGATTTGGAGGCCTCCACACATGCAACACCTGAGTACCTACAGATGTTTCTCCAGCCTCCAAGTTTGAAAAAAGGAAACATGAAGAGAAACAGCTGCAAAACCAATGGTATTAGTATACTAGTAGCAACTGTATGCACTTAGTTAACCTTCCCATTGGATTTAAGACTGCAAGCCACACAAGGAGTCACCTCAGGAACAACAGAAATAAAACTCCAGCTATTTATTCCTGTCTAGAGTCAGAATCTCAGCTCTACCCTGTGGAACTCACCCAGGGAGATAAGTCCCAAGAGTTGGGATTCTACCCTAACACTGCTCCAGCATGTTCCCCACCCCAGCTGTAGCATCCTTCCTAGGAACACTCAGGTTTCAGTTAGCTCTGGAGCAGAGACAGAGCACTAGGATTTGTGTTTACTTCAATGAAATGGCAGGCTTCTGGCTGAGCATTTCAGCAGGGCTTGGGCACTCCACTGTGAACACTCTTAATGAGCAATTCTCCTCAAGATGACAAACATTGCGTTACTCTTGATTTCTCTGTAAGAGGCCAGCAGTCAGAATGCTTCAGTGTTTGGCCTTCATAATTTGAGGGCACCTGGCAACTATTTCAGAAATCTGAAACCAGATTAGCAACAAGTCAAGGCTGATGTAAAGGCTAGAGGATTCAGCAAATCCCAGATTTAGGCTACCTGCTCAACAAATACATCAGGAATCCATCAAAAGCTAGAAGGACACTGGGATATTTGGGTTGGAGGCAGAGTAAAGTCTGCTCATGGTCTTGCTGGCACTCCACTTAACAAGCAACTCTGCCAAGTGATTTACTGTCTTACTCAAAGGAAGTGCTAGGCATTCCTTGCCCTTTTTCCAAGGCTGTAAAAGAGTCAGAAAAGTATGTCTTGAGAGGCGTTACTGAGTAACTCCAAGGTCTAAAGTGAAGCTCCATGGAAAAGAGTTCAACTCTTATCAAAAAAAATCCAAATGCCTTAAGAAGGTCAAGCTTAGTTCCCAAGACATGGTAGGCTTAAAGCCAGTAGCAGCCTAAGGCCTTGATACAAACTGAAGCTGTTCGTATTCCTGAAATATTAAAAACTATTCCTCAGTGGAAAAGTAAAAACAAGCAAAGAATTATAGCCTGTTTGACTGCCAGACTCAGATTCTCAAAGCACAATATTTCTATTTTGGCAATACAGCCGTTCAAGACAAACATTCAGACCATTAATGCAAACTTTTAGAAGTATCTTGGTTATCTTTAAAAAACAAAACAAAAAACCCACAAACCTAACACCAGCCTGCTAAACCCACAATTGACTCCTGATGTAAGGTATCCATAGATATTTACAGGAGAGAAGGACATGAGGGCTCAAGAGAACTCGGGAACAAGTGGATCAGGTCACAGGCAAGAAGGCTACATTCTATGCAGATTACGTTACTTGCTAGCAAGGCAGTTAAGAATAGCTGAAGACACTCTTAACAGTTCCAAATCCTCTATTCCTTTTGATTTCTAGGTTAAGAAATATTTCCTTATATTCAAGGTGAAACCCCAAAATTATGGTAGTTAAGCACTGCTGCTTCTGCAGCTTTACTGTCATACCATGAAACTGTTGCTGTTCCCTGACATTTTGTGTTGCATCCAGGGACCAACCCTCACGTGTCCCTTCTAGGACAGAAATGTGCTTTCTTGATAGGCTGGTACAAGCTCCTCATATTAGAGCCTACAAAGCCTCAGAAGTAATGTTTATTCTCCAGAGCCAGGTTTGTTTCACATTCCACTAAACATGACATTTCAGCATCTCTAAAACAGTTTAAGCAGGCTCTTAAAAAAAAAGAACCTGCAGCTAGAAGTTTTCTTCCCAAAAGCTGCCTTCTTGGTTAAGAAACATGTGTAAAGTGAATCCCACTATTATTCTTCCCTCTTCTTCACATGTAAGTTCAGTTTATTTCCTAAGAAACACTACAAAATTATCATCCTCACTCAAATACAGCAGTTGTGTTATGCCAAATGAGGTTGATCAAGCCCTAGAAATTCCACAAGCTTGAAAATAGGTCCTCAGTTGCCATAAAGTACCTACCGTATGTGAACATTCGGGGAGAAGTGAGCTCAATGTTTGGCAAGGCCCCCAAGTGATTCAGGACAGCACATCTGTACCCATTTTTCTGCGCATAGTCAACAAAAGTGCGGATATACTGCTTTTCACTGTGGTTAGCAATCCCAGGGCAGATTACCATCGTGACATCCTCTGTGCACAGAAAGAGAGGGAAGTTAGGTAAATGTCACTTCATGCAAATTAAGAAATTCAGAATGTTTCTATTTCAGATCCGTGGGAAACCATCTACCAGAAGCAAGCTAAAAATCTTACTAGTCTGCCAAAAATCCACTGTGGGACAGGAGACCGGCGGCTCTAATGCTACAGATGTGAAAAAGTAATTCATGTTACAGGAGACAAAGTTTTCTAACTTCAGGGAAAGCTGCCCAAACAGCTCTCTAGATAGCACCTACAGAACTAGAGTAAGTTCTTTCCTTTGTAGGATGTTTTTGACATTATGTGTGTTCTGCCTTCTGACAGTCTGTTGTGACTCCTAAGTGTGTGTAAGTTCTAGAGGCCATTGCCTGTTCATGCACCAAGAAGACTGGCTACACTATTTTGCCTGTTTCACTTCCAAAGCTGGATTTAACAGATCTTCAAAAGAAGCTTTAAGCACAGACATTCTGACCAGCTGACATTAGCTATTATCTGCTTTGGGGTTAATCTAATGATATTTGATCTGCTGACATCATTCACTAGTTTAACAAGATATCAATCAACTAAGAAAGTAATTGTTACCATTCAAATAAGCACAGTAAATTACAGTCAGGATTAGCATATGCGCTTCAAATTACCTATCAGTCTTACATGCAAAGCTCTAACACTGAGCAGCTCTAGAAACTTGAAGTTGTGCCTCATTAAGAAAGCACTGCTCAAATTCCCTTTAGCAATGAAGAGAACAGTAAGTGCTCTAGTGCAGCATTATACCATGAGGATCTCAACACTGACAGTTAAGAACTTTTTTCTGAAGGCCAAATGGGAGTCATGGGCTTATAATGAAATCAGCTACTACAGGGGTAAATTGTACTTCTGAAATCAAGCCACAGTAACTCAGTTTTAAGTGTTGCTATTATTACTAGTAACCGAGTTTGAAAGCCAAAATTCACTCTGAATGTACATACTTAATATTGTAAGGAGTCACCATGATCTTCTGCTTTTTCATGGTGTTCTCTTCATGTCTGGACTCCTTCACACGCTATGCACATGGAGTTTGTTTTCATGCAGATCTTGAAACATCTACCATTAGTAAAGACTACTGACAAACCGTTTCTAAGGGGGATATGAAAACTAATTTCTTTTCCATATGCACCAGGCTACGAAGAACCTTGTGCAGCTGGTCTCTGTTTTATGATCCCACAGGCTTAACAGGCAAAGGGTACTCCAAACAAGGTTTACCACCAGTTTATCTTTACCAGCCTCTCACTTGAGGCACAAATTATGGAAAATTTCTTTTGTTCCTCGACTCCCCCACCTCTTGCCACAAACAGTTGATTAGTCTAGGAAGGTCTCTCCTGCCGTCTGAGATACAGGAACAGAGCAAGACAGTCTTACAGCATCCACACATCGGTTGGTATTGCTTAACAGCCCCCTTCCATCACCAGATTTAACATCTATCCTTTCTGCTAAATCAAGCAGCAGTGTCCTCATTCATCCCCAGAGCACAGAATCAAGGTTAGCTAGATACAGCCAGCAGCGGTTTGACTGACCTCCGATGCAGTGCTCAGACCGAGGCTCAAAGAGATCAAAGGTGGCTGTTGCTCCATCTGGCATTGTGAGGTACTTGCGAAGTCCATATGGATGTGGTGATCTCACTCTCCCCATCTTTCCATAAAGGGCAGTCTGAATATGTCCACTCTTTCCCCAGATTAAGGGTGGAATGTATCTGAAAGAAGCAGTAATTTAATTGCTTGTTCCTGCTGTGTTAATGAGCCTTTGAGAGCAGATAAGCACTCCCATAACAAATCTACTCCCTCACGACCAAATATAGTTACAAATATTAAATGTTTTTTCCTGTAACTGAACTGTCAGAACTGATCTTTGCAGCCTTACACAAGGGGAGAGACCGATACACTCAAAAGCCAACAAATTATCACCAATGGCAGCAGCAGCAGCCAAAATCCAGACATTCCTCTGTATTGAAACATTACATGCACAAATACTTCTCACCAAACACACTGAGATCTTATACCTCAGTGAGATTGGGACAGCATGTTGCTAGCCAACTAAACCGACCTCCAAAACCTGTAGAGTGTTGTAAATCTGTTTCAATTGAAACACTGAAGCCTGCTGGGTTCAGCCACATGAACTTGCGTAAGCATTTGACTGTACAAGCCAGTGGCAGAGACAACAGGATTTATAAGCAAGTTTTAAAACACCGAAAGCTCCAAAAATTGATGGCTGGGATGATTTTACACAGAATGGCTTTTCTCAGTTAAGTGAAGTGCATGGTACAGGGGGATTTTGCCTCTCAAGCAGAATTAGGTAAAGCTGAGACAGTTTTAAAAGGACCTGTCAGAACTGGCCAAATTCCACTGAAGAGTAAATCCCTTTCTACATAAGAGGGGGGGACTCTACCAATTATGTTTATCAAGGGCATACTAAAGCCAGGTGACAAAGATTATCTTTCCTTTCCTGGCTTACTGACACTCAAAAAAGACACAGAGGGAAACACTGCTATTAGCTGGAAGGGGTTAAAGGCTTAATTATCAGGTTTTTCTAGCACAAGCAGAGCTGCAAGTGCTTTAACAGTAAACTTATTGATGCCCATGTGCTGGTGGTGGTGGGCAGTCACTTGGCCAATCTGCAAAGGAGAGACTGAGCCCAAGACTTGAAAAAGATAGTTACATCAGCTCTCAACAGGAAAGCATAAATGATTTGTTTAGTGGAACAGCAGTCCCAGGAGACATGCTTCCAATTAAGGAGCTGTGGTCTTTGCTACACAGAGCAGGGTATGCAGAAGGAGCTTGAGAGCCGCTGACACCACTGGAGATCCTGAGAGATTAGCAACTGCATCTCTGTTGTGTAATTAGGGCTTCCTGCAATTATTCCCTTCCACTTCTTGAGGCCACACGAAGCTGAAATCATATACTTTCATGTTTTTCTCTGTTCACAGAAAACTAGGCAGCCCAGGGCTCAGATTTACTGTTTAAGCCTATAATCCACCAGAACATGACAAACCTTGCTTCTGCACTCTGACACTACTAAAACCAAAGCAGGAATCCCTGTGACACCACTCATGATAGACAAGCCACATGTGGGTTCCAACTTTCCCTCAAAGATAAAACTGTGTGAAGCCCTATGGACAAAGATGCATTCACTCCTTGCTCCCTTCAGAGTGCACAAGTTAGCATCTTGAGCATCCTAAGGACCAAGGAGACATACTCAACATTCTACACAAACTCTAGTCAGTTGTTTAAGCATCATCCTGTGTGCAAAGACACACCAGCATTAGTCACTCTGCATAGATAAATACTCAAAGGTCAAGTTCCAGCATGAGTAATGTACATCAGACAGTACTCTGATGCACAGACTTGTACTCCCACTTAGTCTTACTTAAACATGTTAAATATACCTCTCAGTCCGCCCTTAAAAATAAAGCGGTTAAAGCTCTGAAATACATGCTAGTGTTGGAACAGAAGCTTCTTATCTCACCTATCTTTTCTTTTACTACTGCCCATCAGCCTTTAAGCAATAGGCTTAGGGCGAGACAGGTATCCTAAAATCCCTTAAGGATCCAGGCTCCAGGAGACTGAACATCACAAGACTTCAATAGGGAAGGGAAAAGAAGTTTCCCAGATTGCATAGGTCATGCATAATAAGTAGGAAAACTAAGACAGATTAAAACTCAGCTTAGACTGATGCAAAAGTAGCATCAATAATATTAAAAATACTAGACTTTCATTTACCAAGTTGCCAATTTAACCTGCTACAAAACTCTCCAAAGCCTTGTCAAGAATAAAGTCATGCCTCTATACCACTGCATTCCAGTAAGAGCTCTCCTCAGTTGATGAACAAGTTTGCCTTCACAGAGCATCTGTCAGACTGTTTCTGCTGACTCTCCATTTTGGTAAGATTATGTGAAAAACAATTCCAGAGACATTTTCATTCTCAATTCAGCTGGAAAACGTAACTATCAGAGCTCATAGCAATAGCTAGTACAGATTGTTTTGTAGTGAAACCAACATTCTTCATGGCAAACAGCTGAAAAAAAGATGTTACTCAAACAATCATCCTATAGGCAGGAAAGCACGTACTCAGACTTTTTTCTTATGGCTTGCCTTAACAAAACAAGCTCAGCAGGGAAACATGAGCTAGATATCATGCAGACTGAGCAACTAAGTAGTATTCAGTTTAAGAAGCATTCAAGCATTGCCCTTTAGATTTTATACTAAAACAATCACTACCACTAAATTTAACTGTCTTCCAGCAAGAGCCCATCACTCAAAAGCTGGCAGCTTCCCTCTGGCCTTGATATTAAGGAGAAACAGGGAAACTGCTCAATAACATGACAGACTTCAGCTTCTCTATAATGCCTGCAATCAACCAAAGGGGTTTTGAAAAGCAGTGCACTGCAGAGATTATCCCAAGACAGCAAATTTCACTGCATGGAGATGGTTCACTATATATTTCTCAGTGTGCCCTGTTCCAGTCAAGCTGCTCACAGTTGTACAAGAGTTCAGGCACAAACACCATGTCCGTAAGTTAGTATTTTCCACAGTTGGGCAATAGCAGTTTATGGATAACAGGAGATGAGCGGCCAGCTGGGTGGCAAACAGCAGCCAGGAAGACCTCTTGCCAAAGAGGTTTATGCACACCCGCACAAGGATCAGTATGATGGACCACAACAGCACTGACAAGCAAGTACTGATAACATATGAGATTTTAAGGCAAAGTTGTGTTGTACTGGATACAAGACCCCTCAATTTCTGTGAAACAAAACCAGCTTCCTAGTCTGCTCCAGATCCAAAGGCTTTTAACCAACTCATTTGTCTCTCTTGGTCTGGTTAGTTGCAATAGATATCGGACACTGACTAAAGACAAATATTTGAGGGAGGTAGTTACTGCCAGTAGCCAGTCCTATAAATTCCAGTAAGAGGACTCTACAACACAAAGCAGACAGGACTTGGGATGCCAGTTACTTATTACAGAAGCTGACTTATACAGCAGAAGCAGTACAGAGTTCAGTCTTAACTGGCTAAGTGAACTCAGTTACATAAACCTGCTCACCAATGCTAACATTTTAGCTCCAAATGCCGTGCTTCAGCTGCGCAACACAACCCCATATCTTCATAGGTGGCTGCCCACAACAGTGCCTGAAAGCAAGAGAACTGAGTGTTTCACAAACATTTTCCTTGCATGTTAATGTTAAAAACAACTCCAACATGTGATTGTAGATTAAGTTTTAGTGGTTTTCAGGCAGCAGGATTATGATTTTAAAGCACATACATCACCCACTATGTAGGAATTTAGGAAAGCAGCAGCTGTATAAGCAGCTCACACAAAGCACAAAAACTATGCTATTTTTATTAGCAAGCATCAGCATTCAGGTCCTCAAAGATCTGAAGTGGAAGTCCAGCAATAGGCTTATTTCTGGAGCATTACTTCATTTCAGTTGAGGAGATTAACACTTTAACTCTTACATCAACTTTATGTTCTGTAGTACATTGGATACTGATGGCAAGAAGGCAGAACCTACAACTTGTCTGTGTCAGGGGACACTGAGAACAGCCGCCTGCATTACAACAGGTGACAAGTTTTTTCTTCCCCCTTTACAGAGCAGCGTGGAGGTATTTAAAGGATGCTTTACAAATCAAGCCTTATTTGAACCTTGCCCCTTGTTTGATACTAGGGAATGCAATTTGAATTCCAGTCAAGAAAGCGCATCTACAAATCTGCAGGGTTCAACCCTCTCCTCAAGTATACAGAAAGCAGCTTTTTTTTTTTTTTGCATCAGTTCAATATGATGAAGACACAGCAAATGCAGAACAGCAGAATGTAAAGCTGCTTTACAGAGCTTCCATGTCTCCTGAGCCTCTGAAAAAGAAACTAATGCAAGAGGAGTAGAATGGCTTGCTGCCCATAGAAATCATTTGAAGTCAGAACTATTTAAAAGTACAGGCTGGCCTCCTTGGTTCAACCACCTCCTTCCCAATTTAAGTAGCTTTTAGTTACTAAAATGCCTCCTCCACCTTCAGTGACTACAAGAATTCCTGTCAAAACAGGGCATGAGTATTGTAGCACATCTTCCTTGCTGACAAGAGCTGGAGAACACAAGGCTGCTGCCAGTGGCACAGCAGAAGACTTCATAAGGTCTCAGACCCCCTAATGCTGATTCTCTCCCTAACGTCAATGCTTCAACTTACCAATAGGGAACCACCACTCTACCTCTCAACATGTTCACCTGCCAAAGCTTCAGCAGTAACACTGTCCTAGCTTATTATTCTTCTAGAAGTGTTACTCCCAGGGCAAAACACTACAGAGTTGACAGGAATCAAACACTGTTTGTTATTAGATGTAGGAAAAGAACACTGAAAAACTTGAAGACAGCTTTTGTGATTTCTTGCATCTGGAAACAAAGCAATAACAGTGCAAGAGTCTTCTGGTGTCAAACCACCTGCTTATCCAGCATAGGTTACCTTGCAAAGGATAAGAAGGATCTAGGCTGGATCTTTGACAGTGTTTACTAACAGGCTTGGCAGTCATTTTCCTCAATCTTTGAGGCACTTTTCCTTATTAAGGATAAAAGTGTGCAGATGGCAATGATAATTTTCAGTGAGGGTAACACTTGTGTCAGCTCTACAGGAATAAAGATACATACACACTTGATGACAGAAGAAACTGGGAACAGCCTTAAAAAAATCTCTAGCCCAACCCAAGCACTAGCCAAATGTGTCTTGTTGAATCAAAGAGCCAATGTCACATTTCTGTACAGGAAAAAGCAGCACATGGAAGACTTTTTGTACCAATTTGAAAGACAGGAAAAGGAGACAGATGCAGGCAGGGGCTAGGCCAGAGCATCAAGGGCACCAATAGCTGTGCTGATCTGCAAGAGCTTCCACACAAGTTTTTTGAATGAGAAAGGGTCTGATTATGCCACTCCACTTGGTAAACTAAAGTACAGAGCTGGACAAGGGGAGAAGGGAAATACAGAGGTAACAAAATATGAATTCTAAGACAGAGTCTATTGCTTACCAGTGTTCAATCGATACGCAGAAAGCTTCTAGCAGTTGAGAGAATTGTAAAAAGCAGTGCTAACATCTGCAAGTACAAGGTACCTGGCACACAGCCATCTCAGGCAGTTTTACTATCCAAAGCTCTTAAATTATTCATCCACCATAACTTGGCTTACTGAACACACCACAGTTATAATGTATCGAACAGGTCCACAGATGAGGAGTGTGCCATAAAGGAGAGAAAAAATCCAAGGGTTCCTCCCCCCTCCAAGTACTTTTGAGCAGCTGCACAGATAGAATAAATTTGCTTATTTCTGCTTCCTCCCTGCCACTCTGTTTTTTCTAGCAATACCATTGCCCCTTCCTCCTTTAAGCACAAGAGAGCTGAACAAATCAGGAATGAAAGCCTGTTTACAGCTGCACAGAGGATTTGGTCTTAAAACAGATCTTACAACAAACCCGGTACTGATACAACAGGAGGAATTGCTGGACTACTTATTTTGCTTTCATTGTAGAATCTGAAAAGAGCTGCTTAATCAGCTTTCCTAACACTCCGAATAATTAGCAAGTAATCAAAGCTTTGCAAAATTTTTCAGTGGGGTATGGCATAAGCTGTTTTCACTTTTTTTTTTGCTAATTAATCCTACAAACTATTTCATGCATAATTGCAGGAATTTAAATACATTTGTTCCCCTTTTAGTCTCCAGGTGACTTTCATGCCTGAAGACATGGTTTTTTTTTGAAGATTTTCTGTATCAAAATGCCTGCGATAACATCACTACAATCACAAAAAAATTCACATACACATCATCCTACACAGCTGTCTTTGCTGTAAACCCTTTCAATCCCCAACAGCAATAATAATCTTGTCTCCCCCAACATAAGTACACAGGTAACAAGACTGAACAACTACCCACTGACACATTTTGTTGTCGATTGTTTCAGCTGAGTTTGTTTCCTGGGGTCATGCAAGACTTTCAAGGAAGTGTTCTACCCCAGAAGCATGGGTGGGAAATCACTGCCACAGTTTCCAAAGAAGTTGGCAAGCCTGAGCTCTAAGCTAACCCAGAGAAAGCAAACAACCCAAGACTGCATACACACACAGCAGTAGGGTTCTGCAAGAAGCTCTTCACTCCTGCAATTAATGCACAACAGATGTACCGCAATTTTTAGATATGTTCCACATTCTTACTCCTTTGGGAATACTTTGTTCTCCACCTGAAAGTCAAACCCATGCCTCTACTACAGCAGTGTTAGGAGCTTGTGCCATGAGAACAAAGGTGAAATAGGAATAAAATGGACTCTGAATTAGCTTACAATCTGTTTCCAAAGATTAGCCTGACACTAATATGCCTTCAAGACCGGCAATCAGCACAGCCTCATACTTGCTCTCACAGTAACTAGAGAGATGTCCATTTGGAGTGCCAACACTGAGATGACAAGTGTCTAAGATACCAAGTAACTAGAACCTCCTTAGTGTAGTTTTTAGGGAAGCAACTACTTTGCAGTTAAGGCACTAGACATAATCAAGAATCCAATTTCAATGCTCAGTTTCACACACTTATTACCACCATACTCAAGAGCACATCAGGATATCTTGTCTGGGCTCCAATTCAAAACAGATAATTCTGTTTCCTCTAAGAGTTTACAGATCCTGTAGTCTAAGATCTTACACCTTATGTAATCAAGGCACCTAACACCACTGCTAAAAGCCTCTCATCTCCCCTAGAACGACTATCATTAAGCTAGCTTGACTTTTGAGATCCAAAAGGAAGGTTCATGCAGCTACACTCAGCACTTAACAGATAATAGACGTATTTAGAGTTTCCAAATAGGACTTGCAAGTTTTCAAAGTGGCTACAGACAAGCAATGCTATAATCAAAGTCCCTGTCCCTCCAAAGCCTCATGAAATTGTACTAAATGCTTCATATTATTGGCAAAGTTAAGGGCAAGCTGCACCGATTCTAGAGGTTCTAGAACAGAAGGTCAAGGATCAGCCTGCTCAAATACGCAGCTGACAGTAGGTCAATTTGAAAGCGGATTCAACAGGCTAAAAGTTGACCAGTATGTTATTACTTTATGAAACTAGTTACAATGCTGTGCTCTACCCAGGAATAGATGTCATTAGTCTTCAACCAACTTAAGGCACTTCAAATAAAAGTAGGCACTTTAAAACTAATAGCCATCCCCGTGCTCATTATAAGTGGACAGACATTCCCTTCCTGTGAGCCCCAACAGACTTCTTCCCTATTAGAAATGGGAGTACGTGAACAGTAACAAAGCTGACTGCAACCATTCCCTCCTCTATTTCTAGACAGGGGGCTATACAGTGGAGGTACAGTACAGTATCTGCACACCGCTGCTATAGAAGGGCAGGGATGACTTTTTCCATACATCCATGGAGCACCCTGCACAACAAGACTTGGTCCTAAACCCAGGTACCTAGGACATGAACAATAATGAAATGCTTGAACAAAACCAGGTTTATTTTATCAATAAAATACCCTGACATTCATTTGCATCCAGGTTAATAAACACACTAGGCAGAGAAATGGTCAAATGCAGCTCTTTTCACTATAACACAGGTCAACATAGAAGAATATTCTACTTACTCTTTGGTCAGAAGTGGGCAAGATTTGAGTAGAAAGCGGGCCAAAGCAGAGTCCTGGTAAATGAGTTCAGGAGGGGCAGTTGGGCTTTTTAAATTCAAGCAGCGAACAATAACATACAGAACAGCAGCAACTGCAGCTAGCTTCACCCCATCAAAGACCGCCGGCAGCTCAGGGGTTTCCAACATTGCACTCATTTTGAGCCTGGAGACAAGAAAACAATATTAAAACTTTTTGCCATATACTGTTGGATATGAATAGATACTTTCATGTTATAAGACTGTAGCGACCAACTAGATTTGGCAGTTAACACTGCTACAAAAATCCTAGCATACCTACTCAGATTAGCAACTTTTAAGATGCAAGGAAGTTTATTTTGTACTGCTTTAAAGGCCCTGACCACCACAAGAAATAGAAACCGGATGGTCAGTTGGAAAGGAGATTTACTCCTAACCAGTGCTGCACTAGAATTGAATCAGTCTCATGTGTCAAACCCTACAGTGTCCAGACAGTCAATACTTTCAGGATCTCAGCCAGGACTATCCAGCTCAAATAGAAGCTGAGTGACAAGCCAGGCTATAATGATACATCAGCAGCATTGGATATGTGTTTCTTCCCAGATGTACAAGCCAGACTTGAAAAGAAGAACTTTCAAGAACTGTGTTAACTCCTCAGCCTGAATTTTGCAGCTCCATGAGAATAGTGGTACTAACTCCTGCATGTATCTAAGGTGATCACTTTATGTACCACTGAGATCAGCATTTCTTTTAATTCAATACGGTTCTGCAGCTGAAGGTGGTTTAGACTAACACCTAGACTTTGAATCTACAATATATAATATATATATATAATATATATATAATATATATAATATATATAATATATATAATATATATAATATATAATATATAATATATAATATATCTGTCCGGCTTGAAATCTAATTTTTAAATCAATCCAGCTTCTGCTGAATATACAGTTCAAAGAGCTGGCTGCAGTTATTACAGGAATATTTCACCCATATTGAAGGGGCAGGTTTTTCTCTAGGTCTTTCCTCAACCACATGGGTTACCCAAGTTAGCAGTTGACAAGTCAAGTCTTACCAATGCCACTTTTTCTTCAAACTAGAAATAACTGCCTCTCCTCAGTAGAGTTGCCACTGCCTGGATCCACGTGCTACCCAAGCTACCCTGTGATGGGAGGAAAAGAAAATTGATTATTACTGACAAGGCTGCATCTCTCAACTGGAAGGGAAGAACACAAGTTTATAGAAAGTTCCCATTGCAAACATTACAATCGATTTGTTTATTCAGTCATAACCACTTCAACATTGATTCACCTGCAAACCTCTTGTCTGTGGACCAATTCCAGACTAGATCAGTTGCCTACAACACATTAGTTCACTCACAGTATGCAAATACACCTTCACGGGTAGGAACAGACAACAAACTATTGCAATCAGTGCAACTTCAGAGGAAAGTCAAGCTATAAACTTCCAGAAGACCACACAGTCACCATTTTCACAAGACAGTGACGCCATTCCCAGTTACAAAACCTACCCAAACATCTCCATATTTAGAAGACTAGAAGCAACAGACTACTGTTCTTCCCAACTTTGTGCAATACCTACACTGTTATGTAAGTGTGAAGCCAGTCTGAAGTTTCCTGCTACTTTTACTTAGGCTTAGCAAGGCAGCTCACTCCGCAGACAGAAACTTGTAAACAGTCTCTGCTTGTTCCCACACTTGCTTTTTTTGAGAAATTACAAGATATCACACTTCAAGATGGTGAGAGCCACCAGGAAGTGCAGATACAGCCACCTAATCAACACTAGCACACACGCACCAAGGCCTGTTAGAACAATTTGATGCCAATAAAAGAGCTTTCAGCCTGCGACATTAAAAATGTAAGCAATATCTACAATTAGAACTGAATCACCTACTGGTACAACAAACCAATGGGGAATTAGAGCTTCCAAGAAAAATCTCCAGAACAGTCTGCTTTACCACAGCTGCTGCTTACAACTCTGAAAATACACCAGCAGGACAGGCCATACCAAATCTTACTCTCCTTCCTAGCAGAAAGACAAAACCTCAGAAGGACTTTCTGTACTCAGCGCAGCTACACCAAAACCCCTTGGAAGAAAACAAGTCTGACATCAGCTATTGATTAACAGCATACTGGAAAGCTCCAAGCTTCTGCCACCATAACCATCTGTGTTGCAAGAGAAGAGAGGGTGAGGAAAGCAGAGACATTTAATACTGGACAATTCCGAAGCTTTTATTCTTCTAATTCTGAGTTTCAGAGTAGAAAGGAGAGGAGTGGGCTACAAAGCACCATTTATTCTCCTAATCAGGATCTTACATTGGCATCACGTGTCTCAATGAAAAGCTCCAGTACAATGTTTAGCTGTAGTACATTACCTCACTTCCATAGTTAGTAACTTCCAACGTTACTGCCAACTGCATAAAAGACAACAGGCAAACTACAGAAACAGCTTCTCCAGGGAAGGCACAATCAGCAGAGGGGTGGACCAAGCTCCTGAACCCAAGGACAACCAGGTGCTCAAGCAAATCTTCCCCAGCTGAAAATCCCAGTAGTTCTGTCGGCATCTTCCTTTCATTGTTTTATTTAGAAAATTAGATACACTGTTACAAAGCTTAGCCATGACCTTCCAGCCACCTGGTGTTTAAGGTAGTTTTCTATTTACAGCTTTCACATTATCAATGAATTAGTTAAAAATAAAACAGGGCACAATTAGTCATTAGCAATTTGTACTAGTGACTCAACATAACTGATCCAACTAAGCTGGATCTCCGAGTCTTCTCTCGGACATAATCTTCAGATTACAAACTCACTACATCTTTCCCAATACTTCTATATCTCATTTCAGCCTGTCACTACCTTAAAGAGCATACTAGCTTGGAGTTACTGCCAGAAAAAATCAGCTGTTGGTAGCAGGATTATGCTTTGACACCTGTGAACTAGTATTTTTCCATGCTAGACAGTCTAAATACACATTCACAGAACATAAACGCCTCAAACATGCTAGAGGTTTGTGTATTTGTCAAGATCTTCACCTAACAGCTCACTCTGTGTACAGCTAAGAAAGTCGCCACAGCTGTTGCCCTGTGGAGCCAGCACTCCAGGTACTTTGAGCACCTGGTATTTCTGAAGACCTAAACAACCTGTCTCAGCCAGGGCAGCTTTGCAGGGGCTGAGCCAGAGCACTCTGCTCTAAAATTTTAAGTGTTTAGCTTACTGAAATAGATTTGAGAGCTCTGCCCCTAATCATACACGACAAATGTATCCCGATTTACGAGTATGTATGAGGTCACCTTGCTTCTGTTTTGTAAAACCCTTTTTGCATTGACCTTATAAACTTGTCTGTTTATGAAAAAGGACAGACTACCAGTGTTGAGCCAGTCAAATTTTAATCTCAAATTTCCTGTAAATGGGTCAGCATTAATATAACATAAACAGACAAACATTTGTCCTTTTCTGTATACAGAACATTACATTCTTTTAGCAGGGTAGACAAAATTAGCAAGAGGCAGTAAGTATATCACCAGAAGCAATCAAGCCTGCTTTTTCATCTCTCCCAGGGTTTATCATCCACCTTGATGAACACAAAGCAGCTGGTGCTCTTGAGGCCAAGGATGTTACTTTGAAGCACCTTAAGTATACAATACCTTTTTAAAAGCTCATTTAAAGGCAGGACAGCCCCAAAGACTGACAGTCTTTTCAAGCGATAGTCTCAAGTCCCATTTGTGACTGAGAACTAATTTAAAACCAATCACTGGAAAGTAAGTGCTGCATTTGTGGAGTCTTTCCATTTGCCCTTTCATCATAGAATTAAAAAAGCTGAAAATCATGTTATAGGAAACACTTCAGCTCTACTGTTAACAGAGGCCAAGTCATCTATACAAGAATAATGAGAAAAAACATCTCTCCTTTCCAGAGAGAAATAAGAAATAATAGAAAGAAGTACAAAAAAGCCATTAGAGCAACAGCAAATTCCTTCTCCATCTTTTCAAAAACATGGTGTTTGCGGAAAGACATCAAAATATTTACTTGTACAGTAAGCAAAGTCACAACTGACAACAAATCCAAGACCTGTACACATTTCTGTTCAAGGTTCCCTGGGGAGAGGGAACTCTGCCAGGGACAGAAGCCGCTTCACCCTGTGACTCAACACGGTACGCAGGGGATTTGGTAGATACCAAGCACTACAGCTCCTCCACCCATGCCGGAGCCTGACTCAGTACACTGGAAAGGCAACATTAAAAAAAGCAAAGATATTCAAGTAAGACACTCCCTAAGATCCTTCCCTCAGGGCTCTTAATGAGCAACTGGAAGCCTGGCAGACTCATTTCACCGAAGCATTAGAAATGTTTTGGGCTAAAGTGAAGATGAAGCCGTATGGAACTGCTCACAGAAAAAAGTGGAGGCAGCCTCTTTAAAAGGGGCTCTACTAACAAGATATTTTCTGTTCCATGACATTGACTGAAAAATCTTGAAGGAATCCCATTTCCAGGAACGGCAGTTTGATACTAAAGCCTCCTAGATGGCCCTCAACCAGTCATTCTGGCTCAAAGGTGCTTTCAGAGCTCAGCTGGACACCAAAACACTGCAGCACACCTGGCCAACACTGAAAGCCTTTAAAAATCCCCCTTCCTAACCTTCTACAGCTTCTACCAAGCAGTGCAATAACTCTTCCCTGCTAAGATCTGGAAGAGCCAAAGAGGCTATTTCTAGACAGATAAAGCAAACATTAACTAATTTCAGACGTTTCTTGGACTGATTTAATTTGTTTCTAGCAACTGCTTGGGGAATAAAACTCAGAGCAGATCTGCTAGACAAGAGGAAAGCAAAAGACTCCAAAGAGACGTACCTAGGCAGATTCAAATCAGAAATAAGTTATTCCCCCCCAACCTTTGACAGGGGAAGAAGGATGGTTGTTTCACTCAAGTTAGTTCTTTAGGAAATGTTACAGGGAATTAACAATCTTTAAGCTAATGTTTCTTCCAAAAAGCAAAACCAGAAGTTACAGACCTGTTGCTACCAGGCAAGTTATTCAGAACCACACCACAAAGAAGGGAACACCTGGGAAAGCCTCTGAAGCAGTGTGATTGATGGGAAAGGTTGCCAGACAAAGCTTTTGTAATGCACCAGAGGACAGTCTGAGGTTACATGAGCTACCGAGTACATGAATCCATACAAGAGGAATCAGGAAAAACCTCAAGCTTGATAGCACAGTCACATATCCTGCCTTTTACTCAGCACTTTCTGTATAAAAAATGCTTTCATTTTCACAGAAAAAAAAGCACTAAGCCTAAATTGCTACTTTAAGGTCTACAAAATACTTATATCTGTGTAATTCTCTGGGGCCACACACCAGTACTATTGCCTCATCAGTTTAGGTGCACAAAGCAAGCCAACACACTGCTTATTTTGAAACTGGCATTTAACCATGCCAAGCTTACCCCATGCAGAACCTCCTATAATTTTCCATGGTAGCTCAGAATCAAACACGTCAGAAGCAAGCGTTGAGATCATCTCAATGTACCACTCAGTACCTCTGGCCATTTAAAACAGCCAATTAAGTCTCAGACCTGGAAGCACATAGGGCATAATTAAGAATTAGTTGAGTACTTCAAGCACTTAAGCTTCAGTTCTCAGGAGCTGTGGGCATGAGACAAAGCACAGTCCTCAAGAGAGTCATCAGGAACCTGGCAAAGCCCAACATAGTTCTGTTGTCTGACTGATTTTTTATCTCCAAACAAAAAGGACACACTGACTCGTCCCATCACAAGGATGCTTAAAAAGACATTACTTGGATAGCACACAAAGTCCCTGGTGCAAATCCCTCCTCCTAGTGCTAGAAGCAGGCCAGGATTTGGCTGGCTGGAGAGCATACAAAGAGCAGGTACTGTTTATAGTATGTTCCGACAATTTTTTTCTGGCTGGTGACTTCACTGGAATTTGATCTTTTCATCAGATATAATACTTGGCTCGTATGCTAAATTTAGAGGCACTGTGAGGTTACAGGGACAAAGTTCACAGCACGAGGCACCATCAGCACAGCCAGAAAGACAGGTGCCTTTAACTGCAGCTCCCCCCCCGGCCCCTTTTTGACTTTGAGAAGTCCTACACCTTCAGAGCAGAAGCCAAGCATCCAACAGGGCTGAGTGTAAATGCCACAGTAGCTTGCTTGAGAAACCACTTGAGAACAATTCCATGGCCAACAGGGCCAAAGACTCCGCAGGTCTTTCACTTTCCCAAGAAGGCTAATTTACAGTTTAATGAGCCTTGAATTGCACTGTTTTAACACTACAGGAACTGCTCTTACTTCACAGTATAATTTTAACTGATCAAAACGGTTCTACTGCATGATAGGCAGCTTTTGTATATTATCTAATAAGGTGGTTGTCATGTAGACCTCTCTTGTATATCAACTTACCTGGTTCCTGCTTGTCACAGATGGATTGAAAACCACTGCATTAGCTTTTATTGCAAACTCCTGACGTACAATATTACACTAAGACAAAACAAGGCTCTGATGACTCCACAGAAACCAATTAATTGCATCTTATCTTAGGCTCATGTCATTTAAGCAAAAAATTAACTGATTACTGTAGAGACTTAGGATTTTGTCACACCCTAACCACTGCCTAACCACAGGGCAGAGCTTCAGCTGCTTGTAGAAGAGGTCAAGCTTAGTTTAAGGTACTGAGGGAGGAGAAATACTGGCTAATAGTTTTCAACAGTCTTAGAGCATTAGCAAGCACCACTTACCTACCACATGATCCTATGTCAGTGGGCAGCATTAAGTTCAAGGAAATAAATAGAATAAACACATTGCAAAGACCCTGACAATCCATGCTTAGTAGTTGATGGAATGCTACAAGCATCAAGCCACAGATAGATAAGTGGGATAATGCAAATTGCATTACAGACTAAGCCCCCCAAAAAGTACACTCTATTCCTTCACCATATTTTGATATACATCATCGTATCATGAAAACCTCATTTACCCTGAGACTCCAGCCTCCCCATCCTCATGCTGTCAGAGCTCAGACATACATCTCAGAGCAGCAGCCCAAGTCCAACCACATCACAGCTGTTTGCTCAGCTGAGTACAAGGTGCACAGCTCAGAAGGCAAGGAGCATGCTCCACACCAGACTAGCTGTACAGCAGGGAAACAACATCTATCACCAAAGCACAAGTTCAGACAGCTAAGAGAACTTTATTCAAGACTGGTCCAGTTCAAGCAGTCTGGAAACACCTATATCTGAACATGATTAAAAGCTGAGATGCCACTTCATGCTGAGGTCTTCAAACACCTTGCTTATTTTTTTGCCCTGAAGAGCAGCTCTGCTCCACAGCAGCACAGAAGACTTGCAAAGTCATTCTCCCAGAGTGTGTCTGTGACAGATAGAAGGCTATGCCAGAGAAGCTTAATTCACATAATCACATTAAAAATGAAACAACATTTCAGAGGAAAAGAACCAAATATAAAGAGACAGGAGCTGACCAGCCACTACTGCAGAACACTCAAATTTTATCAGAAAGCTAAAGAAAACAAAAACAGAGGTTGCGAAGCTCTACAAACACCAGCAACTTAAAAGTTTGAAGAATTACACTGCCCACTCTCCTGCTGAATATGAGTGGGAGGTTAGGGATATTACAGGCACACATATTTGGACATTTTCTCCTTACTTCTTACAAGGACAGTCACTGTAATTGACTGTGCATCTGCTTATTTCACTTAGTACAGACTTTCATATTCACATATGCCCAACCAAAACTTCACAGAACAGGGTGTTCCACTTAAGGGACAGCTAGGCTTGAACACCCTCAGCATAATCCTTCTGGAACCTGCATTTCTAGGCAGAATTATCTTTGAAGATACAAGCAAGTTTAGCAGCAAACTGTTTAACAGGAAACTCCTCACTAGCAGCCAGGCACTTGTCCTAGCTGACCCTTTCCATGGGTCTGTATTATGCTGTGAGTACTCAATCCCTTGAACACAGCTCTAGTTCAATCATTAGCAGCTTGTATATCAGAAGTTTCAGAAGAGTTTTGAGTTTACAGGAGCTTAGTCTGTACTAGGAGAGGAAGCTTTCATTGCCATTTTAGTCAGACTGAACCTATGATGAGAAACTCCAGTATTTCTCAACAGTGGCGCTAGGCAACTAAACTTCTTGGTCAATGTAGAGATATAAATGAAAATCTTCTGCACACTGCAAAGGATGACACTTTCATTTACTGCTGTTACCTCTAGCAGAGCACAGGCACAACGATGTTTCAAGCACCTGTTTCATAGAGAACTGCTTTGCAAAGGATTTTGATTTACTGCTGCCTGATGCTGGCAGAGTAAGGTTGGCAGTCAGAGACAATCTTTATTATATAGCTGAGAAAAAACAAGCCCTTGGGCACAAACCTTCCTAAAGCTAAAAGAGGCCAAGATAACTGCCTGGCTAGGCTAGCATCATTGCTACCCATTTACGCTGGGCAAGCGGGACTTCACTTCTCCATAAGGACAGACTGCCCTTGCACATTGAAATTAAAACAGTTATTTGGTACTGAACTTAATCAGCTGAGTTTGACCAGATTTTTTTAACTGCATAAGCTTAATCTTAACAAATCGTTTAGGCTGAATAAAGGGCAAATATTTGTACAGAAATTCAAGTTGATCTATAGTATGCATTAAGAATAGCAATTCAGAGCTGTAACACCTCACGAAATACAATCTTTTGGAGAAACTCAAAAGTGCAGACAAAGGCTGCAATATACTAGTAGAACTACGATGATTTATGCTTTGGCCAAAAAGTCCAAAATCCCAGTTTCGGGCTGCTGCCTGCACCTTTCAACAGGAATTACAAGGACTAAAGACCCCAGCACATACACCCTTACCAGAGAATTTGCTAAATTCTGCTCTTTAACTTAATCCAAGTTTTGGCACTGACAGGGTCAGCAACCGGAAAGTAGGGATGAACAGGCTGGACATACAGAGCAAGAAAGCAATGTGAACCCAGCAGCACCGGGGCATTTCCATTATCAAGTTAGGTTAAACTACAGAAGGTTTGAACCACTGCTCTAAAGCCATCATTTTAGAAATAAATTTGATGTGCTATAGAAAAGTACAGTTGGAACTCAGAGATTTGGATAACCTCTTCATATGCCTCTCAAGGACAAATTACGTTATTCTGCCATTTTTCCTTCCCAAAAGCCCATCGCAGAACAGCAACTATTTCAGTGTGTTGATCTCTGGTTTTTCACATGACAAGTTTAACAATGCAGCTTTATGAAACACTAAGAGCCTAAGCTGTTATTCATTCCCTGAAAATCAAAATACAGCTTTTACAACAGGAGTAGAACAAGTTAATTTAACTTCTTCAGGAACGGTTTTGCAAGATAGAAGGTTTTATCTTGAACCTCTGGGTCTTTTCCACCCCCTAGCAAAGGCAGTTTGGCACAATCTTAGGTCAGTCTCATCCTCTAGCCTAATAATTCACTCAGTTATACAGAAGACCTCCCACACAAAAGCCAAAATACAACTATCTAAGAATAAGGCAGAAGAATAGAAGAACCCAAACATTAGCTCTCATTCTTTATCAAAATCCTTCCTGTTCTTACTCTTGACTGAGACTGAAATAAATGATGGCTAGAATAAGTAAGGCTGCACATCCACCAACCCAGGAAGAGACCAGAGAAATTATTCAAGTCTCTTGTGATACAAGAACGAAGCAGACAAAGTAGAAGTAGACAAAGCAAGAAAAGATAACCACAGAACAACCCAACAGGGTTGGCAATAACATAACTCCCTGCACAGGAAATAAACATTATCTAGAAGGTCTGAAATTGAAATATCACAAATACAAGCGTCTGAGCTGTGTGTTCCATGAACACCATATCAGCAAGGAATAGAACACAACCTATTACAAACACAGCTGAGCACACTAACCATTGATAATGGCTTACATGGCATGTAAGATGAACACACTGTACCAGTTAGCTGATTAATAAGCCACAAAAATTTCTTTACAGGAGGCACCAGTTATGTCGAAGCTGACCAGCAATCTGTAAGAGGCAAACAGGAATCTTAGGTACTTACCACACCAGTGACAATCTTACATCAACAATAAGAGGAAGCTGTTATGAATTCTCTGAAGAGACCTGCATGAGAACACAACAACAGAATGCCCTCCCTCCAGCTATAACTGTGGGAAAGAAGCCACCGCTAACATACCTCTCTCAAAACCTAAGTGTCAGGTGAGGGATTTTACCAGCTGTAATGCATCAAAGCGATAGAACCCATCCTGCAGAAGGGTGAATCACAACTTATAGGTGAAGTTCTAGTGGGAAGGGCCCCTGCCCATGGCGGGGGGCGTGGAACTGGATGATCTTTGAGGCCCTTTCGAACCCAAACCACTCTATGACTCCAAGCTGTCGCATGGAGAGGACAGAGCCCTATCACACAGGCCAACACGCAGGTATTCGGTACCCATCAACCTAAAAGTTGTCACAAAGCACACGTCGCAGCATCAAGACCCAGGAGCGCGAGTGACAGAACAGCCTCATTTTGGGGGAGCGGAGCGACAGACAAAAGCCTCGTTCCTGAGAATGAAGTGACCTGACGGACATCACCCAGAGCCCCCGCTCCGCCTGCCTCAGGCACCCACCCCTTCGGGCCTCCTTCCTCCCGGGGCCACCGCGGCCCCTCCATCCCCGCCCCGGAGCGCGGCGGGGGGGCCGCCAGCCCCGGCGAGGAGCGGCACCGGGAGGGGAAACAACCGCGCACGGCGAGGATGCTGCGGGGCTCGGGGGGGACACGAGGGTAGCGCTGGCAGAGCCCCCCGCCCTCACCCCGAGCGAAGGGGTCGCGAGGCGCGGCCTCACCTGCAGCCACCACCGCTCCCACCCGTCTGCGCCGGCCCCGCCGCCCGCGGCCCCTTAGCACCCGCCCTCGCCCTCCATTGGCCGCGCCCGCTCGGCCCCGCACGCCGATTGGTCGGGAGGCGAGCGGGGGGCGGGACCCAGCGGACGCCATTGGCTGGTGGAAGGGCAGAGAGGCGGGGAGGGGCGGTCCCATTGGATCACGCAACTGTCAATCAGGGTGGGGGCGGGACTTGTAGGGCGGTAGGCGGGGCTTCCAGAGCGGTGGGCGGGGTTTCAGCCGCCATTGAGACAAGGTGCTGCTGTGGCAGGAAGTGGGGGAGTGTATTTTAAGCTAAACTCATCTAACTAACTGTGTTTTTGAAAGGCAGAATGCCCCTCTGAGAGCATGTTTTCGTTCTAACAGTGATTTTCCAGACGCCATTCATTCTTCGGAGATGATAACACCTTGCGTTCAGTGTGATCTACTGAGCAGAGGTGTCTTCTCTAGTCCGTTTCTAATCTCTCTATCTCTGTCTTTAACGCAAGGTCAGGCAGAGCTGGCTCCAAAGCTCCAAAATTACCAAGAGGTTGGACTGTTGTGAAGTTCATAGCAAAATTAATCTTTGCAAAGCAATAGAATATGCATAAAATTCTGGGGACATTTATCCACGTGTGTGTGAGTGGGAAATATATTCTGTCCCCAGCTCTTCTCTGGCTGCACACGATTGATGGAGATCACTCCTTCGTGTCGCCCAGGCCTGATAAAAGGATGCTTGCTTTCTTACTTTGTTCGCTGGTGTTTCCAGTATCACCATGACAGAGCTGGGCAGGAGCAGTGACGCGAGGGTGAGGCCCCTGTGTCGCTGTTAGATGCTTCCTGCCTCTGGAGCCAACGCCCATGCTGCAGGGGAGGCGCCTGAGGGCCACTCCACCTGAGGTGGATGTTTGTCCCTTAGTAACACAGGCCTGGGTGGTCCTGAGGGCCAGGTGGACCAAAATCCTCTCCAGCCTAGCCCAAGCCGCTGATAGGGCATCTAAGTGTGCCCAGGTGATGAATGCTGGTCATATAATGCTACGTTGCAACCCAAAATCATTTAGGAACGGCATCTGGAGTCCCCAGCATGAGAAAGATATGGCTGAGAGAGATGGGGCTTGTTCAGACTGGAGAAGAGAAGGCTTCAGGGAGACCTTAGAGCAGCCTTCCAGTACCTGAAGGGGCTACAGGAAAGCTGGGGATGGACTTTTTACAAGGGCATGGAGTGATAGGACAAGGGTGAATGGCTTTAAATTGGATGGGGGAACATTTAGATTAGACATTAGGAAGAAATTCTTCATCGTGAGGGTGGTGAAACACTGGCACAGGTTGCCCAGGGAAGCTGTGGCTGCCCCCACCCTGAAAGTGTTCCAGGCCAGGTTGGATGGGGCTTTGAGCAGCCTGGTCTAGTGGGAGGTGTCCCTGCCCATGGCAAAGGGGTGGAACTGGATGATCTTTAAGGTCTCTTGCAACCCAAACCATTCTGTGATTCTAAGTGGGCCTCCAGGCTCTCTCCATGTGGTACAGGCGTGCAAGCTGGAATCACCTCTCGGGCTTCGCCAGCAGGACAGGAGGGGTCTTCACCCAGCCTCTCAGAGGCACAGGAGCACCCACCCGTTTTCCTTCCACCAAGCAGGATATGTGACTGGGACAGCAAAATCTGCCTGGAGGTAAACAGAGCCTACCACATCTGGAAGGCACTGGAGGGAAACAAATAATAAAATAAAAAATGTCCACAATGCGATGTTTATAACTTGCTTTTCTTGTAGCCTCCCAAAAGAGCCACATTACGTACTAGTAACATGAACTGTTCCTAGCTATGCTAATGGTTGCTTTATATAACTGGATGGAAAAATCCTTTCCCTGATTTCAGTCATTTTGTTTCCTTTGTTTACTGGGAGTTGGAGCTTCCTACGTAGAGAAAGCTCTCAAGGAGCAAGTCACATTTTCCAGGGAGTTATATATCTGGAGGGATGACTAACTGCTGTAGACTGAGTCACCGTGAAGAAGGGAGCTCTGAGCAAGGGCAGAGAGGGAACTGCTGAAATGATGGTGGCAGAGCAGAAACTGCCCCACAGTTCCTCCTTGCTTGCTACAGATGCGATCCCACACCACTCAGACAAACAAGAGCTTCCTTATCTTCAACTTTTAATCAACCTTGTGAAAATACACAGGGTTTATAGTGGTTGCTAAACTTGTCGGTGTCTCACCTGGGCTGAGGTTTGGTTTGTCTGAAGGCAGCTGAGCTGTGCCTGTCAGCAGGCTATGAGATATGTTGCGTAGATAAACTTCTGGTATCAGCCTCTTAACTAAGCATTTAAAGAATGTGTTTGAATTTGATTACAGAAAATTGCAGTCCAATTGATTCCAGGTGTACCTTGGCTCCTCACCATCGATCCAGGCAGGAAAACACCACACAAACCAAAGCTGAGCCTCCAGGCGAGGCTTTTATTTTAAATCCTTGAGGCTGTTGGAGATTCCTCTGACCTAAGAGAAGCTCAGCTATTAGAATAGACCTTTCTTACGCACACCATCACAAAGCAAAGCAAACCAAGCTCTTAGCTGCCCGCTTCTTGCTGAGAAGTAACCCATGGGGTGGTCTTTTTTACCGGGGTGCTCAGATACATCACCGAGGAATGAAAACTGAGAACTGAAGGGAACTAACACTGAGGAGGTGGCAACACCAGTTCACAGGTGAATGTGGCAGTGGCAGCCCAACTCCTGAGCTGTCTTACTGCAAGAATATGTGGTGGAAATTGTGCTGGGTCTCCAGAAAAGGAAGGAGAAGTTGGTGCAAGGCACTTGGTGTTTTGCTCTGGAAAATGTTGGCAGGTTTGGTTTTGGTGCGGGAACAGAGATGGCTGAGAGGGAGCAAGTGTGTTTTGTGAATGCAACCCCAGCTTTGAGCTATTAAAACAGCCTGAGAGTTGTGGCTTGTAAAGGAAGCTGCCCCCCTTCTGTGTGCGCAGGGAGGTGACGTTGCTACGGCCTCGCCGGTGTGATGATGAGCACCGCAGGGCTGCTTGGCGTTGGCAGCCGTGATGTGTGCAGTAGGTGGAGAGCTCTGGCCAGGAGCCAGCAGTGAGGCTGTACCACTCGCAGCAAACAGCTCACACTCAGGAAATGCCATCTGAGCAGTAGCCCAAACCATCCCGTAAAGGAAGGGTGCTGGGAAGAGTCGAGCTTCGTTCCCAGCCTCATAGGGGGAAATTTGGCAGCTCCAGCCCAGCAGATGCTTCTGCCTGATGTTCCTGCAGAGGAGTGGGATGGGGGTGAACAGGAACACCATAATAATTTGGAAACAGGAGGGTTTCTCTTTGAGTAGTGTGGTTACTGCAAAAGAGATAAAGTGTGTGTGCTGGACACTGCAGGCACAGGAAGAATGTGCAGCTTTGCCTTGTACTTTCAGCAAGCACTTATCTCTCTACAGTGAGGCAAAGAAAAGGCTGAGGTTAATTTCACCTTCTTAAACCCAACAAATGGAAAGATACCAGGCAGAGAGAACTTGCTGCACTGCTGAGCCAACCTGAGACACACGCCCCTGTACAACTGAGTGACAGTCACCTTTTGTTCTTTGATAGTTCTTCACATCCCTCTTGCTTTTGGCTGTTGCTGCCATAGGGAACTCAGACTCTTTTTCTGCTTCATTTCCCCTGCTCCAGCTTTTCTCTGGCTCAGCAAACTCACTGTGTCCTGAAGGACTCTCAGGGACTTTTGCACCTCTGAGGAAAGGTCTCTGAGGAAGCCTTTGTGCTGGAGGAGATGTGGAGGTGTTGATCCCTGCCAGTGTAGCAGGAGCAAAAAGGAAAACATCTCTTATGACAGTGTTTGATTGCCAGCTGAAAATAAGTGAAGTGCCTGTCAGTGACATGTGAGCACAAAAAAGCTTTGCAGATGGAAATAAAGGCAATGCTTTTTCCTCTTCTCCTGCTTTGCCTTCCCTGCAGTGCCAGCGAGGCTTGCAGGCTGTGGAGCTGTGCCATTTGAGAGCCTCTTGGATCTGGATGCACCACACTCTTTGGACTCACATATTCCCTGAAAATGATGTTTAAAAGCGTAATCGGCACTTTGCAGATCTCTAAATAGATGAGCCTCTATCCTGAGGAGCTGACAACATAAGGAGACAAGTGTCAGGGAGGGGAGGATGGCTGCATCGTACAAACTGGAGCTGGGGAGGTGGCACGTGGCCCACCTGCTCAGTATTTTTCCATCACATTTTGATTCAGCTGCTCCTTGCCAACTTCCAGCTCTCTCACCCTGCTCAAAAGCTTCTGCTCAGGGTTTATTTAGCACACTATTTATTTCCTAATTATAGCACTTACTGAGTAACCTCAGCCCTGCTGGGCTACTGCTGCCCACCTTTCTGTGCTCTGTAGACCAGAAGCTCTGGGCTCTTCTTACGGCTGAAAGCATTTCTTCTGCTGCCTTCTCTTACTAGAGACTTTCTGTCTCCTTCTTCTGTTTTTCTACCAAACCAAGAGGGCTCTTACTGCAAGTAGAGGGAGCTTCACTCATCAGTTGCGAGCAGATAAGCTACTGCATTCCAAAATTCTTTAGGCTAAAAGAGAAATACCACTGAGCTGAAAACTTTACAAGGCTTCTGTCCACAAATTCCCAACAGCCAGCTCACTCCTTTTATCCCACATCCAGCCACAGCTGCTGGATGGAGGAAGAGGTTTTGAAAACCACTGCCAGGCATCAGCAATGCTGCTGGTCCTGCTTCTGGATGCTCCCTGACACTTGAACACTGCCTGGCTCCACAAAGCAGCCTCAGTGCTCTACTGGAAGGATCCGTCTGTATCTTCCTGAGAGAGATCCATGTCACAACACTACAGATTTTTCCAGGGAGTCCAGTTAGGTGAAATTCCTACCCCATACATCTAAAGCTGCCAGGCTAAGCAGACCTGTTCCCAACAGCAGCCACCTCCAATGCCACCTCTTGTTTGCTCAGAGGCATTTCTGTCCCTTTATCACACCATTTGCTAAATCAAGACATAGCTGGAGGGCTAAACACTGCTTTGGTGTGGCACTTGTCCCTAAAGCCATCTGCACAAGTGGAGGATTGTGTGTAGGGGAGGCTGCATGGGAGCAGCGAGTATTTGACAGGCAGTGGGAGCAGCAAGAACATGTATCTCAGGATGAATGGGAACAAATGAATGTAGTAAAACCAGAAGGATGTATGAGCTTCTTCTGGAGTGCTTCCAAGTTGTCATATTGAATAAAGGAAACTATTTGTCTTCTGTTTAATTCTGAGTGGTCTGTCTGACATTTGCCATTGTACTGTGATCCTGAGGTTGGAGTGTGGAAAGGCTATGATTATCCAGCCTCAGAAAGCCAGCGAAGGAGACTGCTAAAACCACATTTTTTTCAGTGGCTGCTTTTGTCTGTAAAAGTTGCTGTAGATGTAGTGATGCATGAGGAGAATGAGGGCTTGCAATCCTGCAGACTGAAATGCGCAGAGAACTGAACAGTGGGATTATCAGCCCCCTGTAAAAAATCTGACTTTTAGTATTGCCTCAGGAACAGAGGAGATGCTCTTCCTAGAGAGCAATGGTTATGGAAATAAAGAGAGTGGAGGTGGAAGCTACTGCCTTATGCCAAAATGGTGGGAACTGGGATAGGTTTCGGGAGGTCAGAAGCACTCAACAGTGTCTAGCCGAGGGTAAGTACAAAGAATAAACTCACAGTTGTGCTTTGGGAGAAAGGGTGATAGTGTTAGGGTGCAGAGAGCTGGACTCTGTTCCCTAGAAGTGAAGAAGGAAAGCAGGGGTGAGAGGAATCAAGCTTGATGCTGGTATGGGGAGGTGGGTTGTGTGTGAGGCTGGTGGGGAACACAGGAATTGGCTAGGATGAAGGGAAAATCCAAAGCATCCCCATCTGCTAGGTATTTTCCTGGACATATGCTGGCAAAATACAGCCAAGTCAGGAAGGTCTGTTGCCGTATCCAGAGGTGAGCTGGAGGTGACCACCCTCTTCATTGCACAAGGACCTGGCAGGCTGCAGAATGACCTCCAAAGAAAACACAGCATCTGTAGAGCTATAGCCAACACTGACCCCACACCACTGCTCCAGCTGACCTCACCTGGCTTCATTTGAAAACCCTGCCCCTACCAACATCAAGCTGAATTATTGCATGAGCTGGAGGAAATAAACAGTGCTGCTGATGCTGTGTAATGATCACTTCTCTAGGCTGCCAGCACCTTGGCTCACTGAGGGCTCCACCTTGCAAAGCTGGTGTCTCAGCCTTTTGGAAATGGTGCCTGATTTGTCGCACGCCTGCTCTGAATGGGCCAGCTTTAAGATGCTGCTTCCCGAAGCTCCCATGAAATCCATCCTCGGATTTGGCAGTAACGCTGCAGGAGGATTTTGCTGGAGTTAAGCAGGGCTGGACACTAGGGAGTTTTGCAGGACTGGGAGAATACCTGGTGGAGTGATGGTGGTGAAGGTCCTCCCTCCAGATGAGCGAAGAGCTGCTGCCTGGTGGAGGCTAGAGGGTGCTGTGCTGCAGGGAATGGGTGTCCTTCTCCCTCCCCACTCAGCATCCCTTCAAAGGCAGGTAGAAATTTGCAGGAAACGCTGCCTTTGAGCTGAAATGAAGACCAAGGTGGTGGCTGTGGTTGCTAAGAGCCTGCAAGGCTTTTTAGGACTAAAGTATCAGCCCTGTCTAGCTCGTTAATTAGCACCCAGAAGGTGACATAGAGAAAGGGTGGCTTTCCTCAGATAGGTGGAAAAGCACAAAGAAGGGAAAGGAGTGAGAAAATGAGGAACGGATCATAAGATAAGGAAGCTAAGTGGAACAAAACCAGAGAACAGAAGAATAAATAAAGAATGTAGAAGATGAAACCAATGCAGAGGATCACATCAACTGCTGTGTCCAATTAAGGGCTTTGGACCTGCTGAATAATGAAAAGGGAGATTTGGTTGTGGTGGCTGAGGCTGATGGGGCAGGATCAGCTCCTGTTTACCCAGCTGAGGTGTGGCTAATCCCAAGCCCAGCAAAGAGGAGAGCTGAGGAGAAACAGAAAAAGCAAAGGGGCAGATGGGCTCCAGGGCTGCATTTATACAGCAGCTGACAGGCAGGACAGGCAGCTGCAAGACCAGGCAAAAACACAACATGCTCTCGAACAAGCAGCTCTCTGAGCAGATCTCTGCTGCCTGGAAAGCTTGCCAGCTAACCACAGGCAGCCAGAGCGAATGTGCCTCTTCCTTGTGTGGGGCTGCACGTGCTCTGCAAAACACAGCCCTGCCACCCTGAAGCTGCAGTTGTGGGGTCACTGTCCTCACTGCTGGAAAATTTGCTCTGTCTGGCTGCCTGCAGCAGGAGGAAGCACAGGTAGATGTTTTCTTACATTCCTAGGTCTTGCAGAAGATAACCTACCAAATGTGAGAAGATGCAGGCATGACAAAGGAAGAGGAAGACTGCAAAGCAGCCCTATTTCACAGCAACTGTAAAGGGACTGTACTTATCTCTGGATCCTGGGGAGGTTCTGGTGTTCTTTTAGGTGAGCAGTGTCCGTACAAGATGGTTTGCCCATGAAACCAGATCTGCTCATGGAAATGAGCCACATCAGGTCTTGATGTAGGTGAGCTCCCTCCTGTTTTTCACCTCGAGACTGAGGTGGGAAAGCAAGGACTAGAAGGGAACATCCTGAAGTGGATCTGTGTTTACCACACAAGCCCCTCATAACAGCTTTGGCCACACCACATGTGCTGAAGGAGGTGCTGGGGCTGCATCCGTAGATCCCTGGGGAACATGTCCAGGACACACAAACGAACATGGCCCAGAACATGGACCAAACAGAACGCTCCAGGGCAATGCGAAGCCCTGTTAGAAGCTAAGAGGGGCTCTGAAATGTGCACGTTTTCACTCACTGTATCTACTCTGGATGTCTTCAGCAAGAGCCACTGGTTTTGCTGCTGGGGTTGTCAGAGCAGCAACCCATCGCCAGCTGGGTACGAGCAGGGACTCAGCTCTGGAGCCAGGGCAGTTTAACTCCTCCAAGAGTCACTGAGAGGATGCAGAATAGGTGGGATTTGTATCCAGTATCAACTAAGTAGTGAGACAGGACAAAGAAGTGAGAGAGAACAGTAGCATGAAAATGCCTGGAGAAGACTTGATGGCAGAAAGCAAACAGGTTCGTGCTGTAATGAAGGCTCTGATGGAGACTGGACAAGGCAGTTGGTGTAGTGGGAGATCCACTGAGATAGAGGTGTGACTATGGAGGACATATGGGATATGACTAACAGAATGGATATTACAAATACATGTTAGTATAGCTTCCTGGCAGGGAGGGAGAAAAGCTTGGGTGACTTTACAAGGGTCTAATACAAACCCAAGCTCTAGTAAATCACCTTTGGTGGAAATCTGTGAAGCAGCCAGGGATTGGGTGGATACCCCTGCCCCTCAGGACACTTGTTGCTGCTAAGAAGGTCTTCACTGGTCCAAACAATGTGTGTGGAAATTGTATGGAAATGTCTGTGGAAGTGCAGAGTTATTGGCTGGCTTCCTGCCCAGGAGCTGTTGTCACTGCTGAGACAAGAGGCAGCTCAGTCCCAGTCAGAGCGCTTGGGGAACACACAGCTGCCCCACAGCATCCCCTGCTCCCGTCTTGTGTCCACCTCATTGCGTGTTGCCCCTGGGGCTGGCTACGTGCGCTTCTTCATGGAAGGTCTGGACACTCTGACCAGGCAACAGCCCCTGTTGGGCCATGGCCATGGCTCTCACAGATGGGTTTCATTGAGGACACGTCTGGCTTGGAGCTTGTTTTCATTTCCTTTAGAGGAGAGGAGGAGTCACGTGAGAGGAGTAACTGAGCGGCTGAGCCGGCTGTCCTGGACATGGATCACAGTGCCAAATGAGCTCCTGCTGTGGTTTCCGCTGCGGCTCTGCAACCTGCAGCCCAGGGGTCAGGAAGTGGTGGAGAAGGAGCTTCAACTGGTGTGCCAGTGGTGCAGGATCCATCCAAGATGGGAAAGCAGATTGTAATCACAGTGGGAGACTCTGATGGGTCCTGGGGCAGGGGGGCTCTATGGCTCTTTGCCAGCATGGGAAATCCTGCAGCAGCTCCAGCTGAAAGTACTGGGTGCCAGGAGCTTTCCTTCAGGACAAAGGTCCTACAGGAATCAATGTCCTGCGTTGACATTCACCACACAGAGGGACAACTGGCTCCGGGTGACCTCTGAGAGCCACTATGGGCTGTAGGAACCAAGGGAATAAAGAGCCGTGTTTGAGGTGTGATCACCTTGGATGACCCTGTCGGGTTGGGCTTCTCTGCAAGAGAAAGGGAAGTGTGCAGGGACTTGTGCTTTCCTGCTAAAACCAGCCACAGATGTGGCTACTGAAATGTATCTTAAGGCCACAAATATGCCTCTCTTCAGGAAGAAACAAGTCCCAGAGCTGTGTCAGATCTCCCCTTGCCTGCCAGGCTCTGGGGGAGGCAAGTGGGAGGCACAGAGCAGGCAGCTCGGAGGGGACAGGCAGAGTTCAAACCTTCTCATTATGCTCCAAGATACAGAGATCAAAAGGCAGCTTCACAGATTAATGAGGCCCTGGCCTGGGCAGAGCCTCTCCCCTGCATGGATGGTTGGGAGGGGAACGTGTTGTGATGAGCAAACTGCCTCTTCTTCACCAGCCGGTAAGACAGGTTCTGGGCTCCTAGCAAACTTGTGGCCCAGCTCATTAGAGTTCATTAGTGTTGTTACATATTCATCCAGCATTAGCGCCTATAGGCCCCTGATGTTTAATCACGCTGCAAGCTTCCCTTGTGTGCAACAAGTTTTGGAGGACCTTCCATCCCATCAAGTGTCTGCTGGAAGCACACACCCCAAATTGATGGCTTGAGTAAGAAGGGGTCTTGTGAGCGTGATAACAGGGTGAGGATCAGTCCCTTGCCACAGAAACCTAGGTTATCAGAGGAACCTCGATGATAAAGTTATCAAGTGCACAATTTAGTGCTTTGTGTCAAAGCTTGCCAAGAGCTTCCTGAAAAAGAACAAAAGAGACATGGTTTATCTGCCTGTGACATCTGCTCAGTGTTCAGGCACGGTTAGGCCACTCACTGCTGCTAATCCATAAGTGGTTTCGATTGCGCATCACAGCATGCTACCTACTATGGAGTGTCAGTTTGAGTTATGAGGTGGGTGCTTTCAATCAACAGCCTAGAGAGGGACCAGACAAGTCTGGGATGTGGGCACTTCACCATCCTTCCTGGGCAGTCCCCTGAGATGGGCACCACAGGGAGGAGCCAGGACCATGCAGAGGTTTAGTCTTGGCCAGTGGTGGAGGCTGATCCATTGTCAGTGAGGAGACAGCTATTTCCCAGGGTGATTCCTCCTGTAGCAGATAAAAATGGATTTGGGAAGTGCTGCTGTTACCACTGGCTGCAGAGAAGGACTGTGTAAGAGGCCAGGCTCACGTGCCTACCTTTTAGATGGACAAAGTAAAGGGAGGCACATCCTTCCCTCAGGCCCTTCCATTACTTGGTTTCCCATCTGTCAAATGAAGATGAAGGCAACACCTTTTCTGTTGGAGATCTGCATGGATAAATCCTTACAGACTGCAAAGCACTCAAATTCAGAGGAGGGGGTTATATAAAGGGGCTTATATTAAGCACCTTACACAGACAAACCAGCTCTAAGCTGGATATAATCTTGTTTATTGACGTTAAAGCAAAAGACTTGAAGTCAAACTGACTGGGTTCTTGTCTGAGCTCTGACACAATCAGCAGCAGGAATGGAGCAAAACTAGGGCACAGTGCTGCCCCTTGCCTCTTTCCTTTTAAATCACAAAGTTTTACATACCCTGAAGGGCCCTAGGTAGCTTTACAGAGCTTTTCATGCCTTGAGGCTATTCAGTGTCTAGGTTTATTCAGATAGTCCTGAAATTCCTGAGAGCTAAACATTAGCATCTCTAAGCGTAAAGCCTGAGCTTAAAGAAACTTGTCACCCTTTTGGTGGAAAGGGTGGAGAGTGTGGAAAGCCTTTTTTTTAATCTAGAAAATAATCTGAGAAACTGAGACACATACAAGGATAGTCCTGGCCAGGGAACTGCAGCCATTGGAAACCATGTGTTGGCACGTTGGCAGGTGCCAACACCAGCCAGGGCAGCAGGAGGTTAGTGATGCTGGCACCGAGCACTTGGTTATCCTGTTAGAGGGATTTGGAGCAGACTGAGGCGTAATCCTCTGTGATGATGCTGTGGATTGCTTCTCCATCCTGCTTGGAGTGGCAGCCGTACGTGGCAGGACAGGGTACTTGATCTCACAAACCTTCCCAGGACCTGTGCTGTGGTCTGACCCGCAACTCTGAGCTCTAGGAAAGAGCTGTGCCCATGATGGAGAGGGCTGGCTGCCTCTGCCAGGGGTTTTTTTGGGCCCTTGGCACTGAGGTGAGGGTGGAAACCCGTGTTGCAGGGTGGGTTGTGGGAGTGTTTCGATTGAGAAATTTAAGCCAGTGAACTCCTTTAAAGGACAGATAGCTGAAACAATAGGGGCTGCCACCCAAAAAAATCTCCATGAAGGGCCAAACCGGAGAGTGTTGCTATCTGATGGTGGAGGGAGAGATACCATGGGTCAGAGGTGAGTGTCTGAGAGGGAGTTGAGAGGAGGAACATGAAATCAGGGTGATACCAGAGGCATCGCTGCAATTGCATTGGCCGTGAGACACACCTTGGCTGATTTTATGGTGGATGGGGGCTTTATGCTTGAGCTTAGGGCAGGCTATGTATTGTTCACCTCCTTCATTCACAGGAAAGTGCCTTTGTATAAACTTGGAAATAAAGAGGATTGCATCAGAGAAACATGCAGCGCCATCACCTATTTTCCTATCACCCCAGCTACGGGAACCAGGATATTGTCCATCTGCATGGCTCAGAAAGGGTTACAGCACAGCAAAGACTGGCAGGTCTCCATGCAGAACAAAACAAACCCTGTGGTAAATCCTGCCTACAAGGCCTAAGTAGTCCCTGCAGAAGGGAGTGAAATTATGCCTGACCTTCAGCTTACCCAGCTCTTTCAAGAAGAGCCATCCCTTGCGAAAACTTGGCGGCTATGCGAACCCAGGGTGTGGTGTACATCTGTGGGGCTGTCTCCAATCCTTCATGCTTCCCTGTCCTTGACAGGTTGCTGCTCTCTGTTCTGTATCTCCCATAGCCAGAGCTTCTCTCTTCTGGCTGGGGCAGCACGGGCTCTTCCCAACCCTGATTTCTCATTAGGATCCCCCACTCCATTGCAGATCTCCATTCAAAAAGGCACTGGTACCTCCAGGAAGCATCATCCCTATGGAGACCATAGCTCCACCTGGCCTCCACCACTCACTTTTTAATATCCTTTCCCATGCATGTTCCTCGGGACATCGGCATGTGTGCCCCTGGGGACAGAAGGAAAACATTTTGCTTTCTGTTTTTAGAGATGCTGATGATTTTTCTGCAGCTCCCTCTGGGTCTTTCTCACATCCTCTCCAGACCAGTCCAGGCAGTAGCCCCTCAAAAGGCCAAACAAACACCCTTGTCCTAGTTGCTTCTGCACAGGCCTGGGAATTCTGCCCTGCATTCTCCTCCTCTTGACCTTGTTTTTCCTCTGAACACCACAGCAGTAATTATCCTGAGGTTGAAGGTTATTCGAAAGCAAATACTGTGTCTTGTCCGCTCCTTCCTTTCCAGCCAGCGTTTCTGCTTACACTGGAGTTATATTCTTCCTGGAGTTTCCTTCATGTCACTATTTCGTGAAGGAAACACCACCAGTGAGTGTGGTGGGTCTGGGTGGGAATAAATGTCTGGTTCCCTCCACTCCTCATCCTCTGGCAATGCCACCAGCAGCCCTGCAAACTGCTGGCACATCAGGGCAGGTGGACCTGCTGGTGAGTGCATCCCTGGGGGTGCAGGTCCTGGTCTTTGGTGCTCTCAAGGGCGCTGGTTGACTGCGGCAGCTGGATGCTGGTGATGGAAAACAAAGCAGAAAGGCTGGTCAAAGTGCACGGCGCACAGCTGGGCTGCCCAGCTTGCTGCTGGCTGAAGTGGCTGTGTTGCCAAAGCCAGATATGTAGCAACACCCCGACAGAGTCAACATGTAAATATGAGCAGCTGGATTGTCTGAGGTGGGTTAGTTAATGCTGAAATGGAGAGTTTTGCAAGAAGAGATAAAATCAGCTTCATGTTTAGGAGGAGAGCCTGGAGCGCATTTCCAGTGTGGGGGCAAATGATCCACCATTCCCGTACAGCTCAGTTCTCTTTTCCAAAGCATTTGATGCTGATATGAGTTCAGCCTGCCCGCACCTTAGCCTGACATTTTCTGCCTGCACAGCTCCCAGCATGGCATCAGCTTCAGCTGGGCTTTTCCAGCCCTCAGGGGCCAGGACACAGCTCAAAGAGGAGCTTCTTTGTGGCTGAACCAAAACCTGTAGGGTGGTGCTTTGGGCAGAGAGCTGTTTCCCCCCCAGTCTTTCCCTGCACACCCGACCTGGCTGCCAGCTGTGTTCATTGATGCTGGTTTAGGAGAAGCTTAAGAAACCCCTGTGCTGCTGCCATGCTGGGTGCAAAGGGTGTTCATCCGCGCCCTGTTCTGGTAGAGAGGGAATGTTCTCTCCACGTAGCATCCCACACAGCAAGAGAGAAGTGGGGTTTGTGCTGGAAAACAGCTCTCCCTCCTGCCAAGTGCTGGCAGCCCCCGGTGCATCTCGGTCCAGCTCTGCACCCCTCTGCCTGCCAGCCAGGGCCGGGAGCCACGGGCACTGCCAGGCTCAGGAAGTCTCCAGTGGCCACTCAAAGGCCAAGGTCTGGCACGAGGTGAACGAGCAGCCCCCCTGCACCCTAAGCACCGTCAGCATGCTGTGGTGGCTCTAACTTCCAGGCTGCTAATTACGCACACTTGTCTATGAGGCCAGTCTCCCAACCCTGCCTCTTGCCCTCCTGCTGCCTGCCTGCACCCAGTCCCCCCGCTTGCTGCCTGCAATGCCCCCCTCTTGCACCCCCCACTGCTGCCTGCACCCCCCCTGCTGCCTGCATCCCCCTGACTCCCTGCATCCCCCTTATTGCCTGCACCCGCCTGCAGCTCCCTTTGCTGCCTGCATCCCCCTTACTGCCTGCAACCCCCTGCATCCCCCTTACTGCCTGCATCCCCCTTACTGCCTGCATCCCCCCTACTGACTGCACCCCCCACTGCTGCCTGCACCCCCTTATTGCCTGCACCCCCCTGCAGCTCCCTTTGCTGCCTGCATTCCCCTTACTGCCTGCATCCCCCTTACTGACTGCACCCCCCTGCATCCCCTACTGACTGCATCCCCCTTACTGCCTGCATCCCCCTTACTGACTGCAACCCCCCTGCTGCCTGCATCCCCCTTTGCTGCCCGCACCCCCCTTACCGCCCGCATCCCTCTTACTGCCTGCCCCCCCCGCAGCTGCACCCCGGTCCCGCCCCGGGGGCGGGCGCGGAGCACGTGGGGCCGCGCTGAGCCGAGCCGAGCCGAGTCACTCCCCGCCCCGAGTCCCGCGGCGGAGCGGAGCAGCTCGGCTCGGCTCGGCTCGGCTCGGCTCGGCTCGGCTCGGCTCGGCTCGCAGCATGAAGGAGGCGAGGCTGTGGCGGGGGCTGCTCGCCCTGGCGTTGGGGCTTTCGCTGCTGCTGTTCGTGGCCGGTGGGTCCCCCGGTGCCGGGGAGCCGAGGTGCAGGGGAGCCGGGAGGCAGGGGAGCCCGGGGAGCTGAGATGCTGGGGGCTTGGGGTGCGGGGGTGCGGGGGTGCAAGGAGTCCAGGGTGCTGGGGATCAAGGGGATGCAGGGGATCCGGGGATGCTGGGGATCCAGTGGGTGCAAGGCATCCGGGCGTGCAGGGGATCCAGGGGGTGCAGAAGGTCCAGAGGGTGCTGGGGATCCGGGGGTGCAGGGGATCCAGGGGTGCAGGGGAGACTGAGGTGCAGGGGATCCCAGGTGCAGAGCGAGAGGATTTGGGGTGCAGGGTGAGAGGGTCTGGGCTGCCGTGTGTGGGGTTTGGGGCAGCGAGTGAGAGAGCGCGCAGCTCCCAGGGTTGCTGCAGGAGCAGATGAGCTCAGGTCCACAGCCCTGTCCTTGCCCCTGAGCTGGGAATAACTCAGCTGGGCTGTCCCATGCTTTCAGCCTTAGATAACCATGCCGTGATGTAAACAGCTTCCCTGGGACCGCCTGGCACAGCACGCTTGGCTGGCCTGGCCAGGGGAACCCCAGGGAGAAGCAGCTCCATCATCACCCTGTAGGTGATGATTGGGTGGTTGACTCTAAAAGGGATGGGTGAGACGAGGGAAAAGGGAAGCAAACCCCCAGCACAGGCTCTGGGCCAGGGGACAAAGGGCGGGCAGGAGGTGTGCTGTGAAGGAGGCCCTGTTTGGGCTTGCTCTCCCCGTGGAGAGGGGCTCTTTTTGCCCTCCTGAGATAGGCTTGACCTGACCTCCTCCAGCCTTGCTGGGATGAACCGTCCCAGTTTTCGAAGGATGTTATTTTTGCCTTCCAGCCAGCCTGTGGGTTCGTATAAGCAAACATTTCCAAAAGCGGTGGCTGATCTTTGTTGCCTTGGTTCCTGACTGTCCAGCCTGTGACATCCCTGTCCCTGACCCGAGAAAAATGTGTGTGGGGAGGATGGAGATGCTGAACTGCTCTGAAACCAGGCCTGAGCCAGCTGAGAAACAGGAGCATCCACAACTACTTGCCACAGCAGAAAATGTGACCCATGTGCCTTGCTGTTAGGCAGGGGGCTGGCTAGAGAGACCTACCATGTACAGGATTATTCCTGGGAGGGGATAAGGGAGTCCAGTTACTTGGGATAATTAAAGTATATAACTGGGACCCCTCCTGGCCTGACCGTGGGAGGAGCCCTTGCTCCTTTGCTGCTGTGTCTCACCCCAGGAACTCCAGCTTTGGAGGCAGTGTGGATGCTGGGGAGCACACGTTCGTTGACGCATCGTGCCTGGGGAAGCAGCCGGCTCCTGCTGCTGAACAGAAGCAGCTCTGTCTGCAGGACCTTGGCCTGTTGCCGGCAGAGATCCTTGGGATGGGGTAGCTGGATGTGTCCGAGACCTGCGGAGGGGTGTGGGGCAAAGGCATCCTCACGTATCAGCACAAGCTCTCTCCTCCCGTGCTGTAGCTCATGGCAGCGCATTGATGGAGCATGAGGTCATGCAGAATGGGCTGGGCAGTGCAGGCAGCAAATTGAACCGGTGCCCAAGTTTTTCTGCCTCCTGAGGCTGGGCTAAGGGAGCTACAGCATCTTTTTGGAAAACTTCGCATAACGCTGGCCTGTCTGCCACCAGTGCGTACCCTGCAGATGTGGAGCATCAGGAAGAGTCGGATTAACTTGAAGGAGCCCTGCTATTAAAAGACTAATGAGTAGGAGCTCACTGAGTAGTAGCTTAGGCTAATGAGAGCCATGCTGTTTGGTGTGGGTTTAAGGAGCCCACAGCTAATTAGCTTCCAGGGCATGCAGGTAGAGGGGGGTTATTCCTGGGTCTCCTCCTGAGTTCAGCCCTTGGTGTGACTCCCATGGCATGGTAGAGGAGAGCCTGGCATCAAGGGATGTTCTGTCCCAGCACTTGGCGGGGAGTTATGGAGGCTTTCAGTCAGATCTGTGGGAATCTAGTCTAGGTTAATGGAGAGTGTTGCCGTCTTGCAGCTCTTGAGGCAAAATAAATTAGGGGTCACAGGAATTGCAACCTGGCTCTTGCAGTCTGATTCGGCAATGCGATGGGGAGCAGAAGTTTGATGGGTGCGGTAGGTTGACCTTGATTGGCTCCCTCAGCAGGACAGGGAGGAGAAAAGAAGATGAAAAAGCTCTAGTGTGTCTTTCCCGTGGGCTGCTGTTCTTCATGAACTGCTCCAGCATAGCTCCCTTCCGTGGAGAATCAGGACTAAACTGCTCCAATACAGAGTCCTACGTGGGCTGCAGTATGGAGATCTGCTCCAGTGTGGTCCTCCACAGACTGCAAGGAGACAGCCTGCTTTACAATGGTCTTCTCCACAGACTGCAGGGGGACAACCTGCTTCACCGTGGTGTTTACCACAGGCTGCAGGAGAATCCCTTGTCCTGCCTGGAGCATGCCTGGAGCATCTCCTCCCCCTCCTTATTCTCTGCCTGGGGTGTCTGCAAGGCTGTTTCTCTCACATTTTTCTCAATTCTCTCCCACAACTGCTGCACAGTATTTTTTTACCTTATTTTACATAGATTATCATAGAGGCAACACTAGTGTCAGTGATGAACTCAGCTATGCGTAGCAGTGGGTCTGTTGTGGAGTTGGCTGGGACTGGCTGTTCTCCAACATGGGAGCAGCTCCTGGTGTCTTCTCACAGAAGCCACCCCTGCAGCCCCCTGCCACCACCACCTCGCCATGTAGACACCAGACCATGAGAAATGCTGGAGGTGGGTGAACAGGCAGGGAAGATAGTGCAGCCCTGTCGTTTCCCCAGAGAGGCCTGCGTGTGGGCTGGGGCTGCCTGATGGGAACTGCTTGAAGAATGCTCAGAGTGAATGGAGTTCCATCAGGTATCGTGCAGGTTGGACCCTGTGCTCCCCCATCATGTAACTCCAGCATCTGGGAGCCAAGGCACACAGGCTTGCCCAACAATGACTTCTTTTCGTAATATATTTTATGTCTTATGAGTACTAGGTTTCGTTAGCAAAACCTACCCATGGGACCAGCCCCATTCCCTTGAATAATCCTGTCTTGCTCCTGCCCGAGTGAGCTCCAGCCTGGCCACTCCGGCTTCCCAGCTGAGTGGTGGAAGCACTTGAGGTACTAAAGACCTGGTTTGCCCTTGGCTTTGGTTAGATGTATAGGCTCTGTCAAAGCCCTTTTCTGATGTGCCAGGTCCAGTCCGGTCCTGGCTGCTCTCTCATGGTCCTGGTCTCAACTGTGTCTCTTGAATGCCAGCAGTGCTGCACAGGAGCTGGCAGCTGGTCCGCTGGCTCTTGCTGGATGCTTCCCTCCCTATGGTATTCGCAGGGGAGCAGTTCTTGCTGTCGAGCTGGGATACTTCCATGTGCATCTGTGGGGCTGTGGCAGACACCCACCGTAGGGGTGGTTTGCAGTGGTGTGTGGCTTTGCTTCCAGGTGACTTCTGCGATGTAAACTACTGTCAAAACGGGGGCACCTGCCTGACTGGGATTAATGAGACCCCCTTCTTCTGCATCTGCCCTGAGGGCTATGTTGGGATTGACTGCAATGAGACGGAGAAAGGTGAGGTGCTGATGCCATCACGGGGGCCCTGTGAAGTACAGGAACATTGCAGTGCGGCAGCGTGCCCTTGTTGTGGCCCTGCACCGCTGGCTCTGGTGTCCAGCCCTGCTGATGGGCACATAGAGCAGAGATCCAAGCAGGGATGCGGTGACCTCCATCACCTGGGGTGAATGTGATGTCTTAGAGCAGCAACAGCCCAGTGGATGCTCTTATTCTTCATCTGTGTCTGTATTAAAATCGTTTTTCCCCCTTTCCCCTTCCCCAGGCCCCTGCCACCCCAATCCTTGCCACAACAACGGTGAGTGCCAGCTGGTCCCAAACCGCGGGGATGTCTTCACTGACTACATCTGCAAGTGCCCCGCAGGGTATGATGGGGTGCACTGCCAGAACAGTGAGTACAGTGGGGTGACATGGGGGTAAGGGGGGGCTTGCTCTGCTGATAAAGGCTTGGAAACCCCCTAGGCAGCACTTGGGGAACAAGCCGGGTGTTTGCAGCTGTGGCTGTGTTGGGTGCTAGGCTCTGTCAGGGACCATGGTTTGGTTTGGATGTTGCAGGGTGGGTAGAAGGACCATGGTGTAGGGCTGTGTCTGAGCCTTGCTCTGCGTCTCTGAGGAACGGAGACTGCCTTGAATGATGAATGCCTTGAATGGATTCTGCCTTGAATGATGGGATAAAGTGTGTCTCAAGGCTCAGTCTGCTCTATATGGTCTCCCAGCCTTGTGTCCTGATGCACCTGCTTGGCTGCAGTCAGTGGAGGTGCGGCTTAGGCAGCTGCTTGGGTTAGAGCCTCAACCACTGCCACCATATCAGCACGGATGCTGCCGTGGTCCTTGCTCAGGGAATGCTGCTCTGGGGTCACCTCCTGACCTCCCCCCTACTCTGTCTCCTAGACAAGAATGAGTGCTACTCCCAGCCTTGCAAAAATGGAGGCACCTGCCTAGATCTGGATGGTGACTACACTTGCAAGTGTCCTTCTCCGTTCCTAGGGAAGACCTGCCACGTCCGTAAGTTCCTGATACCAACTGTACAGAATTCCCTTTCCCTCCCTGTTTCCCACTGCTCTGTCCCCAGTTGCCCGCGTGGCCAGGAGACATCTCACCAGCTGTTTTGGGGGATCTGAAGGGAAACCGTTGGGGCTGTGTGCTGGCTGCCCTTGATGGTAGAAGGCCTGATTCTGATAGAGGGACCATCCCCAGGAAGGTGCTCACTCCTGTCTGGAGGGCACTTAGAGCAGCCCTTTCTCCCCTCAGACCTCTCTGCCGTGAGAGGGGCTGATGGAGGGTGTGGTTTTGGCTGAAGGCGGGGAAGGGGTTGACAACACCTTGGGGACAGCCACATCCTAGAGGTGGCCTCCATCTCCTGCCCTGTTCCCAGATAAGAGGCAAATGATCCCCTAGTTTTGCTCCTCCGTCACGGTCTCTCTATGGTGCTGATGTCCCCACTGCCGCCAGGCTGTGCTGTTCTCCTGGGCATGGAAGGAGGAGCCATCTCTGATGCCCAGCTCTCGGCATCCTCTGTCTACTACGGCTTCCTTGGCCTCCAGCGCTGGGGGCCAGAGCTCGCTCGCCTCAACAACCAAGGCATTGTCAATGCCTGGACCTCCAGCAACTACGACAAGAGCCCATGGATCCAGGTACCTGTGGCACAACTGGGAGCACCAGCGTAGAGGGCAGTCCCAGTAGTGACAGCTTGTCTTGCTGGGCTAGTCTCATGGGATTTCTCCGCCTCTGGAGAAGGCAAGGTCCCTGTTGGGGGAGATGGGGACCTGGAGTAGTGATCCCCCCTTCTCTGCCCACCCTTGGGTGTAAGTCTTATGGGATGGAGGGCTTTCAACCCGAGGAAGTCGGTGGTCTCTGGGCATCTCTTCTGATCCGGGTGCTGAACATGAGCCCATCGTCCCATCCAGGGTTGGTGGTGTTGGTGGGTGCAGGGGCTGTGCACTCCATTCACGCTTTGCCCTGCTTATGCTTTTCTCCCCTCCCCAGGCCAACCTGCTGCGGAAGATGCGGCTGAGTGGGATCATCACACAAGGGGCTCGCCGCGTGGGCCAGCAGGAGTATGTTCGTGCCTACAAAGTCGCCTACAGCCTGGATGGGCGGGAATTCACCTTCTACAAGGATGAGAAGCAGGATGCAGACAAGGTGAGCTGTGATGCTGCATGCAGGGGCTGTGGGCACTGAAGTGGCTGTGAGCTGCATCCCGAACTGACCCCATGTTTGGGCAGTGTTTTTCATCTGGGTCAAATCTACATTTGGTACTATCCTAGCACTCACTATCCTGTGAGATGGCACAGGTGGTTCCAGCTCTGGGCATCACTCTGGCTCGGTTTAATTGACCCTAATAAGCATAATCAAAGAAGCAGCACTGATTTATTTAGGTCATCCAGATAACATCTTTATCTCTGACTCACTGTGAGAACAGAGCGTGGTCTGGAAGCAAACGGCTTACGCAGCTCGGTGCTATGTCTGCACCGAGCACGAGCCCCTAGTGTATCTCACTTTAGAAGCAGCAATACTCTCCACTCAGTTTTTATGGCAAGTGCTTGTTTAGTGAACATCCAGGGAATGGCTGGGCATATCTGCCTTTTAAGAAAAGAAAAGTTTCTCTTTTTGCTGCAGTGATGGAGAAAACACATGAAAACACGACCTGCCTGTATTTATTATATTAAAAAAAAAGAATCAAGCCACCTCTCTGTTGTTGCAATTTGAGGAACGTTGCCATAGCAGGAAGGATTTTATGCAGGAGGATGTGGGAGGGCTGGGGCGCTCAGCCATGCTTGCTGTTGCAGATTTTCCAGGGGAACGTGGACTATGGGACCATGCAGACCAACATGTTCAACCCTCCCATCACTGCCCAGTTCATTCGCATCTACCCCGTGATGTGCCGCCGCGCCTGCACGCTGCGCTTTGAACTCATTGGCTGTGAGATGAACGGTAAACATCGGTGGCTCTACCATCTCCAGGGACCATAGGGCTGGGGGTGACATGCGGCAGGGCATCACCTCTTGTATTGGTTCTGATCTCCAGGGACAGGGGATTTGTCAGCGTTTTTTTCCTCACACTGGCTACATGATGCCTGAAAGTATCCACGGATGCTTTTGGGGAGCACAGGCTGTTAATCCCAGCAGGTCAACCAGGCTCAACCTTTGTTCTCAGCTGCTAACACCTTCCCCAACCAGGTTTTTGTTTTTTTTTTTTTGTGCCCCTTCCTTGTCTGAGCTGTGAACTGGCTGCTTTTCCTGCTGGTGAGCTTGAAAAGCACCAGAGGATCAAAGTCCTCTGGAAAATGTGAGGTATGATTAGCTGAGCCCTTTCCCTGTGCCTCCTGCATTCCTGCCCTGCGGCACATCCCCGTCAGCCGAGTGGGACCTGTGTGTCGGGGTGGGAGTGGGGCGCTCTAGGGGCTTGGGTCGTGTCCTGCCTCTGCCTGTGTGCACTGCCAGCCGTGCTTTCTGCTGGGGATATTTTTGCATTGCTCTCTTCCCTTATGAAAGCGTCTTCCTCTGCCTCCTGCCAAAGCTCTCTGTGTTCTGGAGCCAGGCTGTGCAGCAGGAACATCCATGCTTCCCTGCAGCAGGAGGCACTGTGAGCCAGGGAATAGCTAGGAGTTAAAAATCCCAAGAAAAGGCGAGCTGGCTGTGACCCTGTGCCTCTGCCGAGCCTTCCTCTGCCTGGCCCTCCAGGCACTGGAAACATGGGAACGTGGGGATGGTGCCTGCCAGGGCTGTGGGATTTTGCTTATGATGGTGCTGTGGACTCTTTCCTTTTCACTGGCTGTATAAACCGTTGTGTTACAGTGTATTTCAACACGGCAGGTTGCTCGGAGCCTCTGGGCATGAAATCGCGCCTCATCTCTGACCAGCAGATCACAGCCTCCAGCGTCTTCAAGACCTGGGGCATCGATGCCTTTACCTGGTACCCCCATTACGCTCGCCTGGACAAGCTGGGCAAAACCAATGCCTGGACAGCACTCACCAATGGCCCATCCGAGTGGCTGCAGGTGGGTCTCCATCCCCTCCCTCCGTAACCTCAGTTTTCCCCAGCTCCTCCAGCTGTGCCCAGGGCCACCTCTGGTGCCAGAGTGGCTGGAAGCAGGATGGGCATGGCAGGAGAGCCTGGACAGAGCTGTCAGGACGGACACACAGCCTGGCAATTCTCTCCCCAAGCTGGGATCGCAGGGGAAGTTAAAGATGGGGCAGCAGCTGCCATTTTTAGCAGTGATGCTGGAGCTCTGGGTCAAAAACATTAGTGCCCAAAGGGACAGGGTGGTGCCGTCTCTGCAGACCTTCTGGCAGGGGGCGTTGAGTCTGCAACACCCCGGTACTGCATCACCTCCTTGGGAAGTGCCATCCTAGCCTGGGGTGACCGTCCCGTGACCCTCCTGCTGTCCAGAACACCGCGTTTCTGTTTTGCAGGAAAAAATCAGGTTTGCTTTTCTCTTCCCAATCTGGAATGGGAACAAATAGTTCTGAAATTTCCTTCTCAGTTTCCTTTCTCCCCTGTTTTTATACTTCTCACATGATTTCATGACATAATAGGACAAAGCAGTTTAGATATTTGTCCCGCTTTTTATTTGGGAAATGATTAAATGCAGCTGCTTCACATCCCTAAATAAACCAACTTATCAAGACGTCTGCTAATGGGGTTGGGATGACATGTTGAGCTGGACTCTCGCACCGCAGGCTGCCTGTTTGTGTATGTGTGTAGAGATTCACCTATATAGTCATGTATATTCACGTATACCTGTATACAGATAGCTAGTACTGCCCTTGAGGAGCATGAAATAGGAACTAACTTAAGGAAACTTCCAGCTTATTTGCTGGTTTACCTTGTAACATGCCAGCAGCAGTAGTGCAGTGTGGCAGACTGAAGAGAATACAAGCCATCTCACTTACAACCCAAATGTCAGACCGTGCTGAACTGCATATTTTCTCAGCCAGAATCACTTTCCAGTGGAAATGCATTTCCTCTGGGAATCCTTTATTTTTTTTAATTGAATTTTTTTGCCATCATTTCCTATTGATCTGTTCAGTAAAATATGTTGATCGCAGTGATGAGGAAGGGAGCTGAGAAGTGGGGTTTGCATCCCACTTTGAGTTGCTTTGAGGGGTGCTATGAATGTTGAAGGGTCAAATATTTCACCGTAATCTTCCCTTAGTTGCTCTGGCATCGGTGCAGAGCTTGAATGTTTTTTTCTCCACTCTGGACCCTTGAGAGCAAGCAAGTCCTGGCTGCCTTTGGGACATGCAGAATGTTCCAGTGTGGGAGCCCTGCTCCTGCAAGGAGCCTCAAGAAGCCTTGCCTCCATCCATGAGCCAGTAGTGGCCCAGGTGGCCAAGAAGGCCAATGGCATCTTGGCTTGGATCAGAAACGGCATGGCCAGCAGGTCCAGGGAGGTTATTCTCCCTCTGTACTTGGTACTGGTGAGACCGCTCCTCGAATCCTGTGTTCAGTTCTGGGCCCCTCACCACAAGAAGGATGTTGAGGCTCTGGAGCGAGTCCAGAGAAGAGCAAGGAAGCTGGTGAAGGGGCTGGAGAACAGGCCTTATGAGGAACGACTGAGAGAGCTGGAGGTGTTCAGCCTGGAGAAGAGGAGGCTGAGGGGAGACCTCATTGCTCTCTACAACTACCTGAGAGGAGGTTGTAGAGAGGAGGGTGCTGGCCTCTTCTCCCACGTGACAGGGGACAGGACAAGAGGGAATGGCCTCAAGCTCCACCAGGGGAGGTTCAGGCTGAACATTAGCAAAAAAATTTTCATGGAAAGGGTCATTGGGCACTGGAACAGGCTGCCCAGGGAGGTGGTTGATTCACCTTTCCTGGAGGTGTTTAAGGCACAGGTGGACGACGTGCTGAGGGGCATGGTTTAGTGATTGATAGGAATGGTTGGACTCGATGATCTGATGGGTCTTCTCCAACCTGATGATTCTATGATTCTGTGATTCATACCAGATTGACCTCCGGGACCAGAAGAAGGTGACGGGCATTATCACACAAGGAGCCCGTGACTTTGGGCACATCCAGTATGTGGCAGCCTACAAAGTGGCCTACAGTGACAACGGCACATCCTGGACCCTCTACCGGGACAGCCAGACAAACAGCACCAAGGTGTGTGGGGCAGGGCAAGGTGGGCAGCAACCTCCCAGTGTTCAGGAGATGCTGCCGTGGGGAGCCGTGGGATGGTGTTGGGGCGGTCCTGGTGGTACTGACACCCATCTTTCTACCCCTAGATCTTCCATGGTAACAGTGACAACTACTCGCACAAGAAGAATGTGTTTGACCTGCCCTTCTACGCCCGCTTTGTCCGCATCCTGCCTGTGGCCTGGCACAACCGCATCACCTTGCGCGTGGAGCTGCTGGGTTGCGATGAGTAGGCACCTGGGGAGTAAGGATGAAGCTGCTCTTCCCCACTGCCTGGCGTGCGCTCTGCCCACCCCTGCCCGTTCCTGCTCCAACCTCACACCCCTCTCTCCATGTCCCCAAACTCAGGAGGTGGCCAGGAGGGCTCTCCTACCACTCGTTTGTGCTGGGGCTGCAGCACTGCACTTCATGGGGCCTTTGTGGGTGGGATGAGGGATGGCTCCTGCCCTTTCACTCCTCTAGCCAGAGGTGAGACTCCTTCCTGCAAACAGAGCTTGGCTGGGGGACCTTCTCCTGCAACTGGGACTTCCTTGGGGGACCCCATCTTGCAAATGGAGCTTTGCTGTGGGACCCTGTCCTGCAACCAGGGCTTGGCTGCATCCTCTCAGACAAGCCTGGAGACAAATTTTCTCCCTGTTTTTGCTTCTGCTTCCAGCAGAGGGGCTGCAGGCTGCGGCAGTTCCTTGCCTGCACTGGAGCTCAGAGCTCAGCAGTTTTGGGGGGCTTAGGGCAAGCACCCTGGGCTCTCAGCCTCCTATGTTTCTTCTGCTCCCTGCACGGCAGCAAGGAGGGGTTCTGAAAAACTTACTTTGCTGTTATCTGCCTGTTCTGCCAGGCCCTGGGTCTCCTTGCCTGCAGTGTCAGCGCCGCATAGTGTGAGGGGAGTGATGAAATGGCTCTTGTCAAGAGTCACTAATCCCCATTGCCAGCGGCTCTACCTGCTGGGTGCTCCTGGCAGGTGCCGTGACTGGCTTTTTGGCAGGTGCTGCCTGTTCCCCTTCCCGGGGTGCTGGCTGCAGGATCCTCCAAGTCTCAGCATTGCTGCTGTCCCCACCTTACTGCAGTTTGGGGTGCCTGGAGGTCCCTCTCTCCCAGAGCCAAGCAGTGACCAGAGGAGCTGCAATCTGGTAGTGGGGGAGAGATGGTTTGTAGCCACAAGAGTGCGGAGAAAAGATGGGAAAGGTGGTGGTTAAATCACCCAAATGCAGTAGGCAGAGAGCTGTGCCATGACCCTTTTCGTAACCTCATTTTTTTCCCTTTCTGTGGGGTGGAATGCTCGAGCCCTCGGGATTAGCAATAGGAGATGAGCAAGATCCAGCACTGGCAAGTGGGAGCTTGGGTAGGGTGTCCCGGCAGTGGCACTGGTGGTGATGCTTCCCCTGCCTGCTGGGATGCCAAGTGGCCGTGCGGCTGAGCTGGCGGCGGGTTTGCTTTGGCAAGCATCGAGGGAGCCCAGGTGGGATGGCGGTGGCGGCCCTGCTCCAGGGTGTCTGACAGTATTAAAACCAGCTGAATCTTTGGAGCTATTGGCTTGGCTACTCTGTGTCTCCCTGAGAACCACATCCCAAAGTGCAGCAAGTCTAGCAATACCCCAGGATGCCCTCTGAGCCCCCTGGCTCCTCCAGCTTGAGGGGGCTGCCGACTGCCATGCTGACCTTACATCTCTTTCGCAGACCCTCCCAGCTCCTTTTCCTGCCTGAAAAACAGGGTTCCAAGGTTTAGTGCATCTTCCCTGCTGCCTCCACCCTGTTGCATCTGCTCGAGCCTGTGCTCACAGCTGGCCAAATGCAGTGGGATGGGACTTGGAGAGGGGAGGCCGTTATCAGCACCCCACGCCCTGTGTCTCCTCCTTTGGCTTTGATCCTGGAGCAAATCCCTCAACTTGGAGTGTGCGCCCAGGGCTGGAGGGAGCTGTGATTTTTGCCAGGGCTGTCTGTAGGGATGCTCCAGGCAAACCCCCCTGGGCAAGGTGGGGAGATCGATGCTGCTAGAGCAGGATTCCCCCTGCAGCAGGACGAGGATCGTGGTAAGGAAGGAACACTAAGGTGGAAGAACAGAGGAGCTAAGCTCCTCTCCAGAGTCTCCTGCCACACTGGGGAGGGAGCCATGAGGTTGCATGAATGGCCCTGCGGAAGGTGATCTCCTGCCTGGCTCCAGTGCCAGCCCCGGGCATCAGAGGGGCTGCTTGCAGAGACTGGGCTGAATTCATTGTGGCTGTGGCTGCTTGGTGACAAATGGCAGCCACAACTAGAGCCCGTGATGGAGGGCGACAGTCAGCCTGGTTCACCTCCAGACGTGCCAACCTTATCACCGGGAAGCTGGGACAGAGATAAGAGCAGCCTGCTCTGAATCCAGCCAAGACAGCCCCAAGCTGAGGGCACAGCGGAGTCTCCGTGAAGAGGGTGATGGAAGTTGCTGCATGTCAGAGCAGGGGATGCATCTTCAGTGCCTGGCTGCCACTTCTCCTTGCCTGTTGCCAGCCCCAGGGCGAGCCCCTCTGACGGATGCTGAGTCTTTTCCTAGACCTGTGGTATTTCCTTCCTCCTGCCAAGCCCCTCACGGCTTTTCCCTGTCCCTGAGATGCTTTTTCCCGGACACAGCTATGTTGCTGGGGCAGCCGGAAGGCCAGGAGAGCCAGCACGCTGTGGACACAGCACCCTGCTGCCTGCTGACTCGGCTGCTGCCGGTGCTGCCAGCTGCCTGCGAGCCAGTTCTCAGGAAGCAGCTGTCGGGGAGATCATCCTCTTGCCTCCACCCGGAAAGCCCAGCACAGATCACAGCCTCCACCATCTCACTGAGAACATAACTTTTCTTCCTCAGTTTGAGCCTTGGGCAACATGTTCCAGTTAGAGTCGTCCTGTGCAAGTGGCATTTCAGTAAGAAATCTCCCTAGTGGGGCCACAACAGAGCTGCCAGCAGCCAGGTTAGAGGCGGGGAAGACAGGGATGACATTTTTATGGCTCCTATTCAACCAAAAGCTCAGCCAGCCCTAAACACGTGCCCTAAACATGCGCTCCTGGATCAGAGCTACCCTGACCCGGCATAGATTTACTTACCCTGAAACCAGGGTCCCTCTCAGGGAGCAGAAAACAAATCTGGGATCATTCCTGAAGCTCCAGAAAATAAGATGAGAGGTAGGAGGGGGCGAAGGGGTGTCCTCCTTTCTCAGGGGGAGTGGTGAGGACTGGATCCTTCCTTGGGAGAAGGTGGAGGGCATTGGCTGCCACATTCAGACAAGAGCTGTTGCTGAAAAATGGATGCACGAAAGTATGCATTCAGCCAGTGGGGCAGAGGGGACCATTCCCACTGCTGACTCCTTGGGACAAGTGACTGCAGGGGGGCACCAGTGGTTGGGATGCAGCCCGAATGCCATCCTATCCCCTCCTCCAGCTGTGGGATGGGGCTGGGGGCACGCAGAGCCCCTCGGCCAGGGCGCAGGCAGCGCAGTGGCCCCATGCTGCTGTGCTGGGAGGTGTAATTGCCCCTTCATTGTAGGCTGTGGAGCAGCTTGCTCTGGGCAGGCAAGCAGGCAGTGTGCCCGGCCGTCACGCTCCCGCGTCCCAAGCATCGCTCGGCACCTCCTCGGGCAGAGCCGGTGGGCCTCAGCGCGTGGGTGTGCAAGGAAAAGGACAGCAAGGAAGAGCAGTGCCTCCAGACCCTGCGTCCTGCAGACATCCCTGGTCACAGCTTCCCACAGGGGGACAGGGGATGCTGGGCTGGCGCTGGTGGCAGATAATGCTGTTTCCGCACTGGCTGCTCTCTATCAGCGTGGCGGCGGCGGGCAGACACCATCACACCCCAAACATGCAGGGTCTCAGCCCCCTTCACCACGCAGCCAGCCCCAGGGCAGTTTATTTTTACACGAGTTGTTTTCTTTCCGGCTCGACGCCGTCCCGCACGGCGGCAAGAGCCGGACCAGGGCCCCCATGCCTCATTTCCTTGCCATAAAACAACAAAGTGGGGGGTGAGGCAGCGCGCCGGGCTGGGGTGGCGGGTCGCCAGGTCAGGGCACACGCTGCTCTGCGGTTCCTCCGTGGGCTGAGCCCCACTGGCCACCCCCGGACCAGCAGCCCCGTGTGATGCCCTTCCTGAGCACCAGGTGTGGGGCTCTCGGAGCTGTGGGGCTCTTGGAGCTGTGGGGCTCTTGGAGCTGTGGCTGCGTGTCCCAGCGCCAGTGGGAGCTGGTACAGAAGGCATCACCCAAGGCTAGGGATGATGCCCCAGTGGATGGGTGCAACCAAGCATCCCAAAGCTTTTGGCCTGGTTTCTGTGCTTCAAACAGACTCTGAAGAGGCTGAACCCCATGGCTCAGCTGCCTCCCCCAGAACCTAGAGAGGGTGGGTGCTGCCTGCCCATCGCGGGCACAGCCTCCCATCTGCCACAGCTCACTTGTACCAAGCCCGTGACGCCTGTGGTGCCTCTGCCACGTGCACGCTCTGTGCCACCATCGCCTGGGGACCATGGCCGCTCCTCCCCAGTGCGACATGGGACAAGGGATGGCTCTTCTTCCCTGGCACTGGGGCTTCACTGGGGCTTCCATGGGGCATCGCAGGGTCCCCACCAGCCGTGATGGGCACCGGGGGCAATGCTGGCAGCTGGCACACTGCAGACGAGGCATGCGAGCGGCGTGCAGGCACCTAGTGATGCTGTCAGGTGGGCAGGCGGGGGGCTGGGGGCACCCATCCCAGCTCCGGGCTGCGAGCAGGGGGGTTGGGAAAGGCGTGTGTTTCCCTTTAAGAGGCAGGCCCCGCAGCGGCTTCCTCTCAGCCGCGGCAAGAGCCCTAAACACAGTGCATCTCCCTGCAGCCTGCCTGCAGCCTGCAGCCAGCGTGAGTAGGGCTTGGCCTCGGGGAACAGGCTGGGGAGGGCTGGCAGCCGGGGCTGGCGGGCACCGGGGAGAGCTGGGAGGGATGGCATCGCCTCGGAGGATGCCGGGCATCGCCTCGAAGGATGCCGGGCATCGCTACGGAGGATGCTGGGCATCGGCTCGGAGGATGCTGGGCATCTCCACGCTGTGTGCTGCAGCACGATGCTTGCTGGGGTAGCAGCTGAGGATGCCAGCCCCCCTCTTTGGCATTGCCACCTCTGTGCTGGGCTCCGAGCGGTGTTGAGGTGCCCTCGACGGAGGTGTGAAGCAGCCTGTGCGTCGAGCCCACCGTGCGGGCGGCACGTGGTGGCGTACCTGGTGGGCTCCGGTGCCTGCAGCATCGCGTGTCGCTGCTGGCAGCTCGCAGGGCTGCGCTGGCCGTAGAGCTGGTGCAGCCCCTGCCCTCCAGCCTCAGCTCTGCAGCCCGGAGCCGGGGGGGGGGGAGCGTGGGTTGCACCCTGTGGGGTGGTAAGCGGCGGCGCTGCTGGCATGGGTGGCGCGGAGCAGCGCCCAGGATTGAGCCACCCAAGGCGAGAGCGGCTGGTTGCACACCTCGGCCCCCACAGACCACCGCTGTCCCCTGGGTTTGACCCTGCTGGGGGGCGAGCACCCGCTCTGCTGTAGCCCCCCAGCCCAGGGCACCTTTACAGGCTCTCCTGAACCATGTTTAAGCAGGAGGGACAGATGTCAAATCCCTCCCGGGCTTGGAGGGGGGCTACTGGAGGCTTGCTGGGTGCCGAGCCCCCTCTGCCGGCTCCCAGAAAGCTCGCAAGCCTCACATACTGCTGTGAGCCGCCCTGGGTGAGCCCCCATGGATCACCCTTGGGTGCCCAGGGCTCCTGGAGCTTGGGGCAGCGCGGGTCTCTGGTGCTGGGGAGCAGCCAGGCTCCCCCCGGAACAGGGGATGGAGTTTGGGGGTGATAGAGGTTGCAAGGGGTCAGCACCACCCGTGTCTGTGGTGCAAAGGGGCATCTCGGGGTCACAGCTAGAGGTCCTTGGCCATGCTGGCTGGGTGCTGCTGGGCTTTGTCCGGTGCTGGGGCAGCAGAGGCAGCCCTGAGCTCTCTCCTCCCCTCCTTGACTCAGTTTCACGCTCCGCTGCCTCTGTAAACTGAGCTTGCCTCTTAGTGCAGGGCTCAGCCGCTTCTCTCCCCTCACACCCTCTATGGGATGTTTTCTCAGTGCTCCCTGTTGAAATGACACCCTGGGATTCCCCTGCTTGATCTCAGGTTCCAACTCTTCAAGCCTCAGCGGGCAGCAGTAGTGAATGTGGTGGCGCACAGCGTGACCAGGGCGGGGGGGGGATGAGGATGGAGGGGACTAGGAGCCCCAGTTGTGGGGCAGGTCTGGGAGCAAGGCTTAGGTTGCCTGCACCCTCTCCTGGGGGCAGGTGAGCAGCTCTGCTGGCTATTCCCACCCCTTTCCTTGTATTCCTGCCGTGGGGTTTGCCTGCTGCCACGTGCCAAGCAGCGCTAGGGCCCTCCTGGTTATTTTGGGGTGTTACCACAGCCCTTTCCCCCTCAGCAGCCCAGGCTCGCTCCTCAGACATGCTGCTGCTCCCACTGCTCCTGGAGGCCACCCTGCTGCAGCTGGTCAGCAGCTTCCGCCGCCCCTTCTACAATGGCTTCTACTACAACCACATCATGAACGACAAGGGCAATGGGCAGGAGGAAGGTATATTGGGGACTGACTGGTGGAAAGGGGGGCTGGCAGGTTGGTGCAATGGGCTTAAGCCCCAACCCCGGCCTCTGGGATAGGGCTGGGACCCATCGCTTGGGGTGGATGTGGTGCCCAGAGGAGCAGGTGGGGGTGCTTGAGGGATGGTTATGGGATGCTGAGGCAAAAGACGAGGTGGCTGGAGGGACAGAGCAGAATGGCTGCAGGGAGATTTAGGGATGCTGCCCAGCCCCGGACCTTGACCTACATTTCATGTCTTCCCTCCCTGTCCCTAGTAGATTACTTCAATGGGGCCAAGCTGGTGGTGGAGACCTCCAAAGACCCCGTCTACAGCTCCAATGGTGCCAATGTCACCCTCCCCTGCCGCTACTATTATGAGCCTGACCTGGAGTTTAAGCCCAAGATCCGCATTAAGTGGTCCAAGCTGCGGGATGACTACACCAAGGACCAGGATGTGCTGGTGGCCATTGGCAAGACCCACGTGGCTTTTGGGGACTTCCAGGGCCGTGCTCACCTCCACCAGACTGGCCGGCATGAGGCCTCACTGGTTGTTAGTGACGTGCGCTTGCAGGACGATGGCAAATACCGTTGCGAGGTCATTGATGGGCTGGAGGATGAGAGCGATGTGGTGGAGCTCCGGCTGCAAGGTGGGGGCATGGTGGGGTTTGTGTGAGCTCCTGAGCCGAGCCAGTGAGCCTGGCTGTCCTGTACCACCCCTTTCTTGGTGGGACTAGCAAGGCACGGGGGTTGGGAAGCCCAGTTGTGGGCAGGCAGTGGCTGAGATGCTTAGTGTGATGGGGTGGTGGCTTGGGGCTGTCTCACTGTGGTGTTTCAGCAGTAAGTGAGCCCACAAAGGTCGTCTGCCTAGCAGAGGTGCTGGGAATGCTGCTGTGGAGTCAGAGTTGGGAGTGACCCCATGGCTGCAGCATTTCCTGCCTCTACCCACCCAGTTTCCCGCTGTGCTGCATCATGTGCAGCCACCCCGTTGCCTCGCAGCTCCGGGTATCCCCGTGTATCTTGTGATGAACCTTGTGATGACTGGTCCGACTGCTCTTGCTTACTTGCCTTGAGGGACCTGACTCAGCCCCAGCTCCACCGCTAAGATCAGAGCTAAGGAAATACCCCCTTGCTGTGCCCCTGCCCACCCCCTTGGACCTCAGGCTCTGCCTCCCATGGTGGCTTGTCCCAGTTTGTCCCTCTGGCTGGGATCCATGGTGGTGCACATGTTCCTGTGGTCCATCCATCCATCCCTGTGGCAGTGGTCCTTCCATCTCCATGTTGGTGGTCCACGTGTCCCTGCAATCCTGGCTGACGCATCTTTGTGATGCTGGGCCTTGAGTCCCTGTTCCTCTAGCCTGGGTTTCCCCATGGTCTGCCCATCCTCGGGGGTGGTCCATGCCTCCCTGGGACCACTACCTATGTGTCCCTCGGGACCCTGGTCCATACATCCTTGTGGTCCCTGCATCCCTGTTCTCACAGTCCGTTCATCCCTGCGTGTGCTGGCGCTGTCACCATGAAGGTGGTCCATGCGTCCCCCTGTGTCCCTGTGCCACCAGATGTCGCTGGCAGCTGCATGTCTGGAGCATCCCCATCCCTGCATGCCTGAGCTTTGGGCTGTGCCACCCTGGGGTTGTCCCTGTCACAGAGCCTGAATTTGGGATGGGTAGGGGAGCTCCTGCAGCTCCTGCCGGGGCCAGACTCGGGGCGGGGGGGCTGCCCCGTGGAGCTGGCTGAGCGCCCCGTCTGCCCCCAGGCATCGTGTTCCCCTACCAGCCTCCCCGTGGGCAGTACAAGCTCAACTTCCACGAAGCCGAGCAAGTGTGCCAGGAGCAAGGCGCCATCCTCGCCACCTTCAACCAGCTCTTCCAGTCCTGGAGCGAGGGGCTGGACTGGTGCAATGCGGGCTGGCTCGCTGATGGCACCGTGCAGTACCCCATCCGCCTGCCCCGCAAGGAGTGCGGGGGAGTGCACCTCGCCCCGGGCATCCGCACCTACGGCCCGCGCCACCGGCATCTGCACCGCTTCGATGCCTTCTGCTTCTCTTCTGGCCTCAGAGGTGGGTGCTGGGCCAGGGGCTGGGGAGTGGGATCCTGAGGAAGATGCTGTGCCTGATCAGTGACATCCCATATCCTCCCTCTGCCTGTGGGCACAGGGCTCAGCTTGGGTGGGGGTGCTCCAAGCGGGCTCACTCCTGATGATGCTGGCACTCATGCTCCCCTCTCCTTCGTAGGAGAGGTTTTCTTCCTGGACCACCCAACTGGGATGACGCTGGAGGAGGCCAAGCAGAGCTGCCAGAACGCAGAGGCTGAGATTGCCCGGGTGGGGCAGCTCTACTCGGCCTGGAAGTTCCTGGGGCTGGACCGCTGTGATGCTGGCTGGCTGGCGGACGGCAGTGTCCGCTACCCCATCATCAAGCCCCGGGCCAACTGTGGCCCCGCAGAGCCTGGTGTCCGCAGCTTCGGCTTCCCCAGCAAGGGCAGGTTTGGAGTCTTCTGCTACAAGGAGAGATAAGGAGCCAGGAGGTCTCCTTCTTGGCCGGAGGATGCTTCCAGCCTGATGGTGCCTGGCGTCAGGTGTTTCCCAGGGCTGTTTGGGGGGTGACTGGGGGGAGGCAGGGTGGGGAGGGCTTATTTTTTTTTTCAGTTTTTGTTTTATTCCTTTATATTTTCCACATCTTGCTCAGCAGCCGGCACATGCAGCTGCTCAGGCCAGCTGCCAGCTGGGTCGATGCGGGACCCTGGCATGGGGTGCATGCAAGGACGATCCCCATGGGCTCCTGCCACTCCTTTTGGCCCCCACCACCCTGTGGGTGGTGTCTCCTTCCCACGGTGGCAGCATGTTGCCACCACCTGTCTGCCCTTCCAGGCTGGTCCTGCCCCTGAACTTGCAGGGTGGGAGCAAAGCGAGGCTGGATTTGGCCAGAGGCAGCAAGAAGGGTGCCTATGATGCATCCCAGCTCCTCTTCCAGCCCTGACCCCATCCAACTGAAGAATGCCATTGTGCCTGTACTCATGGAGCACCAGTGCCTTATCTCAGTATTCCCCTCTCCCAGATGCCAATTGAACTATGGTGCCTACTTTTTCTAGTGTTTGGTCATGAAAAGATGTATTTTCCTGGACCTCTTCTAATAAATAAGTGGAGAAAGCCCTGGAGTGATGTGGCTCTCTCCCAATCTCTGGCCCAGCACAAGAGAGGGGTCTGCCAAAGAGATCTGGAGATCCCAAGCTGGACGCCTGAAACTGTCTCAACCTTGGCTGAGCATCGTCTCATCACCGCCAACTCAGCCCTGCACCCACATGAGCTTCTGCAAGCATCCCCGTGCTCCCTCATTAATGAGTGTTAATTAACTCCTTAGGTGTCAGAAGTGAAAACTGGCAGTTGAAGCATTTCCAGCTGGGGATGGGTTTTAGGCATGTGGGTTCACCCCCTCCCAGGGCGAGAGCTGAACAGGGTTGGCGATGTCCTACCCCGGGGTCCTTTGGCTGGGGCTTTGGACCCCCTCCTTCACCTCCATATTCCCCAGGGCTGCACCCTTGGCTCCTGGCTAGGGCTAAGCTGGTCCCACATAGTCTGGAGGACCTTGTTTGGACTCCCCTTCCTACCTCGCTGCCTCGCCAGGAGAGACCTGAACCCCAACTGACACAGCCACCCGCATGCCTCAAAAAAAGCAACACTGACGAAGTGCCTATTCGGATTTCACTCTCTTTATTATTTATCATTCTTTCAAAATAGGATATGTTCAAAAATATAAATAGATGCAGGGAACACTGGTGCCCCGCACGGTCCCCTGGAAAGAGCACGGGTGCCGCGCCGCAGGGCGGGCGTTGGGGAAGCAGAGAGGGGCTGCAGTGCCCTGGTCCTGGGTCTCAGCATCCCCTTGCCCCCCCTCCTCCTGCAGCTCCTTCCACAGCAGCCCCCCAGCCCTCCCCACCCGCCCTGACGCGCTGCAGCACAAGGAGGATTCTAGAAAAAAACAAAAAACAAACAACCAAAAATAAAACCCCAGAAGGTGCTGTTCACCCCGGAGATTAAATAACAGAAATAATTACATTGTTCATGGATAAAATCAGGAAAAAATAATCATCTTTATTATTTAACTTAACCCCCTGCCCTCTGCAATCCCACCCCCCTCCCTTTTCCCGAAGGCATGAAGATAATTGGAACCGGACGGTTAGTAAAAATGCGGAGATCTAATTCGCTTTGCTTTGGTGCTTGGAAAAAACATTAATTTGTTTTTATATATATACACAAAGGTGGGTTTGTCTTTAATATAATTTTTTTTCCTTATACGACAAAAAAGCAACAAGAAGAAGAAGAAGAAATCGACTCTGTTAATATAACTGTTCCGTTAAAAATCTCTCTTTTGCTTTCCTCCTTGGTCTCTCTCGCCCTGCTCTAATGGGTGGGTCTGTGCACGGCTCTGCCGCTGGGTCTCGACCGGCTCCTGGGGCTCCTCTTGTATAGCCTGCGCTGGTAGTTGGAAGCTGTGGAAGAAGGAGGAGAAGAAAAGGCACCTTGTTAGCAGGAGCTGAGACAGAGACACTGCTTGTCCTCCGCTGGCCACTCTGGCCTCTGGCTCCCTGGAAAAACACGGGCGGCCGCAGGCAGCGCTGCCCAGTGTGCCCTGGCACCAGCCTGCTCACCATCAGCCTCTCTCGCCCCCGCAGCTGGGGTTTGCTTCAGCCAAGGCCGAAGGTGTCCAGTGCCTACTGGGAGCCTGGGTGGGATTATCCTCTTTCTGGATGCTTGTCCCTTCCCTGTCCCTGGCCGGGAGGGCAGCTCTGCTAATGGGGTGGGCGTGGGGACCGCTTCCTCATATCCCCCAAGGAAAGGAAACAGCCCAATTTGGCTGTCAGGGACAAGATTTCTGCCTGATCTTTGCTTGTCAGTCTCCCTCGAAGCTGGCATCCACTGCTCCAGTGTGATAGTTGCAGAAGGTTTTGGATGGAAGCAGCAAAAGCTAGTTGGGAACATCCTAGGTCTTGTGATTGCTGGCAGTCCATACTGGGAGCAGCCTACAACTCTCTGGGTCCACGGCAGAGCCAAGGGAATCAGCAGCTTTGTCTGCACGATGCGCTGCCCTTACTCACCTCCTCCATCTCTCCTCCTCCCATCTCCCTAAGGGAGGTTTGTCCCTTAAGCCCGTATCAGCTTTCCCTGGCCATAGGACCATTGCTATAGCTGGAATTGCCCAGCTGGACGAGAACCATGCATGGAGGCTGCAGGACAGATGTGATTTGGCCCAGGCTGATGAAATTATTGGGAAGCTGCAGTTAAGCAGGGGTGGGACAGGGTTGTAGGCAGGCCTGGGAATGGGCTGGGACACCAGTGGGAGAAAGCTGGCTGCAGCCAGATGGAGACTTGACAGAAGGGTCAGGAGCCCAGCCCTGTCGCTTGGCTCAGCCCTGCTGTGGGGTTCCTGTCTGCTCCCAGGGCAGGGGGATGCCAGGGAAGGGCTCGGGGAGACCATACCTTCCCCCTCCTAGTCTCTCTGCTGATGCCGGTGGTGCCAAAACTCACCCTGTCAGAAGCCATTTCTATTTCTTTTCTTTCTTTAAGTAGCCTGAGCCCTTGGTAAGCTCCTTGTTGCCCTTTCCTGGCTCCCAGGAGTCTCCAGGGCAGGAATTGCCCAGCCTGTCCCTCCAGCCAGCCCCTGTGGTCCACATCTTCCCAGAAGATACCAGTCCCCGTGGCCCCGTCATGGGGCAGCTTTCAGCAACTCAAGGGGACCATGATGTCTGTCTGGCTCATCCCCAGCTCTTCCTCCTTGCTGCAGGGGCGCATCAGCCCTAACCTGAAGGTAAAGGGGCCGATACGTACGGTTTATGCAGGATATCCGTGGCTCTTCCCATTGCCCATTGGGCTGGCACCGAATCGTGGGCACGTGGCGCTGGATGTAGCCTTCGTCACACTGGTACCGCACCAGGGAGTTGATTTCATAGCGATCCTTCTTCCTACCAAAGGTCCTGGCATTCTCCACTACAGGGGGTTCCCCACAGGCCACTGCAGGAGAAACATGGAGAGCTTGAGGAGTCCCGCCTGGCTGAGCAGGTAGATCCTGCCTGCCTGGCACTGGCTGGGCACACACAGCCTTGTCCCTCTGCTTCTCCTGCACCCCAATCCATGGGGTCTCCTCTAAGGGCTGAAGAAAGGGTGTGATCAGTGGAATCTTCTGGGGTGGAAAGAGGCAGCTGTGTCCCCAGCCGTCCTTTCCTAGCCCTGAGATGCAGTGGGAATGATACCCTGCCCTGTTATTCCTCCTTTGGAATAATCTCTGACCTAGAAGGTGTCTGGGCCCCATGTGGGCAGGTGTCAGCATATGAGCTGCCAGACCTTTTTTTGCTATGTTTACAGAGGATTTGTTTCCTTTGTTTGGAAGGAAAAAAATAGTGGAGGCAATACAAAAACAGGGCAGTTGATTAAAAAGTTCATAAAACCTTAAATTCCTTTGAGATTGCCTCTGACTGCCTTGAAATTTAGGGGCAAGGGAATGTAGAAATTATGTGCAGGACCTTAGCATTAAGTAGTGGAATGCCTCAGGGCTCTGTTCCTGCCTCTTGGAGAGGTAGCAAGAGCCAGGCACTGCAACAGCTGGTTGCATCCATGCAATGTCATGGAGCTGATGACTGAGAGTGATGGCTCTGCCTGGGGACACGAAACCCTGGCCCTGGCTCCAGTCCCACAGCTGCTGCAAGAGTCCCCTGTCCTTGCTAGTGTGTCACAGGGTGCTGACCTGTTCCTTTCTTGCAGGTGAAAGGGAGGTGATAGTTGCAGGGGACATCATTCCATTCGCCTTCCTCGTGCCAGATCATCACAACGCAGTCCTCACCCGCCGCAAAGAAGTTATCGGGTTGGTTGGGCCGCCAGTTCTCAAATTGCTGCCAAGAGAGGAAAGTCCTTTGCCTAAGGCTGAGCTTTTCACTCTCCCACTTCCTTCATCCTTGTGGCTGCCTTCCCCATGCAGAGCCCATGGGTTGCAAGCACTGCTATTACAAGGGTTATTTCTATCTCGATGGTGCCCGGGAGCTTAGCTGACCAGATTTACTAGAGACTTGGAAAAACCATGAGCCCTACATAATTTAGAGCTATCTCCACTTAATGCCGAGCCCCAGCACTTAGCAAGTACATCACAGGACTTTTCCCACCCAACAGGAACTTCTTCCCTTCTACCAAAGGCTAATGTCAGCCCGTGCTGTGGGCTGCAGGCTCACCAGCGGGTGCCCATCGGACCAGCGGAAGTCATTCTCCACAGCTCTGTCACTGAGGCCGATCCATTGGTAGTCTTGTGCGTGGCCTGGAAGAGATGGAGAGGGAGCGAAGAGTGCGTCATGGTTACTCTACACTTTGTTGGAAGCATTTATTTGACATCTCAGCTGCCTCTGGCCCTGGAGCCTTTGAGTCATTCAGCTCCTTCTCAGTCACCAGCCCCAAATGTACTTTTTGCCCCCACATTGTGCTTTTCCATCTCCCTCCCCACTCCAGAGTCACCCATGCTGACATGGGTCACTGCCCTTGTTGCATCAAGTGAATATCGTATCAGCAATGTACTAAGAGCAAAGATCTGTCCTAGCTGAGAAAGGCCCCTCTTCTGTCTCATGGCTGGATGGTTCTTCCTCTCTCATGCAAGGGTGAGGCCTCATTAGGAAATGTCTAAACACCAACAGGGGAAATGTTGATTTTTACATAATTATGGATAAATAGAGTCATAGAATCATAGAATCACCAGGTTGGAAGAGACCCACCGGATCATCGAGTCCAACCATTCCTATCAAACACTAAACCATGCCCCTCAGCACCTCGTCCACCCGTCCCTTAAACACCTCCAGGGAAGGTGACTCAACCACCTCCCTGGGCAGCCCGTTCCAATGCCCAATGACCCTTTCTGTGAAGAATTTTTCCTAATGTCCAGCCTAAACCTCCCCTGGTGGAGCTTGAGGCCATTCCCTCTTGTCCTGTCCCCTGTCACTTGGGAGAAGAGTCCAACAGATAGACCCTTGCCCAGTCTCAGGCTGCCCCCAACACTCACTGTTCACAAATTTTTGCTCCTCTGGAGTGATGATACTGCTCAGGTGGGCTTGATGCTGTCGGCATCTGGCCTCTGCATCCATCCAAGTCTCCCTGTCTTCAAAGTGTCTATAGCAGTGGCCCCAGAACTTGGTCCAGCCTTCCTCACAATTTTCCAGGTCTGAAACACACAAAGGGGAGGGATGAAAAAGAGTTGGTGCATAGGTCTGGAAGCCTTCCAACTCACCTCTTTGCAGTTCATGCTCTCATGGCATCAGACAACACATGGTTAACTCCACTAAAAAGCAAACACTGACAGTGTTGCCTGTGGGAAATCCCAGGGAAAACGATCAGAAGGCATCCAAGACACAGGCAGAAAGAGGAGTCTGTGTTGAAGACCTTGTGTTTTCACTAAGCTGACTGCTGCTACTAGAAAACTTGAGTGACGCAAACTCATTCCTGAGCAATTCAATCCCCACATCATGTTCCTTGACTCTGTTTTTGAGGAACAGACCAAGCAAGGATCTCTCTCTTCCCACTTGTGCTGGCCTGCAGAGTTGTCTTTTTTAGGAAAGAAACTCCAAAACCTGAATCCAGATGCCCAGAATAAACAAGTATTTGTGGAAAAGAAAAGGGAAGAGCCCAGGTTTGGGTGGCCAGATTGCTTGGTGTGGAGCTCTGGAGGAGAAGCAAGCCTACCAAAATGGGAGAAAAGAGATGGAGGGAGGAACTTACCATGGTGGAGAGAGAAAATGAGATCTGAAGGAAAAATCTTGGAAGCCGCTAGAAAAGTACAAAAACTTCTCAACATTTCAAAACATCTTTTACCATCTTAGGAAGACTAAGGAGCTGAACCCACTGATTAAAAATAAACAAAATAAAACCACAGATAAGGGGAGCAGAGGTGGATGGTGAAACCACCGGAAGAGACCTTCAGGAGTTCTCATGCAATGCCACACCACACATCTGTTCCATGTGGCTGAAGGAAACACGAGGCTAAATGTGTTTAATCTCAGCTTTTCAGATAACCAGTCTACTATCCTTTCTCAGGCACTTGCTGCTCTTGGAGGTGTGGGCTTTCATGAGTCCTCATGTTTATCTCCCTTTACAGTAAGATTTTCTGCACTCAGTTTCTTTCTTCTTTTGTTAAACTTGGTAGGTCAAAGCACTTATCATCTTCAATCACACTAATTCCTCTTAATCCACCCTTCTAGTGTTCTTCCAGCTGGAGACTGCAGGTGCTTCAGAGATGTTGTAGGGTTTGGTGGTTAGCTGAGGCATTAAAAGGGTTTTCTGCCTTCTTCAACAGATCACATGGATTGTCTGGAGGTAGCTGAAGCCCTAAGGATTCTTGGTCTCTGCAGGCAGATCATTTGCACAAGGTGAACAGAGAACACATTCTGTCTTTTGAGATTTAAGACTTTTTTCTAGCAACTTAAATGTCAGCCCTTGTCATCACAGCAGGGGATGGGTCAGCACATGGCAAAGAACCTCAGCAGGACACTTTCTAGGAGAAAGGCCACTGTTTCCTACACAGTTCTTACTTATGGGGAAATATGAAAGCAATCATCTTGGAAAAGCATGACAAAAAGCTTGTTAACCTTGTAGGACACTGTCATGGTGACGAGAAAGACTGGCTGTGTACAAAGATCATCTATGGTGTCCTGCTGTTCTTGGGGACTGACAGAAGTCGTGATATGCCTCATGGGAATAATAAGGATTTTCATCCCCCACTGAATTTGGGGCTCTGGCTTCTTCTTGCATCTCCTAGGTTTTGGCCCCCAGTCATCGTGAGCCCATAAATCTGAGAAGAGAGGAAATTAAGTCTGGCTTGCACCAAACTGATTCTGAGCAGCTACAGGGTAGAAAGTCTCATGTTAGATTACATGGATCTTCGACAACAGGTAGAGGGGACAAGTAGATCATGGTCTGGTTAGGTTGCATTAAGAAAGCGGTAAGACAATTCCTGCCCACACAGTCCAATGATCCTGAGCTTTCTTCACATAGTTAAGTCCATCTGTTCATTGGGAGCAGAAAGAGAGGTGCAGAGAAAGGGGAGGAGAAAATTTCATATACATTATCATTACTCTTGCCAAAGTGAAGAACACGTTGCAACCTTATTCCTCTTCTGTTTGAGCAAGGTAGGAGAGCTTCCTCTCAGCTAAGCTGATAGAAGTTTGGGCTTTCATCAGCTTTAAGGAAAAAAAAAAATCCCTTTTTTTTCTTTCCTTCTAGAAAAAAAAGCCAAGTATTAGCACAGGTCAGAGTACTTAATTTTCATGGAAAATAGGTCACTTCACGTTTTCTCAAAGATACACATTCCCTGCTGATTATGCCACAGGAAGCCACGTTGAAGAGATGACAAAAATGTCAAACTGTGTCAAATCGGTGGAGATTCCTGGAGTGAATGAGGCTTCTCACAGCTGCATCTTCACAGAGAGAAATACAATCAATTTTCATGGCTCAGTTGAAACATCTTTCCATGAAATTCCAGTCAAGCAGAGAAAGTTTGCCTGGGGTGAAGATGTACTCAGATGTTTCCCTACTGTTACAGATGAACAGAAAGACACTTGACTCAGAAGTCACTGTGACTTCTGTGATCAACACTGCTACCATCTGTATGGAGCTTCACTAGAGAAACTTAAGAAAACAGAGAAAGTTGAAGAAGACACCAGCTGCTCCTGTTTACGAATCTTAGAGGACATGGTGGTGTGATGAACACAGTAATCAAAATACACAAGCAAAAGTCTTAAAGCTTTTCCCTAGTGTATTTTAAGCTTCTGTTAGAGGTTAGCTTGCTGAGATGAAGACAGGACTGATGGGAGCACTTGGGATCAGCTTTTTTTTGGGGGGTAGAGTGGGAATAAGGTAATGCAGCAGTTAGTAAGATTAGCTGAAGCCAGGTAGGCCGTACCGATCTCACACAGGTCACCTCCGTAGCTGGGAAGGCATAAGCATTTGAAAGAGTCGATGCCATCAACGCAGGTAGCTCCATTCAGACAGGGGCTTGAGTGGCACTCATCAGTGTCTGCAAGAAATCAAGGGCTTCCATTAGGGCTCTAGGCAGACAACTCGACCAAAAGGAGAATTTATGTCCTTGCTTGTTTAGGTGGGAATATCAGTTGTTTTGGGGGAACTCGAGAGTTTCTTGCATCTTATTTTAAAACATACTGCAACTGCTGCTGCTGGAAGAATGAATGCAAGAGACCCAATACACCCTACAAGGAAGATGCTGTTTTTCTGTCACTTGATGAACACCGCTCTGAAGATATAGGTACCAGCTGAGCAAGATGTATCTAGTACAGAGCACTCCGTGAATTTGACAGCTGTGGTAACTCTTCCTTGTCCGCTCTCTCTGCCTGATGCTTCAAACATGCAAACTTGTCTCTATGTTTCTTCCAGCTATGGGTCTACAAGGAAGAAGGTGGAGTTCTCCTAAGTGATGGAAACATCCTGAAATAGATCTCTAGCTCCCAGTTGGTCTCCCTGGTTGCCAGTGCTTGCTATTAGCTTTTTTCTAATCATAACTTAGATGAAGTTCTGGAGCAAGAAATCTCTTCTCAGTGAAGATGAAGAAAGTGCAGAGAAGAAGTAGGTTTAAAGGTCCCTTTGAGGATCTTGGGCCTAGCTGTGGGTAGCTTCTTACTGGTGAAGAATACTGGAATGCAGTGCCATTTTCTTCAGACCTGTCCCCACTATGCTCTTTTTACTTGTGATGGGGCTGGAAGAAGCTGTTTGTCTTTTTCAGCTGTGGCTTCGCTCTTGGTGGAGGAAACAACTCCCAGCTTTCCTATCTAGAGCAGCCTTTAAGATTCTGCTTTTCCAGAGGTGAAAAGAGAAGTTTGTTTGGGAAGAGTTCAGCCTCCAACTCTCCATTGTTTCTCAACTTGCTAATTAGCAGAACCCTGGGTAGCACTTCCATCCCCTGTCATCTTGGGGCAGAAGGAAAGAAGCACGGGTGCTCTGAAGAAGGCCACAGGTAGCTAGGTTGTATCTATATATTGTAAAGTCTGGCTCGTGCTAGAAGTAAAAGCTCTTCTCCTAGTATTTTTCTAGACTTGTGCTTAATCCTACTTATTGAGCTCTGGAATGAGAAGAAAAATAATTCAGAATGGAAAGATTTCAGAGACGTTCAGTTCAAGAAACAAAGAAGAAGACTAAGGAAGATAGTGGGAGCCCATCCATGCAGGTTAGGTTAAATGATGACTGGTTAGATCCTCATGCGAGATAATGTTTCTCTCTTTCACACTCAGGAGAAATGCAAGGCTTTAAAAGTGCCAACTAAGGCTCCATGCTCTTATTGTGGATGAGAGAGGTTAGTAAGGAAACATTCAAAGATGACAAACATGCTGGCTATGGAAATACAAGAGCAGAGCAGCGACTCCTCAAGATCTGTGTTCATCTTCTGATTGAAGTATATTCAGTCTGATATTTTCTCCTTGCAGAACTGTAGCCCAGCTGCTCACTGTCCCCAGACCTATGAGAGCAGACAGAAAATCCTTCCGGACCTTGGATGGCAAATCAGTTCGTGCTTTGGAACATGAAGGTTGTCTTCTTTATTCTAGGCTGCAACACTGTGAGCAATGCAACATTCCTCAGATGCCTGTTGAACCTCTGATACCACTTTTGCAGTTAGTTCTTCACTGAGAGAAGGAATTTTTCTCTCTGAATTGCCCTTCTAAATACTCATGAATGCTTTCTGGACTTCTTTGTTCACTGCAACATGAAGATCTTTTTTTTTTTCCATGACACTACTAAACACTTTTCAGAAGAAAATAGCAGTCATGGGCCTAAGTAGAAGAGAGGAGGTGAACTTGGCTGGCTGTTCCTTACTAGTCATGCTTGGAGTTCCTAGAAGATAGAGAGCATAAGGGGAAATGAGGTATCCTGAGGGATGAATCCAACTTGAAAGGCCTCCTGGGCTTCCCAACAGCAGTGGCAGCAGAAGTTGACGTTGATTCCAATGGGCTCCAGCTGAACAAGTAAGGAAAGGCTCTCCTTTGTCCGTCAGGCTCCATGATGTGGAAACCATGCTGCACAAGTGGGACCAAAACACTTAAGAGAGCTAAAATAGAATGTTTAACAGGGAATAACAAGCCTCCAGCTGCCTACAGCAGCGTGGGCTAAAACCTAGCACATCTAAGATTTCTTCTGAGACGCAGGAGAGCTGCTGTGAGTTGCCGTCCCTGGTCTTGGAGGAGGAGGGAACAGGCACACATGTGCAAAGTCATCACCACACTTTTCCAGCTGGGAAATTACACTGGAACATAATTTCCTTCTGCAGATATTGTATGTAATATGACTGCACATATTATATATGCTGTAAAACCAAATCTCTGTGTATAATATATATCTCCATACATATAAATATGTATTTTCATGTACCACACATAGAGAAAGGGTGTATAAATGTAGGCAGTGTTGGAAAAACAGACAACAAATACAACTGAGACACGGACAGGTATTTTCCCAGGTGTGTGCTGCAAATGGCTGAAGAGAAGATGTTTTAAACACAGTCATGATCATAAATACCAAACTCCACCTTCATCCTATTGTGCTGTTGGGGCAGTCTCCATCTGTAAAAAACACCAAGCTGATAACCAGAAACTCAGCTGGGTTGGAGGAAGCATTGCTGATTCTGGTCCTCCCAGAAAAACTGAGTCTTGGAGATCTTTTAGAAAATAAGTTTCAAATGGTAAAATTGCCACTGATGTTGTCTCTGGAAACCCTTGCAAGCTATTTTGTGGGTGTTTCTAGGATGTTGCATCAAAGTCATGGGATTTATGGGAGATGAGAAATCCAGTCATAAAAAAAATCCCATCTATTACACAATGGTTGGCTTTTTCTTTGTAGCCTTTTATGTACCTTAAATATATCAACTTCCACAGAGTTTAGAGCTAGACGAGGTTAGTAAATCACTGTACAGCTCTTCAGCCAGCTGAAAAGCCTGTGGCAGACTGAGTGTGCCAGCTCTGCTCAGCATGAAGCCAGACTCCTCTTCCACAGCACCAGCTGCCACATACTTTGACACTCAAGGATCTTAAGCAAACTCAAGCTATTCATTTGCTTGGGTGAACAGTCATACAACAACTCAGCTCTGTTTTGAAACGCAGCTCAAGTGCTTATCAACCAACAAGAAGACAAGACTACTGCCATAATTACCCAGTGCTATTATTACTCAGTGCTAACAAAGGACAAGTGATACACATGGGATGAAGAACAGGCTCTCAAGAGCTTTAGTTGTAAAACAAAGACAGGGAAGAAAATGCCTTGCATTGCCAAGAATAGGAAACATTATTAACTCACTTTTTGAGGATAATGCAAAATTAGCAGCCCTTTAGAAGACAATTTGTACTGCAGTTAATATAGTCCAGAAGTTGCAAACATTATTCAAATCTACTGTCAAAACGGTGTCTATTTTTTGTTACCAACAGGACCCAAGGTCTAACTTCTAGATGTTTTTAGAAAACAAAACAATTAAAACAAAATATCCAATGTAAACAGGGTTTTGCATCTGGAAGATGTAAAGTGTTGGCTGAAGAAAGCAAGAGAAGTTATACAGCTACAAGGCAAACTTTGAATTTGCGTCACCATTTTCTTCCTAAGGTTTCTTTTACATTGCCAGATATGAATTATATTTAGTCAGAACTATTTTCTTTTAGTGCAACTAAACACAACATAAAAATTCTCCCAATGACTTTTAAAACAATTTGTGGTACTAGATCATGGAAAGAGAAATCCTTTAGAAATGAAAGAGAAATAGATTGGTCCCAGTTTTTCTCAGAAGGCAAATGGCATGCAAAAGTGAACACACAGTGTCAGTGGTGAGCGGGAAATGCTTTTAAAATCCTTCATCCCAAGTTAACAACACAATACTAGAAACAGTGCTAACTCTTTTTAAAACAATACAGCCCGAGCATTTCTCTCAATGGCAGCTTGTATGGAAGATGAGCAGGAATGCCCATTAACCAAAGTCAGCTTTCTGCTTAAAGCATCTATTAAGGAGAAGCACCTTGTGATGCTTTGAGAGGACACTCTCGCCCAAACCCTGAACAATCTGTACAATTTTCCTGAAGCCATGAGTAACTGGTTTAGACATATACCCTAGGATTAATGTCCTGTTTATATTCTGCAGAAAAGAAAACTAAGACTAAAAGGCAAGGTGTTTTCAGGATGTCCAACAGTCCCTGTTGTGCCCCTCACCCCATTCTTTATAGGCTTCCTTTTAAGTGCAATTATCCAAACAGGGCATCAGAGAGTGGTTAGGTAATTATCTTCTAGAGACTGAGGAAAAAAAATCCAGGTACAAATTAAATTTGCTTTTCAAAGACTCCTGAGAAGTTTTAACTGCCGATCTGATAGTTCAAACAGTGAAGGAAAACATTGGAGTGATTATAGTGTGACTCCTAGAAGAAAAGACTAGGAAAACACTTCTCTCACCTTTTAAGTAAAATGCCAGCATCGAACATCACATAGTCAGGTAGTAAATTATGATGAGCAATTAAGTAATTAAAATAATTAACTGCAATATTTAAACCAAAACCTCCATGCAGCAGAATGGGCCGGTATTGCTACAGCCTTAAAATGCTACATCAGTCTGGAGAACAGTGAGTTTCCAGGAGAACCTGTTGATCCGCTGGGACCTCCAACACTCTCAGGGAAGGAGAGTGTAGGAAATTTAGACATCTCTACAACCAAAATACTATGTGTAGAAGTAACCTGGTGTGTATAACATTAGTCCAGGACCGTGGGCTTCCTCTTGAGAGAAAGGTTTTAATTAAGCTAATAAACTTCTGATGCAAACCCGACAGTATATCCAGGAGACATCAAATCATCTGGCCAGTCAGCCAGAGATTGTGCTTTTTCTTGTCTCTCAGCCAGGACTAGTACTTCCATCTCCTTCTTTAAAGCATGCTCTTCATTCTACTTCAGGTAAAACATTATGAATCAGGTGAATGTTTTCTAGATTTTTTTCTTCTGGGTTGAGAGCTGCTCTGGATCAACAAAACACCATCCCTGGTCTTGCAGGGCATGAAACATAAAGAAAACCCATCAAGACCTTTCCTCATTTGGATTCTAATCTTCAGCTGTGCTGGGGTCATAAGCAGTAGACTTTATCAACTCGTTTCACCAGAGACAAGCAAAACTTAACATAAACAGTTGCTATTTCAGCACATTTCTCTTTTAATTTCCCCCCCAACCTGACTGAAGTTTTTATGTCATTGACTGGTCAGAGTGCTCCAAACCACAGTCTTTCACTGAAGCGCCAGCATGCTTTTTTCAGCTAATAATTATTTGTCTTCAAATGTTACCAGAAGAAAAAAGACGTGCTGACTTGGCAAAACTCTGGATAAAGAAGCCAAGACTATGGACCATTCTCAAGTTTGTGGCCTTTCTGTCCTAAGAGAGGGCTTAAACTGCTGACGAAAGACATGTGCATGTGCAGCCTTCAATTTGGTTAAATACTAAAAAATACTGGCACTCCAAGTGTTAATCTTTGGTCTTCTTGTGCTTCTGGCTCTGGCCTTTAGAGAAGCAGAGGCTATGGCAGAGCAGAAAAATATCATTCTTCTTAAATCATCCCACTAAAAAGACTTCTGGATCTAAGTGGAACCCTTTGACGACAGGAGAAGGAGGCAACAGCCACATGCCTCCTGCTCCTCACTCTAAGCTCCTTTTGCAAACTGAACTAGCTTCAGCTATGCTTTAGCGTTAGTGAAAATAAATTGCACCTAACATGCATCTATTACATCCCACAAGCTCTGCACACAGCACAAGGCACAGAGAGTAGAGCTGGTCTTTGTGCAAGAGCTACATTTCAAGATTGGGAAGTTTCAGGTAAAAAGGCAGCTGCAATATGGGAAACACAATTTTGGGTTCAAGCCTATGGCTCTTCCTTGTAGACTTTCCACATCCGCAATCAGCAGAGCACTGTAAAGAGTAACAACCCAAGAAAAGGTAATCTGTGATTATTTTTCCTTTTTCTTATTTTTTTTTTCTTCTTTTAACATCATTTTTGCTCTGATTCTCTAGAAGCTTGACTTGTTGCAGGGATATTGTATGTTCATGGTCAATACACTTTCTTGGCGCTTGGATGAACATCCTTCAGATCCTGACCAGGACTGCATTTAACCCTACAGGGACACTGCAGTAAAGAAGTTTATCAATAAAAGAAGCTTTACCCTGGAATATTTTCCCTGGTGGGAGCACCAGCCACACACACATGCTGAAGGCCACCTCTTGTCTATAAAAAGACTACAATTAAGCTTCAGGCAGTCGTTGCTTGTCACCTGTTAAGAAACCCCAGCTGCTACATCGTCATGTCTGCAACTTGCAAATACACAACATTTTCTAATTTCAGAACATTTTTCAAGCGTCTCCACACATGAGCTGCTGAACACATGGTTTTCTTTCAAAATACTTTACAAGAATGTTGGCTAACAAATGCTCTGAAGAATCTGGCAGTCGCCTTGTGGGTAATTTATATAAAGAAAAAGCTGTGAAACAAAACCATACTTTGGGGCCAATTTTTAACATTTTTTTCTTTTTTCTTTTTTTTTTTTTTTTTGGCTGAGCCTCACTGGCCAGTTTCCTTCCTTCCTTTCACTCAACCCTGCCTTTGCTGGCTTGTTTTTGTCTCCAGGCTTGGATGTGGCAGCAGGCATGGCCCAAAAGCAGAGCCCATTAGGTGTGCAAGCAGGGCTTCTGGGTGTGTAACTCCTGCAACACCCTGCCAAGCCCTGAACACTGTGCCAGCCGGGACCAGCGCTGCAGGGATGACCCTGTTGACTTGCCCTCACCCACTCCTGCGACATCTGCTGTGCAGCTGCTGAGTAAAGGCAGATAAGACCTCAAATGTGTTACAAGCAGGACTGAATAAAGGCTTGTGATTACCTATTTTCTCAGAGGGAGAGAAGTGATGCAGAGGAAAATGCAGTGACTCATTCAAAACACTTTGAGGATGGAAATGTAGTTAGAAAACAGGGTGAGCTTCATAAAGCCCTGCTTTTGTAGACCCTTCCTAAGTCCTGAGCTGAATGGTGCAAATTAACCAAAAAGAAGCAGTTTAAGAGGTAGTGTGGGAAAGGGGTGGTATTAAAATTACTTTTACTAGAAGGAACTGTGAAAATCTCTTTGCATGTACATTTTGTGCCATACTTAAGCAACATGTCCTGCATGAATGTGCAGCCCATTGAGAACTGAGCACATGTAGGACCTTCAAAAGCACTAATGGTACTGAAATGGGGTTTATGTACAGGACCCTGCTCCTGATTGCGGTAAAGTGAAACTGGGGATCCCATAGGACACCCTCTGTTACTAGCCCTTGACCAAGAAGCAGCCACCAGTAAGCACAACAACATCCCATCTTGTTTTCTTCTCACCGCAGTATCCTAATGCCTCCACGGCAAGTGAACACTGATAGAGCAATGCTCCTCAGAAAGCTAGCAAAGTGTTTTCACCATAAATGGTTACTCAGATTTAATATTGCACCTGTTTATACCTAGTAGCAAAGGGTACCGCCAAAGACACAATGCCAAAACACCAAGAAGTGGCAAGGTGGAAGGAGGAGCATTTATCAGCAGAGCTGACAAAAGGTGGCAATGTTCCGAGCTCGGTTGCACACACTCAGCCTGTTCTAGCTGCAGACAGCAGTGTAAGATGCAGACCAGAGCTCCACTCTGCCAAAGGGATGGGAGCAGTTTGTCCAATGCAATTATGCTCAGTGTAGATGATGCTGAGAGCAGAGGTTTTTGTCCCTAGCTGGCTTGCTTTGTCTCTTACCCCTCGGCACTGCAAAGCTGCTGATGGCCAGCCTCCCACTCCAGAGTAAGCGCTATGAAACCCCCAGGGATACAGGCAGCAAGTCAATACATAGCAGAAAGAGAAAGAAAACAGGGTAGAGACTTGCAGCCCATCTTATCCAACTTCTCAGCTGCATCCATTAGTCAGGGTGGATGTCTTTGGCAGTCTTTGCTCTTGTTTCCACATAAGAAGTAAAAATTGTTGTTTTCTCTAGATGATAGCAATGGTTTAGAGCAATTTCAGAGGAGGTATGAATGCCCTAGTGCCTTCCTCAGCTATATCACAGACAGTGACCTGGTCACAGAGGCTCTCAATGACCATTCACACAACGCTCTTTTTTGAGCCCCCACTTCCAGCAGCACAGAGAGGAGACCTCTCCTTTGTTCCAGTGATAACCTTCGTACCCAGGAGGACACAAGCAGATGATGCCTCCCTCAGATGATGTTCCTGGCAGGTGCCAGCTCCACTGAGCTGCTCATCATGGCTGGGGCACAACCACGTCCACCAGAATCAGCAACGGAGAGGAGCGACTGACGCCTACTGCTATGGTTCAGTGGAAGAAGACCAGATACGCATCTTCTGGTGCTTCCCTGAAAGTGGTTCTCTACTACTCTCCCCAGAGACATGTAATTGCCATTGGCCAGCAGGAAGGAGGTCCTGCTGAGGATGCAGTTATGGTGGCTGGATAATTGCATTACATGGCAAATCAGAGACTATCATTTGTTAAGACAGAAACTATTGAAAATGACTTGAGAAAACCCCCACAAGTTTATAGCTTCCCACCACAATAACGTTCTGCTCAAGTCTGCTTCCATGTTAATGTTCTCTGCTGTAGAATAAGGAAAAAGAGTGAGAACTATGTCCCCTCCCTCCCTTCCCTTCCATAACACATTCCCTTCCATATGAGAAGAAGACACGATACCTTCTGTAGTGGGTCCTAATGTGTCAATTGCTTCTTGTGAGACTTGAGGCAGGGCAGCAGTAGTGGTGGCCAGCAGATGAGGATTGTCTAGAACAACAGCTGTCTCCATCTCTTGTCCTGACACCGCAGGAGGGGAAGGCTCTATTTCGAGCCGAGCCTCTTCAGGATTCCTGGGTCCCTGTGTTGGTTCAACTTCTGGAGTACCAGTTACAACGTCTGGGACAGAGGTTTCCCCTGAGATGCCTGCGACTGAATATGTCACAGCTGCAGATGTTGCAGCAGGAATTTCCTTCTCCTCAGGAGCACCACTGGCCAAAGATGTGGCAGCTGTTTCGATGTTAGCAGCAGGCGACGCGGGTGCTTCTCCACTGGTTTTGTGGGCTGTGGATGTTTCTATGCTAGTGTCAGGAAATGCAAGTGTTTCACCACGAGCTTCTTGAATTGTGAATGCTTCTATAGTCATTTCAGGAAACGCAGAGCTTTCCCCACTTATTTCTTGAACTGTGGATGTTTCTATGCTAGTTTCAGGATAGGCAGATGTTTCACCCCTGGCTTCTTGACTTGTTGGTGTATCTATGCTAATCTCAGGGAATGCAGTTGTTTCCCCACTAGCTTCATGGACTGTGGAAGTTTCTATTCTAATTTCAGGAAATGCAGAACCTTCTCCACTAATTTCATGGACTGTGGAAGTTTCTATGCTAATCTCAGGAAATGCAGATGTTTCACCCCTTGCTTCTTGACTTGTGGATGTTTCTATTCTAATTTCAGGAAATGCATATGTTTCTCCACTGATTTCGTGGATCGTTGAAGTTTCTATGCTAATTTCAGGAAAAGCAGATGTTTCTCCACTGATTTCGTGGACCGTTGAGGTTTCTATGCTGATTTCTGGAAATGCAGATGTTTCTCCACTGGTTTCGTGGACTGTGGATGTTTCTATGCTAATTTCAGGATAGGCAGATGTTTCACCTCTGGCTTCTTGATTTGTGGATGTTTCTATTCTAATTTCAGGAAATGCAGAACTTTCTCCACTGATTTCATGGACTGTCGATGTTTCTATGCTAATTTCAGGAAATGCAGATGTTTCTCCACTGATATCGTGGACTGTTGAAGTCTCTATGCTAATTTCAGGAAAAGCAGATGTTTCTCCACTAGTTTCGTGGAATGTCGATGTTTCTATGCTGATTTCAGGATAGCCAGATGTTTCACCCCTAGCCTCTTGACTTGTGAATGTTTCTATTCTAATCTCAGGAAATGCAGATGTTTCCCCACTGATGTCTTGACTTGTGGATGTTTCTATTCTAATTTCAGGAAATGCAGATGTTTCCCCACTGAGTTCTTGTATCGTGGATGCTTCTGCACTGCTTTCAGGAACTGCAGAAGTTTCCCCACTTACTTCTTGAGCTGTGGATGTTTCTATGATAATTTCAGGATAGCCAGATGTTTCACCTCTGGCTTCTTGACTTGTGGATGTTTCTGTTATAACTTCAGGAAATGCAGATGTTTCTCCACTGATTTCTTGAATTGTTGATGTTTCTATGCTAAATCCGGGAAATGCAGATGTCTCCCCACTGATTTCATGAATCGTGGATGTTTCTACACTAATTTCAGGAAACGCAGATGTCTCACCACTGATTTCATAAGCTGTTGATGTCTCTATGCCACTTTCTGGCAATGCAGATGTTTCCCCACTTAGTTCACCAGATGCAGAGGCCTCACCACTTGGCCCAAAACTGTAGGGAAAAGTGACAGCTGTTTCCCCACCTAGTTCCTGCGATACTGTTGGTCTTGTCACAACTTCTACTAAATCAGAAGTGACTAACGTGACTTCTGGAAACCCTGAGACCTCCCCACTAATATCAGTCACTGCTGAAGATTGTCCACTTAGATCTGTGGCTCCAGAAATGTCTCCACTGATGTATGGGATCTCAGATGGCTCTCCACTCACATCTCCCGCCCCTGAAGGAAACCCACTAGTCTCCGTGGCTCCAGATCCTTCTCCAGATAGTGCTTTGTCTCCAGAAGGAAATCCACTGATTTCTATCATCCCAGATGGCCCTTCTCCCACCTCTTGTGCAACTGATGTCTGTGTTACAACTTCCACAAAAGTAGTATCCACAAGAGAGACTGTGGGAAAGCCAGAAGTGAGTCCACTCTCCTCTCCAGACGGTAGGCCACTGGTGACATCAATTCCAGAGGCTTCTCCACTGCTGTCAATCACTCCACTTGCTTGTCCACTCGTTTCGAGCACTCCAGAAGCACTCCCACTAAAGTCTACATGCCCAGAAGTTTCACCAGTGATGTCTAAACTCCCAGATACTATGCCTGTTGTATCTTCACCTCCTGAAGGCAATCCACTTATTTCCAAAATCTCTTTTGCTTCTGCTCCCGTAACCGAGGGGGTTGTTGTCACTTCCTTCAAACTGGCATCTACAAAGGTAATGCCCGAGGCCTCACCACTTCCATCGATACCAGAAGTAAGGCCACTTAGGTCCACCAGACCACTGACCTCATGTGTTCCAGATGATTCACCACTGACATCCAGTCCTGAGGGCAACCCACTGATCTCAGGCCCTCCGGAGGGCTCCCTGCTGAGCTCGGGTACCCCAGAAGGCTCCCCACTGAGGTCAGGCACTCCAGAGGGCTCCCCACTGAGGTCAGGCACTCCAGAGGGTTCCCTGCTGAGCTTGGGCACCCCAGAAGGCTCCCCACTGAGGTCAGGCTCTCCAGAGGGCTCCCCGCTGAGCTCGGGCACCCCAGAAGGCTCCCCACTGAGGTCAGACACTCCAGAGGGCTCCCCGCTGAGCTCAGCTCCTGAGGGTAACCCTTGGGCGCTGCCACTGGTGCCCCACTCAGTGGATGGGAACCCTGACAGATCTTCACCACTGACTCCGATGGACCCTCTTCCCTCCTCTCGCCGTTCTGGTGCTGTTGTTACAACTTCCACCAACGTGGTATCCACAAGAGAGACAGTAGGAAAACCAGAGGCAAGTCCACTTTCCTCTCCAGATGACACGCCACTGATTACCTCAGTGCCAGAGATTTCTCCACTAAATCCAGAAGGCAGCCCACTGCTTTCCGCTCCAGAAGGCATCCCACTGATTTCTGGTATTCTTGAAGTAGACACCAATACGTCTTCCTCTGCAGAAGGCAAGCCACTGACGTCAACTGTGCCAGAGGGCACACCACTCAGGTCACCTGAGGGTAGCCCACTTTCTCCAGGTAGAAAGCCACTGGTATGCAGGTCTACCGATGGTAATCCACTTTCCCCGATCCCCGAGTGTTCTCCACTAAATTCAAAAACACCAGAAGCTGGTTCTCTGCTTGTATCTGGAAATCCAGATACCCACCCGGATGCTGAAGATTCACCACTGACTTGATGTTCTCCAGATTCAGTCACCTCCCCTGACACTTCGCTGACTGAAGCATTGGTACTTGTTTCCTCTGGTATTACAGTAGCTGGAGGAAAAGCAGAGGGACTCACTGGAAAGGAAAAAGTAAATAAAAAGAGGATGATAGAAAATTATTTACTAAATTGTTTTAAAGAAGCTATTAACCATTTTCTGACTGACTTTACCTCCAAACTGATACCTTTAGGATAAAGGCACAAAGTCCCATGTGCTTGCAAAAATAATTTGGTCCCTTCAAATTTGTTAATGAACATTATAACTTAAACATCTATAAACTAAATATCTCTGGGAAACTGACAGGATATATCATCTTCTGACATGGGATAATAGCAACAGTGACACCAATTCCCAGGTGTCAAAACCAAGCTACTAGTTCTTTGGAGATGACATGTGGAAGACAAAACGTTTGGTGCTGCCCTAACTGTGGTGTAACTCTGTCATTCCTGGAAGGCGTGGCCTGAAATCTGTTTCCAGCCTGTCTTCCCCACCTCAGACACAAACCAAAATATTTTGTAAAGTGCTTTGGCAATGCTGCGTGTGCTGGTCTGCTGGTCATTTAGTTCAGTACTAGATAAAAAGTTCAATAATAATAGCTCCTGCTGCGGGCACAGCCTCAGACTTTGCTAAGATAGAATCACAGAATAACAGAATAGTTTGTCTTGGAAGGGACCTTAAAGATCATCTAGTTCCAAGCCCCCTGCCATGGGCAGGAACACGTCCCACCAGCCCAGGCTGCCCAAGGCGCCATCCAACCTGGCCTTGAACCCCTCCAGGGATGGGGCAGCCACAGCTTCCCTGGGCAACCTGTTCCAGCGCCTCACCACCCTCACAGTGAGGAAATTCCTCCTTATGTCTAGTTTAAATCTGCCCCTCTCCAGTTTATACCCATTGCCCCATGTCCTATCACTACAAGCCTTTGTAAACAGCCCCTCCCCAGCTTTCTGGTGCTAATTGTCTAGATTTAGAGGGAACTCTCTTCAGCAAAGACACAGCCCATTTATTTTGGAAGTGTTCCAACCCTAAAACAGCAGCCAGGCATGATCCAGGAGATTAGGAAAGTCTGACCCACCTGAGAGCAGCGACACGTCGGTTGGAAAGACACCTGTCTCCCAGGCTGTCTGATTCTCAGGTTGAGTGGCAAACTCTGTCTCCATGGTCACCTCCTCCCCAGAGGGTACTCCCTCCACTCCAGGAATCACTTGGGTTGCCAGCACATCTTCTTCAAAGAATGAGGTGACATCCTCCTCCTCCACAGGTGGCAGAGCTGGAACAAAAAGGGAGGATGTTTCCAAAAATTCACTGTCCAAGATACCAGTGAAGTGCTTCGCACCAAACTGGCACCCTGATGTGTCCAGCCTCCCTCTTGAAATCCGTTTCCCCTAGGAGACAAGTCTACATGCCCTGAAAAGGGTGGGAAGGTACCTCTGAAGCAGAAGGCGTGATGCCGGGACAGTGGATCAGGAAAGCCTGTCTGGTTGTAGTGCTGGTAGACAGTTCTCACGCCAGGTGCATCCCCGCCACAGGCAGGACGGGGGCTCACAATGGGATAACGGAGGCTGCCGTCAGCTAACCAGCCAGCGTAACATCTGTCCAGGCCCTGCTTCCAGGCAGCGTGGAGCTGGCCAACAGAAGCCAGGGTGGCATTTTGGCTCTCACAGTACTGCTGAGCTTCTGGGAAGGTGAACAGCTCCGGCTGTGTTGCAAAGAACACCTCGCCTGAGGGATGGGAGAGAAAATAGGTATGAGTCCCTGCATCCCACCCACGCATATAGAAGCATAGAATCATAGAATCACTAGGTTGGAAAAGACCCATCAGATCATAGAGTCCAACCATTCCTATCAATCACTAAACCACGCCCCTCAGCACCTCGTCCACCCGTCCCTTAAACACCTCCAAGGAAGGTGACTCAACCACCTCACGTCCCCTGTCACTTGGGAGGAGAGGCCAGCTCCCTCCTCTCCACAACTTCCTTTTAGGTAGTTGTAGAGAGCAATGAGGTCTCCCCTCAGATGTGGAGGTGCAAGGCACACTTATGCTTCACAGCTGTGACCAGAGGAAGGGGGATAATGTACCCTTGAGCCTGTCGATGTAGCAGTACACGTCGTAGGTCTCTGAGGCCGGGCGCATGCCATATGAGCGCACACCCGGAGAGTTCTCTTTGTCTCCTTCACAGTTACTTCGAGGATTCACAATGGGATACCTACCAAAAGAAGAAGAGAGGTTGTAACTCAAGGTCAGCGTTATGTATCCTGGACTGAAAAACTTCAGTGTACTTTGGAGCAGGACATGAACCCTTTGCTGTTAGATGTGCTCAGAGGCCCCAGCATGATTTGGAAGTAAGTCTACAAGCAGCTTGGAGCCATGAGTAAAACCTTTCCTCCATTTTTCCTGCATGCCAAGGGAGCTCTCCACTGCAGGATGTATACACAGGTTAAGAAACAAGTAGGAAAATTTGAGAAGAATGGGTCTATTGCCCAACAGATATCAAGGCCTGGAGACAACCTTTGGTCAGGAAAACTTTAAAGGCTGGTGAACAGAGCAGCAGGAGAGACCACAGCAAGGCCTCAATTTGGACAGGTGTCTTCTCCTCGTTACTATTGTTTTACCTGACTGTCTGGTCCCGCAGCCAGCCAGCATCACACTGGTCAAAGCCAGCCTCATAGGCAGCCTGGAGCTGTTCGGGAGTGGCAATAACTGCATTGTTCTCCAGGCAGGCCTTCTGGGCTTGGACGAAGGAAAAGGCATATCTGCTGGTGGCAGCACGGTAGTGAAACACCACACCTGGGAGAAGAGAAGCCATGGTGAGACAGCAGACATGGGAACCCCCCTCTACTGAAATGTGTGACCAGAAAGGGTCTTCCCAACAACAGTACAAAGACCAGTGTCTATTAAACCCACTTTAATGGAGATGCCTCATTCATTAAGCTCCATTGCCATCAAGGGTGATGTTCTGGAAATCTCCATAGTTTTCCTTTAGGATCGTCATGCCATGACTTTCCCCTTCCCTGGACCCAGAATCACATGGGAGTGCAAGGTGTGATGACTGCAGACCCAAGCATCAGCCTGTCGAGCACTTTTCAGCACATGATGGGGTGGCCCATAGCCCCCTTCTCAACCCTTGTCTCCTACCATTGTGGAGGCACTCAGCCTGTCCTGGACCACAAACAGGCCTGTCCACCTCCAGGGACCTGGATGCCCTCTGCGAGAGCAGAAGCTCAGGCTGTTTTCAGCTGAAAGGTTACCTCTAAGAGAAATAGATCTTCAGGCTTCTTGGGGTCTTGGTGACTTACCCATGGGGGAGATTGGCTGCTCAGGGAGGAGACCGACACCAGGGGCTGCTGTCACTCTCACGAGATGATCTTCCACCGTAAATGCTGAGACAGACTCTAGTCCTGGCGTGGCAGTCACCTCCACGACATCTTCCACCGAGCTCACCTCTGGCATTTCGGTGGTGATGGCAGTGTCTACAGCTACGGTGGTGACCTGTTCAGGTACAGCCCACGCTCCTGTGAAATCCTCCCTGGTGACGTTCGCCTCCTCGTCTGGGGCAACTGTCTCGGCTGTGACACCAGGGGTGAAGAGATCAGGCAGGACAGTGAAGCCCTCGTAGAGCTCGGTGGCAGTGGGTGTAATGTCAATGGGCTCCAGGGTGGCGATGCTGCCGCGGGCCTCCTCCTCTGTGGCGTTGCTTGGCAGAGGTAGCTCCACTTCAGTCTGGGTGACGGTCTGGACAGTGAAACCGCTGCCCAGCTCACTTTCCCTCTCATCGATGAACTGCCCTGGGATCAGAGTCTCAACGTCGTCCCCTGCATCGAGAGACAAAGCAGCAATCAAAGAAGGCGAGATCAGTCAAGCGAGGTGTGCTGCGCCAACTCTGCCCCCGAGAAAGCCGAGGGTTATGAGAAGCAGGGGAATCATGATGGTTTGGTAGAAGAAATGGTTTTCCTTCTTCCAGTTCCAACACCTCAGCACGGAGCGCGTGTTCCTGAGCTACAGGCAATGAGTCACCACCTGCTCTGCAGCCGGTGAACCAGAAAGGACTTTCCCTCATCTCCTCCCCGCTCCCTTTCCCGGGAGCACCTTGCCCATATCCGAGTCTGCACTGACCTCTAGTGCCTGCTGGAAGGAATTTAAGGTGGCTGGTGGGAAGTAAGGGGAGCTTGGTTAACCTCCACAGTAGGTCTGAGCCGTGAGAGCAAGACAACTGGATCCTCACATGAAGTCTCACCAGGATCAAGATCTCTGCCCAGGTGATGACTTCAGAGCTTTTCAGATGTAAGTATGCTAAACTCATCACAAGGACCGCCAAGGCCACTTGCTGTAGCAAATACATCCAAACAGCTCCCTCTGTTCCCCTCCCAAATCACTCTTCTGAAAAATCTCATCCCTTGAGTGTAGGTGAACGTGCTTAACGTGCCACTGAGCAGGTCAGCCTACAGCAAGGATGGTGATTCAAAGAGCAGCATAAATCAGAACTGGGCGGGTGAGGGAGGGATGGGACATTTGGATACACAGCAAGGCAGGTCTCAGCTGGGGAGACAAAGGTAATGAGGCAGTGTCAGGCTTTTCCCCTAATACTGCTTTCCCTGCTCTGTTTATTTCCAATTCCGTTTTGCTGCTAGTTCATTTTAGCCAGTACTTCTCAGACCTCAAGGGATGCACAGAATTAGACAGAGATATTCAGACAAGGACTGGCTGTACTCAGCAGTTTCAGATGCATACCCTGAGATAGCCAGATGGCTGTGGCTTTTGTGGACCAGTGTTTAGCTTGGCCATACAGCTGAACACCTCCAAGGGGTCTCTGTGGTTTTTTATGGGACCTCTGATCACGCATGCATCTTGGCGCGATAGGTTGTATCAAAGGGGTATGAAAACACATTTTAAAATATTGTTATTATTTTCCTAAAGATAGCAATCCATTTTTAATGTCACCCTCTGGTTGCCATGAATAGACCATATACTGCTGTGCTTTGCGCTCTTCTTGCTGCAGGGTATAGTGTGCAGTTAGAAGAAAGGAGGAGTAGCTGGGATGCTCTTGACTTCCTAGGTGCAATGTTGCCCCATTTCTGATCGTCAGAGACTGTTACAGTGTCTGATTTATCACAGCGTGGAAAGAGACATGTGTCTGTACCACACACACATATTCATGGTCAGACTTGTTCTTCTTTTCCTTCTCTTACATCCCCAGGCTTCAAAGTCTTGTATGTGAAGCGCTTGAGCTCTGCTCTGTGCCTCCAGGAGAGCTACCAGGGCTGGAAGTTGTGGGAGGACTGGAGAGAAGATGGCTGTGTTACAGCCACCTCCTCAGGAGTCCCTTGCACAGCTCAGGCACTTGTGCACTTTCTGGAACTGCTTCCTACATGAACAGAGGACTAAATCCAAACCTGTTTTCCCCTCCTTTTTAAAAAAACGTAAATAAAAGAAGCAAGAGGTTAGCTCTGGCCAGGAAAGTCCTGTTTTCTGGTGTGTAGAACCACATTGTTTAGTCTCATCAGCCCCAATGTACTCACCACTATAGCAGATAGCATCGTAGCGAGAGTCGGGGTGAGGGTACCCCGTTTGGTTGACGTACAGGTACACCGTCCGCACGCCCACCAGGTTTCCTCCGCAGTTGGGCCGTGCTCTGGAAATGGGGTAGCGGACGCTGCGATCAGCCAGCCAGCCTGCGCTGCACATGTCCATGCCATCCTTCCAGGCCAGGTACAGCTCTCCTGTGGTGGCCAAACGGGCTCCCAAACTGTGGCATTTGTCGAAAGCTTCTTGAAAGGTGAACTTCTCAGGGTCAGTGATGTAGAAGACTTTACCTGAAATCACACCATCCATTAGCACAGGAATTAGCCGTAGAATGCAGTCCCAGTTCCTTTTCTTTTGCCTTCCCTGCCTCCTGAGACTCTGTATAAGTTGAAAAGTCCAGTGTATTAGAGCTGAACCACAAGCCCATGTTGATGACTGTCAAAGACTGGAAGAAATGGAGGCTTACAGGCTGAGTATAGACTGGAGCAAAACATACCAAACCAGCTGGAGCCACAGGGCAAGAGGAAGACAAAGGAAAATTTGAGTTCTGATGTGCTGAATATTTCAATGAATATTTGTCATAAGCATGTGTGATAGACACCTTTTAATGTCACATCTTCAAATGGATGACTAGAGACATGCAAGATGGCTTGGACTCTGGTGAAGGTTAGAGAGACTCCGTCCTCTGCACTGCATTAGTCATTTGACATTAAAATTGTCCAAGGACTAAAAGATTGTAGAGAACATCTGGCTTTGCTGGGGTATGTGCTTTTCCATCTGTAACCTGTCTTGCCTCTAAGCCCTTTGCCTCTGTATTTACTGTTGTCCAGTCTTGGCATAATCAGAGCTATGGCTGCTTCTCCATCTAGTAACAACAAAAGCAACAAATCACCTTGCATTTGCTCTGCATAGCAATAAACATCATAGGTTTCATCTGGCTCACGGACACCGTAGGTCCTTACTCCTGGAAATTCATCCTTGTCGCCGTAGCATTGCTCTCGGGGCCAGTGGATGGGGTACCTGGGGAGAGAGGGTGCGTAAAGAGTGGGATGGCAGGATCCTGGCAGCCGCAGTGAGTGTGACAATTTATGGCATTTTCTGGGTTATGGGGAAGGATGATCTGCTGTCCTGCCCTCCCTCTGATGGTCCTGAGTGAAGCAGGTCCCTGGGAGCAGCAGCCAAAGACATCAGGCCAAGGTGCCTCCCTGCTGGGGCATGCACAGCTCAGTATAGTTGAGCCACACTTGTGAATCTTGGCCTAGAATGAATTTTGTTCAGAAAGGACGAAGGATCAGGATTAAGCCATTGTCTACTTAGCAGGCAGCACCAGCTGAGGAGGACAGTGTTCAGAATGGCTTGCAAACCAACACTTCCCTCCGCACACCAGCAATTACAAAAGCTGCTGTTTAGCAACTATTTATCAAACATTTTCAGTCAGTGACTTCATTACTGAAGCCCTTCCCCAATGCCTCTGCTGTCACTTTCCTTTCCCCTCCACTGTTGGTTACCTGACAGTCTGATCAGCCAGCCAGCCGGCATCACACTGCTCGTACCCATCCTCGTAGGCAGCTTGCAGCTGCTCAGGCGTGGCAATAACAGCGCTGTTCTGGATACAAGCCTGCTTTGCTTTCTCAAAATTCAAGGTGTACCTTGTGGAGATTGCTCTGTAGTGGAATACGATGCCTGGAAAACACAATGGCCATTAGTCCCATGTCTGCTGGAGAGCAACCAGCCCCTTTCCTTCCAATTAAGTTATTGATCCAAAGGACAGATACACATGTCAACTAGAAATCATAAACACTTCATGATGATTATTTGTACGTGAGCATCTCAAGCCAAGGGTGACTTGATGGGCTCCTGTTGCAGAACTTTGTGGAACACAGTGGTGACCTAGGGCAGTGACTGCTTTCCCATGGTGCTGTAACAAAGTCATTGCCTATTATAAGCCAGTAGCTGAATAGCAATGTGAACAGTGGGAGGAAATCCATCACCCAGAGCTCCATCACCATAAGAAGGACTCAATACTTCCCTGATAAAGCTCTGTGCAGCATTTTAAATGCATGGTTCAGAAATCAGTCAGTGGGACAGAGCAGGGGCTGTGCAGGTTTAAAAGATATCACCTCCAAAGGTCCTGCTCAGGACCGAGGGTGCAGAGTGTCAATCACTGTACAAACACCCAGGAAACAATAACAAGAGGCAAATACACTTACAATCTCTGGATCTGCCGCAAACCTATCTAAGTAATATTTTTTGATGAACGGGAATCTTTGGCAAGGATGGCTATTTGTACACTCTCGTCTGCAGGCCTAAGTCAAATGGAAAATTCACCAGCAGGCAATGAGTATTCTCCAGAGACTTGCTGGTTAACTGCTACAGTGGAAGCTGTCTCCCCATCCTACTTTGAAAGTGAAAACCACAATAAAGATAAGGATCATAGAAGACTTTTAGTATTTAATCCCATCTATTACTAGGATATGCTTTGCAAGATGATGAGGAAAGTTTTTCCAGAACAGACTGTTTCTCCAGCTGAGGGCATCCCATCTCCTAAAATGCTTGGAAGAAATAGAAGGACTTTATAACGGTTCTATTTCCACCTTCACCCCTCTGAGCAATAGCCCAGTGTCTCCAGTACCACCTCCTGCCAAGGATGTCGACTTGCTGTCTTTCTAACTCGCCTTCTGCCATATATTCTGCCATGAATCATTTTGCTGGTTTATTTAGTCTGGTCCTACCCTGCCAAAAAAAAATGCCCGGCCCACGGCTTCTGCTTGTTGACTCCTTGCCTTATCTGCGACCTGACTGGAAGGGTTCATGCCTATGGGGAGAGCAGTATGTCCTCTGTCCATATATTTCTTCCTCCTTTCTGCCCAGGTGAGGCAGCAAACTGTTGAGGGAAGGAGAAAGAAAAGGATCTCACCTTTCACTAGGACTTCTATTGTGTCTTGTCTGTCCTCAATCCCATACATCACTTGGCAGCGATAAATCCCAGTGTGGTTGGATCTCAGCGCCTTGATTTCCAAACTGGCATCAGTGGGGATGGTGGGGTAATTCGGCAAAGAAATCACCTCCCTGTACTCAGTGTTGAGCCGGATTTTCCCACCGGTGGCCACTAGCAAGACAACTTCGGTCCCATTCGAGAGTTTGCTCCATTTGATTCTTGGGGTCAGGAGAGCACTGGTGTCTTGTTCCTCTGGGATGTTGAAGTAACAGGGGATGTTCAGGGAGCTTCCCAGGACAACACGCAGGGGAGACTGCTCAGGTATCTTCACTTCCAGGCCATCACTACTGTCTGCCAGTTCCCAAACAAAGCAATTGTCACATCAATAATATATTACATCCAAAATATCCAGTTTGTCCCTATACTTCAATGCTATGATCTGCTTTGCAAACCTGTACCCACGTATTGAGACTTACTCTTTTTGGTTTAGTCTGCTGAAAATAACTTCCAGAAAGGGAAGTTAGAACCATGACCTTTGTGACATGGTTGCTTTTGGATCAGTTCTGGATATGGGAATGGGCTACTGCAGTGTAACTGCTGCCCATGCTTCAAGATCACACCTGACAGAGTTTAAAAAGGGGAATACTGGAATTCCCTTAATTTCCCCATAGATCTGCCTTTGCCTAGAGCTAACTCCCCAAGTACATGGAACAGCGAGAGGCTATGGCGTAGAAGCCATCCAGATAGAGGAGCCTTGTGTGTACAGAGATCAGAATTTGGGTACACTTATTGCTGGCAGCTGACCATGCTCAGGGATGGGATCAGAGTGCAGCACATTGCTCAGTCCCACTTTCCCGTGTCCAGGGCACGTACCTGAGAGCTCCACAGGGATGGCTGCTGTGATGACTGGCAAACACACAAACACTAATAGCAAAGTGGTCATAGTTTACCTGCAAGAAACAACACAGGAAGAAAGGATTTATGACAGCTGTAGGTTCATAGGGTGCTGAGTGCTGGGGATGCTGCTGCAGCGTGGTGCAAAGCTTTCAGCTGCCCCTTAAGCCTCCTACATGTGGCTGGCAGTGAAAACTGATCCTTGGAGAAAAATGCTGTCTCAAAGAAGCCTCTTGCTTCAGGAAATGAGTCCAAGTGACAAATAAATAAGATGCTCTGCTATGTGCAGCACATTGAAGTATTACTACGGATCACTCATTATATTATCTCTTTTGTGATTCAGTCTTCCCTGTGGAGCAGAAGGACAATTTTATAACAGACTTCCACACTTATTCTGTATTTATTCCAGAGGGACTGTCACATCTACTAAGCCTTCACCTCAGAACAGGAGCTGCCCTTCACCATCATCCTCCATACAAGTCAACACTGGCTCCCAGGCAGGATGCATGGACGTATTTTGTATACCTTGAAACGCTCTGAAGGGAAATCTGTGTTCTATATAGTGGAAAAGCCCGAGATTATAACACTATATCCAAGAAACCCACAGGATACAAATCTGAGCATCTTAATTCCACCTTAAAAATATCGTCTTGGGATCCCTCAACTAGTCAGAGCAACCTGATACTTCTGGAAGCTTTAGGAAAGGAAAGGGGCATCCTCCTGGTATTGAGTTGCAGAAGCAGTATAGGGAGACAAACTAAATTAATCCTAACTGGGTTATCATTCAGTATCATATCATGGGATTTTAAGTAGACACAAATGCTTGAGTTAGTTTTAATATTTCAAATAAAAACCATGTCCCCTGGCAACCCGGCATCATTTGCTGTCTCATTTCAGCACTGACTCAGAAAGAAGGACCACACCTACTGAATCACTGGTGTTTCCTTTGAGGTCACCTGTTCAAATACTGGCTGTTCAACTCCTGTGATCTAGAAAGATCCCAGCTGACTTCAACTGATGGGGAACACTCCATGTATACGCCTATCGACCTTGCAGAAATGTCTATTAGATATCCTCACTGGCACAGGGAAAGTCCAAAAAATATACCTCATTCTGTACAGTCCAGTGTTAGCCTTTCAATTCTGAAAAAAATTACCTCCATGAACTCATTTATTTCAACCTGACTCATCACAAAATCTTGTATTTTTGAAACCTTTAGTTAAAAGAGACAGCTACACTGGCAGAAAACAGCAGAGAACAGGGCGGGAACACATCAGCGGAGAAGCATGGAAGCTTAAGTTTACAGCTGTAGGGCTGAACAAGATCAAATGGACATATCAACTTCTACTGGGTGTGGGAATAAAATATCAGGTAAGTGCCAACCTCAGGGAGAAATTGTGGAGTTGTGAGTTTGTTTGGGTCTCTCTCCCATTAGGAATGATATCTGCATAAGCAATATATTATGAACTTCTCTTCAGCATGATAGTTGACTTCATCATTTTCCTCTATTGATGGACAGTACCAAGTCAACTGCCACACTGCAGAAGAGGTTGAAGTGTTTGGCCATCAGTACCTCGACAATGATGGGGAATTCACCCATAGGATGGGCTGTGAAGTGCCTCCTGTTCATCAGAAATTAAGGAAAATGGGAAATACCATCTGCTACAAATAAACAGTCTGAAATCAGCTTGGCTAAACAGCCGTACCTGAGTCCTTAACGAGGTGGCTGAGTGAATTGCTGGCCTACTGATGTTCATTTATAATGTGCGCTGGAGCACTAGGACAGGTCCCGAATACCAAAGCACTGTGCTAATAGTCAGCCAAGATATACAACAATGAGCTTCATAAATACATGCTAGTTTGATTGACATAAATTGCAGGCAAAATAATGGAAAATCTGATACAGACTTCAACTCATTAAGCACTGAAGACCAGGCATAATATTAATCTTAGTTGAGGCACTTGTATATGAAACAGATGCTTCTAAAATTGATTTTACTAGTTGGCGTGACTCTACATTTGTCTGATAAAGCTGCCTGCATGGTTGTAATCTAATGTAACCAGATTTTGACAACATTTGACTTTCATAGGGTTCCATGCACGAGGGTATGCAATGTTGGTAGTACACACATTAAGATGGTTTAGCAGAAGACTAGCTGACAGGTCTCTAAGGGAGCCATCTGAGGGACAGTGACATTGAAGAAGGTATTTCTAATGGGTATCTACAGGGGGGCAGTAATAGATCCAATATGTTTCCAAATCGACTACATTTTAGTAGAATCAAATATAAAATTATACAGAAGATGCAGAACATGCTTGACAATAGGATGTTGTATCCTAGGAAGAGTCACTCAGGACAGCTACCGCTGTTCTCTGACGTAAAACCAAACAGGAATACTTGTCAGCGCATTATGGTAAGCAATGGGAACACTGCATGTGCCTCTGGGTTTGCATAAGGATATCATAAAGACGGTGCAGAAGATATCCACTAGCAAGGATCTGAAGGCTCTAGAAAATGCCTTATGGGGGAAACTAGAAAAGAAGACTAAGAATTGACAGCAGTGCACAAATAATGTTTCAAGCAGAAGCTGCTGATGCTAAAGTGCATTAGCATGTCTTGAAACTTTAAGGGGAAGCTGAAGTCCACTCTCTGAAGCATATTCTTTTCTGGTTAGAGGAATGCTTCCTACAGGAAAAAATAATTGTTGAACTGTGCCTCCAGAGCCCTCCTAGAATAGGTTACTGCTTCCAGTATGGACCAGCCCAACATCAGCTGAGAACTGTCTCCCTGGAAGGAATTGAAGTTGTAGGGTAGGCTCAGATTATTCCTACTTTCACAATCCCAAATCTGCCATTCCAGGATATTCTACATTCTCATCCTTTGGACAAAAGGAGAAATATGAAGGCAAAAATCACGCGAGTCGTGCAAGCTGAGGTGGACCCTCCAGGGCAGAAGGCACTTGGAGAGGATTCAGGTAGAGGACGCTCTTGTAGCCATTAGTAACTAAGTCTTTAGTCATGAAACCTGCTCCAGCATTAAATAAAATCTTTTACTTCTCCAGGCTCCTGAAAATCAGGTACCTTTCAGCAGGCTCTGTATTTTGCCAGAATCCAAGTAAGATGAACGGCCTTGAGTGTCAAGCGATAAACTCAGCCAAGAGAGACAGGCAACTTTAGACCTGGACTGCCTACCAAAGAATCAAAATATCCTACAGCATGGGAACAGAAGCATTTAAATATAACAGGAGCTGGCTGGCTGAGAAGATTTTTTAGAATCCATGCCGACAGCAAAGTGGTATTGTTCTGAGTCCCACACAATTGTTATTTCTGTGTATGCTGGCAATAGGCTGGAGGAATGCAGGTTCATCTGTGCATCAATTAAACATCACTGAACAAAATGCCCTAAATAGAGGAAATTCACTTTGTTCCAAAAGCTAAGACAAGCTCATGTACTCCTAGTCTTATTCAAGCTTTACACCTATCTTTCCCAAGGGAAAATAGCCTCATATGATGACAGCTGGGACCAGAAGTATTGTTGCAGTTTGATTTAGCAATGGAGAAAAACCCCAATCTTCTCTTATCCCACAGAAGCCCAGAGGCAACAGATTTTTTTTTTTTTTGAGCAGTGGTTAAACAAATCACAATAACAATGTTCTGGGTGTATTCTGCGAAAGCGTTGACTCCCTGCCAGTAAGAAACCCAACCTACTCCTCAGGGTGCTGTTTGCAATGTTGATCTCCATTTTTCATTCCCATTAAGCATGCCAAAGAGATGCAACCCTGTGTCTGCACACAGTTCTAGTCAGGATTCACTATGCTGGGAATGCCTTTGATTTACATCATGTTATTACAGTAATGGTTCCATGCTGCACTACTTCTACTCCCTGTTGTCTCTAGTAGGATGTACAAGTACATGGTAATGAGCAAAAAGCTGCTTGAAGGAGCAGTTCTGGAAGTAAGTAAAGACAAAGGTCTGTCTGAGCAGTCACGGGTAGCGCAGATGATGGAGACAGGGTCTGTCTATCTAAGGGAACCAGGGAGGTTGTTCCCGTCATTTCAAGGCAACATCTAAAACGTTATATAGCACGTACCTCAAAACTGATGGTCCGTATCCACTGACAGTCAAAGCATAGAGGATGATTAGCTCAAATGTGGATGTTGTCTCTACAGAGGTGTGAGTTCAGATTAGATAAGCCTTGCCCAGGGAGCACAAAGACACAGTTCATCATATGAGAGAACCAACCTGGAACAGTACGTGCTTACTGAGATGGGATTTGGCACAGAGGAAGAGTTTTCTGGGATAAAGAAGTGCCTGAGCTGCATGACTGAATAAAGGTGAACTAAATCCTGAACAGGCTAACCAGTGACAGAAACATCCCCTGCTCAGCATCATAGTGATTGGACCTCACCTATAGCTGAATGGCTAAGGAGAGAAGCTGACCTGAGCAACACGTTGGGAATACAATCAATACACCTACCATATTGTCATAGATAAAACAAGCCTCTAGAAGTAACCTCATTTAACTACTCTTTTGAAAATCATCAAGGTAGCCTGGCCATTAGAAAAAGCTAATATACTTTATGAGATATTGAATCCGTAGGATGTACCAGGTCACTGCTGACAGACTGAAGTTCTGTTGCAGGGTCCTTATCTTCTAGTAGAAAAAGGTCACCTCAAAGAGTTCTGCAGATACTTTGGTGAAGCTCTTCCTAGGGTGACTACTAAGAGAAGATTTTCCAAGCTTTAGTGGGGACCACTGGGAGGGACAAATTCTTGCAGCACAGAGCCCTACACACAAGCATTAACAATCACACTATACTTTCTTCAAGAAACACCTACTAGCCCTGCAGATTACTTTCTTGCAAAACTCCATTTGTACTTGCTGAGAGAACAGCTGGAGCAGGCAGCTTTTGTGGTGAAAAGAGAGGAGGAGATAGGACAAGTTACGCAAAGTCATGGCTACGTCTCTGCATCAGAATAACTGTCCATGTGCAGAGTACCACACAGTCTGGAGGAACAAGAATCCAACCAAACTGCCACAAAAATCCTGGCCATATTACCTTCTCTAACCAGTGACCAAGATAGAAATAAGGTCCTCTCCAATTCATCTTGGGCCAGGAAGAATTCAGGAAAAGCTCCTGCTTTTCCAAAAAAGACGGAGTCAGGAAATGCTGGTAGGCTCAGCTCTCCACCCCAGAGAACAACTGTCCCTTTCACTAAAGTTTATTGCCACTTTATTTTATGCCTTAGGCCATGCCTCTGTATCAGATTGTGTGCAGGTTTTCCTAAATTGGCTGCATATAAATATGTTTATTTGAGAATCTAAGTGTGTGCGGAGGAAAGTGTGTACATATGCATAGACAGGTCTAATCCCTTGCTGTTCCTGTCCTGTCCCTGGTTTGCAAAGGACTGAAGAATCCAGAGGGAGCAAGAAAAGGAAAAGTCGCCACAGTGAGAGTCCAACAAAGTGCCTACACAGTAAGACTGTATAGTGGAAAATAGCCAGGTGGCCCATTTTCAGCACAGTCTAACTTGCTTGCTGGAAGGTATTTTTTCTGTTCTAGTCTATTTTAATAGAGTTCCATCTGCAGTTTCTCCTGTGGCCTTTGCTTGTTCCAGACCATGTTAATCACCATTGTTGCAATTATATTTATTTTCATCACTCCTAATCCTGCTGTCACCCTTTGGATGGGTCATTTTAAACTTACATATTGTTTCTGGCAGCTAATAAAATGCCACTTATTACCTAGAAGATATGCCTGGGCATAAACGTATTTCCAAAGAAAATATTTCCTTTAAAACTGTTGACCTAAAGAGGCTCCTGAACCAGCTCATTTAGCCTTGGATTCTCTCTGCTCAACTGCTTTTCCATACCATGTTTATTCCCCGTCAGGGAACGGACCTTATTTTCACCAAGACACGCAGTCACCTCCATCCAGCCTTATCTCAGCGCTGTTCTTTTCAGGCACCAGCACTGGGGAGCAAGAGTTTGATGAGATCTGAGGAGACACCATCACTGAGCAGAGACATAATCAGGAGGGTTCTTATGTATGTTTAGACAGCATGTCCCATGTCCTTGTGGGCTTCAGTGTCAAACGGTGGTTTCTTCACCGTGTAAAATACAGACTGTTCCTCTATGATCTCCACGAACAAACACTTTATTGTCCCTCTGCATGTTCCCAGCCTCTGTGCAGGACTGAGAGCTTTTCTGTTAAAAACCTCAGCCTGGTCCAGGAAATGGGAGGAAAGGAAGGGGGGAGGCAAGGGGGATGGGCAAAACCAGTTTTATTCCTTCTTTTTTTTTTTTTTTTAAATAAGGCAAAATTTGGAACTGAAATATGGCAATAAATGCACTCCTGTGATTTTTCATGTTTTTTCAGCTGTAAAGAAAATAGGAGAAATATTCCATTCTGTCTGGCTTCCAAACCATTCTAAGAGTAAGGTCTTTATGTACAGAGTAACTTGGATGCTGCTCCTGCCTGCCCTGCTTCTGAAACTGTCCCTGGAACAATAAAATCCTTTTTCCCCCAATCAGAAAGACACACAGCAGTAATTGCTCAGATATTTTGTCATTGAGGATGTAGTCCTCCACACACACTGACAGTCTTGCAGCATTGGCTGCCTGGCTTCCTGCAGGAGACGGCAAACTGGTGGCACCGGCATGTTCTTAGTGGATAAGGCACAAAACAGAGAACATTAGTTGAAGATTGGGAATAATGTCAGGTTTCATCTTGAGCCTCAGCTGGCTCCTGTCCTCAAGCACCCCTTGCCACTGCAGGAATGAACAGTCAGAAATACCTTTGCTAGTACACTTTGGTGATGTTATCAGAGTGCACCTTAGCCATAATGTGTGGTCCAGAGCTCCTCTCTGTCCTCCACCACAAACAGTTAAAGAGATCAGAAGCAAACTAAACACGCAGGCTCCAGAACAATAGAAACCAATACCACTGGCTACCCCAAAACTAGTTCTCTTGAAGGAAAACTGGAACTGTCTGTCACTGTCACACAACCTCCAACAATTTCTCTTCAGCAAAATTGCGAAATGTCCATTATGGCAAGCAGATGACAGCTGGAGGTTTTCATGCAAGGTGTGGGATCAGCAGCAAGTCCTGACCTGCCATGATTCTGAGTGTCTGCTCAATATGCAAAACAAGAGCCACGTTCAAACAGCCCTCAGAGCCTTTGAATTTGAGGGAACAATGAGCCTTTGAGACTAGCTGAAGCTCGCACTCAAAATCCTCTCTACTCCAAGGGGAGAAAAAGAAACTTCTACAGACCAATTAGTGTCCTTATGAAATAGATGTCTTGGTTGAGAACATTTAAGAGTGGCTCAAACATTTCTCTGCCAGCAAGTAAGGGAGCTTGGGATAGGAAGGAAGAATTTAATCTTCAAAGAAGCAATGGAACTTGTAAATCTCTTTCCTCCAGGATATGCTGTCTCTTGGAATGACAATTATCCATCACCCTTCTTTGGTAGTGACAGGCAGGTAAACAATTATATCCCAGGGAAAGAATATAACAATCGACACCTGTTTTCTGGAGATGCTGCCAGCCTTGAGTGAAGCTCCCCTAGACACCATAAGGAAACACACCAAAACACAAAAGCAGAGAAAACAGATCCACCCTGGATGTCAGATGTGAAGATGACAGCTTGGGCCATGATCTGAGGAAGTCAAGAGCATGCTCTTCAGGTGACTTTTCTGTTCGAATGTACTGGCTCACTGTAAAACCCACTGGGAAATATGAAAGCTGTTGTTTCTGTGGACCTATCTAAGCCAGTACAGTACAGGAGGAAGAGAAGACTGAGGGACCTGGAAAACTTTCCTTCCATTAACTTGGTAAGGCGTCTCTAAATCATCACATGACTACGTGCTCCAAGCAGGTATCAGCTAAACAGGCAGGTAGGTCCTCTCAGGTGCTGAGAGAGCTAGTGTGGGACAGGTAAAGCTCGGCTGAGTGGCAGCAGCTGCTAACCTCGATTAGGGGATGGCCCATTACTCTGGAAAGGACACCATCTACTGATGTGCCTCATGTTACACCATGATCTTTGACGAGGCCATCCATGCTGGGAATACACACCATTGGTGATACTAAATGTCATACTGTCACACCTTGGACACAAAAGAGAGAGCTGAGCAATCACATCCTATCTGGCCTTTCCTTTACCAAGTATAGCATGATGCTGGTGCTTTACAGCAGTAAAAGAAACCTTCCATCCAACTTGGAGGAAGAGTTTCCAGCTTCATCTTAGTCTCAATATCTGCCTCTTTTTTGCTCCCCATTTTCTCTGTCCAAAGTTGGCACTTGAAAGTTTTCCCTGCATTAATTCCAGACATTGTGTAAACACTGTGCTTAGATTTACTTAAACGAAGCTGTTTCAGTCCTAGCTTTCTTCCCAAGTAGATTTCCTGTCTCATAAATTCAAGACATACACAGTTTAGTTCTTCTAGGAAGGTGGAATCTTGACTCGATCCTCCCTTTGGGATGACCTGGAAGACAAAAGGGCAAATGGCATGGGAGAGGGCCTGGGCCTTTGTGGTTACTGGCTGGAAAGTGGGGAGACAACCTGCCATGTGCTGTTCAGGAGACAGAGTCCAAGTGAATGATACTACTTGCCATAAATAATCTGGAAGATTTGAAATCTACCAGTCTCTTGGAATTTTTATTCTTCATAACTCCAGAAGAGTTCCTGCTCTCCTAGAAGTAAAAGAGCTTTTCCTCTCAAGCCTCTAATCAGTAGGATTTCAGGTATTTTTTCTAGCAGTAACACAAACCCCCAGCCATAATGCAAGTGTGAGTTTTGCTACTGCAGATGAAGGATCCCGTGTACCTCAGTGTCTGAAGAAGGGTCTTCACCAAAAGATTGGACTAAGTTTTCATTAAAGTTCTCTGCTGTCTGGAACTGATATGACAAACCTCAGTTGTGGAGGCACTGGGCTGGCTTTACTTTCTAGTTTATGGAGAAGGGCACACAGTATAAACAGAGACCACAGATTTCACATTCAGACTAGAGGGTCTTGCTGCGTAGGCTGTGTTGAGGAAGACTCTCCTACTGCTCAGTTTCCTCTGCCAGAAAAAACTCTGACAACTAAACTGAGCACAAAACGGCCATGCCAGCTTGTACTAATCTAGGAGCTTCAATGGTACAGGAAGGATTAAGAAGGAGAAGCAGCTTTTCACTCTGTTCTTTAGTTCTAGGAAAGCTTAATCAATGGCTCGGCATTGCATCCCCTGAAACTACCTCATGCATGACAGCAGGAGAATGGATCGCTGTCTCCTCTCATTTCCTCCTAGACCAGCTTCTCCCGTCCACTTTGTCTCTTTCTTGACAGTTTTAGCAGCGGTGAAAGATTCTGTAGACCATAGACAATGTGCTCCCGCTTGCCTCCCTTCCAGGGACTGAGTCACACAGCAGGAGGGTACTCAGTGGGGCAGTGTTCGTGCTGTCGTCTGGCTGTACAAACCATGAGCTTTCCTGTACATGTGTGGAGGATTTAAGGCCCTGTTAAAATCTCACCAGGCTATCTCTTCTTTCATTTTTTTCCCCTGTATATTCATTCTCAGCCACTCCCCCATCAACACCATCTCATGGCACCTGGTAGTCCTGCATCCCTGTACAATTCCGTCCTTTTCTGTGAGCTCAAACTGTTCACTTACCAGGAGACTGTTCTGGCATGCAGTACCCTCTTCCCTCTTAGCCAAGACACACAGTATGTATTTGACTGAATTTAACTGGCTCAGGAAAGAAAGTCCCTAATTATTTTAGTGTTGCTCCATTCCTTTTTGGGGAGGAAGGTATCTAAAAGCACAGTCATCTGCCCTGTCCTGATATCAGTTCCGAGGGGATTTCACTGTGTTGGGAACACTAATGGATGCTCAGCTCTGCTTGCCAGGGGCAGTCCTGTTGGGCACAGACACTCATCCACTACTCCTATACACTCGTCAAGTCACTTCATCCAAACAGTAATTCCTGCCTTTGGTCCAGCCTGTTCTTTTCTTCTTGGGGAGAAACCAACAGGAACTTCAGGCAGAAAATAAATCTTCCTCTTGTTTTTTTCTACTATAGTAATGCTTTTGAACCAAGCCAAATTGTACAGCAGAAAACAAAACAAAACAAGAAAGAAGATAACAACAAAATAGTTCACAATCAAACAAGCTGGTTTGGGGTTTGCCATAGAGAAGACAATACAGCAGAGACCTCAACAGCTTTAAGCCCTTCTTCATGAGACTAGTGGTGAGCTGGAAGGGAAGGGAACAAAGGTGATGGAAAAGATTGTCCTCTTTTAGTCACTGGCTCTTCCATGAAGGTGGATGTCAGTCTCTGGGCGCTGTATTCATCAACTCAGCAAAAAAAGATAATGGGACCCTTTAGAATGCGAGAGGGAATAATTGGTAGAAGAATCTCAGTCCCTTGGCTGAAATTTCTGGTTTGGGTCAGTCCAAAACTTCTGCAAGAAAATCCTTCTAACAAACACTTTCTGAAACAAGCAACAAACGTGAAAGGATGAATTTTTAGTAATTTTTAGTCATATGAACCCCATTGTTCAATCCAAAACTAATCATAGACTTTTGCTTTTTTTCTAAAAGAGATTTCAGTGTCTTCACAAAACTCCTGTTTCCTTCCAATACATGGCAAAACTAACCTGAAGAATAGAAACATTGCACTTTAAAAACAACCAACCTCCTTGACCTAAATATATGGTGCGTATACAGAGAGTTTTCTCTCTGCATATACAAGAATTTACAAATGGGCATAGGCGTGGTGTTAGTTATGAAGCAGCTGTGATGGTATGACATTGGAAGAAAGAGCAAGACGGAGACAATTAGCCTCTCCAAAATTAGTTTCAGACTGAGGTCAATGAATGCAAATCAATAATCTTTTCATTATAGCTCAGATCACATTGCTCCATGGAATCACCCCAGCACAGGCAGACAACAGTCTCTGCCTTACAGATCTTACAATCTAGAGTGTACGCTGCTGATAAAGCCTGGAGAGCATCAATGTAAATTAGGGGAGACCACAGGAATCCTGAATAAAAGAAAGGCTTTTACATGAAATATTAAATCATTCTGTGAGGTGTAGATTGTGAAGGGAAAGAAATTTAACCTTAACATAAGCTATGGATGTTTGGAGAGCCACTGCTGTTAAGCCAAAATCTAGAGTTTGCTAAGCAAAGTCCATATGTCATACCTTCCAAAAGAGAAATTGAGGTATGGAGGAAATGAAACCAGCAATCAGATGGGAATAGAAAGTTTCTGAGAGGCAAATAAATTCCTGAGATGTGGTTCAGGGAGAGAGCCAAAATGTTGCCCCACATTTTGTGAAGCATTCTGTAAGGGCAAGAGAAAAAGTTCTTTTTCCAGATGCATGTGGAACAGCCCACATTTTGGGAAACAGAAAGACACCAACATAGATCTCCTTGTAGGCAAAATAACGGCCTAACAAACTGTTTCAAATCAGCAAATATGGTCCAGCATTGATGGAGGACATGTGGGCTTTGAAATAAATCCTAGAGCATGCTACACTGGTATTTCAACTCAGACACAAGAGAAATAGAGAGAGAAACTGTATAAAAATAGAATTTGGTTTATACTCTTGGCATAAAAGACCAATATAAAGGCAAGTAATTACAATAACCAAACTATTTTGCGATTCCTCCATCAAGATGGGCAGGTAAATTATCTGATGGCCACATCCAGTTACCACTGGAATCAGTAGAAAATATGCCATTTACCTCTGAGGTTAGGAACATAAAGCCTGAGTTCTGGTATTAAAATCCAGTCTAGACAAGTAACCGCTTGCATGTCTCAAAGAGGCAGCAGGGAGAGCTCTCGAAAGGGAGTCTAAACTCCACATTTGTACAGAGCACTCTGCTTTCAGACAGAAAAAGAATTAAATCCATAAGACAACAGAGCAAGGAAAATACTGTTTGGGTTTTACCCACAGACTGAGAACTGGATCCAATCATATATAACATTTGGGCAGTGTCACAGAGCAGTCTGCGGATCATGGAAATTCCATAGCTGTTCCTGAAAAGCCATCACAGCATTAATGCACATTGATCCACATCACTTAAATAAACCACACAACAGGAGTGATGTACAGGAAAACTTGTTGAAAGTTAAACATCTGAAACAAAAAATTTCTTTAATATTTTGATTCTATGATTCCATGACTTAGGAGAAGCATTCCTGCAAACCTGGTTGAATAAGTCATGCTCTAAGTTAATGATTTTTAGTGGAAGTATACTGGGAAGGTGAAAGGCTATAGCTCGTTCTGGCCCTCAGAGTTTGGTCATTGGACATCCTCTCCCTTTGGGCTGTGCTTGCTCCCTGAAAAACTCAATGTGATCTCCTTCCTACTATAAGGACTTTGCAAAAGAGAGTGAAAGGTATAAGGAAATATTTTGGAGAGCAAGAGAAACAAACCCCACTGGTTGTTAAAAAAATTAGCAGATGGCTTCTAAATTGAGCTTTAAGAGACCTTGAATCCAAGTTTTGATGCAACAGCAACAGATATAGTGTGGTCTCACAACATGAATGCCAGGAGATCTTGCGGAATGTTTCATAAAACCCTGATTTCCTGCCAAATCGCCACCGTCTTTAGGAATTGAAAGATGCAAACTGATAAATGAGACATCTAATGGTATTTACAAGCGAACTTCTCTGTGTCTTCAGGCACTCTGCTGCTTCTGCAAAACATGGCTTTGAATCCCTAAAGCAACTTCTGGTAAAGCAAATAATTTTATAAGTGAGATAAATGCAATCAGCTATCTAAATGTCTAATACCCTGATACTCAGTCAGTTTAAAAATATTGTTTAATTACACCAACAGCACAGATGAGAGAGTAATTTCTGATGGATGAAGCAGTGCAGATCTACAGAAAAACATTCGCAATCGCAGAATAGGGAACAATCCAGTTGGATAATAAAAGAAATAGGAAATAAACTGTTCCAGGATTAAAGAAAAGGTGTCAACCAACGTATCTGAGTATCATCACTTTCACCAATAGATGTAACAGAAGCATGAGTAAAGCTTCAACATCACTCTGAGACTGCAGTATGAGATAGATGTTTGAATTTTAAGCATGAACAAACCCAACCTTACTGTCTTTGATGCTACACTGATTCTGAAGCTGCCAAAACACCCTCTTTCCAACAACATGTGAACAGCTGAGCTGCCATGAAGGATACAGGGGGAGTGGGGAGCCTTAACACCTAGGAAAGAAAGGGATGAGCATAATGTTCAAAACCTTTGCAGGTTTATGCTGTTTTGGTGTGCTTATTCGAAGTAGGATGTCAATTTTAAGTCACTTGACAGTGGCAATTTTATTAAACTGGCCAAAACCAGAGCAGAAGTGAGGTGGCCTGTGTGGACTGAAAAGCTGGAAAAGGGCTTATGTTAGCCGAAGAATATTTATTTTCCAGCATTTCAAGATGTTCTTGGAGATACCACCTTACCTTGACTAAAGGCAAATATCTAGTGGGGCTAGCAGAAGGAAGGACAGAAGATCATTAATTCTTTGAAATGGGGTCTCTAGGGGAAAATACATGATTTCCCTAACGGAGAATGTAGCTGAGGACTGAGGGGTACTTGTCCTAATTGTTTCCAGAGGACCATCACTAGATCTTGCAGAGAAGTCTGAGCTAGCTGACAGCTGGCTATACCTCATGCCATGGCAGTGTGGTGTCCAGCAGAGGACGACTAGCCCCAGAACTTATCTCAATTCTCAGGAAGGTTTGTAGCCCACACCAGTGCTGTCTTGGTCAGAGTGGGGATGGTCCCTGGGCTGGCTAATTCAAAGTTACTTTGGGTATGTTAGTGGGAGCTGGAAGCACAGAACTGAAGATGAACTGAAATGAAGATGTCATGTAGCTGCGACCAAGGGCTGAGCTGGCACCCCAGTGTCCTCCACTGCACAGCCTTGCTATGTCATCTAAAGCCAATCTCACAGACAGACTAGCAAACTAAGTACCCTGCAGTCTGATGGTATCACTTACATATCAATTACTAAAAGGCAGCAGGGTATTATTTATACAATAAGTGCTATATAAACCAGCAGGGTAATATTTAGAGGGTAAATACTATGGAGAGGAAAGCTGCAATTTGTTCTGCAGCAGCAGGATCTTCTGTGCACTCCCAAGTACTGAGCAGGATTAGGGTGACACTTAGATGCCAACTGCTGTATGAGGACAGGGTATTATTTAAACCCCAGATACAATGGTAGGGAAAGAGTATTGTTTACTAACCAGACTGAATGCAATAGCAACAGTGGCAGTAACTGTAAGGTATAATTTACAACAGAGGAAGAGACATCATTTGCAGACCGGTTATTACAAAATAGGAGGATATTCATTATACGGCACTGAAGAATTACTTTGAAGCTGAGCACTATAGAGGTACAGGGTATTATTTATACACCAAAACCATAGAAACTATTTTTCTGGGGTAAGTAATAGTGACAGTTAATCATTTATATGAAAGCCATCCTGTAATTTCCAATATGTGAACTACGTGATTATTTCAACCTTGAAACCGTGGTACAGATGATGTAATGTTAATTACACTTAGGTCTACGGCTGCTCTACCACAGTACTACTAAGCCACAGTAATCTCCTGAAGTCAATAAATTTGTGCTAGAGAAACTGCTGAATCTGCCCCTGCCCTGTGCAAAGCCTGTAGTGCCCAGGGATTTACAGGGTTGTGGTGGGGTATTTATCCCTGACTGTGCACAGGAATCCAGCAGGAGCAGCAGGTTTTGCTGTGGATTACAGGTCATTCAATCCCCAGCACAGTGGCTGCTCTCTCAGAGGAGGTGTGAATGATGGGTGGGAGTTCCAGCTGCAAGTGATCAGCATCATAATTTTCACCTGTTTATCAGCTGCTGGCCTCTACACACCTTTCTTCTCTGGTCTGTGATCTAACCTCTGTTGGGAGAGGTTCCTTGATTATTTCTTTTTAGATTTCCCTATGGATCTTTTTTTTTTTCCCCTGTCAAATTATTCCTATTTAAATTTCTCACCTATTAAGTATCTCCTGCAGTCATCATAGACAATTCTTTCTGTCCTTCAGTGGCTTTCTACACTACTGCTAATAAAGTGTCCAAGTCCTCCAGCCAGTTCCAGCCAAGGGCATTTGAGAGGAGAAAGGCACATGGAAATTGCCAGACCAGATGAAAACAATGGTGTGTCCAGGCCAGTATCCTGTCTTGGACAAGACCTATATCACCAGCTTCAGAGCAAAGTTCTTATCATCAAAAAAATAGGGAATAAATTGCCAAGGACGTTTCTTTTAAACACTGGACATTTAGTGGTTACCTTATGCCTTGAAGCATGAGCATTTGCATTCCATATTCTCCCACTGCTGTAAGCCACGTTTATTGGTCATGGCTTAATAGACAGTTTTACTCCTCTCAGGCCTAACCCATGAGCACTACCCTGCCAGAAGAAATTTCCTGTCCTGATCACTTTGTCCCTACAATATGATGTGGTTTTGCTTGCAGATACCCTTTGTCTCTCGCTGCTTGATGTGGTCTCAGTTGAAGTGAGTGCCTTTCCCATGGGACCTGCCCTATCCATGGCTGGGCACGGAGCAAGGCTGGATGCAGCTCCTTCCACCCCTGTGCAGCACCAAGATCCCTGGCTTCCATGTAGTTCCCTGTCAACAAGGACTATCCCCATGTTCAAGGTTCACACGGTGCCTCACTAACTACAATATAAAGTACAGCTGCGAGGTCAAAGACCACTGACCTGCCTCCCCCTGGATATCCCATCACCCAAATTCTTCACAGTGGTCACAGCCACTTTCCATCGTAAGCCTCCACATTACCAGGACATGGTCACAACCTGGAGGGAACAGAGCTGCAAGGTAGAAATCTTTACTTGAGTTCCCTATGCTTGAACTGATCCAGGTGTCCTCTGGCTTGCACTTGCATTTGGGAAAAAAAGCCACGAATTGCCATGTCTTAGTTGACGAAACGATCTACTACAAAGATGAAAACCCAGGCCATTTTGTTTGTCAGAGGTTCCCCGTTCCCCCACTTGCATCTCTTGCCCCCTTCTCTCAGCAGAGCCCTTTCTGTGGCCTCTGTTCTGTCCTGCCCTCCAGCTCCCAAGCACAGAAAGGCTTTCTCCTTTGCCAGCCCCAGGGAAAGGCAAAGCCATGCAAACCTGCAGGCAAATCCTACTCGCAAACTGCTTCCACATAGCTTATACAGCTGGAGACTTGGTGGCTTCTGGACTTAGGTGCCCAACTCACATCATCTCCCTTATCCTCGCCTGGTCGCAGCCTCTGTCAAGGGGCTGAAGCCATTGGGAGCATTGGATCGTAAAGCTGATGGCGCAGCTGTTGGGCTTGTAAAGCAGGGGAAGGAAATTGGAGCCAACCAGTCCACTGGGCTGCTACTTAACACCTTGGGCACTTCAACAGCTAAAGCACGTGGAGGCTTATTCGACCTAAATCCAGTTATTCTGGTATTTCTCATCATTTTCCCAACCCTTCTGTTCTCTGGTCTGTATGGAGCGATCGCTGGGAAAGGGGAACATCATGCAAGGGAAAAATGGAAATTTTTATTAAAAAGGGAAAGCCTAACAAAAAGCGCACAGAGGAAAAAATTTTGGTGTGAATCATCTCAAAAAAGGCTGTGCGGGTAGCGCGACAAAACCCCCTGCCTATTCATCAGGCCAACAAAAAGCTTCTTTAGATTTATACTGTGAGTCCATTGAGAGGGAGGGGAGGTAGCACTCACACACCCGCCCTTGTACACACACAGGCAGAGCCCACAGACCTTCTCCGCGCACACAGGCTGAGCTGTTCTGCCCTCTCACAAGGAAGCACTGAGTTTTTAAAAGTAAACTGTAAGGTTTCCGTTGTTGCACTGGGCTCAAGTATTTTTTTTTTTTTTTAATATATAACAGCTCTCTCTCTTTGCTGTCTCTCTCTCTTTTTCACTCTTTAAACAACCTCGGCTGCTCTGGGCTGCTCGGCAGCCGTCGCGTATTGGCTCCGTATGTGGTCCAGACCTGCTATGAACACGGCTTTTGTTGCCTCTGCTGGGAAGCTGCCTGAGAGCGGCACACACAGCCCAACTTGTTTCACACATGAAGGCTACGGCAGGTTTGGGGAGGGAAAGGATGATGAGGAGGAAGAGAGCAGCTTAGGGAAGGTTGTCTTGTGGTAGAGCAGTGTCCCACCACTGGCAAGGGAAAGGGGGAAGCGAGGAGATGGAGGAGGTTGGCGGTGGAAAAGATGTCTCAGACAGCTAAGAAAGGTCCTGTTGATTTTTAAAATGAGACCAGCTGGCCCTCCACCAGCCCGCATTCCCGCCGGGTGTAAGTCAGTATGGGAACGCAATGAAGTCACTGGATCTGCGCAGCTTAGGTTTGCAGAGGATCTGCCCCCAGAGAGAGAAGAGGAGAGAAAAGACGAATAATGGAGTGGATTTTGGAGTCCCAGATATTTCTATCACACGCATCCCCGGCTAATACCAGAGCACTGAACAACAATCTGGTCTCCCTTTTCATTTACAAATTCAGTCATTCATTTATTTGTCTTTTATGTGATGCCATCCATCATCTTCTCCTCTAATCCCCTCATTGTTCCTCTCCAATTAGGTAGTATTTTATGGTGATGAGCTGCTGTTTGCTCAGAAAGTACTAATTCTGCTAAATTTTATTTCACGTCCTCTTTTCCTTAGTAAGTTTTTCTCTCCACCTCTTTCACACTCTCAACTTCCCATCTTGTTGGTTCTCTTTGCTCATCCATCCTCCAGCCCTTGCACTGCTGTCAGTCCCTGCTACTGTACGAGGAGTCAATTACAGGAAACATTAAACAGCAGTTCAAGTGCAACAGATGAAGTTTTCCCCCAAAGAACAGTCAGGCTGCTGAGAGCGCTTGGATACATCTCCAGCCCTTACTCTCTGCCCTGTCCAGTGATGATGGGAGGCGATGCCTCCCCTTTCTCCCTGTGGCAGCAACTCGAGACATCTCTGAAAGGGGCAACATTTCCCCTTTGACCTATCAGGATGACACGGTCTCTGAAGCCAGCAGGAAAATATAACATCAAACAACCAAAGCAAAGAAGCACATAGCTCTGCTTCGAAAAAACGCGCGGGATTGCACTCCCTTCGTAGGATCCAGACCCTACGAAGAAGTCCCCAAACTACTGGCCCCTCCGCCCAGCCAACAACTCTTTTCAGGAACTTATAGATGAAAACCAAAACAGTGAGGAATGTTAAAAAATTCCTCTCTCCCAACTATTTTGTTGTGGGATGTCCCCCCTTTGCACATCTGGTGAAGTTATTTTAGAAAGCTAGGAGAGTTTTTCAAATTGAATTTTTTTGGCTAAACAACTCAAAAAGAAAAGGTTAAAATACACGCTTTCTGCTACATGCAGAGGGTTACTTAGCACAAAGTTTAAATGAAGTCTTAAAAAGTAGTGAATGAACAAAAAGAAGAAATTTCTGACAGAGATCCTGAAAAATAAAACCATATTGCTTTGTCTACTTCTGTGGAAGAACTCGTCTCTCTCCAAACTATTTCTAAAAATATGCTTCATCTGCGAATGGATTCGGAAAGAGTGCAGGTACTGAGTAACGCCCGAAGCAGCTGACTGGAAATAACCCAGGAAACTCTGCCAACTGCTGGTCACTGCCATCCACATGCAAGGGGAGCACGCTGTCAAACTCCAGCACCCAGGCTCTTTTCATTCTCTTTCTGAACTTGTCAGCCTCTGTAGAGCTTAACACCCCTCTAGCTCAGAGATTGCCCTTTGCCTCCCCTGTAGCAAAGCAATGACACTGATGAGAGCGATAATCCTGAGAAACCCAACAGCCATTCAGGACGCTTGCAACGAATCAGCGCGACGGCAGCCTCCTTCCCCAGTGCTCAGAAGTGGGATCAGACACTTCACCAGGGCTCAAGCAGTAGCTGAAATCCATCACAAAAAATGGCCAATGGGCCAGAGGGTCTTTTGGGGAGGCAAAATGGGAATTATCCCTTCTTTGCTCTCCTACCTCGTGGTTTTGGCTGTATATTTCTTAAGCCAGATGTTTTTTTCCCTCCCTTCCCCAAGCCAACTATTGAACTTGACACACAGTTGTTGCGCCTGGCTATAGGTTTGCTCCCTGTTGTGAATGGGTGGTTGGTGAGGACCATTGTGCCAAGAGGCACGGCAGGCACAGGCTTCCCTCTCGCAGCAGTGCAGCTTGCGGAAGGGAACCTCTGTGGAGAAGCTCAGGCTCAATCAGTTTACAACTTTTCTCACACTTCTCTGCTGGCCACTCACCAGGGAAACAACCAATCCACTGATTGAGAGCCTGCATCTTTAGAGCACCGAGGAAAGAAATAGGAAAGTTAAGAAAAAAGTTCCCAAAGAGAGAGGAAGAACGAAAGCGCGATATGTTACCTTTAACAGTTCAGTGCAGTGCTTCCAGAATCCAAGTCTCATACACCTGGCAGAGAAACAAGGTGTTTATCGGCGTTCAAGAAGGAAAGAGCTTGCCGCTTCTTGCTGTTACTGTATGTCTTCTTCACAATCTCCAGATGAGTTTTCCTGCCTTTTTTTTTTTTGTTACCCCTTTCCCCCCAGAAGAAATCAAAATTCCCTGTGTAGTATTTCAGGTCCTTTCAGGCAGTGGCAGCAGCAGCAGGCTTGAAGAGTAAGTACTGTGTGTGAATGGCAAAAAAGAGAGAGAGGGTTTCAGACCACATTAGCTGCCACTGGCTGCAAGAGAGACCATCAAGCTCCTGTCAGCCTCTTTAGATACCTCCTGAAGAGCTGGCAAACTAAGTGTATTGGATCCTCCTCTGGATTTTAGAGTAAAGGTAGGCAGGCATCCAGGGGGCAGGGGGAAATAGGAGGGCTTACGGACAGAAAAAGAAGCCCAGCCTCTTGGAAAGAAGGAAAAAAAAAAAACCTCAGAAAAGAAAAGGAAAGAAAGGGAGGGGGAAAAGCATGACCAAAAATATACTGTAAATGGAGAAAGCTGAATGGGGAGTGGGGAATTAAATTTAGCCCTCTGGTTTGGGAGCAAACTGGCTGGAGTACCACAAGTGGTTGAGAGAGAAGAAATATTTATGTAATAAAAGGAGAACGTGGTTTATGCAAACTAAAATAAGATGAAGCTAATTAAGGAACCTGAGCAAAGTATGTGCTTCTGCAATGCAGTCAATATCACTGCAGTCTGAGTAAAAATGAGGAGATTTACTGGGAAGCACAAAGAAAATAGCTCACAGGAAAGTTTAGGGTTCTTGCATGGTTCTACTGACTGCTGCAGAGGATGAGGCAGGTGATGGCAATGAAGCTGTGGAGCTCGGTGTGGAGGGAAGGAGGGGATGCTCAATGCTAAGAAATAGGAAGCACCTGGAGCATCCAGGTGTGATAAGTGATGTAAAGGCAGTGAAAGGAGATTGTGGGGAGTGAACTTGTAAAAAAAAAAAACAAAAACAACTATTTGGAGTGAGCTGTGAAGAAATACAGAGCCTGTAAGTATCTATGAATGGTAGAGGCTGAAGCAAACACTCTAAGACTTTGAGGTGGATCCTGTGACTGAATCCTTGGTAATTCTGGTGCTGTAACAAAGTGCTGAAGAGGCTGTAATGTACTTTGATTATTATTTTTTTTTCGGCTGAGCACACTAGTACTTTTGAGTGAGAGAAAAAGTTCTCTTTAGGGAAGAGGAAAGAAGTCTGTTGCTGTAGACCCACATCTTGGCTTGTAAGGGGGTCAGATGGCAGCTGAGAGGGGGTAGAAAGCTGCTGAGATTTTCACAGCTGAGAGAATTATCTTCTGATCAAAAAAACTGTTGTACCTCAGTGGTGAAACTGGAAGGTGGACAGAGGTCTGGGTTTGAAGTTCTTCAGGCTTGCAAGAAGGCTCCAGCTCAGGCTAAGACTATCCACGCTGTGATTCAGTCTTCTTGACTCTATGTTCATCACCATTTTGGCCGCTCCAAGGTATCAAGGTGGAGTGACCATAAGTGCAGAAATACAGCTGTATGACACTGCCTGGGTAGTAAATAATCCTCCCAGCTCCTCAGTGAGGGTCCTTCTGCCAGCACATCTCCACTAAAGGAGACTTAGTGTCTCCAGCCCAAAGGAAATCTTCATACAGGATGTGACTTGGGTTATCAGAGAGAGAAGAGAAAGAGACAAAGGTGAATGATTTTATAGATCGAATTCTATAAAGTCTCAACAGCATTGTTTTTCACTGCTGTTTCTCTGGGGGAGAGGGAGAAATTTTTGAAGCCCTTAGTTTTTTAAAGCTGGGAGATGGAGAAAGCTGCTTAGTGTGGAAAAGAACATCACTAGTCTAAAGTAAAGGTGAAATTCAAAACTGAATATAAGGAGGTCCTTAAACAGGATTTCCCCCCTCTGATGCAATATGCACACTTTTCCTCTGGTGTGCTTTGGATGTTAAAGGTATGTGATGGTTTTGGTGCCCTGACTCTGGCTGGAGTAGCTGGGGGATGTCACGTTTTCTCTGTGCCCTCCTTGTACGCAAATCACATGCCTGTCCTCAGTCCCTCTCTCTTTTAGCATGATCTTTAGTATAGGCACTTTCTGTCTCTTCCCAATACCCAATTTTGCCTTTTGGTTTATGATATAATAGCTTTTCCTCCCTCAGTGAATTATTTTGATCCCATGCCTCATTTCAAAGCTTGCTTTCTTAACCGTCTCACTTTTAAACCTGAGGCTTATAACCCTTTTGCAACATTTGTGCCCTCTTTTGAGAGCCATGCATCCATCATCCTGACAGATAATGCTTCTAGATCACAGAGCATGGAGATACTTCTTCCCATGAGTATCTTATTCCATCTTAGTGATTCATGACCAGATTCTGGGTGTGAATCTCCTCTTTTTTTTTGGTAGTTAAGTGCTAGGTGGCACTTTCCAGGTGCCCTTATCATAAAAAGTTAAAAGGGCAGTGAGGGAAAACTTTACAACCGTTAGAAAAGATAGCACGTTTACAACCCATCTGAAACCCTTGGTCTTTATTTCTGCCACCTCACATTCCTTTCAGTGTATAAGAGTGCTGCCTGTCCTCAACAAATTTTATTCTCCATCTTCTGGGGTCAAGTTGGGGCATTCCCACCTACTCAAAAGGCTTCAGATCCATCCCAGGGGCTTCCACCACCTCCAGCTGCTGGGTGGTTCAGAGTGACAAAGCCTGTGTGGTTGGAGCATTGCCTGCCTCCTCTCCTCACTAGCTGGGGTGTCTCTAGCATGTAATTGTAGCAATGAGAGGAGACAGGCAAAACACATGTCAGATGGGGCATGACAGCTCTTGCTTTAGGCAGGATTCTGCATTTCCAGGTGGGGATAAAAAGCACATAGACAGGAGCTATGAAATATGACCTTACTGATTTTGTTCTGGCTCACGTATATGAGACTGAAACATCTCGTGCCTGACCACAGCCCTTTCTCTCTGTAACACAAAGAATTTCCATTTTGGGAAATGTATACGTTTAGTTGCTTTGCTGTGGAATAACTGTGAGCCTTCTGTACCCTCTGCTGCTGCTGTGGTTTGGCGAAGAAAACCTATCTAAACCTTCGGTGAGCTGAAGCCAGGGAACAGAGAAAATTCCATTTCAGAGCTGACCAGCTAGGAAAATGTGATGCTCCACACAAACTGGTTTCTTAGCAACTTCAGGAAAGGAGTAGAAACTGCTTAGTACCTGCTGGTTCTCTTAGTTTTGTCTGCATCAGGAATGATTGGAAAAATAGCTTAATATATTCAGAGAAAGTGTGATTCATAAACTGCTCTTGTGTGTGTTTGTATTTTAAGCTGAGACCAGGCCGACACAAGTCACATAGATAGTTTTTGTTTTTTTTAATTTAAAGTGAGGAAGCAACAATTCAGACCTCTTTGAAATACAGGTAATACATTGCAAAAGTGTTTACAGTTAGGCAAGATTTTTTACACATCGTTACAGAATTAAAGAAGGTTTATTCTCGGTGAAGTTCAAACTTCAGAGAGCGCAAGTATTTGAACAGTGAACAAACCCTATGGCCAAGGAAGAGTGGATGGTAACTTTGCTGTGAAAAGTATTGAATACCCAGAGTTTGTATGGTGGAAGCAGTCACTGAATTAAAACAGGTGGGAAAGGAAAAAAACGCCAGGCAGAAGGAGGTGGTATCAGCTAAGATGATAGTTTCTTGCAGTTTTCCAAAAGCAATGAAAGGCAGGCTTAGGTGGCTCTCTAGCAGAGAGAGAGAAGGGAAACAAAAGAAATAGAACAAATAGTAGAATCAAAAATAAAAATGTCAAACTGCTTATAACAATCAAACCACTCGCTGCTGTGAACTACTGCTTCTGCCCTGCAACTTTCAGTTCAGCCGTCCTGCGACTCGGCTCAAATCCCTGTCTTACTCTCAGGATGAAAAGGAGGGATTTGCGTCCCTAGAATGCTTCTTTCTAGAACTAGTGAGTAATATTAAAAGCTAATTAGGCATTTAAAAAAAAAAAGACAAATGACAAAACAGCAGGGACATGAGGACAGCGATGGGATCCCAGCTACTCTGTGCAAAAGTAGGTGAGTGGGGTGATGCACAATTAAAGCTTGTGACAAGTCTTCAGGAAACGATACTGGAGCTATAGGGGCTGCCCAGGAGCTTCGAGCTTGTGCCCAAGAAGTACTGTTTGTGCTTTTTCTGTCAGTGTCTGAGCAGCTCAAAACACATTGCAGTAGATATTTCTTGATCAGCCATCACAGAGTCATTTAGATAAAGTGTTTGAGATCTTGCTGCCAGGTGGTGCTGTCCAAAGCCTGGCACCGTGTGGAACTGAGACGTGCAGAGGTACAATGACTTGCTGAAGGCTACAGGTGAAGATGGCAGCAGAGCCAGAGCATCTCTGTTTCCAGCCCTATTTCCTCTTTTAAAGCTAGTAAAGGCTTTGATCCACTGTGACAGCTCAGGAGTGGGTTTGCCTGCGCTGCTAAGTTGTCTTTTCTGAAGCAGCGATGCTCCTCAAGGGCAAGGCTGCCATTTAGAATGTTTATCATGCTTGGATCCGGGTGGTGGTGGGGAAAAAAGGCAGATTCCATCTACCTGCCAGTCCAAGTTCACCACCTGCAGCTATGGCTGGGAAATAGGTAGCGGAGGCAGCAGGCTGAGCCTCCACACCTCCCACAGCAGGAGCAAGCCAAGCACCTCCAAAGTAAGCACACGTTGTGCCCTGACTGATGAGACAAATGAGCCTGTAATTGGGAGGGTAGGGAAAGTGGTGAGCTGGCCTGTTTTCTGTGTTTCTGCTCAGATGCTTGATGCTTTGCATCCTCTCTGGCTTTCAGCTTGAGTATACAAGCATGCATGGGAAAGAAATGATAGGGTTTAGGCACTGATGTGTGCACTCATACATATAGGCTCATATGCATCTATTTGGATTGTTTGGTACTTCTGAAAGCTCAGGCCACACACACAAACCTCACCGTGCAGGTGCTGCACCTTCTTCTTGCTTACCCAAGGGACAACTTTGCATGTCCAGGATGTGAAAATCCTGCAGTGGGAGGAAAGCTCTTCAGATCTGGTGCTGGGGCATTGCTGTGTTAGTCAGCAAGGACTGGGACAAGGGCAGAGACTTGCACTGCTGCCAGGGTGCCTCAGCATCAGCTTTGACCCTCATGTTTGAGTCCTGCACTTCTCCAAGCCAATATCCCGGGACAGGGAAAGCACGGTGTGATGTAGATCTGTCCATAGTGCATGTCACTGGGTTCTGGGGAGAGTCGTACTTTGGGGACTTACTGGAGGGATGGAAACAGATACTGACAAAACCTCTCTAGTCAAAAATTAAGAGGGGTCTAAAAACTCCCAGGAGAGGCTTTACCCACTGGGATGTTACCCTGAGAGCATGTGAGGGGACTGAAAAGAAATAAGTCAGCACCTGGGGGTAAAAAGGGCACGGAGGAGTCTCCACCTGTGCTCCTTTATTCCAGAGTGAATATCAGCCTTGTTGCTGCGGGTGGAACACTCACCCCATATTTAAAAAGCAAACCCCATATACACACACAGAACTTCTTCCAGCCCTATTTGCATCTCGGCTTGGAAACTGTGCCCTTCCTGAACCTTCTGTGCTGGACAATGTACCTATTCAACCTGAAGTGACCGGGACGCTCCAGCTCTTGCTGAATGAGCCGCCTTCTGCTTGCAGCAGACATCCCGCGCCGGCAGACGTAAACAGGGGGCTCATCCCCACCCCGATATTGTGGCTTATTCATCATCTGATTAAAAATAGATGCCCAGGCCAGTGAGTGGGATCATGCACAGACCAATGTTTGTTTGGCAGTGAATTTTTTTGGAAAATTATTTTCTTTTTTGCTTCTCTTGTCCTTTCAAATGTCTTTCCGATTGCTCAACAGGGCTGTACGGAGGGAGCAGGAATGGGCATCTTCGGTCACAGGTTCAGTGCTGGGCAGCACAGTCTCGCTTCTATGAGGCCTCTTGTGCTTGTCCTGGATGCCTAGCATCTCGTCTCTCTCCTCAGATGGCCACAGATGGGGTGTGAAGGATGGTCTTGGGGGCTGGGCTCCACTATAATGGACACACGTGTGGTGTTAGGTCTTGCACTGTCATTTGGTTTGGGGCTGGGCACGCAGAGGGGATGACCAATGCCTTGGGGTGACTCATCCCTCTGTGCTCACGGAGGGCGCCCCAAGGAAACACACTCTTACATTTGTCTGGGGCTTTTGGGCCAAAGGAAAGGTCTGAAAGCCCCTTGATGAGGGGAGTGGGCATGAACAAGGCTGTAGCTTGGGGTGGCAGGACTGTTAATTGGCTGAGATGTGACTGCATGGCCCATCCAGCTCCATCCACGGTGCCCCTGCTGCACAAGGGACCTGCTGTCCCTTCTGCCACGCAGCCTGATGCTCGGAGTGTGAGGTTCGTGCCCAGCCTTAACAGTAATGGTGAAATGGCTTTTGTCCAGAAGGTATGGTGCATTCTGATCCCTCGGCAAGGGTGATGCTATGCCCACCTCCCTGCCCCTGCATGCTCCCCTTGCACACCACTTGCCTTTGAATGCAACCCCCAGCTCTGCCTTTCTCCTTTTTTTTTTTTTCCCCTTTTCCACACATGCATGCCCTCACCTCACCTTGTTAATCAGCTGCTTGGACTGAAGCTAACTATGTGCCCCTCCCAGCCTCCCTGATGGAGACTTGCAGGCTGAGTAAGGAAACATGGGGGTGGGCACCACGCAGAATATTTATACAATGAATGAATGAAAACAGTGCTAATTTTATGTTCCTCCTAGCCCTGGATGGAGCAACACGGGAATACAGCACCTTTTGTACAGGCAGAGGACATCTCTTCTGTTTGCTTTTCTCCCAGAATCCCTCTTCTCGCCCCGCACAGTATAAACAGGTCACTGTTGACCTTGGAAGCTGGCAGAGAGATTACGTCAAGCCTAGCAAGTTTGCCGGGTTGGATATTTATGGTCTCGCACCCTTTTGCTTTGGCTGCAAAGGTGACGTACGCAGTACACGCTCAGCCACGTGCCAGGCTCTGAAGTAGGGCCAGCTGCCTCTCCCTGCACGCTGGCATGGCAATAGGGAAGCCCACAGGTGTCAGAGAATCAGAGAATGGTTTGAATTGGAAGCGACCTTAAAGATCATCCAGTTCCACTTGTCCTACCGTGGCGGGTGGAACTGGATGATCTTGATAAATCAGCTTGATAAATCATCCAACCCTGGGGCTGATAGTGAGTTGACAGCTTGTTTCTTCCATTTCTCTTCTATTTATTATTAGTATTTCTTTTTTCTTGGTTTATTTACCTATGAAACCTCATCCTCTGTTCTCAGTGTTTCACTCCTTGTTTTTTCAGTCTTCAGCAAATGTATCTTTTTTTTTGTTGCAGAAGAGAGGACATTTCTCTGTGTTGGTTGCAGGATGGGGAAGTGGAGCCTCAGAAATATCTTCAAGGTTACTCCTAATAGCATAGCTCATCTTTTTATGCCAGTGGAAGATATAACTTGTCTCACCTTTTAGCTCTGAGTACTCAGGGGGGCAGTTCAAATGTTCCATTAAAAACCCCATGGTCAGAGAGCAGGTTGTGACCCTCCCATCCTTCCACTAGCACTGAAGTGCCTCTCTGAGCAGCATCCAGAGTTACAGAAGTTATATGGTTCTCCATCACCAAACACACCTCCGGACAACGTCTGCCTTTTCCTTAGCTCCTTGTAGATGAAACCTTTGCTGCATATTGATATCTTTCTGTGCCCTCTGCTGAGTTTCTAGGCTGATGAATCATAGAATCACAGAATAACCAGGTTGGAAGAGACCCATCGGATCATCGAGTCCAACCATTCCTATCAAACACTAAACCATGCCCCTTAGCACCTCGTCCACCTGTGCTTTAAACACCTCCTGGGAAGGTGACTCAACCACCTCCCTGGGCAGCCTGTTCCAGTGCCCAATGACCCTTTCTGTAAAGAATTTTTTCCTAATGTCCAGCCTAAATCTCCCCTGGTGGAGCTTGAGGCCATTCCTTCTTGTCCTGTCGCTTGCGAGAAGAGGCCAGCACCCTCCTCTCCACAACCTCCTTTCAGGTAGTTGTAGGTCTCCCCTCTCTCAATGAGGTCTCCCCTCAGCCTCCTCTTCTCCAGGCTAAACACCCCCAGCTCTCTCAGCCGCTCCTCATAAGGCCTGTTCTCCAGCCCCTTCACCAGCTTCGTTGCTCTTCTCTGGACTCGCTCCAGAGCCTCAACATCCTTCTTGTGGTGAGGGGCCCAGAACTGAACACAGGATTCGAGGAGCAGTCTCACCAGTGCCGAGTACAGAGGGAGAAGAACCTCCCTGGACCTGCTGGTCACGCCGTTTCTGATCCAAGCCAAGATGCCATTGGCCTTCTTGGCCACCTGGGCACACTGCTGGCTCATGTTCAGTCGCTGTCACCCAACACCCCCAGGTCCCTCTCCTCCAGGCAGCTTTCTAGACAGACTTCTCCTAGTCTGTAGCTGCTCGGGGTTGTTGTGCCCCAAGTGCAGGACCCGGCATTTGGCCTTGTTAAACCTCCTGCCATTTGACTCTGCCCAGCAGTCCAGCCAGTTCAGATCCCTTTGCAGAGCCTCCCGACCCTCCAGCAGATCGACACTTCCACCCAGCTTAGTGTCGTCTGCAAACTTGCTAAGGGTGCACTCGATGCCTTCATCCAGGTCACTGATTAAGACATTGAAGAGGGCTGGACCCAGCACTGAGCCCTGGGGAACCCCACTTGTCACTGGCCTCCAGCTGGATTTCACACCATTTCCCACCACTCTCTGGGCCCGGCCAGCCAACCAGTTTTCCACCCAGGAGAGTGTGCGCCTGTCCAGGCCAGAGGCTGACAGTTTCCGAAGCAGAATGAGAGGAATGACAGAAGTTTGAGCCTGTCTTTGAGGCATATGTGGAGTGTCTGGAAAGAAAAACTAGCCTTTGCTTACTCTTGTGTTTGGAAAGAACATCTTGAACTGCCCTAGGTTTTTGCATCCGTGCTGGGATTAGATACACACTCAATGCCAAATACCAGACCAAGTGAGGATGCAGGGCATAAGTCCTCAGGACACCTTCCCAGAAGCCTGTATGTTTCTACTTTACTGATTGCTGTTGCTTTCTCAGAATCCAGCTGGGGCTGTGCTCAGAGACCTTAACAGGTCTCTCTTTGACAACTGCATTCCTGGCATCAGTACTTTCTTGTGAAACATCCCTTGGTGACTTGCAAAGTGGCGGCTGCGCCTCCTGGAGGCAACTCTTTGGGCTTTCCAGAGATTTCTAGTGCCTGAAGCTGGGTCAGGGTTGGACAGGTCCACCTGAGGAGTTGCTACAGTGGAAATCAAAGGACTGAAGTCCGAATCCCCCTGTTCAACAGAGAAGCTCTGCAGATCAAGGGCTCCCTGAAAACGTTGTTCCTCGGCTGGGATGCAGTGATCTCAGTGTCAATATTTGTGGAGTAGGAAGGGTCCTTGCCAGCTGCAGCATTTCCAGAAACAAGGCTCTGTGCGCAGGGCTGGGGCAGCTGCTCAGGGCTCAACCTGGGACACCTAGGGCTGAGGCAGCTGCAGGAACCTATGACCAGACCTGCCCTGTGAGGCTGGGAGAGGAAAAGGTGGGATGGCCTTGCTCACAACCATAATCTGCCCCTGTGAGGTCTGGGTGAGATTTATACTGTTTTTCAGAGAAGCAGAAAGCAAGTGTTTCTTTGATGCTGTGGTGTTTCTACTTCAGCAAAATGCATGAGTGAATTGGCTTTGATGTGGTGGCAAGGGAAAGATAGGAATCGTTGGACTTGATGATCCAGTGGGTCTTTTCCAACCTGGTGATTCTATGATTCTAAGGACCTGGGGGAAGAGTCCTGAGGTCTGCAAGGCAGTAATGCTGCTCCAGCAAGGTCACCATTGCCAAGTGACACTTCCTAGAGATGCGAGTTCATGGTGACATGAATCTCGCAGCCCCAAAAAGGGTGAGTGGGCAAGAAGCTGAGCTTTGATGTAATCATGCTGATGGCAGTCTCTAAGATTAATGCCACTGTCCTCAGGGGAGGACCAACCACCTCAGAAAGCATAGGCGAGGAGCTCAAACCTGACACAGTGCCAGGACCCTTCAGATGAGCGAGTAACAGACCTAGCACAGGTACAAGCTCAAGACTAGCTGTACCCATAGTATATAAGCTTGACCTCCTTCCCTTCTTCTTCTTCTTTGTAGTGTTTCAATTAAGTCGTAAATATGGGGATGATGTTCCCTTAAGTGGTATGTGCTTGGTATTGGTTTTGGAAAAAAAGATGCAAGAATACTTCCCAGTGTGGAAGATCTGACAGCCATGCTTCTTTTTGAAGGTGATTCACTTACTAGACTCTCTTTTCCCAAGTGCTTTTAACAAAGGCCAGTTCTATGACCCGGCTGGAAGCAAAAGCAAGAGCCACTGCAAGGGAAATGGGAACTGAGCAGGAACTAAGGGCTGCAAAGAGAATGAGTAATAAACCAGAGTGGAACCAAGCAGACCAAGAAAATCCTTGAACCAGGTAGTGAAGGCTGTGAGGGCTCTGGAATGCTGGCGATGCAGCCCTGAGGGGACCGTGGCTGGAGCAGGCTTGCTGTGGGACAGGACAGAAAGCAAGAAGAGAGCCTTGTGCTGCAGGCAGGGTAGCACTGGGATGAGTGCAGGGTCTGTAGGTTATGACCAAGGTGCATTGTCAGGGCTGTGTGTACACTTGGATGATTCCCAGGGGTGGAACAGCAAGGTGTTGAGATGCACTGGTGTGGGGAAGGGATGAAACAGTTCCCTTTCTCTTCCTGCAAATGAAAATTGGCCTTTGTGAGAATAAAGGACTGGCTGACCCATCCTCACCTTTAAAGGATCTCTACTTGCTGCCACCCTACCCCATACCCCTCCTTCCTTCAGAAACAGCCCTGGCACAGAGCACACACATTCTGCCACTCAGCAGACAGCCTGTCCTTTGACTTGGGGCTATTCAGGTGGGAAAACAGCCTTTCAGGGCTTTGTGATTTGTTCTACCCTTTCCTTTGTTGGGACATTTTACAGGAACCCAAAAGTAGCTGTTGTGAAAAGACAGCAGAGACTGTGTGGACCTTGGGTAACTTTTTTGAAGACCGTGAGACCTGCCAAACAGCCCGAGAGAAAGGATCTTACTGTGTTGATTTGTTTTCTTTGGTTTATGGGGGGAAAAAATATTTCACACATAATTAGAGCAGCCACAGAGAGATTGTAGTAAAGGCGCTTTACTGGAAATTTCAAGGGGCAGAACAAGGGAAACCTGTGTTAACACTAGCAACCAGCAGAAGGTCCTTGCCTGCAAAATGGTTGGGAAGGACAATGTAAAGTGTTCAATCTGCAAGAAAGAAACTGTTCAGGAGGGCAGCGTGTGCATCAGGGGCTGGGATTAAACTAAGTTACTGCGGGCTGTGATGCTCCCTGCTTCCCCAGGGCCCAGTCTCTGAGAGTGCTGCAGGCTGCCAACCTGGGTGGTCAGGTGTGGAGCGCAGGGGTAAGACACCCCTCCTATAAGGAAGGAGAGAAAGGACCAAGAACATGACTTAAACCTTTGGTATCAAGAACCTTAGTGTGTCCCTCAGCTAAATCCACCCGATTTCTGCCTTGTGTCAGTGGGTGAGACCAGTCAGGGCTTCTGCCTTGAAGACCTCTCCAATGCACTGCAAGAGCTCTTCTATCTACTGATCCCACTATGCAGAGAGCAGTAGTTCTTTTAATGCAGAAACTCCAAAGACAGACTCAAGTTGCACAACCTTGTCCATATTCTAGTGACAAGACCACCACAGACCTCTGGATGTTTCCATGAAACCACCACTGCGGACTCTGCACCCCGTAGATTTCTGAGTTCCCTAGTGGGCCTCTCTGTATGTGTGTATTTCTTTCCAAAAAGAGAATTGTGTGAGTTAGAAATAACTTTATTTAGGTGAGGGTTTGGTTTTTTCTTGCTGTAGTTGGAATTTTTGGATCCCTTGGGCTTAGTGAGATCACTGAAGATGAAGAACTTGAGTTTCCATTTTACTGTAGTTCGAAGGAAACTGATGCGAATAGAGGACTGATGTGTCCATAAGGCCCATATTACTACCTGACTGCACAGCACCTACTGTTTATCTCTCTGAGCAATCCACCTCCGCTGAGGTGTCACTTTGTCTTGTGACACAGCAAAGTACCATTATTCCTGCTTTAAAAGCAGAAAAGTGAAGTGCACAGCCTTGCCTAGGGCCATGTTAAAAATCTCTGCTTTACACATATTCAGCTGCCTGCAAATAAACCTACAGTGGCCTGATATGCTTGTTCCCAAGAGGGAGAAGCAGCATTTACACTCTCCTGCTTGCAAATCCTGCTCTTCCCTGTGAAAATGAAGAGCTCACTGCTGGCTGGTTTGTCTTCCTTATTGTTGCTGCTCGCTTCTTTTTTAAAGCTTACATCATTCTGTGGCCAGCGATGTCTTGGGTGTCTTACAAGAACTACTCTTTCCCAGGTTACCTGAGGGTAACACCAGAATTGAACAGCAGCTCTACAGAAGGCACGAATATACTGTGGCCATTTATTTCCTACTGTGCTTAGGAGATGAGTGAAGCATATTTGTGGTGGATGCTGTTAGACATTAGGGAGGAGCGTTACCCGGAGGTTAGCGTAGGGACTGGCAGTCAGGACTCCTGGGTTATATTCACAACAATGACACTGGCTTTGAAGGCAAAGTGACATGACCTGGTCTCCTCATCCTCAATAGGGGCATTGGTATATTTAGCTACTCCACAAGTTGGCTGGCAGTACCTGGATAATTCAGTAATTCAACAGCTGCTCAGTTCTTTATGTGTTGCCTCAGCTGCTGTACCACGTTGCTCTGGCTGTATGATGGTGTGTGGCTACAGGACACAAATTTGGGTGTGTTGAGCATGGAGGACTATGGAACTGAAACAAAGAACACAAGTCACTCAGCACTAGTTTCAAGTTGTGCCTATCTCTTTCTCTTGGGAGCTCATCTCCTTTTTTCCTCACCTCTTGCACTTCATGTCTTTCCCTACTCAAAATACCCTACTGGAATAATCCTCTGGCACTCCAGAAATTTCTGTCCTATCTCCAATGCAGAAGGACATTTCTCTATGCACATCCCTGACTCCCAGCCTGTGTCCTCTTTATCTTTACAGGTCCTCGCTTGGTGCTGCTTGTATGGAGGAGCTGAGGAGGCTACATTTGAAGGCTGTACTTGAATCAGCTGCTGGAGACAAGGATCATAGAATCATAGAATCATAGAATCATAGAATCATAGAATCATAGAATCATAGAATCATAGAATCATAGATGTTGAGGGGAAGAGAAGAAGGCAGAGAACCAAATCCCAGATAAAACCCAGACTGTGGCAAGGAGGAACGTGAGTGGAAAGATACTTGAGCTTAGGCATGCAGGACCTGCCTGGGAAACCCTGTCTGTCACAGATGAAGGAGTGATGCACTACTACTGCTGGGTCTGAGAAGGAAACTGAGGAGCATGGCCTGCATCTAGTCTCTGCTGGCTGAGGGGCATTGGGAATTAAGATTAAGTAGGTGAGTGTTTCTGCCCATTAGTCAGCTATTGCCTGAAACTTAGGTTGCAGATTAATTGGGAAGCAGTACCAGGTGGCAGAGAAGGCTCTGGGATGGTGTTTACAACACTCCTTGGTACAGGGCGAAGGTGGAGAAGAATAACCCTCTGTTAGCCATGAACAAGGTAAGCTGATTGGATTTTTCCATTTGCCCTGTGTGTGGCTCTCATCTTTGTCCCCTGACGCAAGCCTGCCCTGGAAAAGCCACTGCCTTGGTTGTCCCCGAACAGGCTTCTGTATTCAACACTGTTCAGCTTGTAGGGAGGAGGCTCAGGGGTGAGGAAGGACAGTGTGCATCCTCAGCAACCCATGAGACATTTGGGCGGCGTTGGGCTCTTTATTGCCACTCTTCCCTCATTTAAAGCCACACTGTTTACCTTCCAGTCTGGACGCAGATGTGGACATCTGGCAGGGCTTATGATACCCTCAGGGTAGGAGGCAAAAGATGCAGGAGGGACGCAGGGCTGATGGCAGAGTTGGCCGGATCGGCAGGGATTTTCTTTTGAAGTGTGTCTCTGGGCAGTGCTGTTCCATGCTCTCTCAGTTGCTGCAATTATGCTGCTCTCTTCCCTGCCAATTTTCCGTGTCCGTTAGTGCTGAGGCTGGTTTGTGACATTAGTTCTTTGCTGAGGTGGATGAAAAAGCTTCTGGCATATCTCCAGTTCAAGAAAACCAGTGGTCCAGAGCCTTTGCCACAGCCATGCATCTCGTGGTGCACCACAAGCAGAAGAGAGCGTGCACCAGATCAAAACAGGGAAGCACAAGTGATGGGAAAGGGAGGTCTAGAAACAGAATAGCCCAAAACATGCTCCCCACCCACTGCCTGGCCCAAAGCATGCTCTCTGCCCACTGCCTGAGCTTGGTGTTTCCCCGTGTCCCAGGGGTCCTTCCCACAGACCCCACAAACCACAGTACCACTCTCAGGTGGCACCTCTGCCTCCACAAAAATCTGGGGCAGTTATGTGGTCACTGCAGCAGCAGAAGTCTGGTAGTCCATAGCCATTAGCACACTCAGAGTAAGAGTCCATCCCATTCCCTGCTGTTTATTTGAGCAGATACCTAGAGCATCGCCTCGCCATTGCTGTCCCTGCCGAGTTCTTTCACTCTTGTCCTCCCCAACAGTCTCAAAACAAACTAAGGCACCTTAGTTTTATCTTGCTTGCGTAACTTGAACCAGAAAGGTGAGTTGAGCACAGGAGGAAAACTAACCCCTTGCTACAGGACAAGGAGTTACTCAAGGACTCCTTTGGAAACCCAGTTCTGAGCAGGAAGCTGATGTAAAAAACACTTAGCAAATGAATATAAGCACAAAATCAATTATTTCAAGTTCCCTCAAGCAGCACACCTTGAGAGAGTTGAAGGGAAACTTCTTCCCCAGGATTAAGATCAGAGAGCCAGGATTAGTAGCCAGCTGAGAGAGATATGGTGGATTGAAAATAAATGATCACTTTTCTATATAGTACAAGAGAGATGGCAGGAGAGATTTATAAGGCTGGATGAAGAAGAGGCTGGGCTGGTATAATAGCTTCTGGTTCTCTGGACAGCAATACATTTATCTCCCCCACCCAGACCTGAATTTCCCACAGAGCCTTGGTCTGTGTTGCAGACGGCTCCTGCTGAGGATATAAAGATGGAGAAAGAGGTTTCCTCTCTAGGCATGACCATGACCTGCAGGGGAATGAAGGAACTGGTTAATAAGAGCTGAGACCTCAACGGGACGCTTGACACAGCTCAGAGCAGACTGACCTCAGACACACTCAGACATAATTTTCTGTCCTGGGTGAGCGCTAGCACTGTCTTCTGAGAAGCTGCCAACCTGCTACCGTTGGAGACTCACAGATCTTAACTGCAGGGCCTGTGGCCACCTCTGTATTTCATTTCACACATTGGAGACCTCTGCATAAGCAACAGCACTCAGCAGAACCAAAAAAAAAAAAAAATGCCAGCAGAGAGAGAGCAGGAGTGAGAAAAAAGGAGATTTAAAGACTTGATCAGAGTTGCATTTCCTGGGTTGGCTGGAGAAGTGCTTGCCTGGCCAGATTTCTGTCTGGGATGAGGGGCTGGTGCTGCAGTAGGCAGCAGAGCTTGGACAAGGCTGTATTATTGCGCTCACAGGTGAAATTAAGGTGGCTCTTATCTGACCAGAGAACACCAAGCAGGGCAAAATCCCAGACTGCAGTGATGCGAATCTATGGGCTGAGTAGCTCTCTGGTCCACTGGGAGCCTCCTGCTTCCCCCGGTCCCAGCTCACTGGAGTGAGCTCAGGTTCTGGCTCGTTACTGCGCTGGAGCAGGCTGAAACTGCAGCACAGAATCCTGGATATCTAAAGCTGGGTTCCTCCCAGCACTTGTGATAACTCATTTAAAGCTACCTAGGATAATTGTGCTTTGCTGTGCTGCTGGCAGCACAGACATACCCAAGAACAGCCCCTTTGTAGAAGCTCCTGGAAAACTGACTCAACAGCTTTAAAGGATGGGACCAAAGCTGCATATGGTCTCTGGGCTGAAAAGCAGGAATCTCATTCCCTGTCCAGTACTTAACTTGCTACCCAAGCCATTTCAGGCTATTCAAATGCTCCTCTTTGAGGCCAAGGATTGCATTAGTGTCTCAATAGAAAAGCCTGCTGAGCTCTAATCAGGGATAGAAAGGGATTTTATGAGAGATGCCTTTTCTCTGGGCCTTGCTCCAGCTTCTAGACATTGTTCCAGCAACTGTTAATGAATCTTTCTAAAAACACTGGTGGGCCTGATGCAATAGACATCTTGAGCTGTTCTGGCTGGAGACTGGGTAATCCCTCTGTCTTCAGAGAAGTCTGTGACAGAAATTAAGGTGGTAGGGTACACTTCAGGGCTGTTCCATGAAAAGGGCCAAAGCTTCTGATGCACTTAAGCAGAACTTAAGAACGGGGGCTTAGGGCAGTTTCCTTAAACAGTGCCTATGTGGGTCAGGCAGCAGAGATATTATAGGAAAGTAAGAAGTGGCCCTGACACAGCAATCATGCTGGGGTGCAAGTCAGATCAGTGAGGATGCTCTGCCTGTTGGCCACGATTTTTTTGCAGGTCATGGATAAAGAGATCAGGAATTCAACATATGGTCTGCTCTTAGTGGTAGCATGGATAGCATTGCAACCTTCAAGTAAAAAAAGAGACCTGTGTTTAATTTAAAGCGGTTTGTTGAGGCATTGAGCAATTTGCATAACTCTGAGATTTGAGAAGAGGCAGTTCTGGTCATCTTGTCCTGGCTGCCAGTGCCTTGGAGCTGATGACCACAGGTATCTGGCAGGGAGCAGTGACTCAGGACCTGGACTTCTGGAAGAACTGGAAGTTCTGCAGCTCTCCACGCACAGAGAACCCTTGTTTAGTGAGGCTCAGAGAGGGCCCTTCACACTCCCTAGATTGGTTGGACAGCTGCTTTCTCCCTGTCACCCCCCCTAAATCAACAGGCTCCCGTGGCTGCTACTTTTGTGTTTTTCCCAGCAGAACTCAACAGATATCTGTTGATAAATCATTTAACTGAACCAAGCACGAGTTAAACTGTTATCTGGAGTTAAACTGTTGTCTGTGTGGTCTGAGTGCAGCCTTGCACCTGGCCAGTGCAGAGAATCTGGCTACAACTACCCACCACATCTCATGAAGACACGGCTGGTCCTCACGTGTTAGCAAAGCTGAAAATTTTTGGAGGTAGTGGAGGTGTAAGGACTTCTGCTTTCTAGTCCCAGCCCATGCTACTGTGCACACACTGGGTTCTTCAGAGACAAGGGCAGGTTTGCCGATGGGATTGGGAGATGCTGTGACTCCTGACTGTTCTTAGTATCCTCCCCAGCTTGTCTATGAATGACTGCACCACTCTAACCATGGGTTTCCATGCTGGAAAAGATTAACACCTGGAACTTAATTGTCACCAAATGAAAAATCATCCATAATCGATGCTGAGGATTGGTATGAGTCAGACTGCAAGTTGCATTGAGTGCATAGTACTTGATGGGAGATAGAATTTGGAGTGCTGCCACTTCATGAGTTACCTCCACCCTGGAAAGGGGAAGGGTGCTCTTTGTAATACAGTGTTGACCTGTAACAATTTCCTTCAGTTCCTGGCATTGCTTCTGAGGCTATATTGTGACCTCTGGCAAGTCTTGTCCCCTTAGTAACTGAATTTCCTATTACAAAAGAGAAGTGTCATGACTGCCCTAACAGAGGGATGTGATGATAATGCCCTTGAAGAGCAGAGCAATCAAGTAGCCTGATGGGTGGTAGCCACAGGAGTAATGAAAATTGAGAATGGATGAAGCACTGACGACCTACTGCCTAGTAAAGACAAAAGGGGAACCAGCAGTGGAAAACTGGTTGGCTGGCCGGGCCCAGAGAGTGGTGGGAAATGGTGTGAAATCCAGCTGGAGGCCAGTGACAAGTGGGGTTCCCCAGGGCTCAGTGCTGGGTCCAGCCCTGTTCAATGTCTTCATCAATGATCTGGATGAAGGCATCGAGTGCACCCTCAGCAAGTTTGCAGACGACACTAAGCTGGGTGGAAGTGTCGATCTGCTGGAGGGTCGGGAGTCTCTGCAAAGGGATCTGAACAGGCTGGACCGCTGGGCTGAGTCCAATGGCATGAGGTTTAACAAGGCCAAATGCCGGGTCCTGCACTTGGGGCACAACAACCCTGTGCAGCTACAGACTAGGAGAAGTCTGTCTAGAAAGCTGCCTGGAGGAGAGGGACCTGGGGGTGTTGGTTGACAGCGACTGAACATGAGCCAGCAGTGGCCCAGGTGGCCAAGAAGGCCAATGGCATCTTGGCTTGGATCAGAAACGGTGTGGCCAGCAGGTCCAGGGAGGTTATTGTCCCTCTGTACTCGGCACTGGTGAGACCGCTCCTCGAATCCTGTGTTCAGTTCTGGGCCCCTCACCACAAGAAGGATGTTGAGGCTCTGGAGCGAGTGCAGAGAAGAGCAACGAAGCTGGTGAAGGGGCTGGAGAACAGGCCTTATGAGGAGTGGCTGAGAGAGCTGGGGGTGTTTAGCCTCGAGAAGAGGAGGCTGAGGGGAGACCTCATTGCTCTCTACAACTACCTGAAAGGAGTTTGTGGAGAGGAGGGTGCTGGCCTCTTCTCCCAAGTGACAGGGGACAGGACAAGAGGGAATGGCCTCAAGCTCTGCCAGGGGAGGTTCAGGCTGGACATTATGAAAAAAATTTTCACAGAAAGGGTCATTGGGCACTGGAACAGGCTGCCCAGGGAGGTGGACTCAATGATCCGGTGGGTCTCTTCCAACCTGGTTATTCTATGATTCTACGATTCTATAATAATTTATCACTTGTGCAGCAATGCAACACATCACCTTTCCCCTCCCCTGTCCCAGACAGCAGGGACATATTTTGCTCGGTGTCTTGGTGTGTCAGAGCAGGATGACTTCCACAGGCCCCAGGACTCCTTGGTGGGTGCAGGGGCAACAAAGGAGTTGTTACAGCATTACTCACAGGGTAACCATGAAGCTAAATGTTCTGGATTGTGCTTATTTGAGTAAAGGACAGTGACATTTCCAGAAACTCCTTTGGAATTAGATGATCTCTCATCTCACTTAAAAGACAGCCTGTAGGTCCTGTTTCTGGGTGGAAGAAATGGCCATAAATACCGAGCCAAGAGAGCTGATCCAGAACATTAAAACTCCAAAAACCCCTCTAAGGACGTGAAGGCAAGGAACTAGTGTGGCTGCATTCACTACTGCGATTACCTGCAAACAAACGCAGTAGCTCTGACTCATGAGCTTATGGAGGAGAATTACAAAGAGATCTGTATTCCCAATTACTCCCCAGACTAGAGGGCAGGAGCTGGGAGATAATGGACAGATCAGATTCAGAGGCAGAGGAAAGCTGTTTCTCTTCCTCTGCATGGCTGCACAAAGCCCGCAAACATGGGATCTGAATTCTCTTATCTCTTACATAGCATCAGCTTAAGAAAATATGGGCATGCCTCTTCTGCTGATATTCACACACGTGTGCTGTCTTGGCATGCTTTTTGATACCAGGACGAGTCTTAACTCGGGTAGTGATCCATGCCACCCTGCAAACAAGGCTTAAGGCACTTGCTGCTGCTGGCTTAGGGGACATGGTCTGAGCGCTGATCCCAAAAACCATTCTGAAGCTTCTCAGCTGCTGAGCTGGAGAAACGTTTTATGAGTCAAGGCAAATTAAATTTGGTTTGACATAATTTCCTTCAGTTTCTCTCCTGCTTGTTGACAGAAAGGAAATGCTCCTCACATGCCAGCTGGTGACACTGCTTCATTATAAATTGCTCACCTCCCGTTTTTAAGTCATGACTGCAAAATACACAGACAGCTCTCAGGTCAGCCAGTCTGTCCTCTCTGGGGCATCTGTAGGCACTTGGGTTGGAGTTTGGTAAGAGTTTCCTGTAGATTGAAGTCCTTTGCCTGTAGACAGGCTTGGAAATTTTGGGACTGTTCAAGCAACCCCCGCATCGTCCTCCCTGGGTACCACATCAGAATAGGGTGAGACACAGACCCCTTTCTGGTCTCACTTTTGAAAAGACCAGGTCACTTGGGCCTCGTCTCCCCTGCACCCTCCCTGCTCTCCTTGCAATGTCTGTGACCCCTGAGGCCCGTGCCCTCCGAAAGCATCACGCTCCCCACAGCCCCGTGTTAAATACCGCAGCACGGGAGTGTGTGTGCAGGGTGTCTACAAAGCTCCTCTTGAGAGGAGGAGGGATTGAAGCAAGCGCTCACTGGTACTTTTCCATCCTCCTCCTCCTCCTCGCGGGCTGCTGACTGCTTTGATGGGAGCTGTTTGTAAGGCTGCAGCCAAGAATTGTCCTGTGAGGAGCCCAGACGTCCTTTGACAGGAACCACCTTTGTGGTGGCGGCAGCAGTGTTTTCTCCAGCCTCATAGTCACCTGCTTTATTTTCATTTCTCTCTCCTGGCTAGGCAGGGGAGGGAAGGCTGCCAGCAAGGCGGTGGGGATGGAGATGTCAACTTCATGAGAAGAGGCAGGAATTTAGCAGCCCCTGGGCAAACCCAGCACTTCTGAGAGGCTGGCTGCCATTTTTGAACCTTTGTGGATTCCAGCCCTTCCACCAAGAGTTTAACTCCTCCAGTGCTGGGCTAGCATAGCCACAGGTAATTGTGGTCTTCTCTGTCCCAAAAGACACCCGATCCGCTTTCTTGATGCTTGTGTTGCGAGATTTAGAAAGGTGGTGAATGTAGAAGAAAGTTGGGAAGTTCCCCAAGAACAGGGACAAGCACTGTCTTATTTTTGGGCCTTTCCTGAGGGATCCAACCGGTTTTGGTCTGTGTTTGGGCAGCATTCACAAACAATATGTGTATTTGATCAGCTGTGTTTTATTTCATAATGGGAATCTCCAGTGCTGTGAAAATAACAGAGGTAAATTATAAATTACCTGTCAAGTCAGAATTGAAAAGAGATCCTGAGAAACCACTTTAGCCATGAGATTGGAAAATTTTTAGCCAAGTCCTAAAGCCCTTGGTGACATTATAGGTGCGTGTGCCAATGTTTATGAAAATCAGTATAAAATCCTGTGTGACAAAGTTTGCAGCATCGCATTGTAGACATTTCACAAGGCAACAAGCACTTCAAGGAGGGAAGAGGGAGGATGTTACCTAGCTCTTCAGCTAACTTCAGTGCATCCGTTAATTGCAATTGAGTCATGAGGCTTTGCACAGCCCAGCTCCAGTGTAGGGTACAGAGCATGGCATATGGATGGCCACCACTTCAAGGCTTTACTCCCTCCTTTGAGGTTCCCATCATGACTGAGATGATAGTTTCTTGTCCTTGTGTGAGGATGGAGAATGTCTGAGAAGAAGAGCTGAAATCTGTGCTCAACTTTGCCCCGATCCTCCATATTATCCTCGGTACATCCCTCATGTCAAATTTTGCAATGGCTTTTAGCACAGACACCATCATAACCTCTGCATTTATATGATGAAGCAGGAGAGAGAGCCAGGACCAGAGTGCCACAAGTGAGCCACATTTCCTGGAGAAGAACAAACAAACCAAACCACCACTGTCTCATTTTGCCAGGGCATGCCGACACCAGCTTATGCACACACCACAAATGGCAATAAACAACATGTCCTCTTTTCCTTACAGGAAAAAAACAGTCAAAATCAGTCCTGGATGAAAAAAAAACCATCATGAACAGCATGGCATTTTTTATTTGTTCTGATTTGTTGTTTTGTTTGGTTTTGTTTTAAAAAAAAACATTGTGATGTTTCTTTGAGTGGACAACAGAAAACCATCCGAGAAAAGCAGAGTTCAGCCCAGCTCCCTGGTTCCCTTTGTCAGCATCCCCATGAACCCATCCCCTCCACTTGCCATATCCTGCATCTACCTGTGTCTGTAAGTCACTTCTTCTCCATCTCCATTTTCACCCTTTTTGCAGCTCTGAACACTGTGTGATCTATGGCTCCAGCCAGGGAACAAGTAAGGACCTGTTTGTGCTCTGACTGGAGCCAAGGCTGTGCGTAAAGTGATTGAAAACAAAAATTAAAATTGAAAAGGAGCTTGGGGCGAGGCAGCCAAAGCAAACACATGTAGCAAACACGGGGTGGGGGGGGGGGGTGGGGGGAGAAGAAAGGCTTGTAAAATCCCTAAACTGGGTAGCTTTTCAGTGTTGTGATGGACATCAGGGAGAGAAATCTAGTCTGGTTTTGCTCCCAGGGGTCTGTTCTGCCAGGCTCACCAGGACGAGGTCTGATTACAGCACAGCAGGTACCAGGTCTCATTGCTCCAGAGACGTTTTGGAGAGTGAAGCTAATCTGAGTAGCAGCCAGGGGATGGTCTAGCTCTGGGCGGTGCTGTGGGAGCAAAGAACATCTTGCCTTTCCCTCAGGCTGTTTTATTGCAGCCCCCCCCTCAACTTGCCATTACTCCCTGTCTCCCAGATAAGAGCTGTCACATCCCCAGTGCAGCACCCAGTTTCTCACCAGCTTCTTTGTCTAAACCTGCCTGGAGAAGAGGAGCCATTTAGGATGGAGTTGATGGGGGCATCTGTTCAGCATCCTGCCACCCCTACCACAAACGCTGGCATAGGAGCAGGTCCTGAGCGTGTTCTTCTATGTGTTTGTAAGGTGCTGGAGAGTCAACTCAGCCAGCCTGTGGCTAATTTGCGTGCCGCGTCTTTCATTTACCTGGCAGCTACATTCAGTGATTGGCCACTAGAGTCCAGCCCCTGGATTGCATGAGGCATGTTTTCAAAAACTGGACAACAATAATAGCAATAATAACATGCTTCTCCTTAGACATCTCCTTCACACATAGGCCTTTGTGCTAGCATGTATACTGTCATTGGACTTGCAAATATTTTTGCAAGCTCCCAATGGCTGGAGGATTGTTTGTATGCAATGAATATGACCCTAAATCACAGCAAATAGACCTTGGTGCCTTCTGGTGGGGAATAGTTGTCTACTGCAGAGCCAGCATAAGTACTTGAGAGAAGATCATAGCTTTTCTCTAGAGCAGTAGTCCCTCTCTGCTTTCACATGAGCTATGGCCAAAAGCCATTACAATTTGGTAGTGTTTTTGGTTGCCCGATTTGAGGAATTCCGGTTTTGGTTCCAGTGACCGCGTGCTTAAAAGCCCAGCAACCAAGGGGTTTTGCATTGCTTGGCTTGGTGATTCGGCAAAAGGATTAAGGTCACCCTACATGCTCCAGAGTTTTCCCTGTGCTTCTGCCAGGAATTTCAGCTTGCCTTTGAGCATATTGATCAAGAAGAAGTTTCTGTCCCACTTCTACTCAGACTGGACTGAGGAGCAGAGGCTATGTAACCCACCTTTATCAATCCAGCTCTTCCATTGGAGCTAAGAGTGTCTCCAGCTACTTGATATACAGGGAAGAAATTTCAGATTTCCTTAGCAAATCAGCTTCATAGTGATTATAGACTCTGGAAATGTGTTCATACATGCCTGTGAGTAACTGTAAGTGAGGTGTGAAATGGTTGTGAAATGCAAATCAGCCATGCTCCTGTGACTAAGCGGAGCCACAATGGTTTCCCCCAGCTGCAGATCTGATCTTTAGGAAACATTTAACATATTATAGAAAGCAAGAAAGTGAGCTTCCATCAAGAAATAAAACCCAAAGGAATTGTATGCCCAAATCTGAGGTTACTCTGCATCCTTGCATTCAGGAAAACGGAGCTGGTGGTGGCTTGGACCTATTTTATGAAGAAGGTGATGTCTCTGTTGTGTTGTAATGAGAACCATGCACTCTCCTGTGTAAATATCCATCACGTAAAATAATATGGACTCTAGCATCACTTGGGAAGAACTGAAATTGTTAGAATAAAAGATCAGCATGGTATTCAAGCCTCTCTGCATAAACATACAGGCTCCCTTGGGGAATTTCTTTGGCAGATGGATTCTTAAAGATAAAAATCATGTTTCCAAAAGAAAGTTTTTTTGTAGCTTTCAACCTTATTAATCTTCGAAAAACCTGGTGATACTATTTATTTACTTGTGGCTCTCTCCTTTTCTCTTACCTCTACATCTAGCTCAGCTTCTCATATTACCTATTCAGATAGAGGGAATGCACCTAATCAGCAGAAGACAGTGATGAGATTAAGAAGAAAGGATGTTATTTTGGGTTAAGATCTGATATGTCTCACAATAAAATCCAGGACACCAATAGGAATGATTCCTACTGAGCTTTCTGCAAGCCCTGAGAGGAAGATGCCCCTTCCTCCCAACCTTGGCTGTTGTTGTGGAGCTGTTAGGTATTCCTGGAAACACCCTGCAGCTTTGGAAACCTGCAGCACTGCAAAGAGCTATTTGCATTTCAGTTTCAAGATCTGGGGAAAAGAGGAAAAGAAAAGGCAATTTTACTGTTGGAATATTCCACCTCTTCACTTTCATGTGGTTTGTCACATGATAAGAGATTTAAATTTTTACACGTCCAGCTAGCAGCAGGCAAGGAGTGTTTTGCCGATGCCCACGGCATCTGCCTTTTAAAACTGCTGGTGAATATACTTTTTTGTATCTAATCACTGAAGAAACAAAGACCTGTTCGCTCCACTGTAGGGAAACCCATGTTTGTGTTCATTTTCCATTTTGCACTTGTTGATAATGAACCAGGTGCAAATGCATTTCAGGCGCAGAAAGCAAGGGCTGTCTACGTCAGTTTAATGCTTTCTCAGAAGTGGGGTCATGGGAAGAAGGTGTCACTTCCCCAGGCTTTTGTGGATATAGAGAATTCAGCTGCAGTTACAAGGGCTGTAGCCCTGCTGCCTGGTTGCTGTTATGGTCTCTACTGCAACAATTTGCATGAAAAGAGGAAAGGAGAATAAAGAAAAGCCCAAGGGAACATAATCTAAGTGCAAGAACTGAAAATGTTAATGCAGGCCAAGAAAGACTTTTCTCCTGCTGAAAATGTGTTGTGCTCGCTCTGGAGCAGTGAGCTGGCAGAGGGGCTGAAGCCGCGTCGGCATCACTGAGCCTCCCTGAATGGTTCTTTTCAGCCTGCAGTTTGTGAAGAAAAGCAGGAAGGAGCCAAAACCAGGGCGGAGGAACATATAAATACTATGTGTAAGCAATGATGTTTTTTATTTGGAAGCAGACCCGTATAGTTAAGGCTCACCTTGGATAACTCGTAGCGGGGGTGGAAGAGCTCCTCCCATCTCCACCCGCTCCTGAAAAGTGATTTTTACAAGGTTTTGCGTATTTGCTGGGTTATGGGACCTGCTTGTGCAGTGCAGAAATACAACTCAGGAATGCTGCCAGCAGCTCCCAGCACACCCAGGTGCTGTGATGGGTTTTGTCATCTCTAGATGTGACGAACACCTCCTGTGCTCCCGCCTTCCCACGGGTGAAGCTTCCAGGGAATATTAATGAAATATATGATGTGTGACTCATGTGCAGGACAGCAAGAGCACCCAGCCAGGCACCTAACACTGTCACAGAAATAATGTCTTGTCAAGTGTGGCTTTGCTGTGGGTCTCTGTTGGAGACCTGTTCTAGCCTTGCAAGAGGAACAGTTTAATCTGTTGTCACATGCAGAGAGTATGACTTGGGTAGACACAAATAAAAAATGATGGCCCTTCAACCTCCACTGCACCTCCAGATATTTTCTCGGCATTTCTTTCCAGAAAAATGAAGACCAGAGTGCTTAAGTACAAAATACACTGTTTTATATATTTATACAGTATTTTCATACTCAAGCTAAGTGCTCCACAGAAAGTTAGAGGGAAGTGTGCAGGAATAAGGCAAACACAATAAGTGCCCTGTGTTCAGCTATAGCTGCCTTGTAACAGTGGCATTGTGTGGTGGAGGAGCGGTGAAAGTGAGCTGCAACGTTTCCCTGCTGCCTCCTAGCTCCAAAATCCCACAGAGCTTTACCATGTCTAGTGTGGGGCTGCTTTGCATGCAACTGCACAGCTGTCCTGCACAGGGGAACAGGATGGGAAAGGAGTGGGAAAAGCCAGCAGGGCTGGCATATTCACAAGGATTAGGGTTTGTGGTTGTTTTTTTTTTAACTTTCCCCCTGTGGAAATGTCCATTCCTGTTTCATTTGGGATGACCGGTATCTTTAAAAAAAAAAAAAAGCCTTGGAAAGTCAAGAATAGAAGAAACATTTTTCACATGAAGTCAATTTTTTGGGCTTGTCTTCCTGTGACAAATACCCAGAGCTGGTGAAAGCAAATGAAAGATTTTTCTTATTTCTAGATTTTCTTGTCTGGACCAAGAACTATGCCTTAGTGTGGACATTTGCAGTCAGGTGGTGTGGGTGGCTGACCCTTGGCCCTATAGAGACTACCTCCTTCAGCAAGGCAAAAGGGTGAAAATAACAGAAAAAAACTTTGGAGCGGGCTCATATTATGCACTAGCAGATGGATGAAAGGGAATAAACAGAAGCTGTTTGCTTTCCCTCACTAGGAGAGACTAGCTGGGCAGGCAGGAAGGACAGGACGGGAAGGACAGACAGGAAGGCTGGCAGATGGTCAGTCTTGTGGAGGGGATCGAGTGTCTTGTGCAAAGGCGGCTGGAGGGGCTGTGTCAGGAACAGGATGGAGTTCCTGGTTTGCTCAGGAAGTGTGTGTTGTGCGTCCTCTTCTCTTTTTCCTGTGCTTCAGTGACATGTCCTGTTTATGATGCCAGCAGCTAAGGGATTTCACTCATCCTCCTGAAGCTGCTCCTTGCTTCACTGTGGGACAGAGATCCTCAGAGGGGAACGTAGAGCACTGGTGTTTCTTGCTATAGAAGAGGGAGGAAGAGCTCTGGTCACTGGGAGAAGAATTGCTGGGCCCTCCTGAAATAAGACATGAGTTGTATCTTACTCACACTCTGGTCCAAACTCTGACCTCAGCTACCCCATGAAAGAAATATCTTCCTCCCCGCAAAAGCACCATGTAGTTTTATGAAGACCATGTTGCTCCTCTCCTGCTTTTCCATCTGCTATGGACCATGGATCTTCCAGAAGATGAAGACTTACTATGCGTCTCCATCCCCTACTTTCAGAAGACCTTTGCCCTTCCCCAGTTTTCATTCCAGCTCCTCACTGCCCCAGCATTTCCATGATGACCTGCTGGCAAGGGACCACCTCACGTATTCCTGAGATGGATGGCTGAACTTGCACAGCAAGGAAATAAGATGACCTCTAAAAAAAACAACCTTTGAGAGCTGTGCTCAGTGTAAAACCATTCATAGAATCATAGAATCACCAGGTTGGAAAAGACCCATCGGATCATCGATTCACTTGCGTCTTCTTCTATCCCATTGCCCTCTCATTTGGCTGGTTAACAGGGGTTTCCGCTCCCAGGAAAGCAGGACAGTGCCAGAAGGCAGCAGGAGGCTCAATTGTTTTCCTTTGGCTTTCCTCAGTGCATGTTACAGCTGTGTGAGAGCATGTAAAGCTGCTTTGCCCAACAGAGCTGGTGGGTTTGGCTCTTCCTGCCAGTAACACCTACGCAAAAAGTGTTAGAGTGTCACAGAGAGAAATGCTGACTTCTGGAGCCAAGTGGATGGAATGGGGATAAAAGCTATAGAAACATCTGTATCGGCATGGAGTCTTACCAGTAAAAACAATTTAATCCAGTAGTACCCACATTTCCCTCAGGCCTTTCATAAGGAGAAATTGCCTGCTGGGATGTGTAGTTCCTTTGAGCTGCAAATGTCCAAACAAGCCCAAGGGGGAGGAACCTGTGAAATTTCATCTGAAGAGCTGTCACCCTGTGATGCTTTAGTTATGAGATAGGATCATGTTTAATTCACCACATCCGAATTGTTGCATCATTTTTTCCCCCTGAAAACAGAAGGAAAATCCTGGGTTTTTCTTGTTGTCTCCTTCCCTGTTGCCTTTGCTTTGGGATGATAGTCTGCTGCCCTGTGTCACCACCTGAGAACCTTCCAGTGCAGGAGCATCCCTGGTGCAGGTTCTTTCTCTGTGTCCCATGTTTCTGCCTGTGTGTGTGTGGATCACAGACCACCCTGGTGCACTGGCAGTGACTCGATGGAACCCACTGCTGGATGCAACCAGGAGCAGTCCAGAGCCAGCAGCAGCTTCTGACCAACCCCAAGGCACGGCTGGAGCGTGCAACAGCAGTGAAACCCATCATGCCCAGCTGGGATATGCAGGCAGGTCTGGGGCTGTTACCCATTTAAGTATTCTATACCATGCTGGTCAGATCACCTCAGTGTGAAAATTATTCAGAGAGTTTTATAGCATTTTTCGAGTAAACATCCAGCATAGACTATTTTCATTACTTTCCCAGCCTCCTGTAAAATTTGTCAGCAGAGTGCTTGGGGAACTAATTAAGGCACCCTGTGTGCCTGGGATGGAGAGTTCTGTAACAAGAAAGGTTCTTCTGCCCCTCACCACCAGCAGAGCTGTGGGACTTGGGAGGTTCCCCTGCCCCTTTGGCAAGGCAGGAGCTTGGAGGAATATTGGCTTTGAGAAATTCTCTAGGGCAGGCATTGCCAGCCTCCATGAGCCTGGGGCTATATATTAAAATATATCAATACCAGTGAGGCTAAGAGGGCTAGAAGCCTTCATGGGTGATGGGAGTCAGGCAGGAACTCCCCTGGGACGAAGGTGAAACTGTCCCAGGAAGAAACTTCAGTTCTGTCACCTCCTCCCGGCCTTCAAAGAGAGCATTTCATCTCAGTGTGTGTCCCACCGAGTGTGCGGTTGTGCGGCTGGGTTTATGGAGGGTGAAATCATTAACACGCCAGGAGCATGAATGCCCCACTTCTGTGGGAGCAGCCGGGCAGGTTCGGAGGGGCCAAGGTGCGAGTAAGCCAGCTGAGACCTGAAAGGGCTCAAACATCCCCCAGCACATCAGGGCAGCTCTTGTTCAAATGAAAGTTTTAAAATGTTTTACATGATGTTGGAAAACACCCATTAATTAGCAATGCCTATTTCTCCCAGGTTTATGGGGCTGAGATGCAGTCTCAGGCGCTTCCCTTTCATTTCTCCCATGAACCCTTTCTTTTTGGAAGTGCTTTCCTTGTTGTCAAAATCACTAAAGGGGCTCAATGTGGGAATAAAATCTTGTGTAGTGGTTGCTATCCTTGCCACGTTGGGAGATGCTCCAGAAACCCGCTTGGTGCACTGGGGCCTGTGCTAATCTCACTAGCTGCCTTTGCAGTCAGCCAAAAGGATAGTGTCTGATTCCTCCACTGCACAGCTCCCAGGATCTGCAGGTCTAAGGCAGTGATGACAAAGGCAGAGGAGTTCCATCCCATGGCTGTCTGCAGACTGGATCAGATCCTCACTGCATCCTTTTTCACGCCAGCCAGCAGAACATTCCCAGAGCCATAGACTCTCAGTCTCTCCTTTATCTGGAAAGCTTTGTGTTTTGTTATTGATCAGAACCAAATCACATTTCTAAAGATGCGAGTCTTCAGCAAAAGCCTCAGAAAAGCTCTAGCAGGAACACAGTGGATGAAAAGAGAATGGCTCTCAAAAGCTCTTCTGTTTCATACATGCTTTTCTTTGCTGCTCAGAGTCAGCATTTAGCCTTACACTTTTGCTTTTCCTAGCCCAGACAGGAGAGTGGAAGAACTGGTGTTCTCCAGTATTTAGTAACTAATGTGACTAAAGAATAAAAACAGTGATTCATACATTTATTTCTGATCTTGAGACCTCTGTTTGAATTGTTGCTATTTGCAGGTGATGGAACATTGTTTTTGGGTGAAAATATTTGCAAACCCTCATCTTCTTTAAGCCTTACTGTTCATCTGCTCACACAGGTGCTATTTTTTGTTGTTGCTCTTTTAAACTAATTTCCTGTTCTCCATTTAGACAGGAAAAGAAACCCAGCATTCTCAAGAACAAAACCAAACCAAAATCAAAACCTGGTGCAGTTCAGCTCCTGAATGGCACAGTGTAAGGAGCAAACTGAAAATAGCCATCAGGCACTTCTTGTCCTAAAATCACTGAAAAGATGTTCATTGGTAAGCGCTCTAGAGTAGAAATATTCTCAAAGAAGTTGGGGTCACTTTACTAGCAAAGTGAAGAAAAGTACGTGCCCTGACAAATAACAGCTCAAAGACAAGACAGCTGCTCCTGTGGGAATTCCACAAAAAAACCCAGACTCTAAACTTTTCTGATAGAGAGATACTCCAATGATCAAATGGCATTTCTGCCATGACCAGTATCTTTGCCTTCTTCAGCAGCATTTAACCTTCACCTCTGGTGTAACCATGAGAACCTAATCCCCAACTCTGATGTAACCCTGTTAACATACTTTTTAGGTTACCTAGGTTTAAAAAAAAAAGAAATATTGAACCGTGGCAGCTTCAAATGTTTTTTTCCATTAAAGCAGCTTGGTGCAGTAATTTCCCTTCTGTCTCACCCTTTGGAGCTCTGCCTTCATCCATATTTAGGTTCAGGATGTCAAAAAGTTTGAGCCCAAATGGTCTGGGAGTAAACAGGGCTAAGAGAAATACCTCTGGACAATGCCTTTATATTTAAAGAGTAACTATATACATACAGTCTGTACAGGCTGTTAATGAGGTCTTTGACAACACAAATCAATTCAGTCACCGAGCTCGAGAACACATTCGCTTAGTAGTCATCTTTTTGACACCTCTGAGATTAATCCTGCTAGGACGGGCTACATGGGAGCTACAGCTTGTGTAAAAGAGGGCAGAGACCTTAGCCAGATTAACCACAAACCCACTGGGATGGGTGGCTTAGAAACAGGGCTCTTAAGGAAGAGCAGATTTGTTCCAACTTCTTTCAACGTCACCAGATTATTATTGTCATCGGCTGACATGGGTGTTTCAGTCTGGGTGGGAAAAAGAAAGATCAGATTTATTGAATCCTTTTGTCTTCTCTGATTTTACGGTTGTGCTTTTGTTCCCGTCTCTCTCGTTGGTATTTCCTTGGCAGCTTATAAGGGATTTCTTTTTTTGAATGATTGAGGTCATTTTGCGCCAAAGGAGAAAGGAGAGACAACCATTCTGAAAAGCTCAGGAAATGTGACATCACCCAAAATGCAGACCCAGCTTTTTGGCAGCCAGGTGGTAAAATGAAATATTCTCAGCCACCTCAGTATCTCCACTGCAAGGAAATTAGAAGCAGAAACTTGGGATGACAGCCCTTGGCAGCTCTATTCAGCTTTGGGTTGGGACGCTAAAAAATGCCAGCTTGGTAAGGCTGCTAGAAAGAATAATAAAAGGGCCTAAATTTTTGCCAGTATTGTGGATTTCTGCTTCACCGCTGAGCAGAAGCTGTGAGTGGTGACTCACACATCACTTGACACAGTCTGGCACTTCGGGTAGATCATCGACCCAGGGAATCACAGAGCTGCCGTTATCCCAGCCAACCCACCGCCTCATCTCTGCAGCTCTGGCATGTACTAGCATCCAGAGGGGCAGGGGAAACTAGCAGAAAATGGGTATTTTATCCACATTCAGACAGGCTGCAGAGCATGGGAGCTAACACACATCTAACAGTGAAGGCCACAGTTAGGCTAATTTTTGAAAGAGCGTGTTTCCGTTCCGGTGCCGGGCACAGGCACAGGATTGTTGCAGAGCTTAACATTTTGGGAAAGCAAAATGTTGGCAGAAGCCTTGCAGTGGGACAGGGGGCTGCTAGGGTTTTGCAAGGCAGAGCTTTGTCTCCAAAGATGTGTCTCTCCTCATTGAGAGGAGGAATTATTTCTGCCTCTGCAGGATTTGCCAGGTGACATATTGTGGACTGAGTGTATGCAGGGAGGTCTGGTGGAAAAGCCTCCAGTTCTGGTACTGAAACCTTTGCCTCTGTGCAGGAGGCTGAGGGGAGACCTCATTGCTCTCTACAACTACCTGAAAGGAGGTTGTGGAGAGGAGGGAGCTGGCCTCTTCTCCCAAGTGACAGGGGACAGGACAGAATCACAGAATCACAGAATAACCAGGTTGGAAGAGACCTACCGGATCATCGAGTCCAACCATTCCTATCAAACACTAAACCATATCCCTCAGCACCTCGTCCACCCATGCCTTAAACACCTCCAGGGAAGGTGACTCAACCACCTCCCTGGGCAGACCGTTCCATTGCCTAATGACCCTTTCAGTGAAGAATTTTTTCCTAATGTCCAGCCTAAACCTCCCTTGGCCGAGCTTGAGGCCATTCCCTCTTGTCCTGTCCCTTGTCACTTGGGAAAAGAGGCCAGCACCCTCCTCTCTGCAACCTCCTTTCAGGTAGTTGTAGAGAGCAATGAGGTCACCCCTCAGCCTCCTCTTCTCCAGGCTAAACAACCCAATCTCTCTCAACCGCTCCTCATAAGGCCTGTTCTCCAGCCCCGTCATCACCAGCTTTGTTGCTCTTCTCTGGACTCACTCCAGAGCCTCAACATCCTTCTTGTGGTGAGGGCCCAGAACTGAACACAGGATTCCAGGAGCGGTCTCACCAGTGCCGAGTACAGAGGGAGAATAACCTCCCTGGACCTGCTGGTCACACCGTTTCTGATCCAAGCCAAGATGCCATTGGCCTTCTTGGCCACCTGGGCCACTGCTGGCTCATGTTCAGTCGCTGTCAACCAACACCCCCAGGTCCCTCTCCTCCAGGCAGCTTTCTAGACAGACTTCTCCTAGTCTGTAGCTGCTCAGGGTTGTTGTGCCCCAAGTGCAGGACCCGGCATTTGGCCTTGTTAAACCTCCTGCCATTGGACTCTGCCCAGCGGTCCAGCCTGTTCAGATCCCTTTGCAGAGCCTCCCGACCCTCCAGCAGATCGACACTTCCACCCAGCTTAGTGGCGTCTGCAAACTTGCTAAGGGTGCACTCGATGCCTTCATCCAGGTCATTGATGAAGACATTGAACAGGGCTGGACCCAGCACTGAGCCCTGGGGAACCCCACTTGTCACTGGCCTCCAGCTGGATTTCACACCATTTACCACCACTCTCTGGGCCCGGCCAGCCAACCAGTTTTCCACCCAGGAGAGTGTGCGCTTGTCCAAGCCAGAGGCTGACAGCTTCTCAAGCAGAATGTTGTGAGAAACTGTGTCAAAGGCTTTACTGAAGTCCAGGAAGATACATCCACAGCCTTTCCCTCATCCAGCAGCCGAGTCACTTTGTCATAGAAGGCGATCAGGTTAGTCTGGCAAGACCTGCCTTTTGTGAACCCATGTTGACTGGGCCTGATCACGCGGTTCTCTTGCATGTGCTTCATGATAGCACCCAAGATCACCTGCTCCATGACTTTCCCTGGCACTGAGGTCAGACTGACAGGCCTGTAGTTCCCTGGATCCTCCCTGCGGCCCTTTTTGTAGATGGGCACGACATCAGCCAGCCTCCAGTCCAGTGGGACTTCCCCAGTCTTCCAGGACTGTTGGAAGATGATGGAAAGGGGTTTGGCCAGCACATCCGCCAGCTCCTTCAGTACCCTAGGGTGAATCCCGTCCGGCCCCATAGACTTGTGGCTGTCTAGTTGGGCTAGCAAGGCTCTGACCACCTCCTCTTGGATCACGGGAGCCTCATTATGCTCCTCTAGCTCCTGGGTTTGTACACAGAGGGAACGACCCTCCTTACAACTAAAGACTGAGGCAAAGAAGGCATTAAGTACCTCAGCCTTTTCCTCATCCCCTGTCACTGTTGTTCCTTCTGTGTCCAATAGGGACTGTATGGTCTCCCTAGTCCTCCTTTTATTATTTATATATTTGTAGAAAGATTTTTTGTTATCTTTCACTGACTTGGCCAATCCAATTTCTAGCTGAGCCTTAGCCCTCCTGATTTCTTCCCTACACAATCTCACTTCCCTCCTGTAGTCCACCCAAGGATGAGAGGGAATGGCCTCAAGCTCCGCCAGGGGAGGTTTAGGCTGAACATTAGGAAAAAAATTTTCATGGAAAGGGTCATTGGGCACTGGAACAGGCTGCCCAGGGAGGTGGTTGAGTCACCTTCCTTGGAGGTGTTTAAGGGACGAGTGGACAAGGTGCTGAGTGGTGTGGTTTAGTGTTTGTTAGGAATGGTTGGACTCTGTGATCTGATGGGTCTTTTCCAACCTAGTGATTCTATGATTCTATGATTTTCATGTCTTCTTGCTTTGATCAGCTTGACACAAGCCCTTTATCTCAGGAATGGATTTGACAGTTTTATACTGCTCTCTGTGACTTGCCATGTACAGAAGAGACAGGCAGCTGCCCAAGCCAAGGTGTGACAGCAGAGAGTCCTGCAGTCTGAAATTTATTCCAGATAGGCACCAAAGGCTGCCCAAGCAACACCACATACCTGGTCATCCACACCAGGTGGCCAAACATGGTGGTCACACGTCCCACATACAGACTATAATTCTGTCGTAACTTCTGGGTATTATACGCCCAATCTCCAGGGGATATTTTAGCTGCAACGTTTGAAAGAACCTTCATTACCTTCTAGCAGAGATATTAATATATCCTCTCCCAGCACAAGAAGGGTAACCTTCAGCTGGGAACCCAAACCATCTTGGAAGGAAGATATGAACCATATATACCTTAAGCGGGTCAGAGTCACCTACCTTGTTCTCAAGGCTGCATGCCACCTGGGAAAGAGCAGCCTTGAGAGGGAGGGATGGACTCAAGGAGCACTGGCTGCTGCATCAGAACCAACCGCATGCAGCACAACAAGTGTGCCATGGATCCACTATACTATCACACATGTACAGCAGAGTAAGTGGTCTTTGCTGTAGCAGCATCACAGAACAAAAGGAAAATATCAAAAGCCAGGTGTGTATCTAGAGCAGGGCAACTAGATTAGCCGCTAATGCGAAAAACTCTTCTCCACCCATGGTTAGATGCAAGTGGAGAAAGTGTCTCAAAGCCATTCAGAACCTGCTGGGAACTAAACTCTGCCAAGGTGTGGCAGTGTGTAGTCTTGCAGGTTAGTGTACCTGCTGCAGGACTAAAACACAGTGCAAATGGCTCATCTCAAGCTCCACAACTGCTTTTTGGCATAGATCTGGCTTGGGTATTGCTACACTGCACCCTGTTGGACTGTTTTGCTGCATCTTGTGAATTTGCCTGCATGTGGAATTAATGGGAAGGCAAAAGGAGCAGCCCCTGGTCTTTGACAGTGAGCTTCACTCCATGGTTATCCTGTAGTCACAACCACTACATCCTGCTGGTGCTGTCATGGTTGTTTGGTAGAAACACCAGGGATGACAGAAATAGGGAGCAGATATCTTCCTGTCCGGCTCAGGAATGGTCCCCTCAGCTCTCCTAGTCTTTTTTGATTATTTCTGTTCATCTTCAGAGTTGGTTGCATTTTCACTTTTTTTTTGTCAGGTGTATCTGTGAGGGCTTTCTTTAGAATGAACCTGGGGTGGCTGTTTCTGTTTATTTTTAGAGGAGAGCCTATATGGAAATGTTCTTCTCCTCCACCCCATGGACAGGTTTGGCAATAGAGGAAATTGTTGAGAAATGCAAAGAGAGCAAGAAAATAAAAAGCCTGACTCTTAGCTCCCACACATGTGAGGAGACCTGAGAACCAGGTAGAGCCTTCTCATGTTGAGTCCTTAAAAGCTTCATTGTGATGTCTTTGCAAGAACATATTTATTTTGTTTCCTGAGCCGTATGAGCAGGGCATTGTATCTGCTGGATTAAGGCAGCTCTGTGCTGCTTGGAGAACTATGAAATCCCTCCTCTGTCAGGCTGATGTGAAAGGATCCCATTCATTTGGGCACTCCTGCCCAGTGGGGTCTGCTTAGCATTCATCCCAAAGTGCGACAGAGCTCCTACTGCCGTCTCTGGCTCACGCTGCTCCTTCCCTCCTCTCCCACATCCCCTCTGTCCCACATGTGCTGGCAGCCAAGAAAAGAGAATAGGGGACCTTAGCTCTGTGTCTACGCACGGGCTGCTTTTCACTCATTGGTATGCAGCAACCATTTGCCCCAGTACCCTACTTCGCTCCAGTAAATGCTCCTGGCCTCGCTCTGTGCCAGCGACGTGCGGTGCAGCAGATCCAAGGGATGGGGTGTCTGTGACGACATGTGAATCAGCAGCATCCTCACCACGGCAGCCAGGGCACTGCCTGAAACGAGTGGTGCCGGCCAGCAAGGATGGGAGGAAAAGATGTGTGTGAGTGAGCCTATGCATGCATGGAGGTTAACATGTGATGCATGGGAGCTAGGAGAGACAGGAGCGGATGTAAAGCAAAGCAGCTTGGTGTTGCAGATGTGTAGAAGAGATCAAGGACTTGGCCAGTTTCTGCTTTCTTCTATGTTTGCTTTAATGGTGACCGGACATTGGGTTTTGTTCATAGTTTGGATTCCTGATACAGAGCCAGATACTATTTATTTGCTCAATTTTTTCTTTTCTAACATCTGTCTAGGGTCTGAATTGGTTTTTTTTTTTGGTTTGGTGTTTTTTTGTTGTTTTTTTTTTTTTTTTTGGCAACTGCTTGTTGGAGACAGTGTTGGGAGAAAATTGTGAGAACCACTCCTGAGAATTAAGCATTATCCATGCCAGGCACTAAGCAATGTTACTTCCCTTGTTGACACTTTATCCAAATGAGGTTGGACCCGTGCCACAGCATCTGTGCTCAACAAAACTCCCAAGTCACTTGTACCTGAGAGATAAGGATGGCCCTAAATCAGCCCAGCCCATGTAGTATGTGAGACTGAAAGAGCAACCGTTGCTCAAAGCTGTTTCTCCCTCTGATGGTCATTTCTGTGTGCACATGGATTTCTGGCCTTGACAATTGAAAAGTGGTATCGAGAAATGGGTTGGTCAGCTTGGACAGGACCTTGAGGCTTCGTGTGTTCTCTGTTCCTGCAGGTCAGCATTAAAAAAAGGAGCAGGAGGCATAGATTACAGTCAGGGGCCAGTATCTCATCCTCCTGGGCCCCTCTGCACCTCCCAGTTTCTGGATGAGACCAGATGGCATATACAGGATTCTCTGATGGGTTGTTCTGTCTGTATGTGTGGCCCTCACAGCAGAAGGAAGTATCCAAAGTCTCCTTGGGAAACGACAAGCGTAGCAACAGCAGAGGAAGCCAGCCAAACCTCACAGTGTGTGGCCACGTTGGACCTCAGCTTTGCCCATCAATAACACCATTTATTGTTTTTAGAGGGAAAAATATACGTTTGTGAAAACAAGATTTTCCAAGCTGACGGCTTCTTCAGTGAGGGGCAGAAAAGGGTCTCTGGCATGACTGGAAGGCACCGCTTTGCTGCCTTCTGGGCCCCCATGGAAGCATTGCATTTCACTCAAGTTGTCATTTCTGGTTACACTTCCAGCCCTTTCTATTAACAGTAGACAAGAAACAAGCACACTTTTCTTCCCACCATGGGACTTGCCTGGGCATACAGGGGGAAGCCAGTCCCTGAAGAAAGGACTACTGAGGAGGGACAATCCCATTGCACCCTCCTGGTGATGGACTGGCCACATCCTGCATGGGCGAGAGCCTGCCTGCAAGCCCAGGAGCAATTGAAACTCCATCTCCATAGCTGAGTGCTGACCTCACTGGAGACACGACGTAATCACAGAGCTCACTAGAGAAAGCTCTGGGGACTGGCAGCTTAAAACACTACTGCCTTATGCATGGAACAACACTTCCAGTCTTTGTGCCTTAAGAAGCTCTGGTCTGTCAGCAGGACACTGCTCTGGGCTCACTGGAGGCTGCAGGAGTCAGGGAAGCTGAATGCTGGCTCCAATGGGAGCTCCAGGCTCCACTGATGCCTCCAGGCACCTCTCCTGAGTGTCACTCCGAAACAGCAAGCAGGCAGTGCTCTATGCCAAGGGGCCCCTGGTGTCAAGGTCTTTACAATTTGTGATGGTGTGTTTTATAGGACCAGCTGTTGACTGCAGCAGAAATATTTGCCACTTCCACATGGCAGGTGACAACAGGGACATTGCATCCTTCTCTCAAGGGCCTGCTTTACTCCCCTGTCCATTGCAGCTCCCGCTGTGGTCAATGTACTCACATCCAAGTAATCAAGAGCCACCCATCGATGCTGAGCATGCTTGAGGGCCATGGGTTAGTGACTGATAAGAATGGTCGGACTTGATGATCTGGTGGGTCTTTTCCAACCTGGTGATTCTATGATTCTATGTGCTTTATACACTGAGAAGTGATTTCAGCATCCCGCTGTTGGCTGTCACTGTATCGTCTAATGTCAATGCACGACCACTGAGCACAATACCAACAGCTCTCTTGCACCTGTTCACTCAAGCCCTCATCACACTGTTTTTTGGTGACACTCCCTGGTTTCATACTAGTGGGGGCAGGCATTTCCAGCCCTCTGGGAAGGAGAAAATAGCTGAATTCAAAGATGATGAAATTTATTTTGGAGGGGAGAGCAGATAAAATCTGTACATCCAAGAAGACTGCTTCAAGAAAGATAAAGGTCTTCCTCGTGCTATAGGAGACAGCAGTCTCATGACAGCTTGTTTCATGTGGCATTTGCTAAATAGAAGCCATCTCTCTCTAAGAATGAGTTTTCCTGAGAAATTCCTACAGTAATGTATGCAATCTGCCTGTGGAAGGGATGCTATGCATCCTCTTGGGGCCTCCTCCAGTGGGAGTGAGAATCTGTCACAGTTCCCTGGGGCTCAGCTGGGCCCATCAGCTCCAGAAGGAAATGTTCAGGCTTCTGCACGCTCTGCATATCAGCCAGGATGTGCTGGCCAAGCCTTCATACGTGTCTGGGGGGAGCTAAGCACGTAAACCACACTAGCTATATTTCCTGAGTATCGTTTCTGCCTAAAACACCAGCAACCCTGCTTCTAAACATTGCCAGGCTCCTGTTCATTTGACTGCACACATGTGATCCAGCTAGAGAAGAGCATTTAAGGGTACAAGGCACAGAAGCCGTACTGAGTCCAGCAGAACCAGCTCAGAGCTAGAGGTCCTGATGTGGCCCTGATTTTTACATTTGGATTTTTGGGCTGCAGGCTGGGAGGATCGAAGAGAGTTTCTAGAGCACAGGGTTATGGGTATGTAAGCCAGCTCCAAGTTTATTGAACATTCAGCTGCTGTAGCTGGCAGGGGTGAGCCCCAGCGGGGAACACTGCCTGGGAGTGACCACCCAGCCAGGGTCAGGTGCAATGCACATGCTGACTGGCATTTGGAAGAGCAGACTCCAGTGGAGTTTCTTTAGTCATGAAATGATTCACACATTGGCAAGTGTGAATCTGTCATGCCTTGTGTGATCTGAAGCAGTCTGTAGTCCCTTGTCATCACAAGAAGGCTGGGCAGGGAGACAGACCAGCTCAGAAGGGGACTTAGAGACAGAAAGACTTTGATGAGAAAAAAGAAGCATCCAAATGACTGTTTTCTCAGTAATTTTTGCTAATTATAAAGCCATTGAATGCTATTCCCAAAGCCTCCCTGTGAGAGGGAGCTTAATCACCAATGACAATTTTTTGGCATTTTTAGAGTTGTCATTAACAGGAACATACTCCAGACACCTCCACCCAACAGCAACATCCGCCTCGACAAAAAGAAGCCACCACATTATTCTCAGCTCTATCACTTGTTCTGTCAAATTCCCTACATTTTCACCACTAGCCATACCATGATGTTAGCTTAAGGTAGCTATGGACTTCTCAGTTGTTTACAATAGAGCATCCTTCTAACAAACAATACAAACATCTCCTTTCAAAAGCCACTTTGTGGGCTGAAGCGTCCAAGAGAGGAACAGACGAGAGCCCATTTGTGGACTGTGTTAGACTGATTGGAGATTTGGATTTGTAAACTCCTTGATTCTGTTCGTTGAGCCTCCTGAACATCTTTGACACTACAGGTTTGGATGTGGGCACTCTGCACACAATTTTCAGCTCCAGGATAAAACCAGGCAAGAAACAGTATTGTCAACAGGGAAAAGGGAGCCACTTGCTCAGGGGCTAGGCCATGGGAACCTGGGACGAGCTGTGTTTCATCTAGAAGGATGGAGCTAGGGCCAGTATAAAGCTTCATCTAAGCATCACAACCAGCTAGCCCTTCAAGCCAGAGGTGAGAGCAGACTCAGCTGTGAGCCAAGACTCCCGAGCTGAACATCCAAAGGCGCTGCCTAAGCCCTTTCCCTTTCCAGACATAATCCTAATTGCCGATGCTTGGCAGCCACTCCATCATGAGCAATAAGGGAAATTCATATTTTGTGTTTAAATGTGTTTATTAGCCAAGAAGTTATCACCTGAAAGTGGACGCTAGGGCATGTCCAGAAAACTCTTTCCCTAAGGTTCCCACCAACAATGTAGGTACTGTAACGTCTCATGGCAGCTCGGTACCAGCTTCACGGCTGCTAAAGCTGTGCAGAAGCCTAACGAAATCCAAGGGTCTTTTTTAATGTCACAAAGTAACTTTCTGAATGACTAACTCAGAAGCAGAGTTTTTTGAGAAGCTTTACCATCACTGGAGGAAACTTGTGAGTTGCAATGTATGGCTATTTGATGATGGAGAGCACGTAAAATGATCTCTTGGGACAGAGTTGGCACGCCTGCTCTTTTTATGCTTGTAACCTGGAGCAAATGCACGCTCTGGTCTTGCAGTGTGAATATCCCACTCATCTGACTTCTCCACACCCCCAGTTAATTACAACTCTGCATTTCCTTAAAGAACCCCAGGTGCAAACATACAGATTAGAGGCGGTTCCAGGAATAGGTTAGTTGACTTGCAGAGCTAAAAGGTTATTGTTTCCACGGAGGTTTTATACAGTGTGTGTGTGTGTACATGTACATATATTTATATTTCAATTATATTTATGTTATTATTTCAATTACAACCATCCATTTCTTCATAATGCCTGATTTCTTTCTGCACCGGATTAAGCCCTGGTTGAATGCCAGCTCCGAAATGGCATGAATAAGTCCTCACAGCATGGGGAACCTTTCATCATTTAGATCTTGAAATAAATTTCACCATAACTCTCATGTCTTTCTCTGAGACCCTCTTTTGCTCCATCCCTCCTTCCTTCTCACTGAGGACACTACAGCAGTGTATTGACTTGTGAAGAAAGAGGCTCTTCTTCGGTATTATATGTACCCTTCAGTTGGAGAGAGGTTAGGAGCCGTGGACAGTTTGTATTTTTCTGTCCCTTGAAATGCTGTGACAAGGGTCCTGTCTTCACTGCTCAAATAAAGGTAACTAAAACCCACTATGCTCTTCAGTTCAGATGCAGAAGTGAAGGCATTATGGTTTTATTGCAGGGCAAATTCACCTGAGTCGACTGTTGGTTCCATTCCTGTGTCCCACTTGCCCTCAATAAACATAGACCTTTATTGCTAGAAAAGGTAAGGTGGCTGCCAGGATCATCCCTGCCCCGTCACACTCTGCAGAGTCAACACTCAATAAACTATATTATTTAAAAATGCAGGCAGGTTTCAGCTTAGCAAACTGCAAGCTGTTGAAGAGTCTTCAAGACTACATATAGAATCATAGAATAACCAGGTTGCAAGAGACCCACTGGATCATCGAGTCCAACCATTCCTATCAAACACTAAACCATGCCTCTTAGCACCTCGTCCACCCGTGCCTTAAACCCCTCCAGGGAAGGTGACTCAACCACCTCCCTGGGCAGCCTCTGCCAGTGCCCAATGACCCTTTCTGTGAAGAATTTTTTCCTAATGTCCAGCCTAAATCTCCCCTGGCGGAGCTTGAGGCCATTCCCTCTTGTCCTGTCCCCTGTCACTTGGGAGAAGAGGCCAGCACCCTCCTCTCTACAACCTCCTTTCAGGTAGTTGTAGAGAGCAATGAGGTCTCCCCTCAGCCTCCTCTTCTCCAGGCTGAACACCCCCAGCTCTCTCAGCCGTTCCTCATAAGACCTGCTCTCCAGCCGCCCTCACCAGCTTTGTTGCTCTTCTCTGGACTCGTTCCATAGCCTCAACATCCTTCTTGTGGTGAGGGGCCCGGAACTGAACACAGTATCATTAGATTGGACCATTTTTGAGATAGTAGAGCACAAGAGTTTGGAAGGAATTATTTCTGAGCTTTTCTTGTGGCCTCTGCTCTCAGCACTGCTTCATGGATATAGTCAGATTTTGTACATGTCCAAAGACATCACTGCAATACGTTTGTGAGAGCAATAAGGCTGGGTGTTGTTTCTGGGGATGGCTTGTTGGGAGAGGGATGACAACCTGGCTAAAGGGAGACATAGAATTGGGGTGAGAAGGAGTCCTGGGCTTCTGCCCCGTGAGGCAGAGGGGAAGCACATCTAGGGAGAGGGTTGAGGAGAAGGGGTCTAGAGCTTACCGGTGATAAAGAGTCAGGAAACTTGTTCCATGTTCCTGTCCCAGCTGAGCTGGAAACTCTCTCCTCTTTTCAAAACATTCAGCTCGTACATTTACAGTCCTGCCATATGGGAATGCAAGAGTCACTACATGCAACCCTCCCACCTCCAACCTCAGATATATAAGCAATGTGATATCTAAAAGCCATGAGCATTCTCACAGCCCTTTGGGAAGCTTTTAGATGACACAAAAGGAGCTTGCAAGGGGCTGGGAATGAGTGTGTCAGAGCCATACTTTGCCATCTCATCATGGGGCATTTTGCAATCTAGACTGATACTTAGAAGCAGAGGACACATCATCTCTTGAATGCCAGGATGCCCCAAATGAGGAGAGTGGTGAATCATCATGTGGAAAGCCACATCTGAACAATAGTCAAATTCCTGAGGATTCATATCCTCGGAGCTTTCAGATGCACCCATAGCAGGAGAACTAGGTATAGTTCAAAATGAGACAGTTTGAAGTCTGTTTTTTAAGGATCCAGAAACCATTTTACAGCTGCAGTCATTCTCACATGCAGCAATTATTGCCCTAGTAAATACATCAACATGGAAGCATAAACTCCTTTAAAGCTAAGGAAATACCCCAAACACCAACAAATGGATGAGATGCTGTGGGCTTGTGTGGAATAAATCCCAGGCTCCTGCGGGCTTGGATGATTCAGACTTTGCATTCTTATGGTTTATGATTCCACCAGATTTCCTTGATGCAATTATTTTCTTGCGACTCTGCAGTCTACAAATTCTAAATATAACCTTGCACATAAAATAATACCCTCATTCCTGAAACAGTCACTCGCCTAAAATCCTGCCAAACAGACTCTTTTTTTATTACATTAGTCATAAGCTGTGGCTGACAACAAGTTCCTCTTTGCAGACCCCTCCCAGAAATCTTGTGGAAAAGTCCTTTCTTTTTTTTTAAAACAAAAAATAGTTCCAGGCTAGCCAAGCATATCAGGCAGGAAAACGTTAACATTTTCCAGAAGTGGCTGATGTCTCATGCACCCTTTAGCACTTGCTGCCCATCCTTTAACAGATACGTGGGAGGGATGCAAGTGACTGAGCAGGAGAGTGGTGTCATTGCTCAAGACCAATAAAGACATATGAGGCCAAGCTTTGAAAACAGCTTTTATGGTATAGGAAGGACAAGTGACTGAACCTAGAGACCCTCTAAGCTAGTTAGTGACAAGGTGCTCTGCTGAACCTGGGGTTCAAACTCCCACCATCTTGTTCTTTATGTTTTTGAGGCTCAGGTGAAGGCTGAAGGCTGTAAAATGCTCCCAAGAACAAAAAAGTCCTTCAGGGCTCCTCTGCCCAGGGACAAATGCAGTGCTAAGAGGTGGAAGAACAGTCTATCTCCCATGGCCAGAGCTGAGAGTATCTATTTAGGTCAGTGCCAGAGAAGCCTTTGTCTTCATCATCACCTGGCATCATCTATTCCAGCTCCCCAGAATGAGGTGGGAGTAAGAGTTCCAGCTATATCTGCACTTTGCAAAAGAAACAGGCTTTGACGTAACAGAAGCGAAGCGAAGCGAAGCGAAGCGAAGCGAAGAGAAGAGAAGAGAAGAGAAGAGAAGAGAAGAGAAGAGAAGAGAAGAGAAGAGAAAAGAGAATATTTCAGTTGGAAGGGACCTACAATGATCATCTAGTCCAACATATTTTCTTCCACGGGGAAATGCAAGCCCTTGGTCCTTTCCTGTTCCCTGAAATGAGCAACAACAGTGACCCTTAGGCTGCTGTTCTTCATCAGCCTGTGCACTATATGAATACCAATACCTCCCTGCCCCAGCTTCAGCTTGATGCCTTCCAGCATGTCAAAGTCAAGGCAGCGGGATTTGGGCCAAGCAGAAAGTGGCACTGTGCAATAGAGTGTCCATTGCAAAGAAGACTGGGATTTGGTCTTTTGTTCAAGCACTGTTAGGAGAAGGAGAATGGAGATGAGGTGCAGGGTGTGATGCCATAGCAATTTTCCTAATGGTAAAGCCAGTTGAAGTTTGCAGTTTGCCAGTCTCCAGCTACTCTTTCCTCCATGCTGTGAGGCAGCTGGCTGCCCCACTCTGTTGTGCCAACTCATGCCTTACTGTGTCAGGGATTTATGTTTAAAAAAAGCTCTCAAGAATAAACATATGCTTTCTTATGAACCTCAATTATTTCACCGATTTTAAGCACAAAAGAGGTACTCATCAACAGGAGTTTGGGTGAGGGAAGACAAAAAAGGGGGGAGCAGAACCTCTTCTATCTGGTTTTCCACCAAAGAAACCGTAACTCTTTTCTACCGAGACATTAATTCAAGCCTAGCACACATGGGAGTCAGCATGGGCTCTGGAGGGAGCACTCACACCATCTTCTGCAGACAGCTAATCTGAGTAACAAATAACTTGCCTTTTCTCCACAAATACACAGGAATCACCACATCTCAACGTTACTCCTCTAGCTTGTACCTCAGCCACCTACCAGAGGTGGTGTGTGTTGTCAAACGAGCGTACAAAGCAAGCACTCTCATCTCTCCATTAGCACGCTGCAAGGCCACCTGAAGGATGCAGCTCTAGTGCGAGATAATATTCTGCAGAGGTGACGGATAGCTGATGGGGTCTGTAGCCAACAACATTGGAGCTAGAGCTGCCATAGCTGTGGTTACTCTCCAGGGACCTAAGAAGCGTATTCCTCATTGTTGAATTCAAAAGCGTGACTATTTTAACCCTGCTCTCCATAGCAACGGAGATGGAGCAATGCCGTCTTTGCTTCACATACCCTCTCATTGTCTCCTGAAGGGTTTTCTCAGATCTGACCACCTGAACTAGTGGCTCAGAACTCAGCTAAGCCTTTTGCACTCTCCTGGACAAAATTCTTTCAAGAACAGCTTGTTCCTTTTTGGCCTCAGTAGTAGGATTATTAAATAAAACTTGGATCCAGCCCTTGAAACCTTCCCCCAAGGTGTTTTTTAATTACAGCAGTAGAAAGAAAAGACCAGTCTAAATGTTGTAATGGTTTTAATTAGTGAAACCTTTATTTTATTTGCTAAAAAACAAGATTACCTCTAAGTCCATTAAAATGAGTCCTTCTTTGAAAGGCTTTGCAGTGTGTGTGAAAGGGAGATTTAAAGGATATTAATGAGGGCTTCAACATGCTAAAATAATTGAAGAATGATATTTTTTAATGGAAGAACTTAAATAACTGTTTATTCCCTCTATGCTGAATGTGTATGTTTGAGTACAGATGCCCGAGAAGTTCCCTTGAACACACACTTCCATGGGCTCACACCTGCCTTCATCCAAACTCACCCATTCATCCATCCCAACCACCATGGGGAACTGTAGTCCTTTCCCTATAATCCCTGAATAAAGATGTGTCTCTGAGACAGGAAATACCTGCTCAATTCATAAACACCTCACCTGCAAATCCTTTTATTTACAGTCCTGTGATTTACTTATTGTAATGTAGGACTCTTGTCTCCTTTGGCTTCAGGGCTGTTTAGAAAAGGAATTTTATCATCTCCTATACAAATTACCTAACATTTTCAGAATCAGTTACATTTTGGAGCTATCACAGGTGTGAAAGTATCTAGGTCAATTCCTAGAAGTCCAAGACAATGTTAGAAGTTGTTCCTACTCAGACAAACCCTTGAGGGATGTCTGCTAACAGGGCTTACTGGCCCTGACTTAGCAGAGCCTGGCCTACCTGTATTCTATCTCCTCTGAGAATCCACCACATACTTTAATGAGCAATATCCATAGGCTTTTCATAACCTTCTGTTTGAAGAAGGTGCTTGGAGGAGGCAGTGCTTGTGTTCACATGGATATAGCAAAGCTAAATTGCTTTACCTGTCTCTCCACTTGGGTGTCTAGGAAACACCTAATTACTGTTGTAGCTCTGCCGCTGTGGTGAGAGATGCAGACGTTCGCTGGCCACACAGGCACAGGCCACTCAGATGCTCTGTCCATGATGATCTGTTGGTTTTTTCTTTCGCAGGCATTCTTGTATGGCATCTTGTTAGAGTGAATGAAAGAACCTTGAGGAGGCCTGTGTGCTGTCCATATATTACAGTTAAGCAACAGAAGGCTAGAAGTGGTTCAGGCAGCCAGAGCAGCTTTTTTTTTTATCACAGAAACATCAAACAATCATGTGGCTGCTGGAAGTACTAAGACTTTTGCCACTGTGGAAACTTGCCTGTCCTTTATTATAACAGATGGCCAGATTTTAGGGCTCTTGAGCACATAACTCCATTGCCTGCCTTCCCTCAGAGACCACAACAATGGGCATCTTCCATAGGAGGTTCTTTCAGCTTCAGACTATGTTCAAGCCAAAGCACCATCTTGCTTTGCAACGCCAGCAGCATAAAATAAACCAAGCCAGGGTTAATCCACCCAGCCAAGAGCTCCATTGGATAAAAGGAACTGCAGTGGAGGGGTCTTGGGGCGCATCTCCCAGCATGATACAGGTCTTTCCCTGCCGTCCTCAAGCAAGAAAAATAACCTCCCCCTGCCTTTCAAAAGACCTATTCCTTACGATAGTAAAAAAGTACTGATTACTATTAAAAACCCAAACCCTGCAGGAAAGCAGGGAGGGGGAGTTTATGGCCATTGACCTTTTAACACTGGTTGGTTTATAAAGAGCTGTCTTTCTGTTGCACCACTGGGATTGTACAAGTTTCTTGGCCATGAATGGGAGCTTTGTAGGATTCCACTGTGTGGTCATTCACAGGCAATCTGTTGGTCTTTTTAGAGACATTTAATAAAAAAAGAAAACCTATCTGACATACAGGAGGAGGGGGGTGAGCTGAGTATCAGCTAGCGGCCCAATCAATGAGTGAATGTGTTTGGGTCTCCTTCCGGAAGAGAAAGCTTGTTTTAGGAATTTAGCCTGGCACTCGCAGGGTTCTGTTTGTATAGCCCTTTCATTTTAAAAAATACATGCAGGCAATTAAGAAGAGATGGCTTGGAGCAGGCACAGGGAGAAGAGACAGGGAGGGAAGGAAAAGGGGAACCAAGGAAGAAAGAACTGTTAGAATTGAGAAGAGGGCAACAGTAAGGATGAAACTAGAACCAATGTCATCTTGTTCTGTTGGCACCATACAATTCACTGACTGATGGAAGTGTACTCACTGGGATTAGTACCCCTTAGTTTAGGGTAATCCTGGACTATGTGTGGTGCTGCTTGCTCCTTCCCCTGCCTCTCTCCTCCTCCCCCAGTCAGTTCTGCTAGATGTTGCCTTTCATCTGCTTGTTTTTCAGACGACCTTCTGATGGGCCATGACCAGTTACAGAAATCCAGTGCTGGTGCCCCTGATGGTGCCAAGGTGAAAGCAGCTTAGACTGAACCTCCAGGCACCAACATGCTTCATCTGGAATAGCACAATTTGGCAGAAGCTCTGTTTTTTGCTGATTGTTTAAGAACCAAGCACAATGGGGCACGGGACAGGACTGGGATGACTGGGCTCCACAACACTGTAGGTACAAGTGATGAATACCTTCCAAGCTGGCAGGTGGATCCTTAAGGCGTTTGAAGAGAATTCAAACATAATCTGTCTGAAGCTAATTTGTGGGATGTTTGTCCACAAGGCAAGAAGTTTCTTGGTCTCCTAGAGAGTGCGGAGGTCACCTTTACCTGCCAGTCGCACTGGAAGCTGGGCTGCCCTGGGCTGCCCACCTTGCCAGCAGGCAGGCTGGTCCAAGGAGCAACCACCAGGATGGACAGGTGCCGTTGGTCTCTCTTGTAAGTTGAATAAGACTCTGCCAGCACAAGCCACATCTTATCGAAAGACCAGGCACACAATGAAGGGCTGCCTTTGGGTGACAGGGAAGACAGAGTCTAGCAGTCTGTGGTCTCAAAGAGTCCCCCTAGCACTGGATGGAAGAAGTGTATTAATTCTGCTGTGCTAACCAACCTCCAATAAACCTGCTTCTCCAAATTAGTCAACAGTTTCACTGGGGCACTGTGCTTTTTCTTTCATGTTGTTGCTATGAAATACTACAATAACTACTTCCATTTTTCAATGGTGAGGGGAAAATGCTCTCGTATAGCTAGATAAACCATGCTGAGCTCCTTATATGATGAAGGCAATGTAAGTGCCAGGTACAACCATTAGCTAAGCTCATTTTCTCCATGGATGTGTGTTTGTATATGCATTTTAATACATGTATAATATGTATACACAAGACTTTACATAATTCATCATAATGTTTGTCTGTATAATTTTCACTTTGCTACATGTGGCTTGTTAAATTCTCGGCAACTCCTGCAGTGATCAAAAAAAGATCTCAGCTGGGCTCTCCTGTCCCTGCTGATAGCCCATGCCATCTATAATCTATCTTGGCCTTCACTCCTAAAGAAATTTAGAGACTTAATCTGTGAAAGTAACTGTGAAAGTTACTAAGAACATTTAAGGAAAGTAAGTATGTAGCCTGGGGATAAAAAATGTTCACTGTTCTTCACTGGGGCTTTCAAAGAGCTTAAAGAAAATACCTCCCACTAGTTGATCTACAAAATGTGTGACTTGTACATTTGTAAACCTGAAAAGTCAACAACCATATATGATGTTAAGAGTTGCCAGCCAGAACCCGCAAGTCATATACAGAGACCTTTGCTCTGTCCTTGCTAAGGTGAGGACTGGATTTTAGTTGCAACTGGCTGGAGGAAAAAATTGCCTTGTGGTGGAAAACTTTCCATTAGAATAAAGCCAAAAGCGTCAACTTGTGAAGCAGCTTGATGTGCCTTTACGCCAGGGGATGCCAGGGAAAAGAAGGAGGGGACATAGGGGTGTCCCACAACACATGCTAAGTTCCTAAATTAGACCAGCCTTTAAGCTGGCCAACAGTGGTGGAGGGTCTGGGCTGGAGATAAGTAGCTGTTAGGTCTCTGTACCCACAGAATGGAGAGAGTTATGTGTCTGCTTCAGAAAAGTCTTTGCTCTACATCTCTGGGGAGAGGTAAGGAGGAGAAGGGAGTGGATTGAGTCAAATCCTCATATCAGTCCCACTGCATCTCTCAGGTAGTGATGCCAGGGCTGTGTAGCCTTCCTGAAATGCTTTGTTCCTAGATATACATCGGGGAAATGCCAGTGTCTCTTTTTTAGGGTTTCTGTGGGGCTGAACCGGTGGCCAAAACAAACCAGGTATTGATATCAGAGTCTTCATTGAGTGCTGGGGCAGGCACAGCACAGAGCTGCAGGGCGTGAACATTGAAATGGGATAGGCTGTCCAGTCTGTGGATCTGTAGGATAATGTGGTATTAGAAAAGGGGGGGTGGGGGGCAAGGATGGAGAGGTTGTGGCTGAAAGTGTGGAAATTGCACAGATTTGGAGTTTCCACTCAAGTTCTTATAAGGTGCGAATTTTGGCAGAGCTTCATGGCTCCCATGGAAACCTACAGAGGACGGAGCCAGGATGTCTGGGGAGAAAGATGGTAGCAGTATGTTTTAGAGTCCCGGTAGCTGTCCCCTCATGTACATGAACTGGAAGCCTCTGGCATGATGCAGCACGCTGGGAAACACCACAGGCCCTCCCAAGATCATCTTCCCCTGGGATAGGGAAGGCTGGTAAGTGCAAGGCTCTGCCCTGGGTGCAATGCTGCCTTTGGCATCACTTTTTACCCTGGTTCACAGAGTCCAGCAGCAAAAACACACATCTGTGTGACCAGACAACAGCTTCTGATGGCTGCGTGCACACACAGATTGGTACTTCATGTCTCTCCAGGTTGCCTGGGGTGGCACAGATGGGCAGCAAAGCAGCAGGACAAAAAGCAGAGCTATGTGCTTTAGGATATCAAAACTCAGCTCCTGTTCTGCTCAATTAATGTCTCTGAAACATTTATCCACCAAATACTTGCCTAAATATCCCACTCCCAGGCAACCAGCTTTCTGCACATAGTGGTGCAGAAGTCTTGCTGCCAACGCTAACAGCTGCCTTCCCTGATGTCTCAGCCAAGGGCTCTGCCCCTAGATGAGGGGAAGGTAAAGACATGCAAAAGAGGTAGAAACAAAGTACTGCCAGGATAATGTGCCTCGCTGCAAGGATAATATGCAAGGCACCAAGGATCTCTGGAGGAAGGAAGCCCAGCAAGTTCATCCCTTCTGCAGACACAGGCTACAGGCACCAGGAGGTCACATCTCTGATATGCGAACTGAACACCCTCTTCTGAAGTTTTGGTCTGGGACACCTGCTTTCCTTCTGCTTCTCTGAAAAGACAGGACAGGTCCAGAAGGAGATTATACCTTCCTGGGCAGGAAGAACAGCCCGGCCAGGACACAAGCACATATACTACATCAGTTCTCCATCTCATGCTGGATATGTGGTCTGGTGTCTCTAGGCAGGGGTGCTACTCAGGAGCATGTCACCATGCACTATGCTGTTAAAGGAAGCCTGTGCTCCTCTTTTTCAGACATCTCTGGGTTTTCTCTCTTTATAAAGCATGGTCAGACATAGCTTGTTTCTGAACAACCAGAGCAGTGGGTGGGTTGTTTTTGCTACAGACAGTGTGAATGCGTGAGGTGTGGGCTTGATGACCTGTGCCCAGGGAAAGTCATAGATACTGTTACTGTCCCTAGCCCTGACATGATCATAGAATCATAGAACCGTAGAATCACTGGGTTGGAAACGACCCACTGGATCATCGAGTCCAACCATTCCCATCAAACACTAAACCATGTCCCTCAGTGCCTCGTCCACCCGTCCCTTAAACACCTCCAGGGAAGATGACTCAACCCTCTCCCTGGGCAGCCTCTGACAGTGCCCAATGACCCTTTCTGTGAAAAATTTTTTCCTAATGTCCAGCCTGAACCTCCCCTGGTGGAGCTTGAGGCCATTGCCTCTTGTCCTGTCCTGACAGATCTGGAAACAGAAGCATCTCAGTGTGTGTACTGAGGCTTGGAAAACGAGCATTCTACTTGGAAGGCAATCCTTCAGGGCTCTATTCGTGTTCTCCTAATGGCAGTCAACATGGTTCAAGTTTTATCCCCACTTATCCTGCAGCTGGTTAAGTGGCAAGAGGAGCCCTTGTTGTGCATATAAGCTGGGGCTGGCCCCAGGGAAGGAAACAGAGGGGCTTGCATTGCTGGGGCACACACAGCCTGCTTTGGTACAGTGTACAGCTCAGACTATGGCTCATCCCAGAGCTCAGCCAACCCACTGAAAGCCAGAAAGAGTCCTGGGATGACAGAAGGAGCTCTCAACTCTTCGTCTGACTACGGCTTTTGTGAGTCAGGTTGTGTTTGCATAAACTGGACCTGCTTGCTAACTGCAGGTTTTCCTGCCCATAACCACCATACCTTTTAAGGCTTTTAGCAGCACCATAATAGTGATTATTCCTGGCAACTCTAGCTCTGCCCTACTGTGGGCACATCCTGGATGGAGCAGCCAGTGTGTGATAACACTAGGGAATAAGACTATTTGGGCAATTTTTCTGTTTTTGACAGCACTTGAACTACAAGCCATTCCAGTAAGAGAAATTACTGGCAGAATGGACATGGAAAGAGTGATTTTTTTTTTTTTAAGGAAATATTGGAGAAGGTGTTTGGAGTGAGAGATTGAGAAAGAAATTTGACCTATGTCCCATCAGAGCAAGCAATGCAGCTTTGACACCACAGACGTCCTACAGTCCGACACCTAGGGAGGGAAAGAGTTCAAGAACTCATTTCAAATAAACACACACTTTGCAGAAAGCTGTTTTTTCATTTCAGCAGTGGACAAGGGAAAAAGGCAAAAGTCCTTAATAACTCACTGGCTGACAGGTTTCTCCCCACTTCTGTTGTGCAAAGGGAAGATATTCGCCAACGTGCCTTATTTAAATGATGGGCGTGCCAGGCTTTTCTGAAGTTCTGCCTTTATTCATACCCTGAATCTTCCCCCAAGAGCTTATTGAGTCATGGACAGAAAGTACTGCCTTTGCAACTTCAATTGCAGAGCCAGGGGTCTACAGAAGCCTTTGAATAAGCCCATGGCTTGGACCTTATTGAAGAGTTCTTGATCTTTGAAGCCTGCAGTTGTCTTGAAACAGAAACCCTCATTTCACTCTGTCCTACTTACATTGTTGCTTTTCCCACACAATGGAGATCAGAACATGTGCCACATGCCCCTATCACCAGAGAGATGCAAGTTTTGCTTTAGGGCGACACATTGGAATTGCTGTGCCAGGGTAGCGGTGTGTCTGACCTGCTCTTGACCCAAAGCAGCTGGTGAGAGAAGGGGTCGCTATATTTTGGCAAGTTGGTGGTTTGCACATACGTATGTCCCTTTCAGGTTCAGATTTGCAAAGCCTATTGCTTTCTTATGCAGCTCCAATTCACCTGCCAGACCTTCCCTGTGGTATATGACTGTTTCTCCAGAGCCTGGCGGCGCAGGCTGGCACCTCACCTGCTTACAGTGAGTTCTGGGAGAGGCTGGACTGTCTCAGAGAAAAAAAGACATGTTGGACATTTATGTCTGTTGGAAAAGAAATGTCAGAGCAACAAAAGAAAATCCAGATGTGCTGCATTCACATGTTGACAGGCTGACTGGAGACAGCCCCACCTGATTTCTTGCAGCTTAGCATTTCTCTTGCTATTGACTGAGGATTTTCTCATTATTGGTGCATCTTTAGGAGAAAATATGATCTCTCTTGGCATTTGATGTTCTTTCAGAAATACTGTTTTTGTTACTGTACCTTCAGCAAGATTTTCCAGTAAGAAACTTGAGACCTTTTAGCCTCAGCTGGAGTTTTGCCATGCACTTCTCCAAGGACACAGTCTTGGCTTAACCCATAGGGCTGAGAATAGGGCTGGAAGGCAGTGGCAACAGTGTGCTTCTATAGATGCCATCCTGTGCTGCAGAAGCTGCAATTATACCAGTGTAAGAGTTGGTGTCACAGTTTATCAGTGCATTTGTATCTCTCACAAGAGGGCTGGAGGGGTACTGGACACAAAGCAATATCTCCAAGTCAGGCACAGGGTACAGGATTAACTCAAAACCCTCCTAGTAAAGGGCAGCAAATAGAGGGAAGCCTCTCTGGAAGCACACCAAACATATAGATACATCTTTACCTGCTCATGTGTTCTCTTAAGAGAGCACTTTCAATTCTCAGTTTGTTTCAATGAGTCAGGTCCAGGGAGGTTTTATTTAAGCATCTAACAGGCAGTAGATTTTGCAGCTGTCTGCTCCAGTAGGGAATCTAGCCCTTTTCCAGTTAAATTCAGACACCTGCAGCTGGCAAGTCAGCTGGTGCTGAGCTGGGGCTCCTGCTTTGTTAGTCAAAATAGTCCCACCTCTTTCCCTGTTGCCTGTAGGGCTGTTACACCAGGGAGACCTTGGCTCCATGTAGATTGAAAACTGAGGTGAGCCAAAGGAAGGCACATGCATGCAAAGCCCATGATCACTCCCATTCCTCACAACCTGCTCCCCGACCCCGAGGAAAGAAAGCAGCCCAGCTGCATGGCTGGTCCCTGTGTGGTGCAGAGGAAAGCTCATTTCCAGTAGGACAAACTCAGAGTGAAGTGAGTTTCAGTATCCCCAGCACAAACCTAGGAAGCTGAATTAATTTCAGACATTTCTGGAATTTCAACTATTTCATCAAGCAGCTGTGTCCTGCCACAGGCCCTCGGACTTGTGCTCAGTGCTAGGGGCTGGTGAGAAGCGAGCTGATAGCCCAGCCCAGAAAAAGCAAAGTAGGAAAGGCCAAGGCCAGGCTGGCCCCATCCCAGCACCAGCCACAGCCTCCTGCCTATCTTATTGCCACCCTGCCAGCACCTCAGGGCTTCTGCCAGGTTCCTCCAAAGCACCAAAGGCAACCAAGCAGCAAGAGACAATCTTTGTCCTTGGCTGATAAGACCCCATCCTTTCTCAGAGCCCGTCCCACTGCCAAGCTTTAAATCTTGCTCTTGGGGCCATCTGAGCCCAAAGCAGATGCTGGCTGAGCAAACCCACTGGCAGGCGGTCCTGGAGCCAGAACCATCTGCGCGTGACAGCAGGCACGTAAGCTTGGTGGCCCGTCAGAAGAGACATTTCTCTAAGGAGTGGAACAAGAAAAAAAAATAAAAAAAAATCAGTCCCCTTCAAGGTTTTCAGTGGTGTAATAAAAGTCCCTGTGTCCTGGATGCCAGGGAGGTCTGGGGGAGGGGGAAGAGAGGTTGAAAGTAAATTAAATGGGCCTTTCAGGAGCAGAGAGAGCACTTAATCTTCTCTAGCCTATTTAGTGCAGATGCCGTTGAAGCCTCCCTGCCATGACAGCCAGCAGAGCTTGTCCCACATTTGTCTTTTGCAGACACAGCAAAGTCCCAGAAGAGGGCTGAGCTGGTGGAGAGGAGCATGGCAGGAGGGGAAGGGTGTGTGCTGGCTTGAGAAATAGTGATCAGCTCAGACACGCAGGATGAATCTGGGAGTACGGCATGTCCAGTAGCATAGGGACAGTGTGCACCTCACCTTGGGGTGAAACCGTGTTTAACACAGCACTTGCGTAATTCTGTGCCAGGGTCACCTACCCACAACGAAGATCAGCTACAAGACAGGGTGGGTTGGTGGGAGAGCACAAAGCTGGAAATTGAAAGCATTTATATCTGAAAGTCAGCTTCGCATGTGGTCACCAGTGCTGCTAGAAGGGACCAACTCCTAGAAGGCTGGGTCAGGGAACAGCCCCAGTGCAAGCAGGGGGAAGAAACAGGCAGACGCTTGTGTTACATGGCAAGGGCACAGGCAGTGCTCTGGGCAATGCCGGTAGGGTGAGGGGTGAGATATAGCTGCTGGCAGGTCTTTAGCTGTACTCCTGTCTCACCGAGGAAGCAGAAAGCCCCGTTCACCACTGCTGTGCTTCCTAAACACCATCTTCACAGCATCCTCCACTTAGCCCAGTTGTCTCACCCTGTAAATATTGATGATGCTCTGGCATCCATCAATGCAGATATATAAGAGCAGGAGGAAGACCTCAGGGGCATAGGCTGGCACACTGCAAACCACAGCCGTGACCGCAGCCCTGCCTAGCTCTACTGACCTTTGCTATGGCCCTGAGCCATGGTTATCCTGCTCATAGCAGTTGTGCTCCGAATGTGCCTTCGAACTTCTATAACTCAGAGTACTTGCATTATACTCACATCATCAGTGTTTCTATAGCACACCTCTCTCCTGTGACCATACCCCAGCAGCTCAAAAGCATCTCAGGGGCTTTTTTTTGCTACAACCGCCCTTTTGGCTTCAGAAGTAAAGGACACCTTGCTTCTTTGTGCAGCCCTAGAAAAGAGACAGACACAACCCTGATGCTACAGTCAGTAAGTGATGAAAAAGCACCAAGCTGCCGGATCTGCTGACACACAGCACAGGGTGTTTGCAGAAAGTGCAGCTTAAGAGCCACCTTTGAAAGACAGAGAAACTCCTTGGGAGTTACACGCCAGCACATCCTTTAGAAAACACATTCCTAGCTCAAATACTCACCATTTTTCTAGAAGAAAAATAGAGCCCCAAGTGCTTCTCTGCTGATAAGACTACAGAAGAGAAAATAACTAAAACTAACTCAGGGTGAACAAGCCTGACTAACAGGCTCAGATGGGGAAAACAACCCATCCATCCTCCAGGAACCCTGGGCTCCCACATGCCTACTTAAAACAGCACCAGAGGCAGCTCCTCCTTTATACAGGATTGAGGCTCCAGGTGGGCCAGCGCAGCCCTTCATGCCACCACAGGATCCTGTCCAGCACAGCAGCACAGCTAAGACCACGTTCATCAAGGGCCTCTTCCTCTTGTGTAAGGATTTAGGTGTTTGGGAAAGGAAGAGAAATAATTGTTGTTAGGCTGCTGGTGTACAGGCAGTGGTGCATGTAGAGCCAGGGAAAATTGTACTGAAGTGCTGCAGAGGAGTACTTCGAATACCTAAAAATAAAAGCCTTTGGATTATAAGGACTTAGTAGCTGCAGCCTGGGGTCAGCAGTGACTTCTACCTGAGACTGTGTGAACTAATAACATTAATTGAGCCTCCTGGGTATGTAAGCCTCTTATCTACTTCTACACAGCGCTTTATCTGAGCTGGAAAAAAAATGAGATTATTAGTTACTTTTAATGAACAGCAGTAGGATATGCATGCTCACCTACTCTTTGTTGGAAGATGCTTCCTTCTCTCTGTTTCTCTTTAAATCTGTTAGCTTTTTAGTATATGAACCAAGATTTCGAAAGGGATGTAGGTGTCAGAGGAAGGGAGATGGCTCCTATTCGTCATTTAGGGGCTGAGAGAGCTCTCAAAGCTTCTGCTTGGCTCCTTAATCCTACAGGTGCTTCTCAGTTTCTCAGATCTGATATCTCAAAGCTGTTGTGTGGGGCTCTCCCTGCCTTCCCGTCTCGCTTAAGTGACTCCCTATTTAGTGAGGCAGCCTTTACAACCCCTTTCCTTGACACCTGACCGTGCCCACGCTCTGTGTCCGGGGTGCACATCAGAAGGGGAGGGTGGATGGGCCGCAGCTCCTGGCAGGCACAGAGACCTCAAAGATGGACTTGGTAGGTTGGAGGTTGTGCTTTGGGGAATCTGGAGCCTGTGAAAGCCTCTGTAAACCCAAGTTCCTACTTTGGGGTGCAGTGGACACTGGTGTGGGTTCCCCTAACGGTTTGGTGCCCCAGTGGGACTGGGGTTGGGTGGCTTGGCTGCAGGGGGCTGGCTGGAAGCTACCCACAGTTTTGTTCCATGATTTTTAGGGATCATAGGAAGCAAAGCAGTGTGAAATAAGGACCACAATGATGCCAGCCCTGAGCTGCCCTCTTCCTCTTGCCACCAACAGAGCTGGGAGGTGTGCAGGCTCACCAGACCCAAGGGCCTTATTCCTGGAGGAGGAAACCGATAAGGAAGAGCCTATCTGCAGGAGTAGATTAAACCCCCTGGCCTGGAGTTTCCCAAGGCAGTCTGTCGCCAGCAAAGGGCTTGTGGGAGCCCTGTCTTTCATCCTGCTACCAGCCCTGGCTGTCACCCCACTGCTGATGTCCCTCCTGATGTTATCCCTGCTCTGGATGCCTTCATGATCAGAGAGTGACTTCCACTGGCTGCCGCCTTTTCTTTAATATCTCAGAGAGCTGTGTTTGCTTTTCAGATTCCCTTTACTGATTGTTTTGAAAGACAGATGCCCTCTGCCCCTGCTCCCTTTAAAATCCATGGCTTTTCTTGTTGCTACTGGGCTGTAAACATCTTTCCTATTACAAATGTCCCTTTCAGTTGCTTTCTGGCTCTAAGTGGTGTTGCTTTTTTGTTTCTTTTTCGAAACTGATTCTCATTTATCGCCCTTTTCTCCTTAAGCTGCTAGTGCTGGCCAGGGGAGATGGGGTAATTTCCCCTCTTCCTAACTAAATTACACTTGGAGCCACAACTAACCTTAAAGACGCTGTACTTCAGAGACATTTAGGGGTATGAGAGTGCTGCAGGGCTTTCTCCTTGTCCTCCCTTTGCATTTGGACTGAGATGTTCATTGGGAACCTCAGCCATGGGGAACCAGCAGTGCTCCTCTGCTGAATCAAAATGACTTCTAAACAAGGTGAGAGTCAGGAGCAGAGCAGGTTCCAAAACAGGGGCTTAACATCCTCTTTGCTCACACATAGGTTCAACCCAAGGCTTTCTTCAGTTACTCTCCCTGCAGGGACCAAATACACCATGAAGCTGGCCAGCAGTGGAGCTAGAGGCAGGGACAGGCACCTTGCAGCTCTGGTTCCTGGCCATGATCCTGCTCTAAGAGGCTGATCCTTCCCAAAATACTTAAATCATTTTTTAGCTTCATTCTGAACTCATTTTTTCAAAGCTGCCTCTCAAGCTGCGTCTGAGGGCTGATCTAACCTCTCACACATCTCACTTCTTGTCCCTGCTTTGCTGCTTTTGCCCATAGGAACCAGGGGGTGGAAAGAAAATCCCTTTAACTGAGGATCTCAAAGTGGTTTGCAAACCTCTCTTCTCCCGACTGTGATGCTTCTTCTTTGCGTGGTGGGAAAATTGAATCATGGAGTGGCAACGGGGTCACGCACACTTGTAGCATCAAATGCCTGGTTTGCAGGATCCCTGGTGCACAGCCTGCCTTTCCGCCCTTCGACTTTACCCCACTAACCAGCCCTTGCAATACAAAACAGACTGTGCTTGGCAGCAGTTGCTTTACACTGGAGTCGAATAGTGCCAAACCCTGGGATGGCGATGATCATTCATGCTAGGGGGGGAGGGTGACACAAAGCAAGGAGGGAGCTTTTAAAACGCTGCGGTTGTCACGAGTCAGAGAAATGCAGCAGTGAGAAGGCTTTCTTCCAAAATTATATATATATATATGATTTTGGGGAAAAAAAAAAAGCAAAAGCTGGCACTAAAAAGGCAGCTTGAGGAACGAAACTGCTGGAGTTTTCCAAGAAGGCTCCCAAGATGCACAATGGGAACATCTGTACCTCGGCCAGAGCCTTGGAAGGGTCTCAGGCCGCAGAGCAGGGTTGGCGTCAGCCGGCTACAGCCAAGCCTTGATGCCGCCCTCTCCCAAAAAACCCCTGCCCCGGCACAGCTCCTCCCAGCTTGCCTCTCAGCTAGCCATAAATCCCCCTGCCCACGTCTCCCCCGTCGCCTCGGGCTCCACAGGTTTCCAGAAGCCGAGCATCCCGTGGCAGGAGTGGGGAGAGGGAGGTTTGGCCCTGGGAACAACCGTCCTCTGTGCTGCCTGTGAAAGGTGGTTTCATAAAGCTCTTGCTCAAAACGGCCCCTTATCGGGATCCATCGAGAGGTCTGTCCCGCTCCCAGGGATGGAGAGACAGGACAAATAGGTGCATAGTGTCTTGGTTCTGGCACAGTGTTTTTCCAGCCTCAGGGGATGTAGGTAGCCAGGATTGATCCTGATCCTGCCTGTGAAGGCTATTGAGAGGCTGGGGGAGAGCTGTCTGTCCCCCTGCCTTCATGCCTGCTGGCTGCTCCTGGCGAGGGGGGGAAGTGTCTGCCCAAAACCCCTTGGTGGAGCCCCACAAAGCCCCATGGATTCCCCTTGCAGCAATTCCCATGCCTGGAGCTGTCAGGAGGTGAAATAGGTCCCTGGAGGGAGGCAGTGGTGACCTGAGATGGGGGCAAGTCCAGAACTCCCTTCCCTTTAACCCAGCTGCATTCTCTTTCCCTACCCACATTACTCCTGTCCCCTGCCCGAGGGCACAGCACTTGCCTGGTGCCAACAGAGGAGCTTGGAAAGGAGGCAGTGCCCACCTGTGCCAGGTGATTTCCACCACCTAGGACAAGTGGCTGTGGTCAGCCCTCCATGGGACGAGCTGCAGAAGGGACCGTGCCCCAGAGATGCAGACTGGGGCTCAGGTTTAACATGCTTCATCCTGGCCGTAAGCAGTAGAGGCTCAAGGACAGAGGGGGGGACAGCTTTCTGGATGCTCCCCTTTTACCTTTGTGCCCAAATTCCTTCATCAGAGCACAAATTAATGGGTTTCTTCTCCATTAAATTCTTTGTGAACTTGGGAAACCTGCTGAAATGGGCCACACCCAGACATCTTCAACAATTTTTGTGGTATCTTAATGAAAAATTCACCTGTTGGAGCAGGATGATAAGGACTTGCTACCCTGCTGCAAGTTTTTCTCTCCTGACAAGTAAACATGGGCTACAAAACCAACTCCTTCATAAGGGGATATTCTGAGCTTACACAAAGGTAAATCATAGAGATGACAAGACTGTATCTGCACTGCAGTGTTTTCCCTGACACTGGACTTCGGTGATAAACATGGGTTTTATTTATTTAAAACAATGGATTATCAGGTCCTCAGGCACAAAAAGGCAGGTCTGTCTCCTTTTCAGGGGTCTAGGTTTCTGAGGGTGGGAGTTAATGAAAATACAAAAATAACAATAAAAATCAGGAGCAGTCCCTGGCCTTGGTGGCTCAGACCCTGATGTCTGGATGGCTTTGCAGGACCTGGAGAGGTTTAAGTCCCCAACCATAGGTAGGACTACAGGGTTTGCCTGGGGCAGGGCAGAGATGAGCAGGAACAAGAATCTGGTTTTGGAGCAACTTTTTTACCCAGAACTGCATATCAATGCCATCTTAAAATGACAACAAATGCTGCTCTATGTAGCTCTGGATTTGATCTTTTCCATCATTCTGCTATTTTAAGAGACCGGAAGATTAAGGGGGATGCTGGCATGTCCTACACTGCCACCCGCACAGTAAAAAAAAAAATCCTTCCTAATATCTAATCTAAATCTCCCCTCTTTCAGCTTAAAACCGGTACCCCTTGTCCTATTACTACACTCCGTGGTAAAGAGGCCCTCACCATCTCATTTACTCAGATGCATTCACCATGGAATTGCCTCTTCACCAGTCTTCTCTTCCTGTCTTGGTGAGGTAAACCACATCATGTAGTAGAAATATAAAATACAGCGGGATTCAGATAGAGCCTGGGTATTGCAGGGAGGCCAGTGCTTGCAGCTCTTTATTGGACCCACACTCCAAAGCCCCCCAGACACTCGGGGATTTCACTGGGCTATGGAAGTGGCTTCAACGCTCCTTTTGTGCTTGAGACCTGCCTAAAATACAGCCATCCCCAGCCTGGCAAGGGATAACTCAGAGACCAGCAGCCCGAGGGCACCATCTAGTGAACAGCTGGGACTCCGCAAACCTGGAGTGGGCACAAATGGGGTGAAAACCAGTAAGGGGCTCCCGAGGTGGTCAGCCCAGAGGAGTGGGCAGAATCATGTGTTGTTCTTCCTCCCTATTCTATTTATTTTTAAATTTTCTCAGTCAGGATCCCCCAGAGAAGAGCCTTTGCTTCATCCATCATGACAGGCTTGCTGCCCTGCCCTGGTCAAGTGGCGTTGCAAAGAGGGTATTTTGTTTTCTTGTCTGTGAGGGAAAAAAAGAATTGTTTCTAATGGTTTGAGAGAGGCCTTGGATGTGCTGGAGCAGAGCAGTGCAGGTAGATCTGTTGTGGGGCAGGTCTGAGCTGGAGGCAGGGACTGTGAATTCAGCCAAGCCAAAACTTCCTTTTCAAATTAGAGAATTTAAAAACTACCATAGGTGCTCTAACATCCCCTCATCATCCCCAGGGTGAGCTGGTAGGGGAAAAGCTGGCTGAAAGAACACAAATCTCTTCCAGAGCTTAAAGCTCCCTGGAATGATGTAGCCGTTGGGGATGGAGGAAACACCATGCCATGCTTCTGCTGCTCCCAGTACTTGATGGGCTGAGCTGGGTCCTCTCCCCCTGTTGCTTTACTGGGATTTATACACACTGGTGGGAGATAGGTGACCTGCGTCTTCTGTTCCCCAGGGAGGAGTTGTTTCTGCAGCTCAGACGCAATGCTGTGCCATGATACCCTCTGTGGTTGTCTCCAGCTCCCAGCCTGCCTCCTGCAAGGTGTCCCTGTGCCCACTGACTCCAGGACTGGTCCCCTGGCCATAAGCCCAGCAGTTGTTTTGTGAGCTGGCTTGCAAGAAGGCTATTGCTAAAGCACGAGTTTATGCTCATGCGTCAGACCCTGAAGTATTCAGAGCACTTTCCCTGGGCAAGGGAGAGCTTGGGGCAGGGTCATGGGAAGGCGACATCACTGAGCAAAACCACAGCAGTGACCAGCTCCTTTGCCCCTCCTGGACCTAGTGGTGCTGGGGAGTGCTCCATATGTCCCCAACATTGCACCTCATGAACCCCTTCTGCCTTAAAGGTAGCATCTGCAGCAGCTCATAGACTCTGAAGCCACTTGGCATCCAGCTCCCAGCTCACCCCATGGGTGCAGGGCTGTGGGGCAGCTGCAGCGGGGGTCCCCTTGCCCTGCTGAGGGTGAGCCTGGCACCCAGACTACCCACACAGAGGGATGGAGCCACAGATGAGTCTTTCTCCCTGGGGGGCTTTGTTGTGTTGCACCTGTACTCAACACACACACAGCACAGAGACTGAGGGGTACAAGGATGCTCAGGTTGGATGACCGAAGACTATCCAGCGCAGCCTTTGCAGCTGCCTTTGGGAGAATAGGGTGTGCCAGGATTTGTGCCTTTTCTTCTCATCTGCAGACAGTCACGATGCTGAAGTGGCTTGTTTTTCATTAGGGAAAGGCTGTTGCTAGGCCACCCTGGTGCCCAGCATTGGTTGGGAAGTGGTTTTGCAGCCAATCCGGGAGGCTGTGCTGGCGGTTCGCACACGCACGCACATGCACATGCACACATGCAGATGCACACCCCTCCTGCAGCCAAAGTGCTAAGCGCCTGCCAGATGTGCCTATTCATTTCCACATCACACCTATTCGCTTCTTCCAGCCAAGAGGGTTATTAAGGCTCCTGAGATTTTAATTTATAGATGGCTGTGAGTTGTCTGCCTTCTAATTTACACTTGGAGCATCGAGGAGATGGGTGATGGTGGGTGGTGGTACTGGTGAGGTTCCTCCCTCTGCTGTGATCTGTGATCTCTGGCAAATCACTTGAGCAAAGCTTCCACTTTCCACCTGTAAGTGGGGCAAATCGTCTCTCTGTGTCCCACTGCAAGGGAATAGACTGCCCCAGATTAGGGGCTTGCTCCATGCTGTTATCAGGTACTGGCATTGCTCCACCCCAAGACATTTTGGGTTTACATGGCATTTCAACCACATGTACTGTGATAACCAGAGACTGCATCAAAGCAACTTATGTGTTTGACCAGGGGATGCTGATCACAGCTGTGGTCCCCATGCAAACAGCCCCCAGCAGCTGGGAGAGGTGGTGGACCATGACCAGGTACTGGTGATCCAGAGCAGGAGTGTCAGACACATCCCTGGTGCAGGATCTCCTGGCACAGCTGCAATTCTTCTATGACACTATTTCAAGGATCCTATGGGTTCTGACTGTCACTCAACAGAAGCAGAGCCCCAGCTGCATGGACAAGGCAGGGTGTGAACAGAGCCTGGGATGGGAGCATCCACGCATCCACTTTTACAGCTGCAAAGCTCTTGCTATGCAGGATAGGAATACACACCAAATTACACTGAAAACCAAGGAAAATTATGTCAAATTCGGTTTCGAAGTGACTCACATGAAAACCCTTGCGTAGCAGGAGGGCAGGAAAGGGAGAGCTCAATACAAGCAAGGGAAAGCATTGAATTGCTGTCTGCTGCTCAAGGAGAATCTGTTGCTAGACAGAAGTAAAAGCCGTCGCCATCGGCTCCCATTGGCTCAGCCCCACTCCAATGACAGGCTTATCAGTTACCTGCTCTTGCAGCTGGCTGGAAAAAACTCATTTGACAATGTTTTCCTTCTGATAAAAAAGCCCATTGCTGGATTCATGTGTTTGAGTTAATCATTACTCAGGGTCATTGAGACAATGGCTGAGTTTTCTGCAGGATCTTCAATTATCATGAAATTTAGCAGAAATGGTGAGCCAGCTCAGCTCTCCTTCACCTGCCTAAAGATACTCAGACTGCGTATAGACGCTCAGCTTCCCAGCACGAGCCCCAGCGAGTTGCCTCAGTGATGAACCAGAGCAAAGGTTGGCTGCTTTCAGCCATAGCAACACCATGGCATGTAGGTAACTATTCACAAACACATGTGAAAATCCTGATTAGTTCCTGAAGGGCTCACTGGGTGCAAACAAGATGAAAGCTACCATTCAGATTATTCAAAGCAAACATTGCTTTGTCACAGCAGGGATTGGGTTGCCACTACCCCTCATCTTCTACAGTGGGGTTTGCTCCTCTGCCACCCTGCCTCAGGGGCTTGAGGGCTGCAGAGCACAACGTGTTATTTTTCCTAGCCCTTCAGAACTGATGTAAATGGAGATGAATCCCTTAAATTTGTTTCTTAGATTCTCCAAGAGCTGAAGATGATGACATAGAAGTAAAGCTTGGAGGACATGTGAGCACCAAAGGGCATACAGCCTTTGGCTGTGTTGCTGTCTTCAAATTTGCCCCTGAAGCAGAGAGGTGTTTCAGCAGGGGGGTTAAATCACCATGGTGGTGACTATGATAAGTTCTTAAAAGCAGCCTGGGACTTTGCCAACACCTCATGCCACCAGGCAAGCACGGGGCTGCGTTGCCAGGAGGGCAGGCAGACAGCCGTGCAGCCAGGAGGGCAACGCTGTGGACAGGCAGGGAAAAATTTGCCCTGGATCACATGGGATGAATGCTTAGAGAAATCTGTCCCTTGCCTGGAGCCCAGCTCAGGCTTAATTTTGGAAGTGGGTCTCACTATAGTGTTTGGATGGTCAAGACTTCAGAAATAGAGTGTTTTTTCCTTAATTACACCTTCCCCTCCCCACTGGTTGATGGCAAGGAAGGCTGAGTCACTCACTGATAAAGGCTCATGGCCTTCCACCTCCTTTTACAGCTTCCTGCAGCCTCAGCCCAGCATATTTGTGTTTCCCATTGAGCCATCACGTGGCTTAGGGCAAGTCAGTGCTATAGGCAGGTGAGACACGGGGGGCTGGAGGGGCAACAAGGTGAGGGGTCAGGTGGGCAAAGAAGCTGGGAGACATGGGGTGCTCCATGCAAGCTCCTCACAAACCCATGTACCCCTGAGGGGCTGTAGTTATATGGGCCAGGTTATGTGGCTATGAGAAAAGCATCCCTCTGCTGTGCCCTTCTTCTGGGTCTGCTTTCCTGGGAGCAGAAATCTGCTGCTGCGTTGGCTTTGGGATGGCACCGTCTTCTGATGGTGGGTGTGTTGACCCACAGAGCTTTTGCCTTTCCTACAGCTTCACTTCCCTCCTGCCACCCCAGGAGAGCTAGAAATGGTAGAAAGGAGGCAACAGACGAAAACCTGTGCCAGCTGCACTCTCCATGCACCCTCTTGGGTGCCCTCATGGGGTTCAGGTCTCTCCTCTGTGCCACAAGCTCCTGCTGAGATTGCACAGCACCATGCTGCACCCTGAGACTTGTGCAGAGCACAGTACCAGCCATGTTTTACAGCTTGCTGCATCGGGAACATGCCTGGGACAAACTGGCAGAGCCTTTTAGACACCTGACATGTTTTGAAGCATTTATGAGCTGTCCTAGTCTTCCTCTGCCAGGCAGGGAGGAGTTAAGATGGGAAGTGCAAGATGCATCTTGTAATCGCACTGATGTGTGCGTCAGGTGTGCCTGCGTCATCCAGCTCCCTTGGCTGCTTCCCAAGGCTGGGACTGAGTTCTCCTTTCCTCCTGCTGGGAATAGCCTAGGACCTGTCTAGCCTGGCCACAGGGGACATGGACTTCAGTGCTGGCTGCTGTACCTACACTGTGCTATGACCCCTCCTGCCACATCCCATCTTACAGCTCACGCAGTGGGTGGGGGGAACTCCTGTCCTAAAGGGGCAGCCTTACGTCACTAAGCAAAAAAAGATCAACTTTCTATAACCGTGGTTGTTCAATTTCTCAGGGAAGGGTACAGCTACCTGGGTCCAGTCCTAAACCCCACTGTGGTGCTCACAACCCCAAGCTGGGGTACCTCCCTGCAGACATAGCTACGTCTCCCAGGAAGCGGCAGCCTGTGGCAGAGCTCTTGCTCCCAGATGCTGACTTGCAGGGTAGGCAAAGCCCAGCTGTGCCTCTCCTTTACACAAGGAGCTTCCCAAGCTGGAACAGCCCACCTGCTGGAGCACAACACAGGAGGACGCTCTCTTGCACTGGGCTTTTCCCAAGCAGCCAGTAGCTCTGGACCACAGGGTTCTTGCTAACCCTGTCCTCTGCTCCTCCCACCTTCACAGGGATCACCTGTATCCCAACCAGTTGCTCACTCCAGCCATCATCAGACCACTCAAAGCACATTTTTTAGTTGCATGTGTGTGTTAAGCACTGGGGCCCAACACATGATGCAGGCAGCACATGCCCAGCCCTTGCCAACCTCATCCCTGCTTTGTACCTTCTGGAGAGCTGCCAGAGCAGATCACGCAATACCGGGTTTTGCAAGAACAGTTTTTAATTCAGAATTGGACAGACATGTGAGCAGTCTATTCAAAATGAAGTGCATCTTATGGTCTTATCCAGGCTGGACACAGAGAAGACCCAGACTTTCTTTGTGGGCTTCACTGTGCAAAGTAAGTGAGGAGGAAACTGGTTGTTTAACTGCCCCCAGACGGTTTGCAGCCTTCGAGCATCAGCAAGACACCTCAGTTCTCCCATGGAAAGACTTGCCACTCACCCACCATGGAGGAAATGCCCTTCCCTGAGGACACAGGAGGTGCCCTGGCCACCCCAGCCCACTGCCACTGCACACCCGCTGGGGCTCCTCCATATTGACACTAGGACCCTGGTTCATCCCCGAGCACCAGGTGACAGATGAACAGAGCACAGCCCCGGCACTTATTTCTGCGTGGCAGCAAGAGGCTGCAGACAGCAGAGCCCAAGTGCCACTATTTTTCCAACCCTGAGCAGGGCTGGGGGTGTGACTCCTCCACGCTGCTGTCCGCACTGCATCCAGCTGCTGGGCAGAGCATGAGGGGCACAAGCCCCAGGGAAGGAGATTGGCAGTTACCTCCACCTTTAATATCTGAAGGCATTAGGATGGCCCAAAGAACATGGAGGAGATGCCATCCCCCATCACAGACTGCTTGTCATCAGGTCCGTGGGCCAATACCGGTCATCCATGTACTGCCTGCTGTCTGTGCTGGGATCCGTGATGGGGCTGGGGGCCCGGGGGGGCAGGCTACGGGCCAGCTCAGTCTCCCATTGCACCTCCACCAGTCTGTACAGCTCCATGGCTGTCTGAGCATCCTCCACCGACGAGTGCCCTTTGCAGCCAACCTAAAAAAAGCGGGGGGGGGAAGTCTCATTAGAAGATCCATCAGGTCACCTTGACCACTTGCTCAGAAGGACACAAGCGCTGGGTGTTTTGGAGACAGCAAAGGTTCAGTGCAGCCTAGGAGAAACATACATCTCAAGCACTTTCTGGAAGGCAAAGGTTCTGTACCTGCTTTACTGAGATGCTTAATAGTCAGCTTCGGAGGTCCTGGGCTCCCCTAGCTTGATCACACTTGGGTACAGAGGATAAACTAGGTTCAAACTCCATCTCACAGAGAGCACTCACGGAGATGGGACCAGACTGACTACACAGGCTCATAGCAAACCCAGAAACTACTTCGCATTCTCAAGGTTCATGGTGCTTACCTGGATCTTTTTCTGGAGCAGATGCCTGGCCAAGCTTTTGAGGGAGACACTGGCCTTGCTTGGCAGCCCTGCCTTCTGGTTCAGCATGGGGATATGGCTGGTGTCTCGGGTCCTGTCTTTCGGGTGGAAGTACTTCAGGGCTTGGAAGTCATTGTGGATGGCGTGTCCTACCACAATCTTGTCTTTCAGGATCTTCAGGATCTGGAAGCGTCAGAAAGGGACAGACAGGACACCAATTAAGCATAAAATAAACTATTTTGTGTTAAATTCAGCTCTTTCAGTTCCACTTTTTTGGTTCCCAGAACAGAACAGTAACAAGCAAACTAACTGCACATCTTCAGAGGCTCCCATCCTCTACTTGTGTTTCTGCTTTGGAGCAGCTCAGGACAGGCCACTAAATATCCCAATTTGTGTCTGGCACATTAACACACAACTTTTTTTTTTGTTTGTTTGTTTAAATTTCAATTTTCCTTACCTCCATCTGGGCGACCTTGAAGGGAATTGCGTTCTTCATGTGCTGCTTGGTGATGCCACTCCACCGTGTCCGGTAGTCCACGATGGGGAGCTCAGGCTGGACATACTTGTCGTATATGACATCCCCCTCATAGTTCACCACAGAGCACCGTGCCAGCTCGCTCAGCTTGCCCTGAGGACCAGTGCCCACCATCTCACAGTCAATGGCCACATACTTGCCCGGGCGCAGGAGTGGCGAGGCCATTTGCACCCCCTTGGAGCTGCCACTCCCCTGGGACAGCAGCACAGAGTGGTGCCTGGCTATGCTGTCTGGAGAGGCAGAGCGGAACAGGGATAGGTAGGCAACTTGTTTGGATTTGGAGACCTTCCTACAATGTGATGCTGTGGTGCCACCCGCTTTGGTGAGCGTGCTGTGTGCCTCTGGCTCTGTCACAGAGGTCTGGCTGCCCAGGCGCCGTCTCAGCAGCCCTTTCTGCTCCAGCAATGCCCGGCGCTCCATGAATCGCTGGTGCTTGCGGCTCTTCTTCTTGCTGCAACCCTGCAGTGAGCCGGGACCCTCTGGGGGCTGAGCGCATCTCCTCATGGTGGGATCATGGGTGCCCTGAGGGGTGGGCACGGAGACCTTCGGAGCGGGCAGCAGTGGGGTCATCTGCCCTTTGCCAGGAGACATCCCTGCTGGGGTGAGCACAGGGCGGGATGAGTGCCTTCATGCACCCCTGTCAAAGGGGAGCCACATACCCCATAGCAGCCCACCCCCTCCATGACATACCCAACCCTCCAGCCGCGTGCGTAGGCACAGGCAGCACAGCCAAGTGTCCCACACTGTCCCCATGCACTTACCCCCTCATTGCCTGGCCCCTACCTGCCCCCTTCGGGGTCCCAGGGCCCTGCTAACCCCATTGCCCAGCATTACACCCACCCTAGCAATCTGACTGCCCAGTGGCCGGGCCCCCCCCGTCTCAGCCCCGGTCTCAGCCCCCTGCCCATCCCCTGGCCCCCCACTACATACACCCTATGGCCCTGCCTGCCTCAGTCCCAGCCTCAGCCTGCTGCCCGCCCCATTACGCGCCCCTAGACCCCTGCCCACACCCCCACATACGGCCTAGGGCCCCCAGCCCCACCGCCCAGCTCCCCTTCGCCCCCAGCCCCGCTGCCAGACCCCCCTCGCCCCCAGCCCCACCGGCCCCGCCGCGGCGCCCACGTGTCTCACCCGGAAGCCGCCGCGCTCACATGCCCGGGCAAGTCGCGCCGTTGGCCACGCCCCCTCCGCCTCCCCATTGGCCGCGCGGGGGTTAATTTGCATACAGGGCGGGAACCGAGCACGGGGTAATTTGCATACTGGGCGGGAACCGAGCGCGGGGCGGGGCGGCTGTCAGTGCGCTGGTTCCCGCTCGGGTGGGACTCGCGGGGACTGGGGGCTTCCAGGGGCTTCCAGGGGCTTCCAGGGGTTTCCAGCTTCTGGCCCTGGGAGGAGGGGACCCACCCTGGAGTGTTGTGTCCAGTTCTGGAATCCACAACATAAGAAGGATATGGAATTGAGGAGGGCTAAGAAGGCGATGCGACGGCTGGAGACTCTCTGCTGTGAGGACAGGCTGAGAGAGCTGGGGGTGTTCAGGCTGGAGAAGAGAAGGCTTCAGGGAGACCTTAGAGCAGCCTCCCAGTACCTGAAGGGGCTACAGGAAAGCTGGGGAGGGAGTTTTTACAAAGGCATGGAGTGATAGGACAAGGGGAATGGCTTTAAACTGGAAGGGTGAAGATTTAAATTAAACATTAGGAAGAAATTCTTCATTGTGAGGGTGGTGAGACACTGGCATAGGTTGCCCAGGGAAGCTGTGGCTGCCCCATCCCTGGAGGTGTTCAATGTTGAGTTGGATGGGGCTTGGAGCAACCTGATCCAGTGGGAGGTGTCCCTGCCCATGGCAGGGGGGTTGGAGCTGGATGGGCTTTAAGGTCCCTTCCAACTCAAACCATTCTATGATTCTGTGATTCTAAGAGGTGGGTTTGGCGTGGAGATACACACCAGGGTACTCACCCACACACACTGGGCTCAGCCGAGCACCAGTGTTCTGCAGTTTTGCTGTTCGTTTGCCGGGGTGACCTTGTGGACATCCCTTCTCCATCTGAGGCAGCACCATTCCTGTGGGGTGGGCTGAGACACCACAGCACAAGATCTGCATCCTCCAGGCTCTCCTGTGGTGCGCCCCAGGGTTGGTAGGGGGTCAGCTCTGGCCAGAGCATGGGTGCAGGTGGGGTTTCAGACCAGCCTGTCGTTGCTTCACTCTCAAGGTTCACAAAAGCAACGCTCAAGGTGGTCAGAAGTGGAGAAGGACAACTGGCAGCCCCAGCTCCAGCTTTTCCGTGTGCCTTTAACATTGCCGGAGATGCCGCGCGCCCTAGGGCAGACTGTGACTTGTTGTGGTGGGATGAGCCATACAACAACAAAATCACTAGTCTTCCAGAGGGAGCCAGGCACTGTGTCAGTCCTCATCCTGTGGGGTCCTGTGCTGAGAATCCCTCTCTCCAAGTCACCGAGAGGGCTCAAGAGCATGCAGGACACGTGTTTTCACATTCTGTCATTACCCCTTCTCACCATCCTTGAGCTTCTGCAGCATGGTCAGAAAGAAAAGATTTAGATTACCCTGTGATTTATTTTTTCCTATTTCTTTTATGGTTTTCTTCTAACCAGTAAACCTCTTCCTTAAATCTTTTGTTCCATGGTTTGCATCTATTGCTTCTGTCCTTGCTGTTCAGCTAATTAATCCTCCTTAATGAGGGTAGTTCAAGTGCCCCACAGTAACTTGCTAGGGGGCCCTGGCAAGTCTGTATGTAGAAATTTATACTCTTTTTGGTGGAACGGTGCATTACTGCTCTTGGGGATGGTTCATTTGTGGTTCCTGGGCCTCTTTGCTCTGTTTTTCTTCTACTTAAGCAAGGTGTAAGCTGACCGTCACTGCATGAGTGGGAGCAAACTCGAGTTCTGGTGTGAGGGAAATGGGATTGCTTTGCTGGTGGCATTTCTTCACCAGCTCTGGGTAGGTGAGGAGCTGGCATCACTGGCTGCTCTTCTCCCTCAAGCCCTATGGTGGCACAGGAGATTCAAGTACCTCAGCTGTTCCATGCTTCTTCCTGAACATCTCGCTCTTGCACTTGTGGGTCTGATCACTCTTGGCTTGTCCATAACAAGCCCATCCATATCCTCTCATCTTTACTCAGTGACTCCTTCCTTCCCAGGCTGTATGTTTTGTAAGAGGCATGTGTTTCTCTCCAGCAGCGTGAAGTGTTAGTTATACCCTCTTGGTTACAAAGAAAACCACAACAGGAGAAATTATGGGCGTGTGGGGAGGAAGAGAAAAGGTTTATCTAATTTCCCAAGGCCAAGATAGCCCAGGCTGCAAGGGAACAGTGGTGTCATTTTTCTCCCCTATCCCAAATGCAAGGATGGAGGTGGAATAAAGTCAGAACAGCTCTGAATGGATCCATCGGTATCCTGTGGCCTCCTCTGATCCCATTGACCTCTGGGTCATCAGTAGATAGTTTGCACGTGGTAGTTGGTTTTCCTTTTGGTAGAAGCCTTGTGCCGAACAGGGATGCCACTTGACTCCACAAGTCCCTGTGGGGGAGGGCTTGGCACCAGATGGTAGAAATCCTATTTCAGACGTGGCAGATGAGCCAAGAGCTGAGATGAAGGCAGAGTGCACCAGAGCCCAGGAGAGGTTTCTGCAGTGTTTGCACAAGTTGAAATAATAACAAAATCTGTAAAACTCTGGGTAGAACACGACTAGAGTAACAGGCTAAATTTGTTGGATGAATAATTTACTAGAAGCGATTGGCCGTGCTCCAAGTGAGATGAGCACCAGCCTGATCTCCAGCTGAGCAGCCTGGGTGTTTCTGTCCTCATCTGGGAGCTGGTTCCTCTCCTGCCACCTGGTCATTGCTCCTGCAATAAAAGGCAGTGTCCAGCTGAGGTGCCTGTCCCCAGGTCATTTCTGCCCAAGGCTGCAGGACTTCCTGCAGTGTTTATGGTCTTTGTCTGCGATTTATTTTCAGGGTGCTGCTTTGCAGAGTGGATGTGGTGGCAGTGGGTGTCTGTCATTGGCTTCAGGCTTGTGGACTCACCTGTCCTCTGCCTCTTTCCCTTCTCCAGCTGATTCTCTGTCCTCGGCTGCAGTGCTGATAGGATGGAGGAACAGAGACATCTTAACATTTGGGATGGAAAGGGAGATGAAGTCCCAGCGCTGGAAGGAGACAGCGGCTGTGGCTGCAGCAGCCAATTAACGTGATCATGTTTATGAATGCAGATCAGTAATTCCAGGTAAACTCCCCAAGAGCAGTGTCACAGGCAAACAAAGCCTTCCGCCCACCTGGGAGCCCACTGGTGGCCAGCAGTCCCCAACAGTGCCAGCACGTTCCTGCTGTGACTCTAAACCACCTCATTTCCCAGTCCCAGCCTAGACACAACTCATTTTGTCTCCTATTACTGTGACTCTACAGCTCGTGCCTGGGACTAGGCACACGTTTCATCTTAAACATGCAGGGCAGAGAGGCAAGAAGTGGCTGGCAGAAGCCAAGGGTTTCTGCAGGTCCCATCAGCAAGGACCTTTGTGAAGAAATTAGGACACTGTAAGGTCTCAGTCAATGAATGCTTTCCTCACTCCTGCTTTACGCTCTTGATGCTTCAGCTGTAGCTGCTGTTTAAGTTCCTCATCTGAGCTGACTCATGCAAAACTTTGAGGAGACTAGTCCTTGGGGCTAAGAACAGGGACAGAGTGGGTGTGACAGTGCCCACCCAGCCTTGAAGACTTCTCAGTGCTGAGAAGTCCTGCTTGGAAGGCAGAAAACCTTTTCCCTAGGAACATCAATAGCCCTCATCTTCCTCTGATACCTCCTTCATCACTCTGTGGGAATTGCCTGTATCCCTCAACATGGACAGACCTCCTCCTCCACTGTGTTCCGGTTGGTGCTGGTGCTCCAAGGATACTGCTAAAGATAAGGAGGGATGCTCCCAAAGCAGGAGGTGAGGGTGGATGATGCTGCCATACCTGCCCCCCCACCTCCATTATCTGGCTTGCCCCCAGGAGAGCAGTAAGCAATTATGGGCCACATGGAAGCTTCATTATCGCTCTGTCGTGGCCTCATTTGACGAGACATTTTATTGCCAAACTTATTAAAAGTGAAACGTGTGGTTTCTGCACAGCAATTTCCTGTCTGCAGTGATAAGCCGGGCTCTGCCTGCTGTGTAATAAACAGTTATTTTTATGTATAGCTTTGGCTGGAGCAATGAGGAGGAGAGAGGGCCCAGATCATGTTAATTGTGATAGTTAATGAGATCTATTTTGGGAGCGATGTGTGAGGATGTGCACACCCTCCCCCTGCCACCATTCTGCAGCAGAGTGGAGGCCTCCGGTGGCTTCGTGCTCTGGGTGCCTGCAGCAGGGACCAGGCAGGGTCTCCTCCTCACAGCACACAGGGACAGCAGGCCCAGAGGGGATTAACCTGAAAACCCCTCCCTTGCCTCAACTCACCCCTTTGTCCCAGCTGGGAGCAAATCAGGGACCTGCTGTGCACCCACACAGTGTGAGACCCCCTTCCCCTGCAAGGGCTGCCCCTGAGCTTCGCTGATCCCACCTCTGAGTGATGCTGGATGGAGCCTCCAAACCCGAGGTCTTTGCTTCAGCCTCCTGTCTGCCTGACTGCATAGAATTTTCAAGTCATATTGGTGGCCAAAGCCCAGGGCATCCGTCAAGGCAACTCCCTAAAATCCCTCCTTGGGCACCTGCATCAGGTGAGTGCTGGAAAGGAGATAGCAGGGGCAGTACATTCAAAAGGCACACTAATGTCACACAAAACCTGTGTTACTGCAGGGCTGTGACCAGCAAAATTCTGACAAGTATCAGCAAAGCTGATAAATATGATTTCACTTTGTCAGGAACAGATGTCCTCATTAGATGTGCATTTTGTATTTTGGTTTGATTGTATCTTTTTAATATGTTTCAAAAGGAAACAGCTTTTTAAAATGCAACACGTCAAAACTGCGTTCACAAGAAATCCTGGTTTCTATTTTTCACCTGGCCAATCTGAAACTGGATGACTTTTCCCAATAAACAATTTGTCAGAAAAATTCCTCTCAGCTCTGGGAGCCCTGTTAGTTATTTGTCAGCAGTCAAAACCCTGTTGAGTATTTCCCATCTGACTTCTTTTCTTAACAGCAGCTTTATTGGTCTGGGAATTAACGGCCAGAGATGCGATACTTGCTATTCATTGCAGCCATCCCAAATGCCACTCATCTCATCAGGGTATGGCTCCTCAAAGCAAATGCCTCTTCTTCCTCCAATGCACTTTTTTTTTTGCTGCCATTGAGCATTTTGCCTCCAGATTGCTCCCCTGCAACCTCCTGACCCCACAGCATGTGCCACTGTCCTCAGGCTTGGACCCACATCAGGTTCCCCCATCCCTGTCCCCCATCCCCATCCCTGCTGCCCGGCTCAGCCTCTCGCTAGGTAAACTCCCTGTGTCTCCAGCCTGGGCCCTCGTTAATTTGTATTGCAGCGTGTGTCGTGGGCTGACGTGTAATTAGAGCTCCTGAAGCCTGTCTCATGCTGTAATTGCCATGACAGGGGCCACAGCATATCCGCTTGTTAATTAGCAAACCACAATATCCCGGGGGCTCGTTGAGAGCTGCCTTAATTGTATTTCAGCTGGAACAGAGGGATAATTACCCTTTGGTAGCACCACCACTTTTTAATTCTTAAAAAAAAAAAAAAAAAAAGAAGAAAAAAGAAGAAAAAAAGGAAGAAAACCCCTAGAGCTCCTCTTCTTCTCTGTAGCTGCTGCCTTTCCCCTTGGCCACCCAGGGACCTGTTTTGTCCCAAGGTTGAAGTGGAATGGCTTTGGAGCTCAACGGCACGGAGATGGGATGCCAAGAGCTTTGCAAGGGGACACATGGGACTCTGCTGGGAACTCCACTTTGTGGATGCAGGTTGGCTTGCTGGAAGTGCTGTTTGACAGGAATCCAATCCTAGCTGGTGGGAAGCCCCCTGGCATCACCACTGAGCACTGCCAGGCTCAAAGGAACAGCCTGTGTCCAGGGAGGAATGAGCCAAGGCCTTCAGGCTCCCCACCAGCCAGAGGGGCTGAAGTCCCCTCAAAACACAAGCACGAGATGCCATGGGCTGCAGGGAGGAGGCTATGGATCTGGCAGGGCTTGGCATGTAATCATATGCTGCTGCCAAAAGCGCTTTTGTACTTCACATCCCCAACACACTTGAGCCATCAACATTGAGTGATACTTCAGCACGCTCGGCGCTGGAGGTCTCAGCTCTAGCAAACCGCATGGCAGCAGGGCCCCAGCCCACCTGGCTTTGATGGAACTCAGAGGTGGATCCTTTTCTTTCTCAATTCCCTTCTTGGCAAACCTCACTGGGCAACTGGGAATCTTCTAGGGCTTGGTTAAAAACTTTTCCATCCGTGGAAAGGACATCCCTGCAGGGTATGAGTGTGACTGCACTTCTCATAGTGGTCGGGAGGAGACTACAGAGCTTTGGTGTGACATGAAGGGAGTGCTGAGGCTCAGCATCACCCTTCTGTGGGCATCGCAGGCTCCAGACCCCCTCTATGCAATGTTGCAAGGGAGCTGTTGGTGATCCAGGATCTTGGGGAAGAAATTAACCTGAGAAGAGATGCTAACACACAACATCCATCCCTTTTCCTATGCTTCCCTCTGAACTGATACAAAGAGCTCAGCTGCCATCAGCCCTGCTGATTCCTGCAGTTCAAAAAATCGCATAATGGACAACTGCCCTTCGGGAGCTGTTTTGTGAATTGGTTTAAATATCAGGCCTGGCTCTTTCCTGAGAAGCTACATAGGGGTCAGCCTTGAAGAAAAGATCAGTATAGTGGCTCTAAGCACTAGCAAAAAGAAATAACGAGAGCAAAGAGCCTTGAACATAATTAGAGTCTAAGAGCTGCAGTGGGAACTCGGCGACCTGAAGCCATCTTCTGGACTTTAATGCAATCAACAGATTGACACTGCTGGGTCCTGAAGGCTGGTTTTTGGAAGCTGTGCAGCAGAGTTGAATGCCAGAACAGGCGGAGAAACAGCACAGGTGCCTGTTCCAAAGGTTGGAGCTAGAAAAGTGTTTCAAATTCCATAGAAGAACCAGATGGAGGCAACCACTGGAACGCCTTGTGCATAATTGAGGGCACCTTCAAGGGTGAGCATGAGGTGGCTGCCCACCTCCAGGATGCTCTCTGCTGCTGCCATGCAAGTCACCATCATTAGAGCTGGGGACAGAGTTTATAGCTGAGTAACCACAACAACTTCGCACAAATTAAACAACATACCTCAGGTTAATTAGATTTCTTACTGCTGCCTCCATTAACTTAGCCCTGTCGTCTGCTGCCAGAAGTGAATGAAACCCCTTTGAAATTCATAGGTATTGTTATCCAGAGATGTGGATGGCTAAACTTCTTCCTGGGCAACCATACCAGTGTGGGCATGGTTGGGAGATGTCACCTTCTCTGCTTGGAAGTCCCTTGGTGCAGCAGATGAGACCAAGCAGAGATGCAGTTGTCCTCCACCAGTGCAAGGGCTGGGCTGGATTCCCCATCTGGCATTTCAAACCCACCTTCTCATATGACGATCTTTAAAAAAAATAGGTATTTTTTTCAGCAGAGTGGCTCTCTCATTATTCCATGAGATGCCGTGTGAATACAAATAAACAAAATAACCCCCTTTGACAACGTCTGAGGATACGGTTTCATATTTTTAAACCAATTTCCTTCGACTGTGTCAGGGCCTGTTTTGTGTTTGCTATGCAATTATGTGGCTAATGAGGACAGCCACGGTTACATTAGGCGGGATTAGGAAGAATAAGGCTACAAATGTTACAGTGTTTAAGACAACCGCTAACTAATGGGGGCTTGAAGGGCACATCCAAGGGGCAGGCAGCTCCTCTCAGGGCTCCTGGTGCTGTTTTGAAGGAGACAGAGCAGGCAGTAGGCAGCAGACTAGCTGGCCGAAAGGTGATAGGAGTCCTGGTAACTGTGTAGTGGTTGTGTCCACAAGAAATGAGAAAGTTTGCTGGTAATTAGGAATATTCGGGGAAAGCCACGGCAAATGTCTGACCCTGAGGTTGTCCCATGGAGACAGAGACATGAGCCCTTCGACTATGCGTGAGACACCAGCCCCAATCGCCCTGCAGGGCTCAGCAAAACCTGTTCAAAAGCAACAGGGGAGATGAGGCTCACAATTGAAACTCACTGACAAACTAGTATTTTAGCTGAAGCCTTTCCATCCCAGCTCTCTTACAGTCAGCACGAAGGTTTGTATAGTGTTTCTGCAGGGCTATGGCCGTCTCCCAGCCCTTCGAAGAGGAGGAGGAAGGAAAGCAGGGAGGAAGCCTGGTGCTGCAGTGAGACTTGGGTAGCTGGGGCAGACACAAGTAGCCAGCTCTGACCTTTGGATGCCTCCTCCCAGCCACCTCTCTATCAGCTCTCCAGCCACCCGCTCCACCACACACTGACTTTCCCATCAATCAGCCATCCAGACCCTCCTTGCACGGCTGCACTGGTAGCCCCTGCAGGTACCTCAAGTCATGTTCAGTGTGATGTAAATTTCGGAGTTGTTCTATGCAGAGATAGGAGTTGGACTTGATGATCCTTCCAACTCAGGTCATTCTGTGATTCTGTGAACTCCTACTCCACAGCAACCTGCACCACTCTGCAGGGGAACCAGCCAGCAGGGCTATGTCACTCGATAGAGAAGCTTTGCTTTTTGCCCTTCAAACCCCCAAGCCCCTGAACTCTCACCCTCTACTTTGGCTGCATCTTCTACAAAAACTTATCAGCTAAAGTGAACAAAGACACTGATGGAGGGACACTTAGACACAATCATGGCAGAGGTGTTTCCATCTGTCCATCTTAACACCGGAGCAGGAGACCGTCCAGACCCATCAACCTCAAAATCAAGATATCAACCACCTTTAAACCATATTTAGAATCATAGAATCACCAGGTTGGAAGAGACCCACCGGATCATCGAGTCCAACCATTCCTATCAAACACTAAACCATGCCTCTTAGCACCTCGTCCACCCGTGCCTTAAACACCTCCAGGGAAGGTGACTCCACCACCTCCCTGGGCAGCCTGTTCCAGTGCCCAATGACCCTTTCTGTGAAAAATTTTTTCCTAATGTCCAGCCTAAATCTCCCCTGGCGGAGCTTGAGGCCATTCCCTCTTGTCCTGTCCCCCGTCACTTGGGGGCTGGCACTTTCTGTGCCAGCCTTCTGATGCACCCTTGAAATGGATCACGGCAGGGCACAGAGCTAAGCATCTCATCCTCAGATTCCTCTTCATCCTCTCAATGTTCCATCAAAAAGCCCCTGTCTTTCTTCCTCAGCATGAGGACCAGTCTCTATGGCAGGAGGAAGCCTGCGTCCTCTCCCAGCCTTCCTACCAGAGAGCAAAGGTGGGTGATGAAGACTTTGCAGAAGGGCTTGGGGAGCAGCCAGCTCCTTGCTCTTCCTCCTAACCTCTTCACTGACGTTTTGCTGCCATCTGCAGATTCCCCAGTGCTTAGTCTCAGAGTCCAGTGGTCCACCAAGTCATGCCAAGATCCAGCGGCCAAGTAGAAGCTCATGAAGACATTCTAATCCCTTTTGCTGACCGCTCCATGCCTGGCTCTGGAGACCCAGTCCAGCCCTGGGCTGATACCACAGACCTCAGCACCCTGAGGACCATGCTTGCTTGTTCCCAGTCCCCTCCTGTGCCTGCTACCCGCCTTCCTGGAAGAAGATGGCACATGTGCTGAAGAGCCTCCCTTGAGCACAGCCACTGAATTGCACTCTAGATGACTAATTTGCACCGTAATTGGTGTGGAAACGAATGCCAGAAAGCACTGAAATACGGAGAAGTGAAGCTCTCCATCTTGGCTTCCTTCAGGGAAATAGGCTTAATTAAGAGTCTGTCTTGCAGAGAGAGATAATTTCCAGCTACGTGTTGAAACAGGAGACTGGGTGGAGGTTGCAGCTGAGAACGACGTCCTCTCCTCACTGGGTCCACTTGGCCTTAACAAAGTGAGGGCAGATAGAGTTATAGGTTCCTCTGCATCACTGGGGCCTGTCTACCCTGCCTTGACCTGCAGAACATCTCTACGACCCTTGCCCCCCCATTAGTGCTACTCAGCCCCAAGAGCACCTTTCTCTTTTCATCCACACGTTGGGCCCCACCAGCAGCAGCTCCCATCTGAAGCGGCTGCATTAGCAGTAGGAGGCCATTTTACCAACCTTGGCCGTACTGGCTCCAGTGTTGTTGATTCTATGCCTGAAATCTACACTAGTATTGGCATTACGGCTGTTCAAACTTCACGTGACTCATGAATTACTCTTCGGCTCTCCATTGGGGCTTTTCCCTGATGTATTTGCTCTGGACAAGCAGTCGCATCCCTGCCCCCAGGGATCCCACACATCTGGCACCCCTTCCTGCCCTGCACAAATATAGTGTATGCCAGGAGGGACTGCAATACGGAAAGCAAACTGGAGTGGCCTTGTGGTGCGTTGCTGGGTGTGCTGGCACCATGAGTGATGCCCGGTGAGCCCTGCTGGGAAGGAGGCTCTGGCATACCGGCTGCCGTGGAAAGCTGCTGGATCTGACGCTGCTGCCTTCAGAGCACGGCTGGCATTGAGACGCCCCAGCCCGTTCCCCACGGCCTCATTGTGCACAGCTGTTCCCTTAGAAATAGCTGTTGCCATGGTTTTTCCAAAGAAAACACATCTCTCCCCCCACCCTTCCCCACCACCACCACTCCCCACCGCCTTAACCTTGTGACAGCAGTGATGACGCGGCTCCCTGAGAAAGGACACTTCATGTAACTATGGTAACAATTAGCTTTCCCTTGATTTTACCTCGGGGGTGATGCTAGGGAGAGGGACCCAGAGCTCCTCTCCTGGAGCGGGTGCTTCCCCCAGCCTTGCGTGTGGAGCTGTGGCTCACACATACCAGTCTGCAGCTGCAGCATCCTGGGCAGATGCCTCACTTGGACACAGGGTTGTCTGCAATCCCCCTTTATCTTGGGGTGGCACGGACGTGCCCTCCATGTCCTTTCTAGTGGGATATGCCCCAGGATCCTATGTAGGCCCTAAGTATCTCAGCGGGGCTCTGCTGGCCTCCAGCAGCCGGCATTGGGAGCTCTGGGGAAGCATCCAACAAGACATGTGGGAGGGTAGAAACATCTGCATCCCCCAGGCTCACCCCAAAAGCATGGGGGAAGAAAAGAGGGAAGCAGCTGGGTGTGCTGGAGAAGGATTGGGAGACATCTTGGACTTTGGGGCTGGGAACACAGTGGGAGCATCCATAGCATGGCTGTGTGGTCTGCAACAGCGCCTCTGCTCCCAGCAGTGGGTGGGTAAACAGTGCGAAGCCGCTCCTTGGGAACACCAAAGCCACAGCTGCTGACTGCAGTGACTAAAATAAGCGTTTGCCTGCTTTTTATTCCTCTGAGCCCAGCAGAGCCCACTCAGCTCTAGGAGCAGAGCTGGTGTCTATTCTTAGCCCTGCAGGGAAGAGAGCGGGAGTCCCTGTGCTGCCACCGTGCAGGGCTGGGGGCTGCCAAGTACCATCCCCTCCCCATCCCCAGGAGCCTGGCACGACCCCAGGGGGGCACTGAGGAGGGAGGGACTGCACACTGACAGGGACAAAGTCCTACTTTTGGGCCAAGGAGGATGGGGGAGACAGTGGAATGGAGTGATGCCCTTTTAGCATTGCTGCAGGATTCGGCATCCCTGGGGTGGCCACAATCCAGGTGGCTTTGGAAAGGTTTCCCACTCTTGCAGAGCTGCTTCTCTGCCTGGGCATGGAGGAGACCTCGAGTCACATCTCCTGCTGCCTCCAGGAAGGGGATGTTGAGGGGAGGCAAGGGATCTGAGCTGAGAGTCACCCCTGGCCCCGTACTGTGCCGAGACTGGACTTGCTTTGCCCAGACATGAGGTGCTGCTGCTGCCCACCCAGATGCTCCCCAGCTCTTTCGGCATGTGCTACAGACCATGGTGGCTGGGGATTCACCAGCTGCCAGCATCACACCATCCCCACCTTGCACTGGTGCTCCAATACATGGGGAAATTCAGTGTGACTCCACAGCAGTCTGAGGGAGCAGCAGGCACAGTGCAGGGAGCGAAACACCCACAGCTGGGCACGATGCATCCAGCCCAGTACTCGGCTCCGCTCTCCATCTCAACGCTGCACGGCTGAGGGCAGGATAGGGGGCAGGCAGGGAAGCAGCTGTGTATGGGGCCAGGGGCTGCAGGGAAGAAACCCTGGCTCCATAGCAACAGGTACTTGCCACGTAATGGAGTCCTTTCCGCTTGGCCTCCGCAGCCACCAGCCTTATTCGCATGGCCATAAATAATTCAATTTTCTCATTCATACACATGAATGCGGTGGGCCGGGGCTCTGGGTACGCTCAGCCTCCATCTGTCCAGGGGGGAAGGGGGAAGTAGGGCCTGATAATAGACTCCAGCATTTGTTTCACATGGATGAGTGTGGCCAGATGGCCTGGGAATGGGAGATGGCGATAGTGAGGTGGGAGGTGAGGGATACTCTGGGGTGCTCCTGGCACCCTGAGCATCCTGTGCATGAGGAGGGGTGGAGAGAAGAGGACCAGCACAGGGATGAGCTCTGGCACCTCTGTATCAACTCTGGCGCTTCCAAATCAGCATCTCTCTTGGAGACGGGACTATGGGGCTGGAAGTAGGTTAGGTGGGCTCAGGCAGTGCTTCTTTACACCATGCCTTTGATGCCTTCCTGACAGGGAAGAAGTGATGGGATAAATGCTGTGCTGTGCTGAGGATCATCCTGATCTCTGTCTCTGTGTGAATTGGGAGCAAAGGAGTCAATCCAAAACTGATATAATTTAGCTGGAGATGCCGCAAGGGAAGGAGCAAGGGGTGCTTCTGCTCATTGCCCCGGACAAGGGCCAGCGGCCCCCAAAACAACCCCAGAGAGTAATAGCCCCAGTGATGAAGTGACATGTTGCAGCTTGCTAGCACGATTAGCAGGCTCTGGGCCATCCCTTGGCAGGGGCACAGGAGGCCTGGCAAGAGAAAACAAGGGAATTAGCGGGGTTAAGAGGCTGCGTTTGAAAAGCCTGCATGTCACTACTGAGGAGCTGGCACCTGCTGTGTGCACATGACGAGCTGGACTGTGAGATGAGGGTTGCTGGCTACTGTCTGGTGGCATTAATTCCTTGTCTTTTTCCCCATGGTCTGTGGACAGTCCAGCCCAAAGCGTGATGAGGGCAGTGTGAAAGCCAGCATCTTCCTCCTTTCTCAGTGTTTGACCAGAGGGAGCCATTGCTCTAGCACACACTGACAGCCTGAGCTTTGAGTGGGCTTAGACCCTTACTGCCAAGAAAATACAGACCAGGGAGGAGCCTTGTAGGTGGAATTGGCCAATTCGCCTTAACGCTGCCTCTCACAGGCAAAAGGGTGGGCTCCTCACCACTGGAGCAAGGTATAGCCTTGTTTACCACCCTAGGAATTCCCCGTTGGAGACCCCATTCCTGCTTAAGACAGTGCAAAGCAGGTGTTTAGCCTCAAGCTCAAGTGCTGTCTTGAATTGAATCCTACAAAGCCAGCAAAGGGAATTTGGATGCTGTCAGAAGGAGGGTCAAGAGAGGATCTTGCACTCTGGTGGCATTATCCATCACCAGCATTGGAAGCTTTCCCCATGGGAACAGCGGGCAGTGGAAGCACCTGCTGGGGGAAACTGAGAGTGTAACCAGCTTGTACACTGGTGTTCCCCAGTGCTGTAACGTATTTGGGTATGACATGTGTGTATGTATGTATATTTGGGTGCCTGCATGCCCAGGCATTCCCTTCTGGTTACACGCTCTCGCAGGATGTTGAAGCAGCCAAAGGAGATCAGCTAGGCAGCACATCACTGGACCATTGGGAACGGCCGGCCACTACTCCACAACTCCTCCCGCATGTTGTACATTCCCTGCTTGTTCATGTGTCTGTCCGCATGGAACAGAGCCAAACCTCAGACCTTGGGTCCATTCAGCTCCACTTGCACCTCTTAGCACCACTGGAACAACAGGCAGTCCTCACTCATGCCCATATAGTATTAAAATAACTCCTACTTTCCATGGCTGGCACTCAAGCAGCCCCTGCCCTACACTGCGGGGAGGGGATGAGCCTGCCTGCACACCTAGGAGTCGACCCTCCCAGCAGCTCTATACCACGGACACCACACCTCCCTCTGAGCACGGCGTCTGCCCATGGAGCAGCAGCCTCAGCCTCCCTAAAATCCCCTAGAACAAGATGGGTCCAGACAGAGATGCCGCGCACCGTGCTGGTGTGCAGAGTACAGCTGGAGATCAGCAGTTTACTGGACGCACCCTCAGGGTGCCCTCACAGCAGTGAAGGGGACAAAGACAGCAGAGCATCATGTGGAACTGCAGGCACTCCCCCCAAATCTCCCAGGACATGTGCCAGGAGATGCAGGCTGTGCCCCTGCAATTCAGCTGCTGCCAGGTGGGCAAATGCCAAGGCACCCAGACAGAAATTTCCACCCATCAGACAATTTGTGTTTTACCTCTTCCACCCCAAAAATAGGCCTACCCCAAGCCCTCAGTATCTTTTGAAGGATGGATAGCAGAAATGTGCACTGCTTATTCCTTCAGCTCCTAGCACCGCAGGAACGGGACACGGAGATCCCAGCTGCTGCAGGCTCCTCTCTCCTAGGGTGCTGGGACAACTGCATCTTTGGGTTTGCCCAGGTCCTCAAGGATGGACCACAGAGTCATGGGAGCATGGTTCCGTTCCCCACCTGCCCCATATCCCTACACCATCTGCCTCTGGGAAGGCTGCAGAGGCAGCCCGGGCTATCTGCCATGGGGTTTGCCCTAGTTGCTTTGCTCCCATCACAGCAACCATTGTGGGTCCAGTGGCTTTGTAGCTGCTGGGAGTCCATGCAGGCTCCAGTGATCTGGATCTGCAGGCAGCCATGGGCTTGGGAAGACCCGCAAGACTGCCTGGTGGGAGCTGCTGAGTAGTTTGGTGACTTGCACAGTCACTGCTGGGGTATGTCCGGTGGGAAGGGACATAGCCTTCCTTTCACCAGGAACACACACACCAACCCGTACACATACACCTCCACCCTACTCATCTCCAAGCCTCTCAGAGGTCCCAGACCCTTTTTCTACCCCTTTCCTTGTCTGCACCTCTGAGTGACACCAAACAGAGGCACTTACCTGCCACTTGCCCCATCGAAGCTGGAAGGACAGTGGGACAAAGTCCTGGGGACCAGGCAGAGATGGTCCTTCTCCCCCACAAATGATGACGAGGGCTGCTCCTCTCCCCGTGCCCCTGACTGCTCCTACAGCATGCATCACAGCTCCTGGCATCACCCGTGGCCCCCTGGGGCTGGACCATGGTGGCTTTCAGGTGCCTGTCATAGTGTCATCTCTGAGGGTCCCCTTGATGAGAGCCACAGCAGAGACAAGGCGATGCCCAAGGCATCTCCCTAAAGGAAGGAGCCCAGCCGAAGGGTTGGAAGGGGTGGGCATCTTCTGAGGTGCTCTGGGAAAGCTGGCTGGCAGGGGATGAAGACCCTGTAGATCCTCACACTTCGGTGACACCGCAGGCAGGAGCAACGCAGCCCCTTTGTGGGAGCAGGGACTTGCCAGCCCAGGGATTTCGTTGTCCCAGGGGGTTTTGCCACGTCTTCTGGAATAATCTCCATGTCCTGCTTGGAGATGTGGGGAAGGTGGCAGGGTCCCAGTGGGGGACAGAAGTGACCGGTCCCAGGTGGGGAAAGCCCCGTCTGGGGTCTGGATTCCCAGGGGACCCCAGCGGGGTGCAGCCCCAAGCGCTGCCAGCGGCATTCGGGGCTGCAGCCTGAGGGGTCCCAAGCGGCACAGGGGGGTCACGGAGCGCAGACTCACCTTGGAGAAACCTCGGCGGGGAAGGGATGCTGGATCCTGCTCGAGGCACCCCGGTCCCGGGAGAGGCGCAGCGGCGGAGGCAGGGGATGCGGGGATGGGATGGATGGGATGGGGTGCGATGGATGGGTGGGATGGATGGATGGGTGGGTGGGTGGGTGGTCTGGGGGGCTGCGGGTCCCCCCCGTTCTCAGGTGCGGAGACAATAGCCAAGGCTTCTGTTGCAGCTGCAGTCTGTCTCTTTAAACCCCTCACCAGCCCACAGGTGGCCCTGTCACCACCGTGGTCATCCATGACGTCATCAGGAGGGAGGGAAGGCGAGGAGGAGGAGGAGGAGAAGGAGAAGGAGGAGGAGGAGGGGGGAGAAACGCCATCCCCCTCCACAGCAAAAGTCCCCGAGCGCCCATGGCAACAGATTGCAAATGTCACTGCGCATCGGCCGGGAGGAGGCTGCCCCCCCGCCACCCCGGGGGACAGGGCTGTCACATCGCGGGTGGCACGGGGGGGACACGGGGCTGTCACCCTCGCGGGTAACAGGGCTGCCTGTCACACCATGGGTGGCACAGGGGAAAGGAGGAACAGGCAGGGATGTCACCTTACGGGTGGCATTGGGAGAAAGGGCTGTCACCCTCTGGTAGGGTATAAGGGGGGAAGGAGCTGTCGTTGTGCGGTAGGTGCACGGGAGGGGACAGGGCTGTCACCCTGCGCAGCGAGCTGGCTGTGGGAGAAGCAGCTGGGCAGGTGCAGGTCCCTCTCTCCGTGGGATGTGGAGCAGCTGTGTGGCCCTCCCAGCCCTGTCACCCTGCTGCTGCTGTACCTCTGCCCTGGAGGGGCTGGTCCCTGCCTGTCCTCTGCACTTTGGGGGTCCCTGTCACTCAGCAGTGGCACCCAGCCCCAGGCACCCCAGCGAGCCACCAGCTCCTGCCCCTGGGATGCTGCCTTTGCTCTGCCCCTGCAATGAGGCATTTTGGAAAGCCCGGGAGAGGTTGGAAAGGTGCTTAAAGCAGGTCGTACCTTCAAGCCCAGACAAGAGGGCCCCTAGAGCAAGAAAAGGGGGGTCCAGTCCCACAATCACAGATCCCAGACCCGCAGACCATATCCCAGTGATGATGATCCCACTAGCAGCTTGTAAAAGTTGCCCAGTTCCACTTGAAACAGAGCCTCTAGCACCAGTTAAAACTGCAACAAGGAATGCTTTCACGACAAAGAAAGGTTCCCTTAGTGCAGCAAAGGTCCATGGAAGGTGCTACAACTTGGCTTTGATGGAGCCTGATCCCGGTGGGACCTGCCTAGCATGGAGAGGGGCTGCAGGATTTCAGTGGGGCTGGGGAGTTGTGTGTCCTGGCCACAGGAGAGAGGACCTTTTCATTCCTTTTATAAAACCATGTGTGAGTGTGTGTGTGGATCCCCATGCACAGGCAGTCCCAAACTCTTCCAACATGAATAAAGCCTTAGGCTTGGAGAAGAACTAAATATTGAATTATAACCTTGTTTTCTTGGAAAAATGAGAGACATCCAAGGTTTCCCTCTGCTCCCTTTGCTCTTTTCTCACACCAACAAGATTTTCCCTAGCTGAAGGTTGTCACTACCATTTCAAGGAAGCTTCACCCCAAGAAAGAACGCTGTGAAGGCAGCCAGTTCCTCTAGAGAGGCTGGACTCATCCCTACACATGCTGGGGCTCAGGAAAGACTGAGGCATCATTCCTCCTCGTGCTAGGCTCTTGTGCAAACTTAATCCTCATTTTTTTATATATAGAAAAACATTATTAGTTTATTTTTTTTCCCAACCTTGGCACAATGGGGAAGTTGACAGCAACTGAGCTCAGCAGCTGTGGGGGGTAGATGGCTGTGCTCAAGACTTGGAGGGTTTTCTTCCACCGTAAGCATCCCTTCGAAGAGATAGTCTGGCTTTTCTCTGCAACAGTTTCGTGCTGGGGGTTGTATTTGGCTGGTGGGGCAAGCAGGCTCTGGAGCAGCGCACCCTTTTGATCTCCCCAGTGTTGTCCTCCTTACAGCCCCCCCCCCCCAAACTCATGAAAGCAGCCATGAGGCTCTTGGTAAACAGCCAAAACAGGAACAGCAGAAGTGTCCTTGCTTCAGGAACATTAGGAATAATCCAAACCAGCCAAAATGGGCTGCAATTTGTGTATATATATACATATATATATATTTTATTTTTTTTTACCCACCTGCTGGCTCTAGAGAAAGAGGCTGGAGATGGATGCAGTGCTGGCAGGGCACCAGAGGGGCTGATGATGCCACTTCAGTGTTGGGGCTTGCCACAAAAGCACAGAGCACCGTGCTCCTCGCTGTGCTGCTAAAGCCTGGATAAGGGACTGTCCCTCTGGGGAGGAACCCCTCAGTTCTGTAAGAAGGGACATGCTTGAGGCCATCTGTGGTGGGACAGGGAGACTAGCATAGGGGAGGAGCCAGAGCAGGGAGCTGAGAGCTGGACAAGGGATGAATTGGGTGAGGAACACTTCTGACCATGCCAGCTGCTCAGCTGTAGGCTCTGACCTGGAGAAAGCAGGGTTTGTCTTCAAACACCTCTTCTTCCACCAAACCCAGCACAACGACACCCAAAACCGTGGACCCACAGCTGCTCTGCAAGGCTGAAGGAGCCCAGCAACCCCCTGGACCAGCCGCAGGTAAACACAACATCAGCTCCCAGTAACCTCTAGACCAGATCCCAGTGACCCCTGTACCAGCCCTTTGGGCTCTGGGTTGGGGTTTGCTGTCTCCTCCTGGTCTGGAGGTGGGCACCCCACTTCACCACTGACCCTGGCATGTGAAGATGGCATCAGCCATCTGCCTCCTGTCCCTACTAGTGCAGGACCCATGAGGGGCAGCATGAAACATTGTGGGAGGTGGGAAATTGCAACCGGTGAAATATTCTGGGAGCCCTAAGCCATTAGCATCCATTTGGGGGTGGAGAAGGGGGAATGTGGTGCCACAATCTCCACATCTCCTGCCTTCACCCTGGCCAAAATAAGCAGATAAGGAGGCACTAACTTTGTCCCCAGCCTTGTGCCCGCGATGAGATTTATTGCACAAAATGAAAAACCCCTGTCAATGGATGAAATCGCTCCAGCGAGCGTCCCACGAACCCTTCCCCAGCACCAGGGGGCTGTGGCCATGGGAAGATTGTGGTGATGAAGTTATTAGCTCCAGAAGCACTAATTGTTGCTGTATTAATGGCCCTTTTGTCCAGCGAGCTGTCTTTTGGTGAGTGTGTGCCGGGCGGTTGTTTTTCTGCCAGCTGCTGCGTGGTTGGATGCTCTTTGGTATTTAGTTTGATCCTATTAAGGTGGATCTCAATTAATTAGGCAGGAGGCAGAGAGACAAAGAGAGATGCTGCGGCCATTCATTTTAGTCTTGTCATCGCGCCTTCAGCAACCGGGAGGCAGTGGAGAGAGTAGGAAGGGACATGGGATATGGCCAGTGAGTTTGAAACCGCTGGGAGATAGGATGGGGGGTGGCAGGTGGGGTGGCAGCGAGGATCTCCTGGTCCCCTAGGGTCCCCTGCCTGCTGCCTGGGAGTGCCAGGCAGGCTGTGGGAAGGCAGCTGGAGCCACCCAGGTCACAACCCCTGCGGCAGCGGGGTCCTGTTCCACCCTGCCTCCAATGGGTTTCTAAAGCATGCCCCAAAATACACAGAAGATCCCTGGGAATGTCAGTGTCCGGAGCTGTGGTGCAGCGGGAGCATCTCCTCCATCCCAGTGTGATGCTGGCTGGGTACCACTGCTGTATCCCACAGGTGCCACTGCTCCCTGAAACCCTGCAACCCCTGCACCGATCCCGCACCCCCTGGAGCCCCACACCCCCTGCCCCCTGCTCCCACGCCTGCTGCTGGAGTGGCTCCAAGCACCAACGCGGTGGCTCGGCCTGGCGAGAGGCCGGAAAATGGATCTCAAGGGCCACCCTGACATTCCTCCTTCTTTCCCTTTGAAAGAGAAGTGCCTCTGGTGCAGCACGGGTGGGAACACAGGGTTGCTGCTAAAAGCCCAGGCGAGCAAAAAGCTTTCAAGCCCCTGAAGTTGCTCGGGGTTGAATCCAACCTCTGCCACTGCTGCTGGCGTTGAGGTGTCAGCGTGCACCCCGATGCGGTGGCTGGCAGCAGGTGTGATGTCCCCTAAGGTGTCCCCATGTCGGGGCTTGGGGTGCAGGGGCTCTCAGGATGGAGTGGTTGGGATGGCCAAGGCATGGGGGGTTTCTGGGGGTGTTTGGAGCGTGGGGATGGGAGTGCAGGGTGCTTTGGAGTGGTTGGATGGGTGTGTAGGGAGTGCTGGGGTGGAGCGCGGGGTGGATGAAGAGGGTGCCAGGGTTCAGGGGTTGCCCAGGGCACAGTGAAGGGGGCAGAAGTATGGCTGCAGGGGTTGCTGGAATAGGAAGCAGGATGGGTGCTGGCAGTGGTGGTGAGTCCAGGATGAACGTGGAGTTTCAGAGTGTGCCGGATGGGTGCAGAGACTGTGGGGTGCGGGATGGGTGAAGGGGTTGCGGTTTTTCAGGGGATGCAGGATGAGTGCCGGGTTTTGGGGGGTGCAGGATGGGTGTGGGGATTGCAGGGTTCCAGGAGGTGCAGGATGGGTGCGGGGATGGTGGGGCCTCAGGGGGTGCAGGGTGCGTGCAGGATGGGTGCAAGAGTCTCAGGAGGTGCAGGATGGCTGCAGGGTCTCGAGGTGCAGGATAGGCTCAGGCTCTCAGGGGGTGCGGGATGGGTGCAGGATGAGTGCAGGGTGTCGGGGGGTGCGAGATGGATGCAGAGGGGGTGCAGGGTGAGTGCAGGGTGGGTGCAGGATGCGTGCTGGAGGGTGCAGGGTGGGTGCAGGCTCTCAGGGGGTACAGGATGGGTGCAGGGGATGTGCAGGGGGGATGCAGGCTCTCAGGGGGTGCAGGATGGGTGCAGGGGGGTGCAGGATGGGTGCAGGGGGGATGCAGGCTCTCAGGGGGTGCAGGATGGGTGCAGGGGGGTGCAGGCTCTCAGGGGGTGCAGGATGGGTGCAGGGGGGGTGCAGGCTCTCAGGGGGTGCAGGATGGGTGCAGGGGGGTGCAGGCTCTCAGGGGGTGCAGGATGGGTGCAGGGGGGTGCAGGCTCTCAGGGGGTGCAGGATGGGTGCAGGGGGGATGCAGGCTCTCAGGGGGTGCAGGATGGGTGCAGGGGGGTGCAGGCTCTCAGGGGGTGCAGGATGGGTGCAGGGGGGTGCAGGCTCTCAGGGGGTGCAGGATGGGTGCAGGGGGGTGCAGGCTCTCAGGGGGTGCAGGATGGGTGCAGGGGGGGTGCAGGTTCTCAGGGGGTCCAGGATGGGTGCAGGCGGCGCAGGCTCTCAGGGGGTGCAGGCGGCGCGGGCTCTCAGGGCGCAGCGGGTCCGTCCCGCCGCCAGGGGGCGCTGCCCGCCGCCGCCGCCCGCCTGGCCCAGCCCCGGCCGCCTCGTTGGCCGGAAGCGGAAGTGGGGGTGATGCCTCTCGCGCCGCCGGTGGCTCGGCGGTGGCGGAAAGATGGCGGCGGCCGTAGAGTGAGCGGCGGCGGCGGGACCCGGCGCTGGGCCCGAGCGGTGAGCGCAGCCGCCGCTTCCTCCTGCCCCGGCGGCTCCCGCCGTGCCCGGTTGCCCCGCGTCCCCTCGGGCTGGCGGCAGAGCCCCGGGGCCCCGCTCCCCCTGGAGCCCGGAGTCCCTCTACAGCCCCCGGGGAACCGAGGCCCCCTGCGGCGCTCTTGGCAGGCCGGCCCCCTGTCACCTCCGCTGTGCCGTTCCCGGTGCCTCCCCCCACTCCCAGCTCCCTCCGTTTCCAAGTTGCTTTCCCCATGCTTACCGGTCAGCGAGCAGGTCTGTGGATTCTCCCCAGACTCCCTTCTCAGTGTCTGGGCGCTCCCTCCATTCCCTTGATGCCCCCTGTGCCTGCCCCCTTCCCCAGCTCCCTCCATCCTCTCCCGGTGCCCTCCTGGTCTCCCTCTTCAGCAGCCAAGCCTGAAGACGCCATTGCCCCTCAGCACACTAGCATTATGTTGGGGCTTTCCCTGTTCTCCGTGGTACCTTCCACCGAGCTCTCTCTCCTAGTCTCTCCACCAGTCCCCAGTGCCCTCCTGTGTTGTCTCCCCACTTCCAAAAGCACGTTTGCACCTTTTAGCTGACTCCCTCCGTTCCTGGGTGCTATTGGGCTTTCCCCAGCTCCATCTTTGCAAGCAAGGTCCCTCAGCAGCCTGACTTCTCCCTCATCTCTCTGTGGCCCTGCACCCTGCGTGTGTTCTCTCCCCAGCAGGGTGAAGATGAAGTAGAGTTCTGACCATGGACCATGATGTCCCCACGATCAGGCCCCGACGCATCCAGAACCAGAATGTCATCCACCGCCTGGAGCGCCGCCGGATCAGCTCTGGCAAAGCTGGCACCCACTGGCACCAAGTCCGTGTCTTCCACCAGAACGTCTTCCCCAACTTCACTGTGGTCAATGTGGAGAAGCCACCCTGCTTCTTGCGCAAGTTTTCCCCTGATGGCCGGTACTTCATTGCCTTCTCCTCTGACCAGACCTCTCTGGAGATCTATGAGTATCAAGGCTGCCAGGCAGCGGAAGACCTGCTGCAAGGCTACGAAGGAGAGATTCTGGCCAATGGCAACGACCAAAGATCTGTCAATATCCGAGGGCGGCTCTTTGAGCGCTTCTTTGTCCTGCTCCATATCACCAACGTGGCCTCCAACGGGGAGCACTTGAACCGCGAATGCAGCTTGTTCACCGATGACTGTCGGTACGTGATCGTTGGCTCTGCTGCGTACCTGCCCGAGGAGCCTCACCCACCCTTCTTCGAGGTTTACCGCAACAGCGAGTCAGTGACCCCTAATCCCCGGTCTCCCTTGGAAGATTATTCTTTGCATATCATAGACCTCCATACAGGCAGACTCTGTGACACGCAGACTTTCAAATGTGACAAAGTCATCCTCTCTCACAACCAGGGACTGTACCTCTATAAGAACATCTTGGCCATTCTCTCTGTGCAGCAGCAGACTATTCACGTCTTTCAGGTAACACCTGAGGGTACGTTCATTGATGTACGGACTATTGGCCGCTTCTGCTACGAGGACGATCTCCTGACTCTGTCTGCAGTGTATCCTGAGGTGCAGCGGGACACTCAGACGGGGATGGCCAACCCCTACAAAGAGCCCTTCATAAACTCTTTGAAGCACAGGTTGCTGGTGTACCTGTGGAGGAGGGCTGAGCAGGATGGAAGCGCCATAGCGAAAAGAAGGTTCTTCCAGTACTTTGATCAGCTGAGGCAGCTCCGCATGTGGAAGATGCAGCTTTTGGATGAGAACCATCTTTTTATCAAATACACTAGCGAAGACGTAGTCACGCTGCGGGTTACGGATCCTTCCCAGGTACTGTCTGCCTCCTTGGGCTGCTCGTTGCTTTGGGGCAAGTGCTCAAGCAGGTACAATGTTGTGAGCTGCATTTCATAGCTGAGCCTGTGAATGTTATTCAGGACCCTGGTATTTCATTCTTGTGTGACCATTTGACACCTCTGATCTTGAATAACTTCCTTATCTTTTGCTCTCGGAATTTCATAACTTCCTTCTCAACTAAAAGTGAGAGAGAAAAGATCTGATGTGGTTGTCGAGTCTCTTTTCTCCAGGGGTTGTTCCCTGTGATCATAGATACTGTATAACCCTCTCCTGCTCCCAAAACCCCAGCTGATTTTTTAGGTGCTGTTTCATGTTTTACAATTGTATAGTAGACATAGTTTCTTCCTTTACTCATGTATCTTGGAACATGTTTTTGAAATATAATAGTCTTGATTTTTCCCAGTAGAATTACTTTTTCTGTTCTGTCTACTTGCTCTTTCATGCTTCTGTTAGAGATGGCATTTATGATCTCTCCAAGTCAGAGCAGCAGCTCTTAGATCTAGGTAAATGAGCCAATTGTTTCTCTTTTCATTTTAGTACTAAGATGTCAAATTAGAGCAAATGTAGTTCAGTCAGTGCTGGGTCCCTTTAGACGTTTCACCTTCCTGCAGGTGGATTGTCACTTTTTACTGCTGTTAAAGCAGTGGTCAGGTTTGGAGCTCTGTGAAACTGAGAAGGATTTTTTTTTTTTACCTGTTCTATTCCTTTAATCTGCTTGGTTTTTATTCTGTTGAAAGTATTTAGCGAGAATTTGTAACAAAACTCAAGTGCTGCATGTAGGTCTGATTGTTCCCTAGGTGTTCGTTTTTCTTTCATACCCCTCTCTTCCTCCCCATCTTTGCCAGATCCAGGACTTAGATCCTAGAAGAAAGGGGCCGGGAGTTCCTTTTCTGTTGCTTTGGTTGAATTTTTCCTGAAGGAAGATTCTCTGGAAACTTTTTTTCCTTTTTTCGAAAGATTTTTCTCTTATGCAGTGTTCGGAGGAGTTACTTTTGAAAGGCTTTTGATGAGGCTTAATCTAATCAATTTTACCCATTCATGTAAAATTGAGCAGCTGATTAAAAAATACTAAAGCATTGTGGAGGTAGCCTGCAGCGTTCTGCTTGCTGTTGGTATCTGGAATGGTGCCCCTGACCCTGATATGAATGTTTGTGGTAGGCTCAGCTCTGCTCTCTGCTGTGGTTACCAAGGCTTTTGTGCCTGGTTGCTGCAACGTGCTCTCGTCTTGCTTTGCACAAGGGTTACTTTAAGGTGTAATTTGTGGTTTGTTTGTGGTGTTCCTCAGGCGGTGGGTTTTCTGCTGTGGGAAAGTATCTTGTTTCTCAGTTCTTTCAGGAGATAATTCCAAATGTGGAAGAGTCTCCACAGTCCTGCCTGAATGTAGGTTTTGTGTTAGGGCTTCCTGAAGAAAACTTGGCTTACAAAATACCTAAAGCTCCAATTTTTCTTTCATCTATCAGAGAGGAACATGAGGTTTCATCCAATTTCAGGCTCCTCTCTTTGCCCTGGATTCTCGGCCAAGAAGGTTGAGGAAGTTGCTGTTCATGCTTCTGGATTGCTTTTATTTTGTCAGGGTCTGCACTGAATCCTTCAGGATTTTTAATCACGTGCTGTATCTGTGTAGCTTGGGGTGTTTTTTTTTGCTGTTGTGCTAGGTTCATGTTGCATATTTGACAGCTTTGCTGTGTGCTTTTTCTGACATTTGACTTCTGCCACCCATACTGTGATGGTGTTTGTCACGGATGCTGCTAAAAAGCAGTGAGGGTAGTTTCTGTGTTCAGGGGCGTCCTGTAGATGTGTGAATTAGCCTGGCAAAGGTACTTTTTTATTTAAGGTCGGAGGATACTCCCTGCAATCCTCAACGATGTAACTAGCTTTTCCTTCTGCTGCCTCCTCATATTTTCTCTCTGCTCCAACTCCGTGTTTCAGAAGGGCTTCCCTTTCCTCAGGCTGTGCTCTAGTGAGTAACCTCATCTAGCGTGCTTCATTTTGACATGTGGGGGCTGGATTGTGTTATCACAATCTATTTTGGGGCTGTAAAACAAACAAGCCTTGTGGTATTTGCTGGCCGATGAGGTGGGCCTGCCATCATCCCTGAGCATTGCTTGGGAGCAGGAGGTGAAGCATTTAGAAATTGCCTTTATTGACAGAAGATTTAACCAGGTATGTGCATATAACGTGGGAATTAGTCACTTTTGTAGTAGTGGCAGGTTCTTGCTTTGGGGTGCTGGTGTTAGCACTCCTGTCTCTAACGAAAGCTCCTTGTGATGACTAAGGATTAAATCTGCCCCTTCCCAATGGGATAGGAATGCCCGTTCCTGTTGATGTCGCTGCGCTGACACAATGTCACCTGTTTTCCCATTTCTTTCTTGTTTGTGCCATGAAACACTTCGATTGCCACTCCACAGCGCAGTGCCTGAACCTTCTTTTGAGTGAACGTCAGTGTTAAAAAGAAGTCATTAGTGTCTTTCAGATTTTCCTTTCTGTGCTGCCAGGCTACCTGGGAAGCACAACTTTTTGTGGGCAGTGGTGTAGTGCACAGTACATTAAAAAGACTCGTCTCTGTGTGATGGAAATATTAAGAAGGGGAAGAAAATAATGTCTCTACACAAAGGTAAAAATAATTTGTGGCCAGCTAGCACTGGATTTAAAATAATTTTGTCAGCAGGAATGAAAATGACATTTGGCACTGTAGAAAGCATTTTGGATTTAGTGGAGGGCAGAAAGGAAGAGAAAACTGAAATATTGACATCCAGTTTGACTTGAAAAGTTGGAAGCCCATTAAGTTTCCTTCATAAATAATCACATTTAAGAGGTGGACACTTTAGTACCTGTTGAGGCATTGAAGAGCAGAATGGATTAGTGTGGGGATGTGGGATTTTCCTGCACTGCAGACAAATTTGGATAGGGTCTGCTTTGTCACTCAGGAAGAAGGAAAGGACAGCTTCCCCACCTGTGCCCTCCTGGGTAACCTCTGCTTCTCTCCCCAGCCTTCGTTCTTTGTCGTGTACAACATGGTGACCACAGAGGTTATTGCTGTGTTTGAGAATACGTCCGATGAGCTGCTGGAGCTGTTTGAGAACTTCTGTGACCTCTTCAGGAATGCCACCCTGCACAGTGAGGCGGTCCAGTTCCCCTGCTCGGCTTCCAGCAACAATTTTGCCAGGCAGATCCAGCGCCGGTGAGCCATTCGGAGCATGCTTTATACCGTATAGACACACGCTCGCCCCCATCAGCTGAAGGCCAGTATCAAATAACGATGACAACCCTGAGGAAACCGCTTCCTTTAGTCGCTGGTTGATGCAAGGGTCTGACTTGTACATGGTTCATCCTGCAGCTTCATACATCTGATTTTATATTCCATAGCATCTGTCTTGTTACAGGAGGGAACAAAGCAGTGGCAATGCAGAGCTTAGAAGGAGGAGAAGAAATCTTGAGTGAAAGATATTTCCAGCTCTTCTTGAGCAGTAACTCTTCTGGAAGTTATTAAAGCATTACTGCCCAGGAGCTTAGGTCTATGAAGATATTTGTCAAGATGTTAGTGTTATCTAATCAGATGTATTTTGGCAGGTGGCATTTCTGAATTTATTGTGCCTCAAAATGTGTAGCATTTTCTCCAACATCAGTCAAAGTCTTATGGTTCTCATCAAACTGTACTAGGAGGAAACTCATCTGCCTAGACCTGTTGAGAAAGCTTGAGCAAAGTATAAAAATAACCTGGGTTTCTAAAATGTGCTTTAACAGTCAAATGTGGTTTTAATGAAGTGGAGTGTGTTATTTCTCTTGGAATATATTTTCATGTGACTCAGGGTGTTTTGTTCTTCCAGTGACTTGTTTCACATCATCCAAATTACTTGGCAGTCACTTACGGGCATGAAGCCTCTTGATTTAGGTTGATGTCACATAAGTAAGAGGAAGTTGACTGTGTCTGTAACTTTCTGGAGCTGCCTGTCAGGAATTCCATAATGTTTAGTGAGAGAGAGAATGAGAGTACTCACTGCAGATGCCCAAAGAACAACAATTGCCTTGCTTAAAGTAGAGATGAGGATCTTTTCATTGCCTCATCTACAAGGGCCTGTAACAGGAGTGTTTCACTTACATAGCAAAGTATAATAGAGCATAATCCACAGTGAGCTGGCTTTTGAGTGAGTGTTTCTGGTCAAAATGAAATGTTTTACCCTTCCTCATGTATGACATCCATGCAGCTGATCTGACTGTTCTTGCACGTGGAAAGCTCCAATTTTACCTGGAAAGAGAAATCCAGCCTTTGTTTATCTTTCCACTGGGGAGAACTTTCAACTCACTGTAGTTTCTGAAGAGCTTTAGGCTTCTTGACAAGGTTATTCCTCATCTAAGGTTTCTCCCTTTACACATTTAAACCGTAGCAGCCAGAGAGAGGGGGATTCTAAGTCAACATTGAGGGCTCAAGTGTTACTGTGAGAACCTCAGGCTTTTTCTTATACTGTTTCCAGGCTTCATGGTAAAACTTGGATTGGCTGATAAGCTGCTAATCCATTTCTCTCTGTTGCCGATCCTGTTCATTTCCTGAATTGCAGAGCACCTGGGGCCAGACCTGGAGGGCAGACACAGTCTTGTCCTTCTGTTGGTTTGGATTGTCAGAGCAGAAACAGTAATGATGAGGAAGGATAAAAAGGTCGCCAGAATTGATTGATGCTTGAATCACTGTGATACATCTTTGGAAATTAGCTGTTTTAGTTCTTATACTTCTGCTGTTTTCCTTTCCCTATCAATTTGCCTCCTCGGTTTATTTAAGCTGTGCTATTCATCTGTGGCCTCTGTGAGTAAAACCTGTTTCTTGGTTTGCTACAGGTTCAAAGACACTATTGTGAATGCCAAGTATGGAGGGCACACAGAGGCCGTGCGGAGGCTGCTGGGCCAGCTCCCCATCAGCGCCCAGTCGTACAGTGGCAGCCCCTACCTGGACCTCTCGCTTTTCAGCTACGATGATAAGTGGGTGTCAGTCATGGAGCGGCCCAAGACCTGCGGTGATCACCCTATAAGGTATGGGGTAGGCCAAGGAGCTGTATGTGGGGAGAGTGGTGCAAGAGTAACTGTAAACCTGCCACGTGGCATCAAATGTGCAGGAAAGGGAGTAGATCAAGGCCTTTGTCTTATGACATTGTTTCATCAGAGGGTTTATTTCAGCAGTCCCACAAAACTTGACCTCTCTCCTTGTGAACTGTTTTATCTTGTATATGTGGGAGGGCTTTTCAGGTCTTCTTGTTGAGCTGCCCTGGGGAAGGTTTGAGCAGTGAAGCCTTTTCCCTATGAATGCTTTCGTTCCTCCTCCTCTTCTTGCAGTCCTGCCTTTGTGTTTGGGCTGCGGAGTAATAAGGTTCTGGATGCCTGCTTTCCTCTGCTGGAAGGATTCCCTTTGAGCATGTGGGTTTAGCTGACAAGGATGATCTAGTTTGTCCTGTGAATAAAACAGGAGCTGGATTAGGCATTATCCACAATATTTGTGGTATTGATTTAGCTATTTTCAGACTTCTGTTGTTTACAGTTCTCACTCTGGGAGCTGTACTCCTCTCCACATCCCCCTTCGTTCTGTGATCTATGGGAAATTTGTTTCTGTAGTAGGTGTTTTAGCCAGGTGTTAGGGCCATTCTGTGCCTCTCTTGTCTGCATCTGCTGCTGGCAGAAGGAGTAAGTCTGAGCTTGGGGATAAGGAGGTTTGTAATGCTTCTTGCAGAAACACCAGGACTATTTCTTTCTGCTGGCTGCAGCCGTGGCTACAAGCAGTAGTGTTTAAAAATCCAACATCTCCAGCCTGAAATGCTTTAAGCTGCTGAGTTCTCCAGGCAGAAGAGTCTTTCCACTTAGAGTGCTGCGAAAGCAAACCTATCCTCTGAAAACAAAGAGAGCCTTCAATTTCTAAGTGCTTTGTTTAGTGACTGCACATGTGTTGGGGGCTCAGGCAGCCCAGGGAGGCCATTCTGGCCAGTTTCCCAACTTTATTTTCATCAATCCATTCTCAAAAAATGGTTTCATGTCTCCCCTGGCCCTGACTCAGGTGGTGGGGAACCTCTGATTATTCCTGTGCTCTCAATTCCCAAATTATGTATATTTAATTGATTTTTCTGCCTGTATGATTCGGTTTGATCTCCAGTTCTCATGTTATCTGCAGAGAAAAGCCTGCCCTTTCCCCCTTGTCATGCTTGACGTTGGGAAACCTTGCAGAGCTCAGAGCGGCAGTTGTCTGCCAGCTCCAACCTGCGTAAGGCTCCCGCAGACAAAAGGGAGCAAAACCACAGTCATTTGCTGCAGTTATGCCTTTGTAGTAAACAAAGCAAAGTGCCACCTTCTCTCCCTCCCCTGAGCAAACCAGCATTTCAGAGCCAGAGCTTTTAGAGCTCAAAGCTGTGCAGAGTCAATTAGGACCTGAATGGGGCCTGAGAGCAGTGGGGCTCCTGGTTTTTGGTAAGTAAGCAGAAGATGAGGCGCTAACCTTAACCATTCAGTAGCTGGAATAGTGCTGCTGTTTTTCTCACATGCAAAACAGAGGGATTAATAAAATAATGCCGCTGCCTGTTGTGGCTACAGGGCTTGGAAATGAGGGGCCACAGGGTCTGTAATGCAAGTCCTAAAATTGGCTGGAGTGCAAAACCTTTCAGCAGCTAAGGATGTTGTAATCTGTGTGCATGTCCCTGGCATAGGAAGGTTTCCATGCCTTTTACACATCGTTTCACCCCAGCTCTGTGCACTGTATCCTTTTAATCCGTGGTGCCTTTCTGCGTCCTGGAAGGCTCCACTATTGTCTCTGGCTACTTTGAGAGACCAGTGGATATCTGATCTCAGGAGGGAAGGACTTAAGCTTTGCCATCACTGCCATCTTCCAGTATCTTTTCACGAGGCTTGAAGAGATATTCACTGGGTGAAATAATGGCACTTGTGAAGAAGAGGCTCTAACACAGCCTTAGTAGGGGGTCTCTAAAATCCATCTAGAGGGCTAATAAGGAGCCATTTAACAAAAAAATTGTTCTGCAGATAAATCTTCCATTTTCATGCAGTTTGAAAAGGCTGGTCTTGCTGTTTCTGTTGACATACAATTTTATATTGCAGTGCCTAATTTATCCCTAGAGTGAGAGCCCATGGAAATGGCCTCTGATTGCAGAGCACTTTTAAAAATAGATTTAAAAATACCAAACTGAGCACATCTTTGAGATTACAGGGAGCTTCATCTTGAGTAGTAAATTATTGTGAATTGAGAGAGAGGAGCAGACAGAGGACTGTGCTTTATTTAATGAATGACCCTCTGCATACTCAACCTTGTGTAGGAGGGAAAAGGCTCTTTGAGAAGCCGAATACCAAGATTGTGGCTCTCTTGCTGGGTTCTTGTGTGCAATTTTCAGACAGGGCTGGCTGGCACTTTAATTCAGAGGAAGGGAGAGGAGAGTGGCCCTCCAGGAAGAACATGAGGTTCTCAACAAGCTGTGTTGTTAAAATGTGGAGTATGTCTGCTCCTGAAGCAGCATTGCCTGTATCTTTCATCACCCATTCTTCCAGGCTGAGAGCCAAGTGCATTGTATTGCTGGGGCTGGGGCTAGGCGGGGGTTTCTGTTTGGGGAGAAGTGTGCTCTGAGATTAAAAGCATTCTCTGAGTTAAAACCAGTGGAAAATGCAAAATACCCACCTGTACTGATTGATAGTGAAAAAGGAAACAGCTGGAACGCAAAATGGCAATTCTGTGCCTGAAACTGAAAGAGCAGAGAAAATGTTCTAACTTGCTGAGGCAACATCAGGGTGAGGACTTGAGTTAGACCCCAGCTACTTTGTGAAGGTACCACATCCAGAAACCTCTATCAAAGTCTTGGAGAGTGTGGGGTCATTGCAGAGTCTCCTGTTCCCACAGCAGCACAGGATAGTGGTGTTACCTGGGCTTAGGTTGGTTACACAGAGTCTGCAGAGAAGGTTGAAGAAGCAAAGAGCTTCCTGGACTTGCCTGTCTCTTCAGCAATGTTCTCCTCATCCCCTTGGCAATGCTGGCTTTGTGTGGAAGCTATGTTCCAGAGCTTACCTGCTTGGAGACAAGTGAGATTGACCCACAGGCAGGTTTGTGGGTGGCAACAGAAGGGCTCAAGGTTTTTCCTTGACCTCTGCTCTTGCCGTGATTGCTAAATGCTATCCACCAGATAGTACTGTAAAGTACTGTAAAGATAAAACTGTAAAGTACAACTTGACGCCCTTGAACAGAGCCGGATCCAGCTGTTCACCTTCTTCAGCTGAACAGGGATGTAGTGAGGCAGAAGCACAGCTGCATAAAACCTATGTGGCAGCAGCAGGAGAGGAAAGGGTTGGCCTTACACCCAGAGTGAAGGCCGTTGCCAAGGAAAATGAGCTCAATTCTGTATGGTATATCTGCCTTAGAGGTCAAGGTTTGAAACTTACATTATGAGTGAATAGAGAACCAGCACGGGTGGAGTCTGGACCAAGCTTATTCCCTCTTGTGAAGTCAGCTATGTGCACCAAAATGACAGGCAGAATTCTCTCACTGATGATACTAAAATGAAGCCAAGCTTTTCTAGACAGCTGAAACCTAGCTGTCCTGCTAGGGTCTTTACTGTATAGTAGTAGCCACACCAAACTGAGAACATCCTACCCCTGAGTGAGTACCCAAGATTGAACAAGGCACTTGTCTCTGTGTGTGAAGAGCCAAGGTGGCAAAGTCAATAGTCGAGAACAGCTGTAATTGACTTTCTCTTCCTTTCAGATTTTACGCTCGTGATTCTGGCCTCCTGAAATTTGAGATCCAGGCGGGACTCTTGGGGCGACCCATCAATCACACAGTGCGACGCTTGGTTGCATTCACCTTCCACCCCTTCGAGCCCTTTGCCATCTCGGTGCAGCGCACTAACGCGGAGTATGTGGTTAACTTCCACATGAGGCACAGCTGCACGTAGCTCCATGGCATAGCTGGGGCAGCTGTTCTCCTTGGGTCTGCGCCTCTGCCACAGACACACCAAAGTCAGACACTCACGCCTTCTACAAAACTAAACCATCACTCAAGAAACCTGACCTGGGAGCTCCTGCCAGCCAGCATCTCACAGCTGTGGGAAGCCGAATCTGCTGAAGTTAGGCCTCTGAATGTTTCTTACGACCTTGGGCTTTACTGTGGAGATCCTGCTGCATTACGTGGATGAACAAAGCTGAGCTGAGGTTCCTTTTACTGGTTTCCCACAGACACGTCCATTTTCTCTCCTGGTGTATGTCTTAGGATGGCAAAGATGGAGCTCTGCAACGCATTGTGGAGTGCTCCCTTCTTCACTGGCACTCTCCTACCTTGCTGACACAATCTGTATAGAGAGAATGGATGGAGGCCATGGGGAGGGCTTAAAAAGCCAGCTACCCATGTTTGTATCTTCAATGTTACTAGGGAAATGAATCCTATTCTTATCCACATGATCTATTCATGTGATTTTAATATGCAAGAGGTCGGGAAAAATAGGTGTCAGAAACCACTGCAACTGAGAGACATGAGGTGTGTTCCTGACTCTTATGCAAGTCACTTAATCTTTGTGCCTTACTACCTGTAAAAGCTCTTAAGTAAGAGGTGGTGCCAGGGCAGCTGGCTGTGTCTCTGGTGCACAAGGAGTTGAGCACAGGGGGAAGACCGGGGGCTGGCAAGGGTGTGGGGAGCAGCAACAGATCTGTGCTTATGTTGGACGGGCTTTTCTGCAGCATGGAGGTGAATCTTCACAGCCATCTGCAGGTTCTGCTGCTGAGGGGAAGAGAGACTCAGCTGCTGGCACCCTCCTGCGTGTTGGGTTATGAGGATAAGTAGTATTTGGGTTTCCCCAGAAAGGAGGGAGGAGACCTGAATTAATGGGCATTGCTGCAGATTTGCAGTTGGGAGACAAGTTTATTGACTAGGTTGCATACACATCCCTGTTTGATATGCTGTTCTCTGTGAGAACCTGATTTGGTGTTTGCAGGCTTCAAAGCACAGCTGGCTGGTGCGTCGATGCTGCTGGACCACTGCGATGCGCATGCTGCCAAGGAAATCAACTCCTGGGTGTAATGTTACTTGCCACTGTGGGCTGGTGAGGATGCTGGCCTGCCCATCTCTCTTAAAAATGGAGGATTTATTTGTAGGATGACATTTGTTTTTTTCTGCACACGTGCTGGTTTGTGACTGTGTGCTGCCAGGCAGTGCAACCATCCCAGCATTGCAGGGTGCTCTGTCAGAAGCTGGAGCCTGCTCTTGTTCTGCTCCCATGGGAAGTACAGAGGGGGCATTAGAAAATTGGTGCTTATACACGAGAGACCCTCTACTTTAAAGGACCCTGTGGTTGTCTTGTTTGGACCAGAATGTGCTGCACATGGTGTGTAGTGGCCACGTGCCTGTGAAGAACAGTGTTGAAGTCATGCATTCATTTTGCATGGTAATGCATAGGAAAAGAACTGTGGGTTGTTGGTCATAGCATGAATAGTGGACCTCGTAATGGAGGGTGCCTGCAGGTCCTTGAATCAGCCTTTACTCTCTGTCTCATGGTACTTCTTTCCTCTTCTGGTCTTGCAAACATATTTCTAGGGTAAGACATTGTATTCCACCACTCTTTTCCTGGTGTGTGCACTGTTGGTTTCTCAGGTCTGTCATGAGGTCAGAAGACTGCTAATAAAGGAGGTGTCAGGCAATGTGTGCTTTAGCTCCGGGTTCATCTCCATCTAATAACACTATTTATCAAGGTTTTAGGTTTTTATCCTGTGATCCTTTCCTCAAACATTCAGTTAAAGCTCTAAGTGGAGGATCGTTTGCACATTGTAGGTCATGGATTTATCTCCTTCTGCACAACTCTCACATTTGTTCACACTTCCAGTATGAGGCTTTTTTTATTTTTTCTTTCCCAGAGCTCTCAGCAGCTCCATCCAAGACTGGGTTTACTCCATGGTGTCACAGTCTGGGAGGTCAGTGCTTACTAAAATAGCTGTCAGATCTCTATTTAGGTTTGTGTGTTTTGTTTTTTTTTTTTTTTTCTGGTGGTAAAAATGATTTTAAACCATTTCTGCAATCAGAGCTTTTGCCAGATTCAGTCTGTCCTGTGTGAAGCAGAGAGCATAGCGTGGATTATTGGACTGGAGGCTGAAAGAGATCTGCTCATAGCTATTAAATTGTTCTGTAACTGGGGGCAAATCTCTTCCTGTTCCAGCTGGTGTTTTCTTCTCCGTAATTGAGGCCAAAAACATATTTTCAAGCTTTTGTTAAACACTTGGAGATTCATGGATAAAAAGTGCTGGATAAATGCTAAGTATTTTCTTATTATGTTTGCAGACAAACTGATTGATCATTCTGGGTACTAATTGCCTTGGAGTAGCATAGCAGATCCTCTGGTCTTGGCTGCTGCATTTTATATCTACAACAGAGTTAATTTTATTACAGAAATGTATTGAAAGAAAAGTCTCTCATGCTTGAAATTTTGATTCATTTATTTAAGAAACAAAATGCGTGTGTGGGGAGGGTGGGAGGAAAAGGGAGATATTTTCTACCTGATATTTTTCCTAGGCTAGGATGAAGGTTTGTTAATAGCACAAGACAAAAATGAAATAAACAGAATTTGCTTTAAGAGCCTGATTTATTGTCTTTCTCAGCCAAAAGTCTTAAAGGTGCAGATGGGAACCCCTTTGCTAAGAAGAGATGCCAGGGGTGTGCTTTGGACTATGCAGGCGTATCATATGTAAGTTTTCTGTCTCTTCCTGGCTTTTGAAGTACCAGTGTGCCCAAGGATGTTCCTGCCTCATTCATTTCTGTGGTTACTGCAGATTTCTCACAGTCTTGTTTACATGAGATAATGCTGGGGGAGGAATTCTTGGCCTTTGGTTACGTTTTCCCCTTTATATATTATTACTAGCCCAACATGTATTCAGTGACTCTTCCTTTATTCCTTTTAATAGCCTTTGTCTAACCTTGTGGCCATTTTCTGCTGATATTCCGTGATCAAGAGAGGAAAGTTGAATGACACACCTCACATTGCAGAAGAGCCATCACCTGCCCACTGCTTTTTGGTTGGGCTGCGGAGCTCAGATTTTCCACTGTGTGCTGCTCCCAGCCACGAGGCAGCTTTGCAAAACACTGTGGTTGAGAACATGCAGACAGGACCTCCCTGAAGTCTGGGATCCCCTTGTAACCTCCTGCTGCTCTGTAACAACCTAGCAGGATCCCTCTTCGTTAGTTCCTCTGAGCTTCTGTATCTTGGACTTGAAAGTCACTTTTCTTTGAACCCTTTCTCCATGTGTGCAGTGCTTTGCTGCTTTCTTTGGAGACCTTGAGCATGTGAGAAAGATCTTGTACCTGTGGCTTTTCAGATAGGCACTAAGTGACGAACAGATGCTTGCCTTAGAAACCACGTTTGGCATCAGAATGCCAGCTTTTATTACTACTTATGCTGCCTTTGCTTTTAAAAATCATCAGCAAAAAGGTAGTAAAAGCAGGACACTTGCAGCATTTCTTTATAAACTGCATTAGACAGTGAGCCACAGAAATGCCGTTAGAATCAGACCTATGTATCCACTAATGGTGTATCTCTACTAAAGACTCTGTTCAGGTAACCTTCCAGCACTGAGCAGCTGGACCAGATATTCTTAGTGTACTTTTAGGACCTTCCTTTTGTTCAGGTGCTGGTGTGTGTCTCTTACATTTCCCTTTGTCCTTCTTGACTCAACTAGAAGAATCAGATTTCTGATGTTTAAAGAAGTCTCTGTGTCTTATGTCCTCTGTTTTCCTGTTTTTCTGCCAGCTTTTCCAGCAGGATCTTCTCAGGGCTGGGGCCAGAGAGGTGGTAAAGGCTAGATGTTAATGGTACGTGTGGCCTTCTATGGGTTTAATTCTTGTGCGAACCTTTGTCAGATAGGTCCGTGCTGCAGAGCAAGTAGATGGTGCTGTGGGCAAGCAACGGGACAGGATTTTATAGGTTTGCTTTTGCTTTGCTTTCTGAGTTTTGGAGTCCAGGCCGTTGATGCGTGTGATGTGCTTCCCTGTTTTACATGGCTGTAAAAGCTTTTCTGGATGAATACTCCTCAGGAGAAGGGAATGGTGAAAGGGCTTTTATTTTTTTTTTTCTTTTCCTTTTTTCCTTGCTCCAGTATTGCGGGGGACGTGGGCTGAGCTGTGCAGTCAGACACTGTAGCAGTAACAGCCTGGCACTGCCAGCCCACCAGGCTAACTGCTCATCAGGCAGCAGCGTTCCCACTGAGTGCCGTCTGCTGGCTAAGTTCTGATTTGCCTTTGTTTCTCTGGGGGAAGAGCTGTACTTACTGTGTAAGGAAATGAGTTCTCAGAAAAATACTGATGTGTGGGAAAAACCCTGAATTGCACTTTCTTTTCCTGATGTTTTTAACATAAAAATACTGTCCCTGTTTCAGACTAGCAATCTGGAAACCAGTAACTCGTGGGTGAATACTGTGGTTCTGCATGTGAGGAGAGCTGAAAAGGGACACAGTGCCCCTAGGTCCAGCCACTTAGGTCTGTGCTGCAGCATCTGGGTATCATGTTGGCCTTTGCTTGGTTAACAAGGAGTGGAGGGCATAGTGAGAGCCCACAGGCTTTGCTGTATTTGTGCAGAGGTGATTTTTTACTTTGTCTCTTGTTTTGTCCCTTCCAGAAGTCAAATCCTTTCCTAGGGTACCTTCTACCTGTTGCAGTTTGCTAGTGGGGTGATGGCTGGCTGTTCTTGGTTTTGTGAGGATGCCAAGTACACCTGCAAATTTGACGATGGTTCTAGAGGTGCATGGCAGAAAGATGCTCGGCGGGTGCCCATGGCCCATGGCCGGCCAGAGGGAGAAAGACTGCAGGGAGAGGTGCCTCCCAGGGGAGCCTTCCTAGAGGAGGAGCAGCACACTGCTTGGCCACCGTGGAAGAAAATCTTATGGAAACTGCAGCAAAGCAATGGAAAGTCATGGGCAACATTATGAAGCCCCCAGATTTTCTGTGTTCTGCATTGTCCAGGTATGAAATGCGGCCCTTGGAGGATTTTATTTTCTGTGGGTGACAAAACTAGTTTGAATTGAGTCTTTTTAATGCCAGAAACACCCTACCTGTACCCTCCATGGCTGTCTTCCTTTTTCTTTCTCCCCGATAGTTTTGCAACATGCCAAGCGTGGGCTATACCAGCCTTGGCTTTGTCCCAAGGACTCCCTGAGCCCCTGCTCTTGGCATTGTACCATCCCTCTCTGAAAGCTGCTCTTGCACAGGTTCATCCTCTCTGTGCAAGAGCACCTGGGAGGGACAGAGTCAGGCAGGTGGCAGGGAAGGCCTGCCAGAGCCAGCCAGCCGCTGTTCGATGTGATTTTAGGGTGTTAATAAGAGCAGCGGGCAGCACCACATCCCTCCGAGAGTCTGCTTGCTGCCACCGAGCTGGTCATTTGATAGCTCCTCAAAGGCGTAAAATAGAGTGAAGCAGGATTAGGTGTACCCACTGCCCTTGATGAGTGCTGGGGAGATATGGTCCTTGCCCTCCTGCTGTCGCCATAGCAATGGGGAGGAACAGCCATCTGCAGGGAAACGGCCTTGCTGCGCCCAGCAACCCATTCCAGTGAAAACAGTTCAAATGGTGAGTACAGAGAGGTGAGAGGCATCCCTCCACCCCTGTAGCAACCAGCACAGAGCCCTTGCCCGTGCTGCTGGACTGAACCTGCACCCCGTGGGACATGGGACTGTCTTCATGATGGGACCCCCCTCCTGAAACAGCAGCATCAGCCCCATCACAGAGCCAGCGTGCACCCTCACGTCTCTGGCGTTGAAGGATGGTTTTCATTGCTGCTGCCCTATTTTCCTGGGGCTGGTCCTGAGGTCAGGATGACGCCCAGATTAGCTGTGCTGATACCTGCGGCAGTGTAGCTAGGTCAGTGGTTCAGCCCTGACTGCTGAGTCTTTAATGCCAGTAAAATCCCCCTTTGTAAGGCAGAAGGGGCAGCCGGCAGCCAAACAAGGTCTCCTGTAACATAGGGCAGACAAATGTGTCAACAGCATGATGGTGCGGTGCAGTCCGTCTGGCTTCAGTCCGAGTTAAGCTCTCCTCGTCCTGCCTCCCACCCCTTAAACCTCCAGACAATGGCTCTGCCCACGCCAGCTTCTTCCCCAGGGAGGGCTCAGATTTGAAGGAGATGTTGGCGCTGACCTGCTAGCTCTGGTAAGGGATGAGGAGAGCAGCTCTGCTACACAACTGAGACCCAGCAGGGTTTGTCCTAGTTTTACATTGGCCCTTTGGTGACAGTGCTACTGCTCTTGGCTGCAGGATTGCTAGGAAGGGGATCTCCCCAGCTGGCTGTGCTGCTTCTCTGGCACGGATTTCAGTAAACAGGGCTGATTTTACGACCATGTCCAAGGGCAGGTCATTCTGGAGCATCTCCCAGCACCAGAGCAGGCTATTGGCATTGCAGGCCCATTTAAAGTCATTTGCTTTCCTTGGTTGTTTGACCCTGGCAGCTCAGGAAATTGGTAATTTGCTTCTGTGGCTTCAGCAGGAGCAAAATGAAAGGCAGCATCCAGGTCTTGGCAAGGGGCTGTGAGAGAGCCGTGTCTGGCAATCAGGAGAGCGAGTTGTCTGCCTGCAGGTTGGTGCATGGAGAGAGGAGAGTCATATTTTACCACCTCATCTTGGAACCTGCTGAAAAGGCTGGAGACTAGGGGCTGGGGGATGAAATACCTGCCTTTCTCCTGCCCTAGGCCATAAGTTTTATTTGTTACCTGGAGTCTTGTGTGCTGTAGGAAGCTGTGGAGTCTTTAGCAGTGTAGCTGGGAGCCACTCCGGCGTAAGAGTTTGGTTTTGCAAAGTGAATTGTTAAGTGGTGAAGAACAGAGGAGAGGTTTTGGAGCCAGCTTGGAAGGGGAAAAGGAAGGTTTTGAGGATTGTCATTGCCACTTCGAGAGGCTTTGGAGCAGTTTCTAAATGCAGCTTTGGGATGATCTGCATGCTTTCTTTAAAATGGTGCAGTGAAAGCCTCAAAGAGCTGGTCGTGCTGGCAGGGAGGGCCCCCAACAAAGGCCACCCTGTGCTTCTGATATGGAGATCTGTCTCGGGGAACAGCAAATGGGAGTGCGTCTAGCCTGATCCTGAAGCACACGTCATGCAGGAGAGCCCTTCCATGCATCCAACCGGGGTGCATCAAGCACGGCATCGCCAGCTGGTCGAGGGAGGTGATTGTCCCGCTCTGCTCTGCACTGGTGCAGCCCCACCTCGAGCACTGCCTGCAGTTTTGGGTGCCACAGTATAAAAAGGACATCAAGCTGCTGGAGAGGGTCCAGAGTGAGCCACAAAATTGGTGAAGGATTTAGAAGGGAAGCCTAATGAGGAGTGGCTAAAGTCACTTGGTCTCTTCAGCCTGGAGGAGGCTGAGGAGAGATGTCATTGCAGTCTACAGCTTCCTCACACAGTGGAGGAGGAGGAGGAACAGGCACTGATCTCTTCTCTTTGGCAGCCAATGATAGGACCCAAGGGAATGGCAGGAAGACGTGCCAGGGGAGGTTTAGGTTGGATATTAGGAAGAGGCACTTCACTCAGAGGGTGGTGGAGCACTGGAACAGCTCCCCAGGGAAGCAGTCATGGTGCCAAGACTGACAATATTCAAGAAGCATTTGGACAATGCACTCAGAGACACAGTGCAAATGCTGGGGTTGCCCTATGCGGAGGCAGGAGTTGGACTCGATGATCCTTGTGGATCCCTTCCAATTCAGGACATTCTATGATTCTTCTAATCTGTGCTGACTCTTGAAACACCAGATGGGAGATTTTAGCCTTAGAAAAGTTGTTTGGTTTTTTTTTAAATACTGTATTTTCCTGCATTTTTGCCTCTGTATTCTCTCTTTCCTGACCCACCTTTTCATTGTCCACATATTCACTGGACATTCAGTCCCTCACACCCAACCGTTTCTCCCTTCTGCCTCCTTTTGCTTGAAAAACAAGCTGTGAAGCTGCTCCTGGGAGGAGCTAACCCAAGGAACGGCTGCTAGGGCTCTGCAGCTTCTAAGAGGCTTGGTTCCAGGTCCTGGACCAGTGCTCAGTCTCTGACTCTCAGCAGATGTGGGTGAGGGAAGAGTTATGCACTCCAGAGAAAGGAGAGGGCACTGCCAAGTGGCAGTAGTGCAGGGGTAACTTGGAGAGCACAGCAGGAGAAGCATGAGTGGTTTCAAAAATAAAGGGAATAGCATTGAGGCTTGGCTCCCTTCTGCAACTGCCCAAGAGGACCCTGCAGCCCCACTTCACCATCAGCACAGGAACTTGGATGCTATTAGGCAGTTCATTAGTAAAACCTCTGAGCAGTTTGTGGAGTGCCCTTTAATGCCTCTTGAGGGGAAAGGAGAACATTGGAAAAGCACAAAAACAATCTAAGGGTCCTTGATCTCCTTTTGGTCTGAGGAGTCATAGGCTGAGGTTGGAGGGGCAGCTGGGAAGGGAAGAGGGGCCGGACAGGGACATCAGGCATGAAAGCAACGCTGTGATTATCTGCCAAAGTCTCAGTGCAAAAACATGACCTGACTCGAACTGTTACTTCTCAAAGGCTCCCGAGGGGTGCTTTAGGGTTATAAACACCTCCTCGCCGACCCACTTTATGTACATCTCAAGTCAGGTATTCCTGCACCAGAGGGAAAGCCAGCAAAACCTGCACAGATGTCCGTAACAGCTGTAGCTGGGCTGCAGTAAACCACCCCTGCTGCTACAGTTTATTAGCACTGCAGGGTCTGTCCCCTTCTCCTTGCTTGCTTGGATATATGCTCAGCTGTTAAAGGACATTGACATCACTTAATTAATGGTTTACTTGAATCTCACAAAGGGATCAAAAGTGGCTGCCTGACTCCTGTTGCAGAGATGCTCACATAAGAAAGAGTAAATCACCAATTCAGCAGATAGAGCTGTGGCTCTAGATAGAAGGTCCTTGTTGTTCGGAGTAGGGAAATAAGTCCTCTTTGCAGAATCATGTGCTATTAAGGAGAAGGCTGGGGGCTATTTTTCCAAGCCACCAGGTGCCATCCTTGTCCAAGAGAAGGGTAACTGAGTTAGACTAACTCCCTTGGGTGGTATGGCACCCATTAAGGGGTAAACAGACCTGAGGCAGGATTTTATTTGTAGTTCAGAACACTGTTTTGTGTTTCACCCCCTTTATGATGGAGAATGGTCCAGGTGGTGTTTTTAAACAGAGAACAAACCCCAAGAATGGCCAGGGTTGAGCGAGGATGCAGCTTTGCAGTCAGTAGCAGCTTCTGAGCTTGTTTCTCTTCTTTGAGTAGGGAAGCAGAAGTTAGGAGGAAGTGGGAAAAAAACACGTCCCAAAGCAACAGGGAAGCCCGAAGGGAGTGGATGTGACCCTAATGAGGGTATTGCTGACAAGTGAAGTGATTGCTGCTCAGGAGGAATGTGGGCCAGTAGAAAACGGTATTCCACCCAGGGACCAAGAAAAGCAATTAGAACTGGTAAACACCAGTGGCTGACTAAAACCAGGCCCTTAATTAATAGTTTAATTTGAAGGGTAAGGAAATCATTAAGTGCTATCGGTGTTTATTAATTCTCTGCAAGAGGAACAACCATAGAGAGTTTTAATGCTTTCACTGTACAGTGTGAGCAGGAAGGAGCCACTGAGCCCTTACACGAGGTGGGAGAGCTGGCTTTGTGTAGCTGTACTCTCTGGCATCGCCTGATGGCTGCCCCAGAGGCCTGAGATGTGCAGCGAAACAAACAGCTTGGATGGAGCATTAAGTTAGGATGTGCCTTTGGGGCTGCTGCATCTGGGCAGGAGAGAAGGTGTGTGCAAAACATGAATCAATGAAAAGCTGTGCAACTGAAGCGCTGTGCTGGGGAGGGTACGTAGAGCTGGGGGTTTGGAAGACAAATATTGCATGATGTTCCACACATCCAGCCACTATACCGTGGTGAATAGTGTCAGCCTCTTCTGTTCAGCTCAGAGTGCTGTATAAACATCAGCTGGAGAAATAAGTAGGGGTAGGTAGCAGAACTGGGCAGTACACAGGTAGATAAAACTTCCTAGTGCATAGGCAGTGGTGGCATATTGGTAGCCCTCATAGAACGTTCACAAATTCTCAGAAAGCAAGTGTGTTCACGAGTGGCCTTTACAAAGGGCACAGCCTTGATTCTAAGCCTGGATAAGACAAAAATTTATTCTCGCTGCTTTCTGACTCCCAAGTCATCCGCCCACTCTTCCCTGAAATACGGAAGGACCACAAATCTCTTCTCAATCTTATTTTTCAATTTGTTCTGTCATCTTTATCTGACCTGGGCACTTCTCTTGCATTAATGCAATGAGCAGCTTGTGGTAGAGATTGATTGTGTTTGGTTTTCTCTGTGTGTTAGCACATCACTGACAAGCCTGCCTGTGCGGGCTGCTGCTCCTCCTGTCCCAGGGCTGGTCACTGTGCTTGGCACACAAACCAGTTCAGCCTTGCTGCAAGGCACATGGCTGTTCACACACACCTTCCCCAGCTAGCTGCCCAGATACTTAGAGTTAATGTTTGCAGTTTATAGCTGAGCTGGTATCTTCTCCTTAAAAACAGGAATATTAAGTCACTAGCTCAGCCATATTTCTGGAGTGAGGGAGAAGCTCTTTTAGTTTGTCAAACACCTCTGGAAGAGCCTCTCTTCCTTGCTGTCAAATCCATGACAGCTCAAGGAACTTCCCTTTAAAATAAGCTACCCTCTATTCAAATTCAGACAGTTGGAGTAAGATAGGGGATTCATCCGAGTCTTGTTTTCTTCTCTTCTGTCAAATGCAACTCAACAGGCTCTTCTAAGCAGACTGATTTCTTTCAAAACCTGCCGTGTGCCATTCAGCCCCATGAAGGAGGTTCACTGCCTTGTTGCCATGGCACCCTTTCTCTAAAGAGGAGGAGAATAGTTAATTATGCAATTTAAGAAACTAAGGAGGAAGGACAGAAAGAGAAATAATAGAAAGGAAGCTTCTGGGCTGGTGACAGAACTGCTGGCTGCACCAAAATACACTGTTTACAGGTGAAGTATTTGCCCAGCGTATGCTGTACATGGCCAGGTCTTCTCTGGCAGCGTGGATTTCAAGGTGCTGCCCTCTCCTAGGCAGTGTGCCTCTGCCATCCTGGAAATCAATCCTCTAGTCAGCTACTGCTGTTATCTTCCCTAGTTAATGCTCCAGAGAGCCCCAAACGTATTTGCTTGGCAAAAATTCTCTCTGGATGGAGCTGGGACAGCAACAATACATCACAGAACCACGACAAGTTCATGCTGCCTGTGCATATAGAGAGGTACAGTTCAAGACTTAAATGTTTTAAATCTCCTTTAATTGTTCCTTGGGCATAGTAACTCCCTGCATGCTTTACCCAGGACTACAGAAAATCCAGTTTGTGGTGCACAAGCTAGGACTAAAGATACTGCAAGCATCAAGACTGGCAAGATCCCAGCCCCTTTACAACGACTGACATTTTCCGTTTGCCAATAGCACTGGCAGGCTGCAGCTCGGGTGAAACAAAACACTGCAATAGATCTTTGCCAATAATGGATCCAGACTGCAGTGCTCCACGCTGTGCGAGCAGAGAGAGTTGCCTCTGGCACAGCACACTGAGCTCTGCAAGCCAGGGGGAAGAATTATGCCTTGCCTTGTTTCCAAATGTGTGCAGTGAGAGAAAAAGGGAAGGAAGATGACGTGACCCTGTGCAGTTGTTTACTACAGAAGACTGCAAGGAGGTCTGTTTCAGTACAGATCTCAAGCTCCCCTTCCACCTAATAAAGGCAATAATAGCAGGGAGGGCTAAATAAGAGCCACATATGGCGGTAACAGGAAGACGGCAGTCGAGAGGCAATAATAATACAAAATACTTGTGGGAACACAGCAGGAATGGCTGTAAAAAGACCAACATTTTAATCAACAAACTCTGTACACAAAAGGCTTGCCCACTAAAGGAGTACACATATTCCTGCTTTTACCACCAGCTTCTACCACCAGGGCTTTTAAGGCTCAGAATCATCTCTTTTCTTCAAGCTTCCCTCAACAAGTATTTCAAGGGAGGGTGGTTTTACAGGGTGGAATCTGTCAAAGGAGCAACATTCAACCCACTCCCTGTTGCATGAACTGATGTTGGAAGTTGTGTGTCTCTTTCACTGCCCTCTCACATTCGCCTGGCTTTCCGTGGGCGGCAGCCGTTGTGTGGCACCGGGGTGTTGTCGGTGATGGAGATGACCTCCAAACCTCCCATAGTCAATCCCTTGATGGCAGCCTGGAAGAACAAGACAGCAGATGACACGCTGTTATCAACACATGGAACAGCAAAAAGGGAAAAACTCAGGGGAAAATAGTTTGCTTCTCTGTCCAAGAATCAACTTGTTCCAATGGTTTTACTTGGTAATTATCTCCTCCAGTCCTTTCATCAGCAATACCATCAATTTCCCTGCTTTAGTTAGAAGATGTCCCAAATACAGCTTTTATTCTATTTCCAAAGTGATATTTTTATAATTCTAATGACTCTAAAATTTCATTACTAGGCACTTGAGTGATGAATTCTTTACATCACCTTCAAAAAAAAAAAGTTAGTAGGTAGAGTCACGAGACCAGCCTGAATTTAAAAATCCTGGATGATGCCAGAGGAAGAGAAATATGAAAAGAAACTCTGGCACCTACCTTGCGTCCTGGACCCAGCCCTTTCACCATGACTCGTACATGTAACGCACCTTTCCCACGTGCTTTCTGCAAAAAGAACAACTGGTTAATGTTCTGTTTGATATAACTGCTGCTGCTCTGGCTTCCCTGGAGTCTTTCATTCCCTTTTGGCCCACTACCACAGCATTCTTTCAGTGAAAATGAAGAATGAGTAGTAACAGATACAGAGGATAAATTATGGGGATTATTGCACAAAGACTCTAGGAGAAAAGGAGGCCTGGATACAGCCAAGGCAGTTGAAGAGAACTTCTGTGCCAGGCTTTAAACTCTGCATACAGAGGAAGCTTTAAGGTCAAACTATCTGTGACCTAAAGCCACAGCAAAAAATGACACATCCATGGATACATGACCAAACTGGCAAGGGACTAACAAGGACTAACTGAAAGTGGTTTTACTTTCTCTAATGTGGCCACTTCTCTCCCGTCATCAGTGGATTCCTTCTAGAGGGTAAATGAGAAAAGCAGGAAAGCTTTGTATTTGCTGTGCAGGAGTCCACACCTTCAGTACAAAAATTCTAGGAGCCTGCAAATTGAAAATGAAAACCACCTGCTGTAAAGCATAGGCATGCTGCCACCAAGTGGATGGACCTCCTCTGGGCCTCTGGCTTCCCATGTTCTGGTGCAATTAATGTACTAACAACTTTAACAGTGACAGAATAAACCTGGCCAAGCACAGCTACGCAGCTATTAGGAGGCTCTGATGAGCACAGATGAATAGTGAAGCTGTTCTTATATTCCTCTTTGTCAACCACAAAAAGCTGTTGGCCAGCAGTGGTACCAACCACTTCTGACATGAAAGGCTGGAGTTCCGCCTAATTCAGAATGAGGACTTTGAGTTTAACCTTGCCTCATTCTACTGTGATGAGGACCATGACACAGCCAGCCTCATCTTCTCCTGCCACCAGGACACCCATGTGGGTTTTTAGGAACAATTACAGTAAACTCTACGCAGCTGGAAACTACACCTGCAAGGACATTGCCTTCTCGGGCTGAACTGCTGGCAGCGGCTCAGTTCTCCTGTGGCAGAGCAAATGTAAAACATTCAGCTGGCAATTATAGCTGCTTCTCGGTCCCCTACAGTGCAAAAATTGAACTGCTGCTGATTCAGGGGCTGTATTTCCAAAATGCCAGAGAGGTGTTCACTTGAAAAACAGGAGCTATGCGAACATGAGTTAGGAAAGGGTAGGCCCCAAGTCACATTTCCTGATCACAATGTGCACAGCTAAGCTCCTCATCTCAGCTGCTTTGAACACACCTTGTCTGTGTGAAGGTGTGCACTGTGTCAGATGAAGCAAGGGAAACTCAGCACACAGCAGCGTGCTGCTTGAGCGTGAAAGAACAGAGCTCTGGCCTGCAGCCCATAAGCGAGGTTTGTGCGCAGGCTGGGGGGATGCAGTCAGTGCTCCCTGCTGGGAGGGTGGGAATCAGCAGCGCGGACTCACCACTGCGGCTGCCATGGCTGCAGTTTGTGCTGCGATGGCAGTTCCCTTCTTGGCATTGTGGAAGCCTTCTGTGCCACAGGATGTATGAGACAATGGCCTGTTGTCAAAGCTGACCACTCGGACGTGGGTGCTACAGGAAGAAAGAGGGAAAAGAAAGAAGCGAGCAAGAACAAAGCTTTATTCTCCAGTTTCTTCTCGCTCAACTTACTGTCACAGCTCACCACAGGACTCCTGTCTCCCTTGTCCACATCACCCTAACTCAGCACTCTCTTTTGAGGCATCCAGCTTACAATAACCCGCTGCAAAGACTTCCCAGCAGTGACCTTCTGGGTCACCCTGGAGAATCTGAGTAAGGTGGCAAAACTATTTTGGATAAGGTATCCTCTCCTTTATCAGCTACACCTCAGATACTACTTAGCCCTTCCAGACCCACCTCTCACTGTGAGCATTTTAACTCTTCTGTTTATTAAAAAGAGGCAAAAAAAAATGTTTCTAAAACTGGAAAGAGCTTTCAGAAACAGTAAAATATGACACCAGAGATCAGTAATGAAACACAACAATCTCTCATGGAGAATATCACAATTTTTTCATCAGCTGTATAGGAATAGCACTAGAGTGGAGGGCTGGAAGTAACCTGCCGTAAAAGCTGTCAGCATCTAATTATTCATCAGAATGCAAGCAAAACATGTAATAGCAATCTTATTGCTATTAAAGACATTGTAAGGACAGTTAAGCTTCCTTTATGGCACTGAGGTTTGAATTCAGTATTATCATCTTCCCAGTCATGAACACCGCTCCCCTGACATCAGGCAAAGAAAAAGGTCCTGTACCTGGGTCGGGGCAACCCTCAGTATCGATACAGGCTGGGGCATGAAGAGATTGAGAGCAGGCCTGCAGAGGACCTGGGGATCCTGATGCATAAGAAGCTGGACATGAGCTGGCAATATGTGCTTGCAGCCCAGAAGGCCAAACATATCCTGGGCTGCGTCAAAAGAAGAGCAGCCAGCAGGTCAAGGGAGGTGATTCTGCCCCTCTACTACTCTGCTCTTGTGAGACCTCAACTGGAATACTGCGTCCAGCTCTAGAGCCCTCAGCACAGGAAAGACATGGACTTGTTGGAGCGGGTCCAGAGAAGGGCCACAAAAATGATCAACACCTCTGCTATGAAGAGAGACTGAGAGTTGTTGTTGTTCAGCTTGAAGAAGACTACAAGGAGACCTTATTGCGGCATTTCAATTCTTAAAGGGGGCTTAGAAAAATTGGGAAAACATTTTTAGCAGGGCCTCTAGCAATAGTTTAGACTAGATGTTAGGAAGAAATTTTTTACACTGAGGGTGGTAAAACACTGGCACAGGCTGCCCAGAGAGGTAGCAGATGCCTTGTCCCTGTAAACATTCAAGGTCAGGTTGGATGGGGCTTTGAGCAACCTGATCAAGTTGAAGATGTCCCTGCTCACCACAGAGGGGTTGGACTAGATGACCTTCATGGTCCCATCCAACCCAAACAATTCAATGGTTCTCGGCTTCTTACACCTTTTGATCAAGATGAAGACTTGCTAAAGTCTAGTTGTGTTATAAGCTTTTATTTTGCATGAGAATAGGAACGGAGCAGCCCATTTTCTTACTTGTTGTATGTAGCTTTGATGTAAGCTATTGGAATCTCTTCGTACGTTTTTCCATCCCATCTCATGGAGCTCCTCTGCAGGATTAAAGGGCTGAGGAACAAAGCAACAGTTAACAGGGTCACACTCTCTAAATTCTGCAAAGCTTTGTTTCATATTGGGACAGAAAGAAGTGATCAAGTCTCCGAAAGACACAAGCTGTGTTTGTGGTTGAGTCACTTGCTTTCCCTCCTTAGCTGAAAAGAAGGCAATAAAGGGCAGTGAAGCTGGTGAGGGGGCTGGTGAACAAATCTTAAGAGGAGTGGGTGAGGGAACTGGGGTTGTTTAGCCTGGAGAAAAGCAGGCTGCGGGGAGACCTTATCATTGTCTACAATTGCCTGAAAGGAGGTTGTAGCGAGGTGGATGTTGGTCTCTTCTCCCAAGTGATAGGTAATAGGATGAGAGGAAATGGCTTCAAGTTTTGTCAGGAGAGGTTCAGATTGGACATTAGGAAAAATTTCTTCATGCAAGGGGTTATCAGGCACTGCAACAGCTGCCCAGGGAGGCGGCGGAGCCCCCATCCCTGGAGGTGCTTGCAGTCGGGCGGATGAAATGCTTAGGGATGTGGTTCAGTAGGGGACAAGCAGGGTTGGACTCGACGACGTCGAAGGCCTTTCCCAACCAAACGCTTCCAGGAAAGCCCCGCGGCGAGAGGGAAGCGGCCGGGCCCCTCACCTCGCGTCGGTCGCTCTCTGCTTCTCCGCCTCCTCCGCCAGCTCCTGCGGCCGCGGGGGGCCGGTCTGGAGGCCGCGGCCCCACGGGGCGGCAGCTCGGGCCCTGCGGAAGGAGAAACAGCCGTGAGGACACCCTCGGCCGGTCCCCCCCGCGGGCCCCCCCGGTCCCGCCGCCACTCACCGCCAGGCCGCTCCGAGCAGCCGTTGCCAAGGAACCGCCATGGCCGCGCGCTCGCGGCGGCTCCCCGGAAGCGGCGGCGGCGGGCGCGGGGCACGACGGGAGCGCGGCGGAAAGATGGCGGCGCCCGCGCGGTGGGGGAGGCGGTTCGGTAGCGCCGCCGCGGCCCGGCCCTGGCGGCTCTTCGGGGCCCTGTGCCTGCTGAGGCCGCCCCGCGTCACGCAGCCCCTCGAGAAGGAGGAGGAGGAGATGGCGGCTCTCATGGGGCAGGTAGAGAGAGCATCCTGCGGGGCGGGCGGGGGTACCGAGGGTAGTTAGTGCTGCGGGGAGTGGAGCGTATTGATTGGCGCTGAAGCGGAGTTTGGGTCATAGAATAGTTTGGGTTGGAAGGGAATTTAAAGAGCATGTAATTCCAACCCCCCTGCCGTGGGCAGGGACATCTCGCTAGATCAGGCTGCCCAAGGCCCCATCCAACCTGGCCTTGAACACCTCCAGGGATGTGGCAGCCGCAGCTTCCCTGGGCAACCTCTGCCAGTGTACTCTCATAGTGAAGAAATTCTTCCTAATGTCTAGTCTAACTCTGCCCCTCTCCAATTTATCACCATTCCCCTAGTCCTAGCTCTACAAGCTTTTGTAAACAGTCCCTCCCCAGCTTTCTTATAGCCCCTTTAGGTACTGGAAGGTTACAACAAGGTCTCCTCAGAGCCTTCTCTTCTCCAGGCTGAACAACCCCAGCTCTCTCAGCCTGTCCTCGAGTGGGAGGTGCTCCATCCCTCACATCATCTTTGTAGCTCTCCGGTTCCAACAGTTTCACATCGCCTTCTTATGTTGAGGATTCCAGAACTGGAAACACTACTCCAGATGAGGTCTCACAAGAAAGGATCAGAGGGGCAGAATTGCCTCCCTCGACCTGCTAGCCACTCTTCTTTTGATACAGCCCAGGATACAGTTGTCATTCTGGGCTGCAAGCACACACTGCTGGCTCACGTTGAGCTTCTCATCAATCAGTCACCTCCAAGTCCTTTTCTGCAGGGCAGCTCTCAGTCCCATCATTCCCCATCCTGTATTGAAACTGGGGATTGCCACGACCCAGGTGTAGGACCTTGCACTTGGCTTTGTTGAAGCTCATGAGGTTTGTCCTAGTAACTGTATTTTTCAAAGTTAGACAGAACGTCCGTTTCATAGCATTTGCTTTCCTTCCTCAGCTGAAAAGCTGGTAAAGGGACTGGAGAACAGGAGCAGCTGCAGGAACTGCAGTTGTTTAGCCTGGAGACTAGGAGGCAGAGGGGAGACCTTATCACTGTCTACAACTGTCAGAAAGGAGCGTTGGTTATCAGTGTTGGTCTCTTCTCCCAGCTGATGTGCGATAGGATGACAGAGGATGGCCTCAGGTTGTGCCAGGGGAGGTTCAGATTAGATGTCAGGAAAGAGTTCTTCACCATAAGGGTTATCGAGCACTGACAGAGACTGCCCAGGGAAGTGGTTGAGTTGCCTTCCCTGGACATGTTTAAAAGAAGGGTAGACGAGGTGCTTGGAAATGTGGTTGGACTTGATGATCTCAAAGGTCTTTTCCAACTAAACGATTCTGTGATTCTATGAAATTCCCATCATTTTGTAGTCACTAAGTTAGAAATGATTTAATTCTCTTGCCAAGTCCATCCTGCAGTGCTGGCCCCTCAGCAATTCTCTGTGATGCCTTTCTAGATAGAGCTGGAGAAAAGCCAATATTCAGATCATGAAATCCGCAAGCTGCAGGAGGAGGAGCAGCTCAGGAGGAGAAAGGAAAGTGCATATGATGATCAGGATGAAGCACCTGGCAAAACCGTCATCATGGCTCAAGACCTGGAGGACAAATGGGAACAGAAGTTATTGCAATTCAAAGCTGCTCCACGGATAACAGGTACAGGTTGAAATTTGTGGTGTGTAAAAACACCCTGATTGTCTGCCAGACACAGCTGAGTGCAGTTTAGTGGAGGGGAGGCATTTGCTGAGTCTTTTTTTGTTTCAAAGAGGATCTTGACTCTGTGGTAGCACCATTATCGTGTGAAGGTTTAACTAACTGACTGTCAAGGGAACCTGTGTTGCCATGCTGCAAAGTGTGTGTTCACATAGCCTTATCAGAGGAAAGTGGTGAGATGGGTGTTGTTTCCAGACAATAAAAACCTCAAGTCACTTGGTACCCAAGCTGCTCTGATGCTCTTGTTGATTTTTGACAATGTGGGTATCCAGACTGCTTCCTGTAAACTGCCTTTGGAAATGAAACAGGTAGGGTACTGTCTAACAGTAGGTTCCAGCTGAATCCTTCATTGGCTTCCAGAGTGGTGGAGAGCATTTCTGTCTAGATATTTGTCTTGTTCCACTTATCCATGTTTGTGCATTATTGCTGGAAAGATGTGAGACACAGAGGGGTGATGAATCATGGGGATCAGGCCAGTGCTGCCAGGAGGCTTTATTTCCTGCATGCGTTATTTTATTTTTTTTCACAGATGCTGATAAAAACAACAATCGAATGTCGTTGAACAGGAAGCTGGACAGTAACCTGATGCTACTGGTGAAACAGAAAATCGGTAACCAGCAGCTGTGGCTGCTGCCTCAAGTGGAATGGCAGCCTGGAGAGACGCTGCGAGGCACAGCTGAGCGAGCCATGGCTATGTTTTTGGGTGTGTAGTCTGCTGTATGCCTGGCCTTCCCTTCTTTTTGTCCCAGTTGTTTTCTTCCTTTGCCCTGCCTGAGGTATATTTGCCATCTGTTGTAGTGAAGTTGCCTCTTATCTGTTGGGAAAAGGCATTTTATGGCAGTGGGATGGAGCTCAGTGGGGTGGGCTTTCTACTAAGAGCCATGTTGCTGGCTCTGTAACTGTGCTCCATCACAGAGTGACTGCAGCATGCGGGGGCCGACTAAACTGGCAGGCTGTGAGTTGGGATCTCTGGATGCCAGCAGCTGTGGTGCCAGCTTTGGCCCTCACAGTCTGATGTTGGAGCATCACCAGACGCCCCCTGACGGGTCTGGGCTTGTTCCAGGTGTATGGTTTCTCCTTCCCTCTTGTCACCCTGTGACAGCTTTTGTGGCAGGTTGGTCATGGTAAACTTACACGTCATTGCTTTTTCCTGTGGGTTGGCAGAACGTGATACCCTCTCCCTCCCTCTCTCACTCAGGGACTCGCTGGACTCTAGGACAAGTTGGTTTTTTGTGAGAAACAGCTTAAAATAGCCAATATTTCTGCTAAGAAGAGGGAGCAGTCAGTCTGAACCAGATACAAAGAGTGGCTTATGCTGCCTTTTTGTTACTACAGGAGAACAGTTACTGTTTCTCTGTGGTCTTATGTGTTGTTTATTTTTTCTTCTCTTGCATTGCTCGGGTCTTGCAGGAGATGACATTCAAGCCAAAGTCCTGGGGAATGCACCATATGGGATTTACAAGTATAAATACCCCCGGGCCATCAGGACTGACGATACCGTGGGAGCCAAAATATTCTTCTTCAAAGCCTTCCTCCAAAGGAGTGATTTGTCCCAGGCAGAGCTGAAGGAAGATCACCTGTGGGTCACAAAGGACGAACTGGGAGATTACTTAAAGTCAGAATACCTGAAAAAAGTCAATCGATTCCTTCTGGACTTGTAAGCTATAGGCTGTGTTCCAGCAGACAGGGAAGACGTGGGACGTGACTCCAGGGAGGAGCACAGCTGCTGCTTTGCATGGTTTGTGTGTATGAGATGTTAACTTGGGCCCTGGAGGATACTTTGCCTTTGCCTTATTTCCCCATTCTCTTCACTGGGCCTGTACTAAATAAATATTAAAACTTATACTAGGAAGGGAAGCTCTCCTCCGGGAGTTCTTTGCTCTTGTTGAATCCTCCTCCACCTCTTGTGGAAATGCATGTTGTGATCTTTTCTTCTCCCAAGTGTGCAATTCCCTGGGGCTGTGGTGACTGGGAGACTTGCTCTCCTCACCAGTATGCTGTCACAGTCTAGAGCTCAAATGATTTCTTCCAAGCAGTGACTAATTCATGTTTCCAGCACCTGCTCTTTAATAAGAACAGCACTGGAGGGTTACCTGTTTGTCCATGTGGGAACAGATTCTCCTGGAAACAAAGGCTGGCAAGGTGGGTTTCTGGGGAACTGGAAGCTGGGATATTCATATTTTGTTTACTTTTAATCTGTGTAGGAGCTGCCTCTGGCCTAGATTCAATGATCTGTTGTGGCAATACGGGTCCAGCACATGGATACATGAGGAATAGGCAGCAGTTCCCTCTGTAGGTATGCTGGCTTTCCCACCCACTCTGCCTTCCTCTTGCTCCTCAAGCTGTAGCAACAGATGCTGAAGGAGGGTAAGATTTAAGGCTCAAGACTAATATTTGCTGGCTGGGGAAGGCTACTCTAGCATTCCTGCATCTTGGGAGCAGCCTCAAAGGTGGCTGTGGGGAGTTCTCGGCTCCCATTCTCAGTGTGATAGGCCAGCACTGCTAACTCGGTCTCACTGGGTCTGCTTCAGGTTGCCTGACACTATTACCCCGGTTTCTTTATTAGAAGATCTATCTTGTGCTTATATGATGCTGTCTCCTTCCTGGGGCTGGTTCTGTTTCTTGAAGAGTTTTTTTCTGGTCGTAAATGTTGATGTTTGGTAGTCAGAGAGTGGGCCCAGTACTGGGCCTTGCAGAGAATCAGCCTTCTTCAGTGGCAGGGAGAGAGGGAGGAAATAGCTGTTGTTAATCACTGGGAGAGTATTTGGCCTCCAGAGGTGGAACTGGAGATTGCTATATATATATTATCAATCCCTTGGGAGCTGTTGAGCTGCAGGCCTCAAATTAAAGCTATCTTTAATCACTCCACAAGCCATTGAGGTTGGGGGGTAGCACAGCAGCCTTCTATTTTCTAGCGCTGGGTAGTTTGGAAGCTGCAGACCTGCCATAAATCATCAACAAAACAAAACTTGGTTTCTTGAAGCACCCTCACAGGCCTGGAACAGAGAGCACTAACAAAGAGGAAATAAATACTGAGAGAATATGTGCCTGAAAAACTGCAGATTTTTTGGCTGAAACTGTTGTTTTCTTATCACCTGAAACACAAATTCCTGCTTGCCACCTGCACAGGAGCAATGCCTTTTTTTTCCTGCAGTTGATTCTATTTAAAAATCTCTCAGCCAGTTGCTACAAACAATCCTAGATCCTGAAGCTTTTCCTCAGTTCTTCTGAGTGGCTTGTTCCCCCTCCTCTGGTCTTGGTGAGAGGGAATGCAGAAGGATATCATGCAGGTTTCCTTGCTGAGAGGATGGTTTGTATCTTCTCATTTCCTCTCTTTTCCCAGAAGTGCTGCAGTGGATCACAAGCTGTTCATTTCCTTTGAGAACTTGGTGGCTGCAGACTTTTTCCACTCACTGCAAACATATACCTGTACTCCTTGCACAGTTGTAGAAGTCTGATCAGGCAGGCTGGTGGGATATATTTTGCCAGTATCTACTGAAAAGAACACAAAGCCTTAAAACCTTGTCTGAGAGAGCTTTTCTTTCTCCTGGAAGAGAAGAAACCTGTCGAGGTGTAGCTGGGAATGAGCTGCTGCAGCAGCTGTGATGTGCTTCCTGCAGTACAGCACAGAGAGCGGGGTAGCATTTCACTTGTGGTGAGCATGAAACAGAAATCTCCTTGCAAACATGATGGAGAACTGCGTGAGTGTTTGCCCGAGCATTGTGGAAGTCTGGAGCTTGGTTACACCCAAAGCCTGGAGGGTTTTTCTCACCTTGGCAAAGGTCTCCTCATATGAGATCTCTCTATCAGAACCTGAAGCTGCAGCAAGTGCCTGAGAAGGCATGGAGTTTGCTGTGGCTTTTTAGTGCAAGGCACAGTCACATTTGTTGAAGAGCTCTCCTATTAAGTGTGCACTTGAGAGAGGTGTTTTGGAAAGGAGCTGTGACTCCTTGTTTTGAGAGCAGTGGTGTAGGGCTCATGTAAGAAGTCCAACATAAGATTGGACCTACAGATGCTGGGGCCTGCATATGAGTGTTCTGCCAGCTGCGCACCTTGGGGAACAAGCTGAAGAGAACAAACTGCAGAGACTTTCTGTTCCTCAAAAGCCATTTTTAGCTCAGGATGCTTCAGTTCATGAGGGTGATACGCAAAAGCTAGGTCCTTCCCTCCTCCAAGGGGGAAGGAAGCATATCAAGTTGACTTTTCCCTGGTGTGATACAGTCCAGCAGCTCCAGGAGCAGAACCAAATGGAAGGATCAGTTTCAAACCAAAAGACCAGCATCTAAGCTGTTGCTTAAGCCACCATGTTAGAAGAAAGAGATGAAGAGGTTTTTTTGTAACAAATTGATGCTAGCACTCCCCTCCAGCAACTGAGAGATAACAAGTCCTAATAAGATCACTTTTCAGCTTCACAGATGCAGCTTTCCTCTATGTCCCCTACAAAATATCTTCCCTAGCTGATTTCCTTTCTGGTCTGCAGGAGTTTAGGGAGTTGGTGTTCTCTAAGCAAAGCTCTGCTCGCATAGTTATGATGCACTGTGAACTGTTCAGAACTGCACGCTTTCTCACATAATAGGAAGTTGCTGTTTGTTGCTCCCACTGGCAGGCTCCAAACAACCAAAGGCTTCAACATTTGAAAGACAAATACATGCAGAGCCAGGAGAAGCTGCTGGAGCCACTGGTTACACTGGTTCCTGCTCTCTGAAGACCTGTAGGAGGAAAGATGCTGTTGCTCCCGAATACAGCTATGAGCTTGCTAGAGCAGGGAGAGCGGCTCCGGTGCAGGGAACACCCTGCAAGATTCCTCCCTGCTGGGGCAAGGGATGGGCTGGCTTGGGGAAGGTAGGAGTTAGCCTATCCCAACTGCAACAGTCTGTGGGCTTACTGCGATGTCCCAGAAGATAAAGTGTCTCCAGCAGCATCAGTTACTGGCTTTTGTTCTGCTCAAGTTCCTGTGCTTGCATTGGAAGAGATCTGTCTCTTTGGAGGGAGTTTTTCTGGCAATGACTGGGGTTTCTGCAAGCGCTGCCCATTCCTGCTGTGCTCAGCTGCTCGCAGGGGATGTAGTGTGGGGTGCTCTGCTCACAGCAGCCCAGGGACCCAGCAGAAAATGGCGTGGAAAATCTGAGTGATACAAGTGGATTAGGACTCATCCTGTTCTTTTGAGGACACATTTTTTTCTCCCATTTCTTGTGAAATCACCCCTGTATTTTGACATAACCGGCATGTTGGAAGGATGCAGAATGCGGCAGGCAGAAGGCAACGTTTGTGTGAATCTCTACAAAGGTAAGAACAGATATAAAAGAAGAGGGGTTACCGGGAATCTTGGGCTCAGGGTAAAATTGCTCCAGGAGCTTTGCTGATAATACCCAATCCTTAACACCAAACCCTGAAAAAGCAAAGCCAGGAATTTGTGAAGTGAGTACAAAATGCTGACAGCAGGAAGCCCCTTCAGGTAGTTCCAGACACAGCTTTGCTGTCAAGGCTACTTTTCCCTAACAGATTTTGGAGAGGTATAAAATCCTTTGGCAGGACTTCATAGGCAGTGCTTAGAGACCCAGGGGCATTTCTCAGTTGAAATATGAAGGGTTATTCAGCCATATTAAGATGAAGCTTCTTCAAAAACCAGACAAGGCAATAAAGCCTTTATGCAGCATATGCAAGTCTTTAGGACTTGCCATCACAGCCTACTCCAGAAGCAGGGTAGAGTGCTACCAGGAGCCAGCCCTTTCCACAGCTACCACAAACATCCAATCTCATAATTAGCCTAGAGAAAAGTTTAGTAGAAGATTTTACAGCTAACAATTTGCAGCTTATGCTGATCTCTGTTGAAGGGTGAGAGCTGATGTCAAAGGGAAGTTATTGTATATCTTAAGGGCTGCTCTCCCTCTCAAGTGGCAGGGCAAAGGGAAGCTCGGGACATCAGAGCATGAGGCATGGGCAAGCGCTGCTGCTAGGAGGACGATGAGCAGTGTCAGGGGTGAGTGTGTGTGCTGCTCCTGCCACGTGCTGCCTGCCTGCTTTCTGCTCGCTCTCATCTATCAAAGTAATTATGCCCGTTACATTTCTTCTTTCAGGTTTTACCCTCCCAAATGTTATTCCACAGCATTAAACTTGCGGGGAAAGTGAATTACTGGGGAAAGTAACTAGATACAATCCAAGTTTAATGGGCACGTAGAAAAAGCACACTGGGTTGGGAGGTGGCTCAGCCAGCACCCTGCTTCTCCAGGCAAATAGAAATTTATCTTGGTGTGTGTATATATCTAGCTTCATGATCTGTGAGCTCTTAATAATTGGTTTGGTGACCTCCTGGCAGTGTTCTCTCTCTGTAGAGCTTTCTCCAGTCCCCGGTTAATATAATGGGTCACAAATCCCATTTGCTTTTGAATTCCGAGTAATCCTTTTGTTAATGTTGCCTATTGCTTTTCTGGAAGCACTGGAGGAAATCGGAGCCATGTGCTAATCAGTAAATCTGGTTCTGCATATTTGTAAGCTGTTGCCCTGCCCTCCCTGCCTTTTCCAAATGACCAGTGCAGCCCATTTGTGTCAGACCCAATGCTCCCCTCTGCAAAACAGCAATTGCTTCATGAGCTGTGGTACTAACAAATGGCACAGGCTGCAAATGTTGGATGAGTTTGAGGAAAGCAGTGGGATGTGATGGGGACTGGGCAGCCAAGTGATAAGGACTAGGGAGACCATACAGTCCCTATTGGACACAGAAGGAACAACAGTAACAGGGGATGAGGAAAAGGCTGAGGTACTTAATGCCTTCTTTGCCTCAGTCTTTAGTCGTAAGGAGGGTCGTTCCGTCTGTGTACAAACCCAGGAGCTAGAGGAGCATAATGAGGCTCCCATGATCCAAGAGGAGGTGGTCAGAGACTTGCTAGCCCGACTGGACAGCCACAAGTCTATGGGGCCGGACGGGATTCACCCTAGGGTACTGAAGGAGCTGGCGGATGTGCTGGCCAAACCCCTTTCCATCATCTTCCAACAGTCCTGGAAGACTGGGGAAGTCCCACTGGACTGGAGGCTGGCTGATGTTGTGCCCATCTACAAAAAGGGCCGCAGGGAGGACCCAGGAAACTACAGGCCTGTCAGTCTGACCTCAGTGCCAGGGAAAGTCATGGAACAGGTGATCTTGAGTGCTATCATGAAGCACATGCAAGAGAACCGGGTGATCAGGCCCAGTCAACATGGGTTCACAAAAGGCAGGTCTTGCCAGACTAACCTGATCGCCTTCTATGACAAAGTGACCCGGCTACTGGATGAGGGAAAGGCTGTGGATGTGGTCTTCCTGGACTTCAGCAAAGCCTTTGACACAGTTTCTCACAGCGTTCTGCTTGAGAAACTGTCAGCCTCTGGGCTGGACAGGCGCACACTCTCCTGGGTGGAAAACTGGTTGGATGGCCGGGCCCAGAGAGTGGTGGTAAATGGTGTGAAATCCAGCTGGAGGCCAGTGACAAGTAGGGTTCCCCAGGGCTCAGTGCTGGGTCCAGCCCTGTTCAATGTCTTCATCAATGATCTGGATGAAGGCATCGAGTGCACCCTTACCAAGTTTGCGGACGACACTAAGCTGGGTGGAAGTGTCGATCTGCTGGAGGGTCGGGAGGCTCTGCAAAGGGATCTGAACAGGCTGGACCGCTGGGCAGAGTCCAATGGCATGAGGTTTAATAAGGCCAAATGCCAGGTCCTGCACTTGGGGCACAACAACCCTATGCAGTGCTATAGACTGGGAGAAGTCTGTCTAGAAAGCTGCCTGGAGGAGAGGGACCCGGGGGTGTTGGTTGACAGCCGGCTGAATATGAGCCAGCAGTGTGCCCAGGTGGCCAAGAAGGCCAATGGCATCTTGGCTTGTATCAGAAACGGCGTGACCAGCAGGTCCAGGGAGGTTATCCTCCCTCTGTACTCGGCACTGGTGAGACCGCTCCTCGAATCCTGTGTTCAGTTCTGGGCCCCTCACCACAAGAAGGATGTTGAGGCTCTGGAGAGAGTCCAGAGAAGAGCAACAAAGCTGGTGAAAGGGCTGGAGAACAGGCCTTATGAGGAGCGGCTGAGAGAGCTGGGGTTGTTTAGCCTGGAGAAGAGGAGGCTGAGGGGTGACCTCATTGCTCTCTACAACTACCTGAAAGGACGTTGTAGAGAGGAGGGTGCTGGCCTCTTCTCCCAAGTGACAGGGGACAGGACAAGAGAGAATGGCCTCAAGCTCCGCCAGGGGAGGTTTAGGCTAGACGTTAGGAAAAAATTCTTTACAGAAAGGGTGATTGGGCACTGGCAGAGGCTGCCCAGGGAGGTGGTTGAGTCACCTTCCCTGGAGGTGTTTAAGGCACGGGTGGACGAGGTGCTGAGGGATATGGTTTAGTGTTTGGTAGGAACGGTTGGACTCGGTGATCCGGTGGGTCTCTTCCAACCTGGTTATTCTGTGATTCTGTGATTCTGTGACTTGGTGAGGAGGGAGGCTGGAATTCAGGGTGCATTGTCCCACTAGTGCTATGTGTGGAGGGGCAGCGAGTTCTCTGTTTCAAGGTGCAGGATGGATGACTGTTGGATGTAGCACTCATCGGGACCCAATTTTCCACTCCTGGTCCACCAGCACTCGCAGTTCTATGTCCAGTCTTGGCCCCTGGGTAGAAGTAGGAGATGTGGTGGAGCAGAAGAGGCCTTTCCAGCAGGATGCTAGAGGCTTCTAATCCAGCAAGGGCTGGAAACCGTGAGCACAGCAGGCAGTCTATCACAGACCATTCTGGATTTCAGATCCCTTAATTTCCCCTGCATGGAAACAAGACTGTGGTGAACTGTAGCTGTCTTTCCTGCTCTCTCCTACCTTTGTGGATGTGTAGGTCCCTTTCAGAGGGCCAAGAAGCTGTCAGATGACCAGCCCCTTGGTCGAGCACAGGTATACCCTTACTGAGGGGAGAAGAGGGACAATGTCAGCCCTCCAAATAGCCTGAAGACCTCTAAAGTGCTCTGGTGTTGACTCAAAGGCTGCAAGTGGCTTGTAGGGACTGTTGTCCTGCTACAATAGTTGCCCATGAATTGAACTGGGTGGGAAACCCAGTAGTGTCTCCAAGCGCTGGAATATCTGAGTCACAAAGTCAGTGTTTCTTGCTTATTTTTGTTTATTTCCTGATTTTCTGTACGTTTTCAGTCTCCTGCACAGCTGACAAGCCTCACTTTTTGCTCTTTTCACTCATGCTTCCATTTGCTTCTTTATTTTTAGCCTATCCGTGGCATTCTTCACACAATGCCTGTATGCACCACTTTGATCAGAGCTGCTGACGATGATGACATGACCTTGAAGGTAACAGCATGCGGCAAAGCAAGACGTGTTGTATTTAGTTAGCTTGCTGTAGCTAGGTATCGCATTTGCAACCCGGGCAGGCACATAACATCACCTCCTTTCCCTCCTGGGCTGTTTTCCCTGACAGGTCCCGCCAGGATTTAGACTGTTTGACTCCAAAAGCCTCTTCTTGGCCCTGGTCCAGAGTGAGGAATGCGGTGGGAAACTCCTCAGTGGTGGGAGCCTGATGTACAATTGTTGCTGGCTCTGATTTAAGAGCTAAATTCCCCTGAGGATGGAGGCAGACATTGCTTGCTGCCCATGAAACAGCTCTGTGCTAGGCACTAGATGGCAGGCAGTGACTGAGAAATCCCATCCATGGAGATATCCTTCCCTTTCCCCTTAAAATCACGTCCTGCTGTAGCTCTTGCATGTTCTAGTGGGGGATCCTGGAGTAAGGATCACTGATTTTAACTGCTGTGCCCAAGCTTGGTGCCTTGAGTATTGAAGGTTCCCTGTGATTGGCAGAGGGTTATCTTTGCTCCCTGGAGGCTTGACAAGTAACTGCAGGCTCAAGGGAGTCTCTAGGGCAAAGAATAGAGACAGGGAGCAGGCAGGCAGAATCGAGGATGAAGGACGGATGGACGGACGGACGGACGGATGGACGGATGGTGAGTGGGTGGGTGCCGAGGGCTGCCCAGGGTGCTGTGCAAGAGTTAGAGAGACAGGGTGTGGAAGGGGTGCATCCACATAGGGTAGGGACAAAAAATGATTGTAACTGTTTGGTGCAGGCAAGGAGAAGGCAAGAAATCCCTGATGAACATCCTATGGCCTGTTTGTGCAGCAGTTACAATGAAGGTCAATGAGATGGAGAGGTCAATGAAGGTATTTTCCATCAGTGTCCAAGTTTCAGCTGCATGCTGTCCCTCACTTGTGTTAGAGAGTGTGATCACTGGACCCTGGCTGTGGGGCTTAGTCACCAGGGAGGGCCTGATCCTCTCCCCAGGCGGGCACGGCATGTCCTTGACTTACTTGGCTTGGGCTTTGGTGGTTTATCCCCAAAAGTAGGCATAAAAATGTGTTTACCTAGAAAAGGAGATGTACCTATCCCCCTATCCCACTGATGCAGCACAGGTTCCCATGCAGTGTTAGAGGGCAGAAGTAAGAAAATTCCTCCTTTATCCTCCCTTATTGACCAGAGTTCAAGGTGTCCTCTGGCCCAGCTCTGCGCTGCTCCCATCCCTATGAAACTAAAGACAAGACAGCCCTTGCAATGCTGGGGGCCTGGTTGTCCTCTTCCCAGGCACTGGCACAGAGCTACAGCCCCTGTGCCGTGCTCTGGGTGTTGAAGGTCCCCTGTAAGCACCTTCCAACAAAAAGGAGATTATCTAGAGCTTGTTAGAGTCCTTGCAGGGAGGGAGAATAAGGCTCTTTGCTCTATAACATTCTCTTCCCTGGGATTACAAGATAATGCATATGAAATGACATTAGCTCAGCCAGGTTTATGGATTATTTGAAAATCAAATTCTTTTAATCTCATCCACCATCTGGCACCAATGTAACAGCCAGCAGCCAGCTCGCTGCTGCTTCTGCCCTGACTGCATTGGAGTGACTGGAGTATCAGAGCTGGCCAGGGAACACCCGTGTACCTGGCCACCGCTGTGCATCCTGGCACCAGCACTCAGGTCAGCCTTGTCCTGATTTCTTCTTGAGACAGCACAGAGTTTACACATCTCCGAGGAACTGGGGACTCTCCTTGGTGTGGAGAATGAACAGATGGGCTCTGAAAATCTCACTGCTTGTGCTCGTGTGACCATGAGACTCAAAGACAGCAGCCAGAGGAGTCCCCAGGCCTCAGGTTAAGATCTGAGAAGGGGACCTGCCAATCTCACTAACGTGCTTTGCAGTGATCTCCTAGCAGGGCAGAGAAGGATGAGCGTTCAGGAACTCCTTGCAGAGCGCTGATACAGAGCTGCCAGCATTCAGCTGGGATCTGTGATAAGGCTGGAGGTTCCCATGAGTACTAGGGAGCCAGCAGCGAACAGCGCTGTTTGTGCAGGACAAAACAAATGGGAGCACTGCCCCAATGAGCAGGGCAGGGTGGAAAAGCATGGTGTGCTCATGAAGCATTGTCATCAGCGGCATCACAGAGGCCAACCTGGTTCAGTCTCCTTCAATCACAGGCCAGAGAACAGACAGAACTGGTGAGCAGTTGGGGACCACCCCAGGAAGCTGGAGCCGTGAGAACTGGGGCATGTGAATGTGTGAGGGCTATGTGCTGGGCACTGGTGTCCCCACTCTGTGGGTACAGTTAGCATCTCCCTGGGGAAGGACAAGGTTGGGTGACACCCTGTCCTTCTCCCAAGAGTAAGCCAGCCCCTATACCTGATTTTTCAGATGTGAAGCCAGCCGTGCTGTAGAGCTGCTTGATTCTCGTGTATTTGGTTTCTTTGCTGAGCCTCAATAGGACCATCCATCTTCTCCTGTCTCCTCTAGAATGCTTCTGCACCTACTACCAAGAAGTGCTATAATCTCAGTACCCATTTAACACAAATAAAAAGCCTTCTGGGACAGTAGGTCACAGTTATACAATTTAGCTTAAGTAGAGAAAAGGCCTTTATAGCTATGAATACATGCATACTTAATATACATATATATATGTAAAACATTGGTTAACATCAGGACATATAAATGTAATATATATATATATATATAGCACTGGGCTAACAGTCTATTCCTTGATTTCCTCTACAAGAAGCTGAAGCTGTTCTGCCTGTCAGAGGTGTTCCAGTGGCTCTTTGTGGCTGGAGTCACAATTTGCACTGCTGCCCGCTTTTGCTGGGCTCTTAATACAGAGGGTGGATGTTATGAGCAGAGAGAGGGTGGGAAAGGAGGCCTGGGGTTGGTCCTCAGTGGGGATTGAGGTGAGGATGGGGCACCTCTGCTTTCAGGTAAGGAGTCGCACACAGAGATTAATTATTAATTAACTATTAATTCCTATGATTCATGTGGCCTTAAGACAGTCAAGAAAGAAAAATAAACAGGAAGATAAATGAACAATAGCTTTAAAGAAAGGGAAGTGTCATTTCTGTAGGTAACTAATTACTAATTATACACTCACAGCATTGTCTGTAGCATTAAAATTACTTGAATTTTCAGTACATTGTAGTTTTTATTAAACAAATCCTTAGATATTTTTCTCCTCCTTTGTAATACAAAGTCTTTTTTTTATTAGTGTCAAAGAATAAATTAGTTGTGTAATTAGTGACTATTACTTTGTCACTCCTGGAAGGGTTATTTCCAGGTCATATGTATGCAGTGGCTGGAGAATGCTTATGAAATATTGTTTGATACCAAGACTCCCTGGAAGTAGCTGTGGCTAGAGATGCTGGTGAATTTTGGGTATTTATCAGCAGTGGAACACAGCCGGCAAGAAGGGGGTAAAAAACTCTGCCAAGGCTGGCTGGAGGAGGCTGTCAGACACCAGCAGGTATCCATCCCCTTGCTTACTTGAATGCCCATAGGTAAATTTGATTCATTTTGACCTAGAAATCATCTTCAGACCCTCCAGAAAGGAAGGCATAGCGAAAATATGGCTGGTTCCAGGTAATCCCCCTGGTACAGGTAAGGGAAAAATCCCAGAGAGGGATTTTCAAACATGCACTATCACAGTCGTCATTATAGGTGGCTGAGGGCTGGGGGGGCATGGCATGACCCTCCCTGCCCCATGATATGCAGGGTACGCAGCAGGTTTCAGGTGGGAAGAAGGGAATTTAGCATGCAACTAGTGATAGGGGCTTAATAGATCTGCACTTACTACTTCAAAAAGAAAGAATCAGGATTACAGGCTTATGAGGGATTAGCAAGCATGAATGCGTATTTCTGCATATACTGCTCCTCTAGTAAACCCATTGTGCCGTTAGTCTGATACAGAGTTATACCATTACTAGCATGACATCAGTGTATGAGATAGTCTTGATTACAAGATCCAGCAGCTGTACTGAGGAAAACAGGGCTTTCCCATTGGCCTGCTGATCCTCTTTTTGTTGTAGCTCGTGGTTTGCCTGGGAAACCACCTTGATTCACAGTGTCAACACTATCAGTAGAACAGATACCTGTGAGCACTGGCCCACAAGAGGGAGGATTTTGTTCACCCATCGAAGTGACCAAGTTGAGGCTTTAAATGTTTCATCTGCCCTCTTCTGGGAGGGGTTAAAGCAGCAGAAAGAGAATGGATGCATGAGGATCCTCAAATCTCTGTGCACTCAGTTATAGTGGTAGAGAGAGATCTTGGGCTGCTCAGAAGAGCTCAGGTCACTTGTGGATATACATGTAGATGTCTTTCAGTGTGGCTGAAACTGAGCATTTCTAGTTTTAACTAAGCTACAGAAAAATCCTCATAAAAGTGATGTGTCTGTTGGCTTCAAGTACTACATGCCCTTAGGGTGAGTAGCTGCAAGGTCTCAGCTCTTGAAGCCCTGGGAGTGCATGAGCTACCTGGAAACATTAAGAAATTGGTGCAAAAGTAGGCAACTTCAAGAGTCCGTCTGTACTTCATAGGCTGCAAGTCTAACCCTGTGTAGCTCGCCACACAGCCAGCATGGGCTACTTAAGCAAGCCAAAGCCCTTGGCTGTCGGCTTCCCTAGAGATGGTCTTCATAAGCAGGGATGTGCTGAGCAGGAAGGGGGATGGAGGAGCAGAGAATGGACTGGTTATGAAATGTCAGAACATCCATGTAAGCACAATTTTTGATTTTTACTATTTTCCTCTTAAATTTAAACCATTGTTTCTTTCCAGGTAAATGTAATAATAAGAGCTCATGTATTTCTAAATAAATGGCAGCCTGTGCTTAGTGAACAACTCAGGGTCCAGTATGGATGGAATTCCTGCATTGATGTTTCTGGAAATCCAGTAACAATCAAGCTAAGGCAACTTATTCCTAGAGCTGCCCAGAGCTGTTTGCTGTTGGAGCCAAAGGGAGTGAGAGGCCCCGGAGCATCTAGGTTTGCAGGCAGCACTGTGTGACAGCAGGAAGTTTCTGTGCTGCTCGGTCCTGGCTCATTTCCCTGCCCTCTGTCAGTAACCCATCACTGTACAGGACATCATCCCCGGAGTGACCCCATCCCTGGTGGCAGTTGGCTCCATCCATGGGGTCCCCTTAGTGCTGCTGCTCTCATACCTCCTGTTTCTCCATTTTCCCTTTGGGTGTGATTTCACCAAGGAAATTTGGCTTTTCCTGCCTCTTTGGTTCCCAAAGGCTAGATGCATCCACCTAGACAAATCCCATGTCTGCAGTGGGATGGAGAGCATCCCTCAATGGCAAGCAGAGTGGTCAGTCTTCTGCTACTGGGCGTGCTGGGCCCTAGGGCAGCCACTTCTGTTTTGTCTCCTTGCTTTCAGGTACCCACCCCTCCCATTCGCTGATCCGCAACACCGCTTGGTTGCTGACACTGGGCACTTTAGGGTAAGTGGTCCCAGTTCAAGTCCATTTATCCTGCCAAGGTCCCAGTGCTTTCAGTGCTTAGATCACTTTTGAGGGTGAGAGTCTAAAATCCCTTAGAATTTTTGAACAATAGTGTCTATTTTTTTTCTTCATTGTAGTGTATATCTGTATTTTTTGTTATTTTTTTTTCTTGTCCACATTTAAAATTTCTTTTGGCAATAATTTCTTTTTGTGATCTAAGTGTTCTGACAAACTTGACCCTGTGCTGCAAAGCAGTTCTGCATGAACGAATCAGGTAGGTCAAGCAATCTTCTTCTCTGATTCCTTCCCCTAAAGTAAAAAATGACCCTACAACCAAGAACCCGGGGCATGCAGGAGACCCTACAATAACAAACCAGCGTGCACACAGCCTGTTGCTGATGAGTACTGACATGGTTTCAAATGTATTGATGCTCCTACTGATGTGTCCTTTCTAAGGACATCAGCATCAGCTGTCCTTTAAGCTGTGAAATGAGGAGGATGACTCATGAACCACACAGATGCAAGTGGTGTCAGTACCTCAATGGTCCATCAGGTTTCTAACCTGCGTCAGCAAAATCAGGGTGAAAAAGGAGATGAGAATGACAACCCAACCTGAATTTGAGGGGAAGAGGCCAAGTCATATGGAAAATAAAACACCCTCTGAGGCTGCGTCCCCACTCCTTACCAAACACATGCTGCAGGGAGACCCAGCAGACCTTTGAGCTTTGACTGTTCCTGTCATTTACAGATGTTGGAAACATTGACTCTTGACATGGTCTCCAATGGTCTCCAAATTTTTCCTCTGCCAATTGCTTGAGAGCTTCTTCCTTGCTTCTCTGCAGAGGCTTTAGGAGGACTCTTGTGGGATGGCGCCTCTGTCCACCTGAGCTTGCCTTGAATACTGTGTCTGCTCATGCAAGAAACCCTCCTTAGGTCAAAGACAGGAGCAGACCACAAGTGCTTAACAGTCCTGAAATTGAGAAAGCAGATGAGAAGGTTGGTAAAAGCAAACCTGAGATGCTGTGAACTCCGTTGCAATCATTAATGGCTCTTTTTATCTGAAGATGCTTAGAAACTGACATTTTCTGAAGAAATGGGAGTGAGGTCTTTGGAATAAACTAGGAGGATTTTTTTTTTTTAATAAAAAAAGATGTTTTAGCCACTACAGGCAATTACACATTCTGAGGTGTCTGTTTCTCCTCACTTGCAATCCGTGATAGAAGAAATACTGTTGAAAGACAAATAACTTAGTTTGTGTTAAGGGACAACCAGACTGGACCATCACCTGCAGCACAGGTGCGGCCTCCATGGAATGGGGGCAATGAACCAGTCCTGTTTTCACTGCAGGGTGCTTCCCCATAAGATCTCCAAGCTTCCCACAGCCACAGGGACAGGGTATATTGAGATGCCAAGAGACAATCTCTGCTACCACCTCTACCAGCAGCCCAGTGGGCCCCTCTGTTCACCCTGGCAGCACCTCCCATTCCAGCTCGGCCTCCCCAGCAAGCGGAGCAGGCAGCATCAGTGCCTCAGCACCCACTTATGTACCTGCATCCTCTGAGCCCCCTCCCATCTATTCCTCCATTACCACCCAAAGTGGTGGAAAGCAGCCTGGAAAGCTGGTGGGTTTTGTCTTCCTCAGATTCTCTCAGATCAACAATCTACCATGAGAGAGCATCTGTTACCACAAGCAAGACCTCTTCCACTGAGCAAGCGAGTAATGAACTGGAGCTGGGCTGTAATGATTTAAAAAAGGGTGCTCTTTACAGCTGGCTGTCAATGCCCCAGCTACATCTTAAAGAGGGTTTCGTTGTTCCTAGAGCAGAAATACAAGAGAGTGCTCTGCATCTATTTACCATGCAGAAGGGTCAAAAATGGCTCTTCTCCCTCCTGAGTCCCTGCAGCTTCTCCATCAGAAATAAAAGGCGCACGCAGAGCTTCAGCACCAGGGTAAAGAAGAGAGGGAACAGAAGAGCCCTCTGTTTCATCCCACCTGCTCTGCGATGGTGACTTGCCCTGAAGAGTCTCAGGAAAATCCTGTGTAAATGGAACATAAATGTTTTATGAATTCAGCCCTGGTGGAGTAAATTAAAGGGTCATTAATGGCCTCATTAAAGAGCTTTGCACTTTGTTCTGAATTATGAAAGCTATCATGCAATGTTAAACTAAATGGAGTTTTCGGCAAGATTTTAAAACTCTAACTAGTTCCCTCTCCCCCTCTGTCTCTCCCTATTCTTTTCTCCCTTTTCCTTTTTAATTTTTTTGGTCTCTGAGAAATGTCTTTCGAGGGAGCCGCCTGTAGTGCTACAAACTAGATTTCAATTATAAATCTTCTTATGTTCCACTAATTGCCCAGAATTTTTCTTGAGAGCTGCCTGAGGTTAATGCTGGTGAAGAAAGAGCCCTTTTGTCTTTTCTTGAAATGGTGCCTCCCTCCCCCACCTCAAACAAGACATCAAGCAGGGAATTACCTATATTGACACCCAAATAGGATGTGGAGAGCTGCCATGTGGGAAGAAAGACAAGTTTGCCATGGCTTTGCCTTGGTTTGCTGGGGAGAAGACTGGTTCCTCTGGCATCTCCCAGTGTGACTCTTGTTGGACCCTCACAGCTCCCCTGACTCTGGCTCTATCAGCAGCCCAGCACTGACCCTTGCCCTTGCTGGGAAATCAGCTGGTGCTCAGCAGGGTCAGGGAGGCACATCTAGGAAACCCAGCCTGAACATCATGGTCTTGATAGAGCCATGACTTAAATTGAGTGGTGCTGTGCAATACAGTCCATCAGCCCTTTGTGCTTAAACAGGCAGGAATGGCTTGTGCCAAAGGCTAGATCAGGTCTCTGTCTTTCTCTTCCAACATGCTCACATCTCTGTCTAAGAGCTCACCCTTAATAAGGTCCAGTAGAAACCAGGGCTGTAAGGACATCTCTGTGAGCTACACCTGCTAGTGAGCATCCTGGCTGCCATTACAGGGTCTTCATCCCCTGCATCAGTCTTAGGGATGAGGGGTGCTGAAGCCCCTTCTGCAGTGTGGCAGTGATCATAGACTCACTAGGTTGGAAAAGACCCACCAGATCATCAAGTCCAACCATTCCTATCAAACACAACCATGCCCCTTCAGCGCCTCGTCCACCTGTCCCTTAAACACCTCCAGGAAAGGTGACTCAAGCCCCTCCCTGGGCAGCCTGTTCCAGTGCCCAATGACCCTTTCCGTGATTTTTTTTTCCTAACGTTCAACCTAAACCTCCCCTGGCAGAGCTTGAGGCCATTCCCTCTCATCCTGTCCCCTATCACTTGGGAGAAGAGGCCAGCTCCCTCCTCTCCACAACCTCCTTTTAGGTAGTTGTAGAGAGCAATGAGGTCTCCCCTTAGTCTCCTCCAGGCTAAACACCCCCAGCTCTCTCAGCTGTTCCTCATAAGGCCTGTGATCTCACTTAAAACCCCATTTTATGCCTTTTTAAATGTTGCTGTGGAAAACCACTAATTGCCGGGTTGTTTTGGATCAGGCGGGAGCTTGCAGAGACAGCATGTGCCCTGGCCAGTTGCTTACTGGCCAGGCTGGCCTAAGGGACTGGATTTTGAGGGACCAGGTCCTGCTGCTACAGCTGGGACAGGGTGCAGGGAATATGAACAGTGGGAGCTACTATCAGTTTCCTCACCAATGGATTTGGGTGTATGGGAATAAAGAGCTATCCTGCGGTCACCTCCCTGCCTTTCCCCAGTGCTGGGGGGGATATTGGGAGCCCCACATCTTAGTGTGCAGAAGTGGAGACCCCTGTAAGCTGGGGCCAGTGGCGTCTTGCCCAAACCTGCCAGAGCGTGCCAGAATTGTTCAGCAAAACAAAAAGCATTGATTTACCCCAACTTTTCTGTGGGAACACAGTCATTTCATCACCAAGAGAAGCTCTTCAGGTCTGGCCTGGAAATTGTTGCTGAAGCTGGAGACAGAGCTGAGCCTCCCAGCAGGGCATAACCAGTTGCGGTGAGGACAACCCTCCTCCCTTCCCAGCCTACCTGTAAGGCTCATTGCTTTGACTTATTGACTTAGCATGCCCTCTGCAAGTTCTTCACACAGCTACGCAACAAATTAAACCCCTTATTAACTAATTAAGCTATTTCTCCAACCAGGCAGGAAAGAGAGAAGAGGTTGTTATTATTTCTATTTTTAAATACCTGTGAGAGGCACATGTGCTTGAATGGAGGCTCAGCCCAGCTGAGACACAAGTGGTGGACAGGGCCAGCTGAGAAGCCCCACTGCAGCCCAGAAGTTTTAGCAACAAAATCCCTAAGGGCATGAAATGTGCTGCTGTAGTTTTCCGCATCTAGGACTGATAATGGGCACAGTGCCCTGAAGCCGCCAGCCTCTGGGCAGTGCAGGTTGTGAAGCATGGCGGATGTCCTCCAGCCTGGTGCACGTCTCCAGCAGGAAGGATTCAGCAGCCCAGGGGACTCCATTCCCTTCAACAGTGAGTGCAAACTGAGCAGCACATTTTAACCCCCCCCCACGCATCTCTGAAGGCTCAGGCATTGCAGGCAGTGAGCAGGCATCTCACATGTCCCCCCTGGCTGTGTGTGGACTTGCTGGAGCCAGATTACCCCAGTGCCCTCATCATCCTTGTTGCCTCCAGAGACCATCAGCATGCTTTAGGGGTCCTCCTCAGAGTTCAATGATCACCCCACAGCAGCCATCACTGGGGCTAGTCCAGTCCTGGGATATCCTAAATCAGCCTCCCCAGCAGGAACAGCAGCCAAGAGCTTTACCACCGCATGGGGCTTTGGCAGTGGATTGAGGCTTGCCGGATACTCTTTAGGAGCATCCCATCCGGCTCCTGGCAGCCTGCATCTCAGCTCTTCACTGCCGAGAGACTCTGCCTTGTGGCTCCTTGCTTCTGAGGTGGGAACGCTGCAGCTGCTTCTGCTGCGCAGTGTGCGGGAAAGGATGGGGATTTTGCAAGAGCTCTGCTCAGAAGTGCTGTTACTTTCTGGCAAGCTCTGGCCTCCTTCCCCCTTCCCTGCACCAGGGCATGGGCTCTGGGATACGGAGATGCCAAGTAGCTGGGGCCAGGTGTTTGCTGCAAGTGAAGCCACTGATATGAAGGCTTTTGGGGTCTGGCAAAGGGTTCAGGAGCCACAGCTGCTCCATACCCAGCTTGATGTGGGCTTCTTAAATGGGGCCTTTGGCCTAAGGAGCTGGGAGAGCTAGGCAGGATATAAAAAGCCCTGGGAGAAAGCAGCTGGGTTGGAATGGGGTTTGTGTTGTGCCTGTCCTGCTTTTTCTTCTCCTGGTAGAGCTGTGTACATCTCTGTTTGGTTTTGGGTTGTGTTTTTTGGTTTTTTTTTTTCTGTTTTGTTTTGCTTTTTTTTTTCCTTAAGGCTTTTGGTGATTTTTTTTCCCCTCTACCTGACCTCTTGCAGAACATGCTCTTAGTACTCCCTAGCACCAGGGACGTGGCAGGGCTGACCTGATCTCTAGCTGATGTGGAGATTTCCTTGCTAGAGGCTGTTTGTGGTGCCTTCTGCCTATCCCATCCCTGCCAGACAGCCCTTTGCAAGCTTTCCTTTAATGTTGTTTGCTGCTAAGGGGGAATCTCCTGGCATCTCTAATCTCAGTGAAGGATCAGGAGAAGGGCTGGTACTCTGGCAAGGGATGGAGACCACTGCACAGGATGATTTAGAAAAGCTGACGCACAGTGGCAGCAATGCTATAAACCATGTTTATGCTGATACAATTAGTGGAGCTGTTGCTGTGCTGTACTGGAGCCCTGCAGCTGGGGTGAGCATTGGAAGGGGCAAAGCCCTCCTGCAGCTGCTCTCAGCTGCTAAATGCTGCCACGGGGGAGCTACAGGCAGTGAGCACCCTGCAGTTTGCAAACAGGGAGAGTGGTGGGGAGGTGGGCCCTCACCACAAGAAGGATGTTGAGGCTCTGGAACGAGTCCAGAGAAGAGGAACAAAGCTGGTGAGGGGGCTGGAGAGCAAGTCTTATAAGGAGCAGCTGAGAGAGCTGGGGGTGTTTAACTTGGAGAAGAGGAGGCTGAGGGGAGACCTCATTGCTCTCTATAACTACCTGAAAGGAGGTTGTAGAGAGGAGGGTGCTGGCCTCTTCTCCCAAGTGACAGGGGACAGGATGAGAGGGAATGGCCTCAAGCTCTGCCAGGGGAGATTTAGGCTGAACATCAGGAAAAAAAATTTCACAGAAAGGGTGATTGGGCACTGGCAGAGGCTGCCCAGGGAGGTGGTTGAGTCACCTTTCCTGGAGGTGTTTAAGGGACAGGTGGACAAGGTGCTGAGGGGCATGGTTTAGTGTTTGATAGGAATGGTTGGACTTGATGATCTGGTGGGTCTTTTCCAACCTGGTGATTCTATGATTCTAATTGAAGGTTTTGCTTGCCCACTGGCATCTTTGGATGTGGCCTTTGCTGGCCTCAGCACTTGCTGAGCAGGGCAGGGCTGTGGACATGGACCTCCCTGCAGCCTGGTGGTGAGTGGGTGGTTGGGGCTTGGGGCTGGACACAGTGGAGGGTTTGGGGTCAGTGCTGCAGTAGGAGCGCCTGCAGAGTGTGCTGTGGCTTCAGGGATGCTGCGAGGACCCGCAGCCTTGTCAAGTGCTGGGGACAAGGGTTTTATGAGTTTTCCATGAAAAGTCCCTGCAGGTGCCATGGAGCTGGGCTCCACTGCCTGCAGTGATCCTGGGGATTTGGGGGGCTCTGTTTGCCACTAGATGAGCTGGAGGAAGCTCAGGGTACCAGGCTCTTGATGGAGCTACATTGCTGGGACTGGGAGTGTAGAAATACCAGAGCTGGTGAGCAGATCCAGGGACCAAAGGGGCACATGATGCTGCCCTCTGTGTCCACAGTCTCTGTAGGGTTTCTGGTGGGGCAGGGAGGTGGGAAGCGTGTGACTGGGATACAGAAGGCATCATGTACTGCTCCTTGTCTGCACAAATAGAAGATGGAAGGGTGAAGGGAGCTTGACAGCTCCTTATGCAGGAAGATCACTGCAGGCATGGCTGAAGAATCATAGAATCACAAGGGTGGAAAAGACCCATTGGATCATCAAGTCCAACCATAAGAGTCCCAGAAATTGTTTGGACTGTTTCCAAAAAAGTGACTGATTGGGACTGAGGGAGGGGGGAGGATATGGATGAGGAGCAGACTTAGAAAATGATTTCACCATTGGTTTAATTTCCTCCATGTTAAAATATTGCAGAGTTCAGGGGGGAAAAAGCACAAGCCTGCCATGAAAATATCCCAAGTCCAGCTGTGGCTGGACAGCAAGGGAAAAAGGCTTGTAAAGTTGTCAGTAATGCAAAGCCACGGCAGGAAAACATGGGACAGGGCATGGCAAATCCCACCTCGTGCATACGCCTGGAAGAGAAATCTTTCCCCAATCTAATCCATTACCATATGCTTATTCCTGTAACAAATAACTGAGTCAGTGGGAGAAAGCCTAATTCAATTTATATCTCAATCTAAGCAAATATGAAAAGGTTGCCAAATGTAGCAATAAAAACTGCAGTGATCTCAGATGCTTCCCTCCCTTGTATTAAGAGAAAGGGAAGTGGAGGAACTTCTAGCCATGCAGTTGTAGGTGTGGATGCAGGGGGATTAGTAGGATTCCTTGGAGCTGTATCCCCAGACAGCAAGCAAAGCTTTTTCTCAGACATGCTAGTACAGATGTGGGTTGGGAGCCAGCCGGGGGGACAGCAAGAAAGGGTGGAGATTGGCACTCCCGTCTCCTTTCTGAAATCATCTGAATAATCTCTGGTGGGCAAAAAATGGAAGCTTCCCACATCGGGCTGTTCCGGCCGTGTCGCTGTGGGATTCTTGGAAGTGTCCCCCTCCCTGTTTAGCAAATGTTACAGCTGGCTCTGGTGGTCTGTGAGTACAAGGATTTTTCTTCAAAGTTGGTCAAGTTTGCTAGACTTTGAATGAAAGTTGAGCTGTGCAGCGAAGCGCCCTGTGCTGGGGTATGTTCTGTCCTAGCCTTGCAGTCAGTGGTCGGCAGCAAGTTGCTCTCTGTGTGCTGGGGGGTCCATTTTTGCATTGCTCAGCATGTGATACTGAGCACAGCCAGCTAAAAAGTTGCTGTCCTTTCCCACAGGATCAACTGTCCTCCAGCCAGAACTGCACCAAGCGACTGGCATTTGCCTTGGAGCAAGGCAGACCTCTGCAAGTCCCTCTATTCCCATCCAAACTGCCCCACGGATATGCGAAGCTCCAGCTGCCCCATGAGTAGGGTGCTCAGTCAGCCCTGGCTTGGCTGGGGTTTGGTTTAGCTCGTCGCTGTGCAGAGGCACTGAAAGGATGTCCACAAAGCCAGCAGTAGGGCTGAGATTCACATCCAGTTCACATCTGCTGCTCCCCACTAAACCCAGGCCATGTCCCCAGGCTGAGCCGTGCACCTGTGCCCGCTCAGGTTCAGGTGGTGCTGGGCTTCCAGCAATGGCAGAGGGAACAGATGGGCAAAAGAGATTAAACCAAGAGTCAAAATAGACAGTTTGATGAACTATTTTCCTAGAAGAAGGCATTTAGCAAGCTCAGCTGAGCTATAAATATCCCATAATGTTCCTCTAATATGGGAGGAGAGCTGGGGAATGTGAAGAGGGGGGGATTTTCTTCATGTAAACAAATGCAGAGAAAATAGTGACAGGAGGAACAAAAAGGTACTAATGAATTCAAGTCGAACACCCTGGTTTGGCTGAAAGATGTGGCATTTCTTGAGGAGCATGTGACCACAGCTGGGTGGTTCATTAGCCTCTCCAGAACCCAAACTTGGGACATTTTGTTACTGAATGTTGGGGTTTGCCATTGATCTTCCTTCAAAGCTTGAAAAAAAACCCAAATTGTGTAATGTGAGAATGAAATGAAACATTTTATGTTGAACTGGAATGAGTTCTTTTGTTTTCCAGGCTGAAAATTTCCCTCTTTGCAGAGCATTGCACATGTAAGGAATGGATATGCCCACAGAGGATGGGCAGAGGATGGATGAAAGGGGTTCCATTCAGGGAGCAAGCAGGGACACAATAGCCTGGGACGAGCTCTCTGTTAGACCTATATTTTGCATAGGAAAAGCTGAAGTGTTCCCCACACTAATTTGCTTTTTACCCACTCAAACCTCAGAACAGCAAAAGGGAGGGGAAAGAAATGTTGTTCCCTGGCTATGTTAGGAACAGTTTGGTCTCATTAAAATCTGCTTTCACCTGCTACTAATTTTCCTCTGGTTATAAAGGCCTGGAATGGTTTGGTTGGTTGTTTGTCTGAATGAAAAGAAGGAAAAAGAGCTGTTAGACATTGTTCACAGTGAGGAAATGACAGCATGCGCTGGTGGGGGCATGCCAGGTAATGAGCCAGGACAGCGAGAAAACTGCAGCAATGAAATCCTTCCTGGGCAGCCCAAGAAAGGTGGGAGAGATGGCAGGGTAGGAGCTGCCCTGCCTGCCTTGCCAGCACAGTCAGTGATCTGGGCAGTGGCTGCTCAGTGGGGCATGTGGGAGCCTCTGGGGCAGCAGTGCTGTGGGGTGACCACAGCCCTGTGGGTGGTTTGTGTGAGGGATGATGCTCTGCTGGAGGGTCCAGAATCGGACCCTCCTGCTGTTCTGCCTCACCCCCGGCTCTCCTTAGCAGGCGTTATCTCAGGACTGGAGACATCCCTCTGTCCCAGGGAGGGGATGTTTATGGTCTTGGAGCAGCAGCACGGTGCCAAAATGTTGCTCCCACCCCCACAGCTCGCAAAGCTGTAGGATGCTGGAATGGTCCCACTGGCAACGCGCCCTGGGCCACAGGGTCCCCTTGTGAGGTGTTTGGACTGTTGCTTTGGGGAGCTGTGATGGAGAAATGGGAAACAGCAGGTACACAGGGATATGACCTCAAAAGCTGGGGCTGAAGGGTGGGAATGCAGGATGCCGTGTCTCCATCCCTCCTGTACCTTGTGCATCCCACTGTCTCTCCTGCTGGCCGTGCCTGCCCCTGGCCAGGCCAGGGAGCACAGCACGCGAGAGCTGTCTTCATTATTGTGACAAGCAATTAGGCTGATGCGAGATGCTAAAAAATTACTTTATTAGGCAAAGGCAGCCCATAAACCTCCTGGAACAAATAGGCTTTTTAAACAACTCCAGATTGTGCATGAAGGCGGCTGCTCTCGCAGCACACCTCACCCGGTTCATCCAAACCGAAGGAAGAACTGAGACCCAGAGAGATTTTTCCCTGCTTTGCCTTAACATCTTACCAGCTGGTGACATCCCCTGAAAGAGGAAACTCAAATCTCTACAGCCACCCGGGATGGATTCAGCCTCTGCTCCCTCTGATACTCTTGTTTGATGCCATACGGTCCCTAGAAACTCTGCAAAATCTCCCCTTGGGGCAGATGGAGCCAGCAAAGCACCCACTTGTGCCTGCGGCTAGCATTGGCCAGCAGCAGTCTAGGGATGGGATGAGTGTTAATAAATCCACAGCACTGGTGCTGCTTTAGTGTTCCTCTAATTTGAGCCATAAAGTTAAACTCAGCCTCTTAGTGTTCTGCTGGGAGCCGGGGCTTCCATTTGCAGGTTCCCTTGTGCCACTAAAGGGCATCATGCTGGCTAATAGGTGTTAAATTGGAGCATCACTTTTTAATAAGCCTCTTAATGGCATAGTGTGGATCCTTGGCAGCTTTGAGATGATGCCTGCATTAGGATATTTGTGTGGTGCCAGGAACTGGAGGGCTGGAGAGGCAGGGGTGATGTGGGAAGCACAAGGGGAGACCCAGGTGCTGCTCCACTGCACGGATCCAAGCCACTGCAGAAAATTTAGAAGGTGGCTTGGTCTGAAAGTCAGGACACAGGCACAGGGGCAGGCCAGGAAACTGTGCTGCTCATAGCCAGTGGCATTAGATAGTGTGGAGTGATTGGCCCTACAGTGCCTGTTTTCAGGGTGACTGGGTAGTTTCTGCCCAGGGAGCAGAGTCACCTGGAGCTGGAGAAAACAATGATGCTTTCCTGTGTGATTTGACCCACTGGCCAATGGCAAAGCTGCCAGATGCGTTTCCTTCATTGGGACCGTTCCCTTTGTGATGGTGCTGCTGAGATGTCACCTCCAGGATGAAGCTTCTTGCTGGGCCTCACCAGCCTTTCAGTGCTGTCACTGCAATGTCCCCCTCCCCGCCTCTGCATTCCTCATTTACTGAGAAAGTATCATAACTTCCAAGAAATCCAAGTTCTTCCCCCCCCCAAGTAAAAGAGGTGTCTCTTCTACTGCTGCTCTGTGTGCTTGCCTACCTAGAAGTGACAACACGGATGTAATCGTGGTCTGTCCGCAAAATACAGGCAGTGAAGCCATCCAGGCTGCTTTCACTTAGTGCATACAGAAAGGACTAAGCTCCCAAGAAACAAGCACACTATTTTTATCTAATCCCTCTGCTTTAATAACTGAGAGTTGGAGGGCTTTCATTATTCGTAATTCAGATGAGGGTGTTGAGAAAAGTCTCTGGTGGGTTTTGTCTTCTGCCTCCAGCTCTTCTCGTGCTTGGGTCTCCTCCTGCCAGGTGGGACCACGAGGAAACTGTTTGCTGAGCCTATGAACACATCCAAACATCTCCACGTTGCCCGAGATCTTGATGCATAACCTCATGCTTCATCTCTGAGCACACCGAGGTTTAAGTAAGAAACACCCACCTACAGAAAGCACTTTGTCAAACTCTGTTCCCCACAGCACCAGCCGCCCAAGACAGTTTGGGATGGACTTGTTCTCCAGCAAGGGAGATGGGGTGGGATTTGTCACCTCCAGACCAGGCAAATTTGAGGCTAAAGCAGTGGAAGGGAATGAATGCAATTTTTGTCAGCTCCATCCGCGCCGGCAAATGCAGATCATGAATTACACACCCGCCAGATGACAGGCTGACATTTTAGCTCCAAACATTCTCCTATAATTAGAGAATCTAATGCAATACAGGGAATGGCTCCATTTTACACACACATTATCGTAATGCCTTTAAATAAGATAATTGATTATGCCTCTGCATAAGAAAGTAAAATATTCGGTGTAATTAAAACCGACATTCAGATTTTGGCATGCTGACAGGTGAGGCCATGTGTCATTTTATAAATCCTTAAAGTGATATTCACACCCACATCCAGTTCCCAAAGTTTGGGGAAAAGAAAAAAAGAAACCCTTGCTGCTGAGTTGCTTTTTATCCTGAGTTCAAATGTGTTTTGATGAGGGATTTTTCTTTTTTTCTGCTCTCATTTATCTTCATTTCAGCCTTATATCATTGGCTGACAAAAACCCCTGCAGTCATACTGCTGTGAGCAGGGATATTGGTAGATCCCATCTGATAAGCAGGATTTGGCCAGCTTTCTGCTTGCAGTAGAACCCTCCAAGGTGTTCGTACAGAGCGCTGCTGAATTGGCAGGCAGCATCTTCCAGCCTGTACCTACCCCTACGCCGAAACCGCTGCTGGGTGTTTATGGGCTTTTCTGGAACAGGGATGTTCACGTAGAAGCTGTGAAAATGCTTGATGCAGCAGTTGCCAAAAGCCCCGAGGTCCTTCTGGATGAGGGCTGGCTGGGACATATGTCCCTGGTGCAATGGATGGATGTTGCAGGGCAGCTAAAGATGGGACGTGCCAGCGGGACAGGTCGTGGTGAGCCTAGGGGCGGGAGGAAATGCACTGGAGGACTCCAGGAACCTGGGTCTGGCCTGGCAGATGCTCTGTCCTTGCCACCTAGGCTGAGGTGCTCCTTTTCCTCCTTTATGAGCGCTTTATGCCAAAGGCTGAGGAGTACCTGTTGCTTCTCCTGTCCAATTTTACAGTTGGAGGTGCCTCTGAAGACTGCATTTCTGATCCAAACAATAGGTGCCAAAAACTGCTCAGGTCCTGCTGTGAAACCTCCTGGTTGGGGCTCCATCTCACTACTAATGGACAAGGTTTATGTGACAAATCACCTTTGCTGCTAGGTATTGAAACCTGCTGCTGGTGGTCATGGGGTTGGTGATGGGGTTTGAGGTCTGGAGGATTTTGAAGGGATTCTTTAGGTCTGAAGAAATCCTCTAAATCAACACTGTCGCTGACATGCTTCCTTGACATTTGCTGACTGTGGTGCCTTGATACTTTGCAAACAGAGGCTTGCACACCTTCAGCATCCCTAAAGCTGTCCTTGCTGTGCCATAGCACGTGTCTGGTGAGATCTGGGCAGAGCAAGGGTGAAGGATCTCTGTCTCTGCCCTCTGTGCTCTGGATCCATCCCTATTCCCTTTGAAGGCAACACTCTTCTGATAAAAAGGAGGGTCAAGGCTGAGACCATTGAATTTACCTCCTGCCTGGTAACATGGGCTTGCTCACGCCTACCCTCAGCTGCCAATGGCTGCTACTCCATTTCCTTCCAAAAAAGCAGAAATGGTTTCTCCTCTCCAGTCCAGGTTACCCATCAGTGAGCTGTTCCTTCCAGCATCTCCATCCAGTCTTCAGAGACTCGGAACAATTCCAGCTCTGTGTAGGGTCTGTCCGTGGACTTTTGCAGAAGGAAAGGTGCAAGAGGGTCCCATTTGATGGCCTGTACCTGCCCATGGACGTGCAGAATGGTGCAGTTTCAGTGGCACTCGCTCTATAATATTGCTACCCAAACCTTCAGCAATGACCTTCCCTGGTTTGTATCTGCTGGCCCAGCTGCCTGCCCAGTGATCTTTTCCCTTTGGGCTCTATCCAGTGCACAGGTAGTTAAGGCGCTCAGTCAATTAGGTGGCTTCCAGCCTCCAAGCTGGCTGTGGAGACCTGATCCTGCTGCTTTCCTCACTGCTCGAGGACATTGTCCTTCAGCACAGCTCAGATGAACCCGGCAGGCAGAAGGCTGGGGAGCGAGCAGCTATATCCAGGCAACCCCCGGGGGAATCCAGGGTGGGATGAGAGGCTTTCCCCAGCCTCAGCCCGATCCTGTCTCCCCATCCAGCCCAGTTAGAGGTCTCAGGGAGAGAGAACACCGGACTCCCAGGGGTCTGCTGAAGGGAGGAGGAGGGGAGCTGAGGAGCTGCGGGCAGTGCTGTCTGCTTTGCTCGCATTAGCAGGCTGCTCTGGCTTTCTTCACTGCTCTTTAGGCCATTACACCAGGCTTGCTGGGCTGTGGTTGGCAGCACGGGGCGCCGGAGCCCACTGGGACGCCGGCACAGCAGCCGGCAGCTTGGCCCTTCCTCTGCTCTTAAGTGGGCTTGTAAAAAAACAAATTGCATGCCCACGTGTCTAGAAAACAGAGGCATGGTTAACCGTCTTGTTTAAGAGCACTGCTTGAACCCATGGGACAGCATCCCTGTGGGGAGTGACAAGGAGATGCACCCAGGATGACAAAGGGGCTTGTTCCAGGTTGTCCTGGCCATACATCAGTGGCTGGCACATGGTGGGGCTATCAAAGGTGGGCAGATGTTGCATGAGACCCCGCTACTATTTCGTGGCTGCCAGAAATCGTAGAATTACAGAATCACTAGGTTGGAAAAGACCTTTGAGATCATCAGGTCCAACTGAACCTATGCACTGCTAAATCATATCTCCAAGCATGTAATCCACCCATCTTTTAAACAGCTCCAGGGATGGATGACTCTACCATCCCCCTGGGCAGCTGTTCCAGTGCCTGATAACCCTTTCAGTGAAGAAATTTTTCCTAATGTCCAACCTGAACCTCCCCTGGCAGAACTTGAGGCCATTTTCTCTCATCCTAAATGATATAACATACCAGTCTGAGGGGACAGCAGACCCTGGAGATGGGATTTTACTGTACTTGGAGGACAAGATACCTCCTTATTCCCACACACCAAGCCTCATGGTCACTGCTGATGACGTGGTGCATCATGAGCCGTGTTGTATCAAGTCCTGAAGCTGCCTCATGTTGATGAGAGAACGGCAGCCTGGGAGATCACTTCAAAATAAGGCTGTGGCAATATTAAGTGTTGCTTGGAGGAAAACTGAGGCAAGGGAGCTGGAGCATGCCCTGAGGGTCTCAGCCATTCTGCCTGGCCTCCTGCTCTGTTTCTCATGTAGAAGAAACCCACGAGTCCCAATCTTTCCAATGCGACAATGCTTCTGGCTCCTTCAAGTCCATGCTCCCCACTTGCTCTGCGTAAGTAAGACCCTGGGAGCAAAGTCTCATTAGAAAGTTCTGCCTGGACATCCCTTCTTGTCCTCAGCTCTCGCTGTGCCCGGCCAGTGACCCTGACTGTCCTCATGGTCCCTGGGCTGTCCCCCCTGCCACCATCACACGCAGGCTCCCAGAGCCTGTCTCACACTCTCACAAGCGCACTCCCCTCCTCCTCTGCGCGCTCGCTCCCTCGCACACCCACACACACTGGGATGATGCATGCAGGAGAGAAGTGTGTGCCATCAGCATTAGTCACTGGTTTCTGTAGGAGGGAGGTTGAGAGCAGAGGACGAGGAGCAGAGCCTCAATGTGAAGTGAGACAACAACCCTAGGGACAGCCACCAGCTTGGGCATGGGGTCACTGCTGACCATCGCATCCCTCCTGGTTGGAGCTGGGGGACACAAAATGGGGACTCTGAGGAGGCTGTTGGTGGGCACCGATGATGGCATGATTCCTATGGAGGTGAAAATCCACCCTGGGAGTGTTGCAGCCGCCCAGGAGGGAAGAGGCCAGACCACACGTAGAGCCACTGATGTTGGGACAGGTGACTGGGATTGGACCAAGAGAGAAGCAGAACCATGGGAGCATTTCCCTGTGATGGAACCACCATATTTCCAAGCATCCCTCTTTTTGGAGGAGCAGCTGGGTGCAAAGGAGCATGAGGGCAGGCAGATGAAGCCAGAGGAGGTGAACTGGAAAGGGGAGAGCAAAGCACCCCAGCTGGTTTGGCTAACTTATGTGGATAAGAAGCCAGGGCAGAGACAGAGAAAGGCAGTCATGGAAGTGGCTGAGAACATTTTGGGGGCTCCAAGGGGAACAGAGCAAGGTTGAGCAAAGGGAGTAGTTTCCAGGAGGTAACAACAAGAAGACAGCTTGGATGGCTGTCCTAAAGAGGGGTCCCAACAGCAGCCACCTTGGCTGAGAAGTGTGGAGTAACTGCTCAGCTAGGAGAGGAGTTATGCCTTCCAGCCGCTTTGACCTGCAGCTTCCAAGTCCTGGAGAGCTTGTAGGCAGCAGTGTGGAGGTGAGAGTAACTACTTACGCTTACTTGCACTGTCTCCTTCCCTACAAATTAGCCTCAGCCCAGCTGGTAAGCGAAGGCAAGGCTGCCTTTGAACTGCAAAGCAGGCAGCTGCCCTATTTTCAGGGCAGGTGGAAACGCAAGCCAGCAGACAAAAACCTCTGGCCATGAGGTGCTGGTGATTTCTGGCAATGGAGCTGCCAGAGAAGAGGCCAGAGGATTCAGAGGTGGCAGTAGCATGATTGTCCTTGGCTGGGCAGGTACTGTGCATGCCTCGCTTCATGCCAGTATATGTTTTACCTTGTACACGTACTGCATCCAGATTCCTTCTCTGTTTACAGCTGTGTGCTTCTCTTTTATCCCATACGTCATCAGATGGTTATGATTGCTTTCCCCATGGTGGGATGGATCATGAAGAGATTAATAAGATCATCTAGAATGGGGGAAAGCAACTGTTTTGTGTATTAGCTGTTGCACCAAGCTCCAGCTCTCTTTTATTTCCCACTGAGGTTGAGTTGCCAGACTTCAGCTGGTGTCTTCCTTCCAGTGCACATCTGACTTGCCAGCAGAAGATGAGCGTAAGGGTGCACTGGCTTTTGATAAGGGCTGCTGATTTATCTGTGGACCCCGGAACACCAAAGCATCGATAGGTGACTAATGAATCACAATTTCACTTGTGCATTAACTTCTTTGAAATGCAAAGCACTCCCTTGATATTTCAGCATTTTCCACCTAGTCCAAAGCAAAACCCAAAAGGCTGAAGAGACAAGTGGGGTCCTAGGCAAGGTAATGTTTCCACCTTGTGTCTGCTACAATGATTGCATCAGCCTTAATTACAGTGGGACTTTCTGCCCTTTAAAGCAGTTTGGCACATGCTGTATTTTCAGCTTTCCTGCCTCCGGCTGGCTCTGGCTATGAAATGGTTTCTTTTATGCATTCAAAACAGTTTGTAATTAACAATCACATTGTTTTCCTTTGAACATCAACGGAGATACAGAAAACAGAGAGATTGGAGCTAAGATGCCGATATGACTGAGTATTATTTTGCCTCCACAAAATGACTTTTCTTATTTCACAGCAAATTTTGTGCTGATGAGAGGTTTAGTGTAGTGGAGAGACTTTTCTCACGAGCTGGTCATGAAGCTTGGGAAGCAGACTTAGACGCCTGAAAAAATTCTCTCCCCTCTGTATAGGGAAGAAGGAAGTTTGGATTTGGCTGCCCCATTATGTTTGGATCATGTGGACCCCAGTGACTGCCCATGCAGAAAACATTCCTGACATCACTGTTGCATTCACAAAATAGCCTTTGGTGGGAAACCAGCAGAAAAGACTAAGTAAAACCGGGAGTATCTCAGCTCTGCAGCAGGTTCCTGAGCTACCCAGCAAGTCAGACCAGAGGGAGCTCAGTTTGAAGCCTTGGCTCTGTAAACAAGAACCAGATTACAAACTTCTTCAGTTCTGGTGCAAAGCTTGGATGGGAGGATTGTTCCCTCCATCTGTTATCATAGACAATCTGCCTTTGAAAGCCATCATTGCATAAATCTGGAGGAAGCATAAATGCAGGAGCACCTGAGGAACAGATGGGGACACACATTTTTCAAGCAGCGATTTCCCTTACATTGCCCCATTTATTTTAGAGGGTGTTTTTCAGGACCATCCTTACAATGCCACGGCTGCCTGGGAGTGAGATGGCATCCTAGTCTGAGGTTAGTGGCTAGCCAAGTTGATTTTCAGTAGCAAACTTTACTGCATGAACACTGTTGTGACATTTCTGATCTGCTTTCATCTCCTTCAATGCTAATTCCCTTCCAACCAAATTCACGTTTCCCATCCAAGCCTTTCAGGAGGACCATTAGCTGCGAGCGCCCGATGTCACTTGCTTCCACCATGGAAACAAAGTGGCTTGAGGAATTCATCCACGCCGCCCCCCTCAAAACTTATTCTGACATAAACAAATGCATGCTAGAAAAAACACAAAGTCAGTTTCTGAACCCTGTGAATCCCTCCACCCACGTGCCCTTCTCCTCCTTCCCTAACAGGCAGTCCAGCAGCTGCCTCTTGTTGACAGCGCTCTCTCTTGTTCTTCCACGTTTCATCCCACAGGGTCTTCAGTGCATTTAGCACAGTGGCTTTCAGCTTTGTCAACTCAAGGACCACTACAAATTTTCCGATAGTAGCACAGCCACGGACTGTTGAATGGCAGAAAAGAAACTACTTTTCTTTGCAGCCTTTTCGTGGCTCCTTGCAAGTAGTTGCTGGATCCCCCGGTCTCAAGGACTGCAGATTGAAAGCCACTGATTTATCAAGCTGTATATGGAGATCACTTCAGGTAGCTTCTCTGGGTGGGAACAGGTTAGCCACTAAATTTAGCAAATGGCGGCATTTCATGTGGATAGAGGATGGAATAAGAAGCTACTGAAATTGCAGTGGGGGTTTGGATACATCTGATGGAAGCGGGGAGCTCTTCCCTCCTGCAAGGTCTCTCTTCGTGGTGAGCAGAGCCCTGGCTCTGTAGTTACAAAGATCTGCCTAAGCAGCACAGCCAGGCTCCTTCACCTCCTCTCCAGCGCAGAGGCACAACAGATGCCATAGTGCTGACTCCAGACATTCAGAGCTCACCAGTCTGGTCTCCAAATTCAAACAAGAATATTAAATACTGTTTTCTTTCCACTTGCCTTCTGGCTCCGAAACAAGTAGGTTGCATTCAAATAACACCCACAACTTTCTTTTATTTTCCCCCCAGCCACAAGGACTAGAACTTTTCCTGGGGTTTTTGCTGTTTCTTTTGTTTTGTTTTTCTTTTTCTTTTTTTTTTTTTTCTCAATATAAACCAAAAGCTCAGAGTCTTGCTGACTCACTTGTCTCCAGGAACCGTGGCTTTAATGAATATCCAGTATTGGGAAGCGTGCAGTGTACGCGTGAGACTTGGCAACGCCATCAGGAGATGAAACCAAAAGATGATGTAATATGGCTGTGTTGGGAAGGAAAACATGAGGATTGTGTCTGGGGGCATGTGCAGCCCTGGTCAAGGGCAGGACTCTGTGACTGTGACCATGTCCTGTGATTTGTGAGAGATAAATGCCGTGAGATGCTGTGTAGATGGTGATGACAGGCAGGCATCGAGCTCAGCCCATGCTGGCCTTCCCCCTTCACTACCTCTGTACCTAACATGGGAATCAAGGTAGAGATCATGTCTTCTAGGAGAGGTGGGCAATGCCATGGGACACGGGACCAGCAGCATTTAGACGTGGGGACAGAAGATGTCTGGTGCAGGAAGGAAAAGAGAAGAAGATGGGGGAAGGAGGGACAAAGCTTGGAAGTATGAGAAACACATGGAACAAGCAGGTGGTCCCCAAGGCAACCTGAGCTGGACCTGAGCAGCTGCTTGCTCTCTCACTGACCCTCAACCCTGCTCATCCACAGCTTTGGACTCAGAAAAACACAGTGAGAAGCACAAGGCAGCTCTCTGTGGTTGTTTAGGTGGTGCAGAGTGCCACAGACATCGCCCTTGCATGACTTGTTCTCCTTGGGCCATAAGGTGTCAAAGTCCAGCTACCTGGAGGAGTCTCAGCTTGAGAAGAACGGAAAAAAAGAAGTGAAAATAAGGGTGCAGAGGATGGACCCTGAATTTCTCCATTTTTCTATCATTTTCCTTTCTCCCTCCTTCTCTCATCATATTCTTTCTGGTAGAAAGTGGCTGTTGGAAAACAGAGAGGGAAGACGACAAACACTGCTGTGGAATTATTTAACGAGCCAGAATGAATTGCATTTGAAATCATTTAAATGGGATCTGGGAGTATTTAACTGCAGCACAGGAACTTAACAAGAGTGGGAAAGGATTTTGCGCTAATTGCTGGCAATGATATACCTACGGAGAGAGAACATGCAGCAATTAGTAAGCAGGGCTGTAATTTCAGCCTAAGGTCTCTGCCTGCCCTAGAATATGGCATGGATTATCTGCTGGAAGGAAGACAGGGGCTCTGATCCACAAGCGACCAGAGGAAGTAGCAGATGAGGTTCTCATTAAGAAGTCTTTAACCAAGTTTTTCAGATAGTGGGATGTGGGAGGTGGGGTTGGTCAGACTCAGCTGCCCCTTTGCATCATCCCAAGTTTGACTGTCCGTTTCGCAACCTGGTGTGGCTCAGATTGGTAAAAAACAAATGAACCAGAAAGCCTCATTTCAGCCTGCGCTGGATTGTTTTAGTTCCTCCTTGCCCACCCAGATGCAGCAGGGAGTGGTTCTGCAGCCCTCTGCTCCATGCCTTGGGTGGTGGGGCTACAGCTCCCACGATGAGGGCCTGAGCACCAATTTGATCATTTCTTGCCGAGGACTCAGCAGCTTCAGGTCATCCTTGATACTCCTGGATTTGGGGAACCAGCAAGATGAGACCAGAAAGCAGAAGGTACGATAGAGCCTTGTTCACAGCCTGAATGAGGGCAGAGCATGGAGTGAGGAGCCCAGGGCTGGTAGTGGGGTGAGATGGGTGTGGAGTTAAAAAAAGGAGGCAAAATGAGATGGGTCATTTGTGCAGGTGCAATGACAGGCAGGCAGGAGCCTGCACACACCAGTGGGGCTTGCACAGAAACATCTAACAGCCCTGAGCCTGAGAGCAAGGACCTGCCTTTCCTATGGAAATGTCCATACAGACCTGTGGTCCCATTCTGCTGAACCTGCAGAGCTGAGGTACAAATGATACCCAGCAGCACATCTCAAGCCCCAGCGTAAAAAGAGACGAGCTGCCATGGCTGTGGATGGGACAATCCCTACTAGATGCAGCCCTTGGGAGGCTGACCTCACCACAGGGCGAAGCAGAAAGCCACCAGCTCTTGTCTGTGCCTCTGATGCCCAGCAGCTGCAGGCAGCCTCCGACAGCCTCTGCCTATTGTTCCCGGGTCCTGCTGCTCCTCTCTCCATTCTCTCCCTATGATGCCTCTGTCTTTGTTTTTTTTTGTCTTTCAATCAGTTTTCATCTCAGTAATTCCCATTCAATGGTTAGTCCCTGATCTTTCTAATTGAGATCAGAGCTTCATATAATAGGGAGAGGGGGAGGGAGACTATTTTTAATTTGCTACGTTCCCATTAATAACAAGTTCTAATTAAAAAACCTCCATCTTCCATCCTCCCAAGTTCAGAGGAAAACTCTCTGCGACTTCTGTTGGAATCTTCTCCTGATAAATTGGTACTACAGCCTCCTCGAACAGCTGGTCCTCTTTAGCAGGCATAGTAATTAATGGGAATAATAAATGCATTCAAAGCAGGTTCGTAACCCTCCTTTCTGTTCTCTCAGACATCTCTTTGCATCGCAAGAGACACACATCAACATTTTCAGTTATGAAACAGGCCCAAACGAGCTGCCTACATCTAACAAGGCCAGGTTTCATTAGCACTGCCCAGTCCATAATAAACCTTGTGATACAAAGGGTCCCTGGGGATGAGGAGTTTTCCTCTTGGCTGGGAATGAGGTGGATGCACAAAGGAGAAACCATACCTTGTAGCTTCTCTGCAGCTGCTGAGAACTTTGTGCCAGTCCTGAGTTTAGCATTGCAGATTCCCAGCCTCTGATGGGAGGAAAACTGTGTTCTCCCCTCACCTGTCCCTGCCCAGTGGGGAAGGGGCTCTGGTTTTACAGGACGTAGACCCAGGTCATGCCTTAATCCAGTGGGTGAGGTGAATGTGAGGACAGCTTGGTCATCCTGAGCTGCTGGCTTGTGCTGCCAGTCCAGACAGGACCAGCCTTGTCTGCGCTTGTATCCCTGTGTGATGCTGCCCTTGCTGCTGTGGCAAAGGAAGCCAAAGTGAAAAGGTGCCTTAGGGAAGAAATTCGCTTTTCCACTTGCACAAGAAGCGAGAAGACCAGGATTTTCCCTTCTCCCCAGCTGCTGTTCTTCTCTGCTGTGTCCGTCTTCCTGCCTAGCCTGTGTTAGGGTGGATAGATATTATTGTCTTGCCATATCCACGCAGTGAGACTGAGAGAGAAGAAGGTGGAGAGAATACAAAGCAGAGGCTAAGGTCACACCATGAGCTGGGGATGAGACTCAGGTGTCCCAATTCCGTTATCTGGGAACTAGCACATGGGGGCATCCTTCCCAGAGAATAGGGACACTAGGGGTCACATCCAACCTATCTGGCAAACACTGAGAAGCAGAAACATAAGGTCGAGCAAGTTGCACACCCTCTCCTCCCTTTGTGCAGGTGTCCGTTTACAGCAGCTGCTGACTTGGGCTTCCTTGGATGTGCAGATCAGCTCTGCTGGGGATGGACGAGCCCTCGCTGTCTTCTGCACTTGCTTTTGTTCATCGCTGCTGAATTAATGGACTCATCTCAGGAGTGGCCAAACCGGGAGCCATCAGTGCAGATATCCCCGAGATGAGCAATCTGTCCTGAGCAGTGATTTCAATTAAAGGGTCATTAGCGTGAAATCTTATCCAGCCCAGCTCCTGTTTGCCAGCAGGAGGTCCTTCTCCTCCCTGTCCCAAACCCTGCTCTGTGGTTAGAGCTCAGTGCTCCTGCTGGAGCCCTCTACTTTTGCTAAAGCACAGCAGCTGCTGCTAATAAACAAACATATTGATCATAGAGATATGGGCTGTCAGGGACTTAATTCATGAATGAAATGTGCTTAAGAGTGCCTGGTAGGCAAAGTCTCTGCTTAAAGAGCTCGTAGCCAAGATGGTGCTTGCAGGTGGGAGCCAAGAAGCTGGTGGCTCTTTAGCACTGGGATGCCACAGTCTGGGGCTGATGTAAGGATCTGGGGATGAAATTTATTCTTGAGATAAAAATGAGCTGAGAAATTTTCCCCTTGATCCTTGTGGGCCATCACTAACAGGGATGTGGTGCAATGAAAGGCTCTGTGCTTCCCTCCTAATCTGGCATTTAGCGAGAGACTCCTGGTGCATAACTGGGGCCTCTGTTCTGCTGTGCTGGACAGTCTAAGCAACCCCAAATTCAGGGCTAATTTAAGCAGAAAACTATCAAGTACCTCCCCAAATCAATTCTTCAAGTCCTTTATGGTTCTGAGGCTTGCACAGAAATAGAGGCAGGACCCACTCCTGCTTGCTGGGGTTTGTGATGCCCATTGCAGGGGTCAGGGATGAGCCAGTGTAGCATCACTCAAAAACTACATCAGCACCGAGAGGGGAGAGGGTTATAGCTCCACGTTTTCAATGTTTCTTTTCTCCTGATAGCAAGCAGGTTTTCCTGATTTTGGATCAAATTTTCCCTCCACAGACAGACAATAAAACTCTCACTGTGTATAGGACTGAAGCTGTGTACATTGCTGTGATACTAATGCCTGCCATTGTTTCTAAATCGTTGTCATTGTGTGAAGTCATATCTAAACAAGGTACAATCAGCTCACAAATGGATCCCGCACAGTCAGGGACTGTAATTACAACTGAAATATATTTGAATATAGCCTTTATAGGTGCAATAAATTACACTGCAACACACAACTATATAGTTTGATCTGTAACAGGTTTCCATACTTCTCGTATTGGCCACACTGCAAGTAGCTGTTAAAATAGGTCTTAGTATTTATGGTACTGGGATGTGGAAGCCTTGCTGAGAGTTTGATGAATGAACTTTCAAGGACAGGAATAGTTGTCAGTCTGAAATATTTATCAGTCTGAAATTTCCCTGTGATTCATGCCATGGTTTTGATACCTCCATTTTTCTCCCCGTCTTCTAGGTTTGAAGCTGAGGTTCCCTGGGCAGAAGGAGGGTCTCTGCCTCCTCCAGCCTTGTCTCATCTAGCAAGGCTGGGATGGAGGGGGTTGGCGTGACCCTGAGGAGACCGGCTCCCTGCAGCTTAAGGATCAGTCCTAGGGGAGGCTGAGCAGCCAGGGGAGGGCAGAGAAGGGAGAATTGCCTGCTGTTCTGCCACCAGGATGGAAAAACTGCCCCGGGCTTTGTGCAAAACACCTCTGTCGGGGGATCTGCAGATTCTTTTGAAATCAATGATGTTTTTGCTCTTTGCAGAGGCAAAGAAAGATGATGAGTCTGTTTATGGGCACTCAGCGGCTGCAGCAGCCCTGTGGCAGGAGGCTGCATGGGAGGCAGGAGCCGTGGGGACAGAGAATGACCTCTGTGCACTGCCTGGGGACAACAAACCCTGCTCAAGCAATGTTATCTCTTCTCACCATGACAGCAGCAAATACTGTTTGAACTGGCGGTGATACCCTGCACTAGCCAGCCTGCTGTGCTGGTGTCTCCCAGGCTGCTTCTGCTGCTCTTTGCCCCAGGGGCAACGTCTCAGGGCTGGCCAAAGAGATTCCTTCTCCATGCATAGCGGGAGAATGGAGGCCAGTGTCTGGACAGGTCTCATGCCTTCCCCAGCGCATGACCAGATGCTGCTTCTGGAACGTCTTTGCCATGGGTCTACCACGTACCTCTGGCCAAGGAGAGGCTAAGGGAACTCAAGGCCAGATGGGTAAGGTAGGTTCTCCATGATTCCACATCTCATTTCTCCCTGATCAACAACATGACCCAGTTTGCTGCCCAGTCTCCAGTTCCTCCCTCAGTTCCTGGGAGTCAGCAGAATGCCTGAGACTACCAGCCCTCCTCTGTGAGGAAGGCAGCCTGGACACTTTGCTCCTCATTGCTACGAGAGAGGAGAGGCTGTATGGTTTTACGCCAGCTTTTGCAAAAGTGGAATGTGTTTCATTTCTGGCCCATCTTTTCGTGTTGCTTTTATGAGTCCATTGTGTTTTGTGACTAAGGCTTGGTTTGCAGACCATGAGTAGTGAGTGAGGCCACTACAGAACCACATCCCACTGCAGCCTTGTTGGCAGGTCCATGTATGAAGCCAAAAGGGTCTGCTGAGCAGGAGAAATGCTGGGTTTTATAGGGATCTGGTGCTTGAGAAAAGACTGAGAACCATGATTTCAGGTGTCTTTTAAGAGCCTGATCTCACCCACTGGAAGTTTCTAGGCTCCTCGGGTCTCCAAGACACCCAGAGCCTGCAAGTTAATGAACATCTAAACATTATCTCCTGAGAGAGGGGAAGAAAACTCCCAACAATCCACCTGCAGCAAATGCCAGCAAAGCACATTTGCTTGAGGTTTCTTGAAGCTACCACTGAAAGGTCAGGTCTCAGCAAGACAAAAAGCTCTATTCTCCCTTCTAGCTGTTCCATCAATACTTGTTTTTCCTCTCCATTTACTTTTACCTTCCTTTTCAGAATAACATACATAAAGAGGGAAAAAAAATGCTGCTTCACATGACAGCAGCTAAGCAGTTTCTACTACCAGAGCTCAGGCCAAAGACCCCAGTACACCTTGAGGGCAACAGTGGAGACCATGAGTCCACAGTGATGTCCAGGGCAGTGCAAAGATGGAAATGAAGTTGGGGTGCAGAGAGGGCACTTGCCCTTCTCCAGCCATAAGCCAGGAATGGTGCTTGTTCTCTATGTGCCCCCTTCAGTGGGAGCTCTCCAGTCCTTTGGACACTTGCCATGGGGGTCATCTTTCTGGGTCAGGTGGCTCCTTCATCCAGCAGCCAACCCAAAGGATATGGGCATGGTCAGCTGCTACTCCTGAAGTTGGGGAAGGAAACCTTACTGTCTGCTGTGGGTGCAGAAGCTTTGTGCAGAGGACTGGAGTTCTCTCTCTTGCTCATCTAGTTAATGGCTCTTCACTGAGTTAATCATGTAATACCATTTGAGGATAATATTCCTTAACCCATCGCTGAGCCCTTTGGTGATGATTACTGCAGCTGCAGTCCACCTCTTTTCCACTTGCTGCTCCCATTCCTTCCTTCTCTCTCTCATCTCTGCCTTTTTTCTCTCTCTGTTGGTCATTATGGCCTTCAGCCAACAAAGCACTTAACCAGGTGTTTTACCGAACAAGTAACCTGGCCCTCACCATGTGGCGAATCCGGAAGGCCGATGCAGAAGGCATCTGGCCACCTTTGCCCTCTGGACACCTGGGGTTTTCGTGGTGTGGAGAAGCTCTCAGGCTGTAGGTAAAGAGGCTCAGAAAACCCTCGGATGACCCTTCTGACCGGCTGGTTATGATGTGCAGTCCTGACATCTGCTTGTATGTACAAAAGGAAATAAATCACAGAGTGTTTCCTCCCCAGGCCTGGGTAACAGGAGCAGTGCAGGTCCTGGGATGGTGCTGGACCATCCAAGCTAGTGATGCACAACAGGCAGAGAAAGGCTGAGCTTGTGGAACTATGGATGGGAGGAAGAGGTGGGTGTAGTGGGTGCTGCCCAGGCCTGGAGGGCAGCTGGAAAGCCCTGGGAAGGAGACTGGACAATGAACCCAACAGCATCTTCTCCACTTTGTTAGGTACTGTATATGCTTTCTGTTAATGTGTGTGTTATTTTGTATGGACCTTCTCACCCCTCACCCAAAATGTAGTTTCTGTATAACATCCAAGTTAAGACAAGTGTCCAAGGTCACCCTGTTAAGAAAGATAGAATACTATTTTTTCTGTCACAGGAAAGAGGGGTGTCTCAGGGTGGCTGAGGAGTCTACCAAACAGGTAAAAGCATCCTTCATGTGACCAGGACCACAAGCTCTGCGTTTTACCCTAGAAGAGCAAGACTGAAGCTTAGTTCCTCACACTGGAGCAATGTCTCTGCTGCTCAGCTCTGTAACAAGCTGTGGATAAGACAGTGGGGCTTACATTTCAAGACTTAAATATTCAATTAATCAATGGAATATTCCATTAGTGTAATAATCACTTGGCATTGCCTGATCTATAGGTACATCTCAGCTGGGCCTCACAGATTGATTTCTGATGAAGTTCTAATTGACTGCACAGGCAGAAGAGGACCTGTCTGAGCATGTTGAAGTAGGGCTTATGAAGGCTCTGACAGCACTACCTCCCCCCAAGGAAGGGGAAGGAGGAGGGGGAGGTGTGATTTATGCCCCATTTATCACGACAGCCTCTACCCTATCCTGTTTTATTGGTCCCAAGTGAGGCATGAGAGCTCACAGCTTTATAGCGGAAATTTGCAGGCAGCCGGAGACCCCCGTAAGCTGCTGACAGCTGCTTGTCACTTATGCAGTAGGTGCCGGGTGTACCCTAAATCCTGAACCCCCTAATGCGGGATGCAGCCATGGCATGGGTGGCATGGGCAGGGCTCAGGGTTCCTCTGGCGTGTGTGTATTCTCTTGGCCAGGTTCTGCCACCCTCTTGCCACCAGCAAAGTCTGAGATTTCTTTCCGTTCTGACGTGGCTCAGAGCATGTGGGGATAGATGTGCATGGAGGGAGGCAATGGGTGACCCACATGTGTCCTTGCTGGGCTATTCTGCAGCTCCTTAACACTGTCCTTCCTGAGCCTGTTAGCGGTGCCTGAAAGAGGCTGAGATGGTACTGCAAGGACTATCTCCATTGCAAAAGGGCTGGGCATTGTCATGCAAGCTTGGGGGCATCTTAGGCTGCCACACCAAAGGTCTCCAAAAGCTCTAAGATGGCTCTGCGATAAAGCCTAATGCATACCCTGCCCATGTCAGCAGCCTGGCTTGGGTGGTTGCTGTGGGAGAGCTTATGCTTACAGTAAGCCCCAGGAGAGGTGTGTGGTGCTTCTTCAAGTACAGGCAAACAGAGATCCCAGTCTCCTGGTAGGACCAGATTGCAACATTTCGCTGGGCAGAGTCCAATGGGATGAGGTTTAACAAGGCCAAATGCCGGGTCCTGCACTTGGGGCACAACAACCCTGTGCAGTGCTACAGACTAGGAGAAGTCTGTCTAGAAAGCTGCCTGGGGGAGAGGGACCTGGGGGTGTTGGGTGACAGCGACTGAACATGAGCCAGCAGTGGCCCAGGTGGCCAAGAAGGCCAATGGCATCTTGGCTTGGATCAGAAACGGCGTGACCAGCAGGTCCAGGGAGGTTATTCTCCCTCTGTACTCGGCACTGGTGAGACCGCTCCTCGAATCCTGTGTTCAGTTCTGGGCCCCTCACCACAAGAAGGATGTTGAGGCTCTGGAGAGAGTCCAGAGAAGAGCAACAAAGTTGGTGAAGGGGCTGGAGAACAGGCCTTATGAGGAACAGCTGAGAGAGCTGGGGGTGTTTAGCCTGGAGAAGAGGAGGCTGAGGGGAGACCTCATTGCTCTCTCCAACTACCTGAAAGGAGGTTGTGGAGAGGAGGGTGCTGGCCTCTTCTCCCAAGTGACAGGGGACAGGACAAGAGGGAATGGCCTCAAGCTCTGTCGGGGGAGGTTTAGGCTGGACATTAGGAAAAAATTTTTCACAGAAAGGGTCATTTGGCACTGGAACAGGCTGCCCAGGGAGGTGGTTGATTCACCTTCCCTGGAGGGGTTTAAGGCACGGGTGGATGAGGTGCTGAGGGATATGGTTTAGTGTTTGATAGGAATGGTTGGACTCGATGATCCAGTGGGTCTCTTCCAACCTGGTTATTCTATGATTTCACTCTGAGGCTACTCTTGGCTGCCACAGGCACAACCAGTGATGTGCAGAGAGGTCACATCAGTTGTATGAATGTCCCAGCATGAGCTATGATGATGGTGATGAGCAGCACACCCAGGGCCTGCGATATAACACCAGCCCCTGCTTTTCTGCCCAGCCCCTTGCTTGGAACATACTGACTCCTTCTGTACACTCCTGAAGGGGCTGATAAAAGGGAAGTTTTAAGGCCTTCCTACTCCAAGCATCAGTGATGGGAAGAGCATGTGATGCTGGTCCCCAAAGCGTGGTCTGTCTCAGCTTCCCTGCCCCTGCCTGTGATGGAGCTTGGGTGGCTGAGCTGGGCAGTGGGAAGGTGGGAGACAGTGATTTCAGGAAGAGTGAAAACAATAGCATCAACAAAAACAAGCAAAGTGTGTGTGGTTGGCTGCTGAATTTTAAGAGAAATAGCAGCGTATTTCAAACATACAGAAGTGACTGAAACTTCCTCTCCATCCTCTACCTGCATTAACTTAAGAGACAGCCAGGTGCTTAAAGGTTACTTTGCAGGCAATGACTGTTCTGTAAAGGGCTACTCATCTCTAACAGAGATAGCTTTTCTTTTATTGAACATCAGGCAGGGTGGCTGAAACCTGATAAAAAATCCAGAGTGATAGCTATTTTTTTTTCACCCTTTTCCAGTGAGGAATAATAACCAGCAAAATAAAAAGGCAATTGCTGTGCTGTATGCACTGATTTAAACAATGGCTTTGTGTGGCAGGGAATGCAGCTTAGGTAAATGCCCAATTAGAAAGATTTTGTAAGAAGACCTTTGAATCACCATGTCCGAACCTCTCTCCTCATCATCATCACTTCCATTGCCATTACATCTAGCCTCACCTACTTTTACTGTACAGGAAGGAGATTTAAGTTGTTTAAACATTGTATGTGGGGTGACAAAATTCTCCTAGGGATCGCTAGGATCAGATGGGCAATGGCAGCATGATTTGGAGGGGTGGCCTTCCTCTAGGTCCTCAGTCACCTTGGGTTAAGTCTCCTTCCTTGCAACAAGGAAAGGTGCTCTGGGATTTATGCAGCTCTGCCCAGAGGGGTTTTTGACTGCAAATAATTCTAACAGCAACTGTTTGTGGAGCAAACTACAGGCATTGTCTGAACATGGCCAGGGCACAGACCTTGAGAGCTGAGCATCTTCAGGTAACCTCAGCCCATTCTTGGTACATACAGTGACTGAGGGATCTCAATGCGGATGAGGTGCTGAGGGGCATGGTTTAGTATTTGATAGGAATGGTTGGACTCGATGATCTGATGGGTCTTTTCCAGCCTGGGGATTCTATGATTCTATGACTCCAAGTCCTCTCAAACCCTCTAGGACAGGATTTGGCTGTACCCATGAGCGTTAGGTTCTTATATCCACTGCAGAACAAGACGATCCGCATCTCCAGAGCTGTTAGCCCTATTTTTATCAGCAACATGAAGTTCAATTAAAAGCTGTGTTATTTTTTTTTCCCAGAGTGCCGTTTGCTTGTCTTTCTCCTTCTTTTGCAAGCTGCACAACATATGGGGCAGCCACGCTGCGTGTGCTGAGAAAGCATGTCCAGCCCTCCATGTGTCACAGATTCCCTCACAAATATGGAGAAGTTATTAAGTGTCATAATTAATACACTGGTATGTGATGGGACAGGATTTATTTTTATGCTGGAGCCTCACGTGTACACTCTCATCATGACAGGATAGAAGATGAAAAGGGTTCTGCCTGCAGCTGGCCTTAGACTGAGATGCTGACCTGGAGATAATCACCCTGTATGGAGCTGGGACCAACGTAGTATCAGGCTAGTTGGGAGCCAGGTCTGTGGGAAGAGCCTGGTGAAGGCAGCTAGATTGTTTTGGGGAGATGCGGGAGGAGAAATGCCACCAAGAAGGCAGGTGAAAACTACAGGTGAAGGCTGGTCCTGGGGTTTCTTAGCTCCTCCATTGAAAAAAAGGAAGGGAGGAGGGAAGGGAAGGGAAGGGAAGGGAAGGGAAGGGAAGGGAAGGGAAGGGAAGGGAAGGGAAGGGAAGGGAAGGGAAGGGAAGGGAAGGGAAGGGAAGGGAAGGGAAGGGAAGGGAAGGGAAGGGAAGGGAAGGGAAGGGAAGGGAAGGGAAGGGAAGGGAAGGGAAGGGAAGGGAAGGGAAGGGAAGGGAAGGGAAGGGAAGGGAAGGGAAGGGAAGGGGAGGGGAAGGGGAGTGGGGGGGGGAGGGGTGGGGGGGTGGGAGGGAAGGGAGAGGAGGGATGCCGCTCAGATAAATCTCTAAACTGATTCAGAGAGAGTAGCAATGGAAACTGTTTTGTGTAAGCTCTGTAGATCATTTTATCCTTCCCCCTCCCCAGGCAGGATTGTCCTTTTCCTGTGGTCTCACACACACACTGCTTCCTTGGTGAAGTTTGGCTGAACTCCGTACACTTCTCCAGTTGCAGAAGTGCTCTGCCCCTCAATTCCTGTTCCTCACCCCGGCTCCTGCCAGGGCTGCCCCCAACCCCATCTCACTGAGGTGTTCTCCCTGACAGGTCCTGACCCACCTTTGGTCACAAATGGGAATTCCGGGCTGGACACAATGACTCTCATCAGTGTGGGTTTGGCTTTCTTCCCCCTGCAGCTCCTCCAGCCCCTCCACAAATCCCAATTTGCTCCCCCAGCCTGGCTACAGGGCAGGAGCAGGGATGAACCCTCCGCTCATCATCATCCACCCGTGTCCCTCTGCATCTGTGCAGCGCATCCCTTTTCCCCCCTCCCTCCTTCCCAAAGGATGAGTTTCAACATTTCAAAGAAAAAAACACTCTTCCCTTCCATGTTTTGCACTGTTTTCTGGGTGATGAAATAGTTTCTCTCCTAAAAAAAGCTACAGGCAGTTTATTAGCCTAGCTAATTAACCCATAATCAGCATTTCGTTCTCCTCTAATCATAGGCTGCTCACCCCCTTGGTTCATGGAGTGCAGCCATGCTATAGCACATGTATTTATAAAGGGGGAAAAATACAAGTGTGCAACATGCCATGAACTCTATTTGCAAGGGTAATGTCAGTTCATTCAGGCACGTGGTGTAGAATCATAGAATCACCAGGTTCGAAGAGACCCACCGGATCATCGAGTCCAACCATTCCCACCCTGGGGTTGGGGAACAGGGGGATGGGGTGACTCTGAGGGGTGACAGGGAGCTCGCAGGTTCGGCAGGTTGCTAACAACTGGCTGCTGCTGCTGGTCAGCGGTGGTTTAGGAAGGGAAGATGGAGAAGGAGCAGGCTTGGTAACTCTTGTAATCTACATCTCTGTGTAAGCAGAACTATTCCTCAGGGGGTCATTTTTGACTAATGTTTCCAGTTGAGTTTTCCTGTCCCTCACGCAGTGTTCCTTTCATGAATCCATACCAGATCTGCTGAAAACAAGCTGTTTTGGAGAAAGCACCTGTGCTTTTTCTTTATTACTTTTTCCTCTGCTTCCGTGCCATATACCTCCTTCCCTAGTGTGTGCCTGTTGACCTTACAGATCTTTGTGGGTGGATGCTCAGTTCTCCGCTCTAGCCAAGCAAAATGGATTCAACTTTCTTAACATTTCCTTGTAAATCAGGTTTCTGATTATTGCTGCTGCCCTTTGAACTCCCTCCAATTCGTCACTCTATTCCTGGTACTGCGGTACGCCGACCATGAAGAGACAATGTTTGAAAACATCCTCAACCCGGGCAGCGATCTAACGAGACAGCATATAAAAATATCGTTACATAGTGAGCTGAAGGCATTGTGCAGCTCTGTAATCATTTTCAAGATGGTAAAATCATTCTACAAGGACAGCCTGTCTCCACTCTGATAAAATCAGGGCCAGAAAGGCAGCCTGGCTTGGAGGAACAAATTGCAGGGTTGTTTTTTTTCTCCTTTGCAAGGATTTATTTTTAAATAAGGGAGCTGTCATAAAGTGGGAAAGATGTTGAGAAGATCAGGTACAAGTGAAATCAAACTGGTTGTGCTTTTACCAAGCACAAGGTGGATGGTTGTCCTCTGCTCTTTGAACCCCTTTTGGTCCCTGGCTGTGCCCTGCTGCCCCTGCAGTGCCTGGATGTGCCACATCCCAGGTGTCCCCAGCCATCCCAGGCTCCCAATGCTCTTGTTGACCATTTTCAGACCCCCAGCCGAAGACACTCTCTACGTCATCTCCCAGAGCAGCTGGTCTTGGTCCTTCCCACCGCTTTCTCGCTTTGCTGTGAAGCTGCTCTTGTGTTCTTCTCTCCCTCTCCACATTTGTGAGATGTGCTGTGTGTGGAGGGACATGAAGAAAATTAATCGTGCCAAGAAGAGTCAGTTGAGAAGGCTCTATTTTTGCTATCTTGATGCTCAGCAGTTTGCCCATCACTGGGGCACTTGGATATTAAAGCACTCAGTGTCCTCCCATCCTGCATCCTTCCAAGCCCCTTCAACCCCATGAGCACTGTGGGCTTCTCTTCTGCTTTAGTATCTTTCTTTCCTTTTTCATTGCCATCTTGCATGATGGGGAAAGGTGAAATTAATTACAGGCTAATTAAATGTATAATGCATTTCTCAGGCTGAGTTAAGAGAGGGTACTTCTGTTTACAGAACCACTCGGCATTGTTTTTTTTTTTCCTTTCTGTCTTTTGCTTTGTCTGGTAAACATCTATTGCATAAACTCTCTGCATGTTCATGGGATGCTCAGAACATTGTCCTCACTTGCTATTGTTCGGGTTAATTTATGCTGGGTTAGACCTCACCCCTTGGCAAGGATCCAGAATGCTGGTGGTGTAAATCTTCCTGATTCATGTCTCCCTCAACCAGAAAAAAAAAATAAAAAAAAATTAAGGAGTCCCAAAGAGAGGAGATTTCAGGACAATTTGCACCCATCATTTGCCCCTGGCAGGGAGGGCTGGGATGATTTGGGGCTGGTAAGCACAGACCTTTCATCTGTTTGTAGAAAGAAGGAAAATTAAATCTCATGGCCTGTTTGTGAGAGGAAATTGCCCAGAATAGCTCTGACAGAATAAGCTATTCCACAATAGCTCCCCATGCGGACACTTGAGCCACTTTGTTCCAGGCTAATTAGTGTGCTTCCAAGCGGAGTAATTATTCTGGAAGGGAAATCTCTCTTCCCCCGCATAGATTGTCTACATGGAGGCAGCTATTTGGGAATGGCATGAATAGGCCATCTGAAACCATTGCTGCACCACTGACCAGTGTCCTCTTGTTGATATATCCTGGTCTTAGAGAAGTCCCAGGATGTTCTGGAGGCTGTTTGGAGGAGGACTGGGGAAGGAGACAGCAGCTTGGGAGCGTCTGGCTGGTTACCAGGTGAGGTGGGGTCCAGTGAACTATCCCAGTACATGCTTACTGGGCCCAGAAAAAGTGATGATTCAGAAATTAGAGAAGACTGCACCAATCCTGTTATTTCATGTCTTTTATTCCACTGGTTTATGACCGTGTTATTAAATGTCTGCTCTAGGGGCTTTTTTTCCTTCTCTTAGAATGTCTCACTTTTTTTCCTAAAAGCATTTTTTTTTCTCACCTACTTTGCTACTGACTCACTGGAAAGCCTAGATTTAGTCTAAACAATTCTCAGGAGATGGGTGTCTCACGTGGCTTGGTCCTCATAGTTTGCAGAGAAGTTCTTTTTATCAGAGATGAGGACTTTCGTGAGAGGGAGCTGTGCCTGAAGGTGGAACCATTCAGGCAGGTTTAGTGCCAAAGCCTTGGACTGGCTTTGAGTTCCTGGAGATGGCTTTGATTTTCCCCACGCTGGTTGTACCAGACCTGGTGAAGGTTGACGCAGCTTAGACTGGAGGACCTGAGGTCAAGTCTCCTAGTAATGACCAGTGTGAGGACCTGCATCTCCTCCACTGTGTCTCGTGGAACAGTCCTGTGCTTGCACTTTGAGCTGGGTCTGGAAAAATATTGGTGCTGAGGAGATAGAAGAAATAACAGAGGAGATACTTGGGTCCATCTCCATCCAATCCAGGCCCCTGGAGATGTTTTATAATCTGCTTACTTTAAGGGCTTGATAGGTATGGCTCAGCCCAAAGCAATCTCTCAGTTGCAGTCTTCTCTCAGAGCTGTTGAGTGTCTGAGCCTAATCTCTTCTTATTTGCACATCGTTGCAGAAAAGGGAGGCATAAGTCCTATGCTGCTTTTCTGGCATTTATATAGCCCTTTACTGCTTTGTTACTCTTCTCCCAAGTCCTAGCCCTGACCATAGGGGGATCTGGTATTTGGCAGGGCAGAAAGATGGGGTGGGAGGGCTGGATGACCCACGCTGAATTACTTCCATCTGGAAAAAGTTCAGAACAACTTCATAAGGATTTTAGTGTCAGTTGGAGAGATTCTGTATGGCCATAAACCTTGGCATGGTCTGTAATTACACATAATCTGCCCACTCTGGAGAAATGATTCTTATACGGTCCACTGAGCCCCCTGTCCCTGTCAAAATGCAAATCAGCTGTTCCCCATGGGACAGCTGAACCCTCCTTCCAGGCAGAAGCGCTAAAAGAAGATGTATGGAAGCTTCTTTTTTTCTTTAATGATAGGTTCTCTTTCCCTAGACTTGGCTTCCACAGTGTCCCAGGGAGACTCTTGGGGCATGTGGTGGAAATAAAATGGGTTCCCTGAGTGCCTGGCTGGCATGCACCCCTGTTAAAAAGCTTTTGGGGTGGACTTAGAAGTCACTGAGGAGCTCAGATGTGCCCAGGTAGCTCTAAATCCTAGTGGTGTCAAGTCCTGTGGATATCAAGGGTGGAGAAAGCATTGGAAGAAGGATGGAGGCAACGTGGATGGGCAAGGGGAATAACCAGCCTCTAGCTGCCGAGCTCAGGAGAAGAAATCATTGCTGCAGGGAAATAGTTGCTGCTTTTCTACACCTGCTGGTCCCTCCAACCTATCATAGGCCCTGCAGATGTTGGATCCCAGTCCTGGAGACACCTTGTCCCTGCCTCCCTTCAGCTAGAAAAGAAGACAAAACCAGGAAAAGCACTGGAGGTTTTGTGTCTGAAAGAATTACGAGAGGAAACTGATAGGGACTAGGGGCAGATGCAGTTCATTGGGAGCAGAACTGGGTTTTGTGACCCACAAGGTCCCTTCCAGGACCACGTCCCTGTAGGGTCTGAGCAGGAAGGAGAGGCAGAACATCGTATGGAAAGCAATCTCAGTCTTTGCCAGGAGATAGTGAAAGACTCTGGGGAGTCTTGCCTGCTCCCAGGCCTGCCATGCTGGCCCCAGAGAGGCAGAAGAGATTGTTTAGGGCAGGGCTGGCAGCGGAGGGGGAGCCTCAGTTTCCCTCCAGTGACGGGGAGAGAAAAAGCAATTACTGTCAGCGAACAGCAGGCTGACACCTCATCAGTGCCTGCAGTGACTGATATCTCCTTCTTCTGAGAGATTAATTATCTGAAAATAACTGTACATCAGGAACTATGAAATCTTGTCTCTGCAGAGGACTCCTCTCCCCTCCCAGCCTCAAGCTTGAGGGAGGACTCCTCGGGAGGCAATTGGGGGACCCCTTGGTAGTGCTCTAACCTCCCCAGCTACAAGCCTGGTGCTTTCTGTGGGCACCAAACCCAGCCAAACTCCCAAAAGCAATCCCCAAAGGGGCAGAACAGGGACCAGCATGGTCTGGGCAACACGGGGTGACAACTAGGAGAGCTAAGGGGCAACAAATTTGGTTAAGAGTAGCTGCACCTTCTCATGGTTGCATCAGGGCTTATAAGATTAATCTTGGGGGTCCCACCCCTTTGTGGCAGGAGTGGTGCACCCCACAACTGCCTCTCCATCTCCTGCCAGAGCTTTACTGAAGCACCAGCTCCTCGGGAAGCCCACGTCTAGCAATTAATCTCCCAGACATCTTCCATGTCTCTCTATCTTCCTTCTGAGCTGACCCCTTGCTCCAGCTAAGATTTTTCTCCTCCTGAATTATATTTCATCTGTCGAATCTAGAGACATGAAGTGTGTGGAAATTTTGCAGATCCATTACATTTCTGCTGCTTTATCCAAGCTTCAGCCACTTCAAAGGGTGCAAACATAAATATTGACAAGTTCAATAAAATGACCCATCTAGCAGGTAAATAACTAAACAGGCTGTCTAATGAGAGGGTGCAGGAAAGGTATTTGAAGACAAAATCAACTTTTTAGACCAATTTCTACATGCTGGTCTCCTGCCTAGACTCTAAAATAATCCTGATATGTGGGTATGTGGAATTGTTACCCTGCCTCAGCCCTTCCAAGCAGCTGATCCCACCCCATGCAGGGAAGGTGGCTTTCTCCTTAGTATTGAAAAGCCAAAATCCCCTGTGCTTGCTGAACTTGGCACTTTCCACACAGCAGCAGCAAACTGATAATATCCCAGCTCAACTGACTCCCCCATCACTTGGCTGCGTGGTCCTGTCTGCAGCCATCCCCTTCTCCCTGGTACTTGATATCCTAATTGAGCCCTTTCCTTAATGAAGTTTGCAAAGATTTTCACTGGTGGAGCAGGATGCCGGCTGCGGTCTCCACCGTGCTCCCAGCCTGCGGATGTGCTCCTCTTGTACTGGATCAATCTCCACATCGGAACTGGTGTTGTTTGATCTCCTCATTGTGATGCAGTGGAGGGGAGCGCATCCAGGGAATGGGTCTCCTTGGAATTAAACCACCTCTCTAATGCAATTACGAATGGCTGTTAAACCTTGTATCAACATGAAGGAATGCTATCTAGGGGTGATGGTGGGGAACGAGACATGAAAGTCCCACCTTGTCCTGCGCTAAATGAAAATGAGGGTTGCTCTGTTACTGGGAATAATCTGTCTTCCCCATTTCCTTTGCAGGGGGGAGATGGGAGTTACTTTATGTTCGCGAAAGCACTTTGAAGAAGGTAAACATTGTAGGAATGCTGCAGGTACCAGCACCACTGCTCCTACTGCAGTTTTCACTCAGGTGAGAGGATTGCAGCTATGGGACATCTTCCACCCAAGGATTTCATAGCATGTCACCTGTGTTGGACATGGGTGGAAAGTGTAAATATTATTATCATGCCATTTTAGCAAATGTAGAAACAGGGATGCAGAACACAGGGGGACTGTTAAACATCTCTCACAGAGCTGGGATCAGGAGAGAAGAGTCTGGAACAGGCTGCCCAGGGAGGTGGTTGAGTCACCTTCCCTGGAGGTGTTTAAGGCACGGGTGGACGAGGTGCTAAGGGGCATGGTTTAGTGTTTGATAGGAATGGTTGGACTCGATGGTCTGCTGGGTCTCTTCCAACCTGGTTGTTCTGTGATTCTGTGATTCTGTTCTGAGTCCTATTCAGCATGTTGTTGAGCTCTCCAGCTAGGGAATACTTGGACTTGAAGATGTTCGTATTTAGAATGTGTGTATTGACTGCATGTTGCTGCAGAGGCACAATGCTCTCTCTGGAAATCAAGTTCAAGATTTAGGTTTTAAAAACCTTCATGTGTGGGAGCAGGGAAGATAAAATATTGTCTGAGCCACCACTTTTCCAGCCTGAGGGACCAGGGAGAGATCCAAGTGATCAGCTCTGTCTGTGTGTCTCTCCCTGACATCAGGCCAAGCCTCAATCTCATCCACCTCCTCCTGCAGCATTCTCCGAAGCCTTAAGAGGAACAGGAGATGTGCCGGGTGATTGGGCTGTCTCACCCTAATCATGTGCTTGGTCTGGACCAGAGGACCATGGAGCTGCAGTCTTGTTGGAGCCACCACCTCCAGTCCACAGTGCCACTTGGTGCCAGGAAGGGTGGCTGCCTGTACGCTAAGCTGAACATTACACAGCAGACTCTAATGAAAACTAATTTTCCACCAACCTCCACATTTTGTTTTCACAGCAGAAACATCAAGCAGACTGTACAGAAAAGAAGAAAGCTGCACCAGAACAAACTTGGCTTGGTTCCCACGGTCAGTTTGGTTCCCTACATCAAAAATCAATCAGGACAGGAACATGCCAAACTAACCTGGTCGCCTTCTATGACAAAGTGACTCGGCTGCTGGATGAGGGAAAGGCTGTGGATGTATCTTCCTGGACTTCAGTAAAGCCTTTGACACAGTTTCTCACAGCATTCTGCTTCGGAAACTGTCAGCCTCTGGCCTGGACAGGCGCACACTCTCCTGGGTGGAAAACTGGTTGGCTGGAGGGCCCAGAGAGTGGTGGGAAATGGTGTGAAATCCAGCTGGAGGCCAGTGACAAGTGGGGTTCCCCAGGGCTCAGTGCTGGGTCCAGCCCTGTTCAATGTCTTCATCAATGACCTGGATGAAGGCATCGAGTGCACCCTTAGCAAGTTTGCAGACGACACTAAGCTGGGTGGAAGTGTCGATCTGCTGGAGGGTAGGGAGGCTCTGCAAAGGGATCTGAACAGGCTGGACCGCTGGGCTGAGTCAAATGGCATGAGGTTTAACAAGGCCAAATGCCGGGTCCTGCACTTGGGGCACAACAACCCTATGCAGTGCTACAGACTAGGAGAAGTCTGTCTAGAAAGCTGCCTGGAGGAGAGGGACCTGGGGGTGTTGGTTGACAGCGACTGAACATGAGCCAGCAGTGGCCCAGGTGGCCAAGAAGGCCAATGGCATCTTGGCTTGGATCAGAAACGAAGTGACCAGCAGGTCCAGGGAGGTTATCCTCCCTCTGTACTCGGCACTGGTGAGACCGCTCCTTGAATCCTGTGTTCAGTTCTGGGCCCCTCACCACAAGAAGGATGTTGAGGTTCTGGAGCGAGTCCAGAGAAGAGCAAGGAAGCTGGTGAAGGGGCTGGAGAACGAGTCTTACGAGGAACGGCTGAGAGAGCTGGGGTTATTTAGCCTGGAGAAGAGGAGGCTGAGGGGAGACCTCATTGCTCTCTACAACTACCTGAAAGGAGGTTGTAGAGAGGAGGGAGCTGGCCTCTTCTCCCAAGTGACAGGGGACAGGACAAGAGGGAATGGCCTCAAGCTCTGTCGGGGGAGGTTTAGGCTGGACATTAGGAAAAAATTTTTCGCAGAAAGGGTGATTGGGCACTGGAACAGGCTGCCCAGGGAGGTGGTTGAGTCACCTTCCCTGGAGGTGTTTAAGGCATGGGTGGATGAGGTGCTAAGGGGCATGGTTTAGTGTTTGATAGGAATGGTTGGACTCGATGATCCGGTGGGTCTCTTCCAACCTGGTTATTCTATGATTCTACGATTCTATGATTTGCTTCACCCAGAAGGGCTCACAAGCATCTTCTCTGCAGCCTAACACAGCAGCCTTGAGCCTTTTATGCCAGAACTGTTATCAATGCAGAACTCTTCAGCCAGAGAGTGTCTGCAAAGCTGCTTCTAACCTTAATTTCTACAAAACCCCACAACATCCTGGGCATGCTCAGAGGCAGCCACTGTCTCCTGAACTGAAGTGCAATGCCCAGGGATGTCTCTGAGGAAGAAAATGGGCAGAGGATGGGAAGGCACCTGCCCAGGATAGGCCAGGGAGGACAGGGACAGTGGTGGCACAAGATGTTCTCGGAGCAGAGACAGTAATAGCTTTGTCCATGCTTCTCCTTTCTTCTCCCTGACAGCTTGACAACCTAACAGGAAAAATGAAGTCAGTGAAGGGAGAAATGCTCTCAGGAGCCCCGTGCTAAGAGGGCAGACAGGCCAGATTGGAGGAAAATGAGAAGCTGTCCGGACTAATGTAATCATTTATCACATAATCTTGCTCAGCAGTTGGGAGGGGAGCCTGGCAGTACCTGGCACTTGGAGAAGGCTCTCTTGGCCTCTTGTACCTTGTTCCAGTTGGTGAGGGTTGCTTCTCCTGGATTCTTCCAGGCTTGATGTTTCCCTTTCTCCACCTTGTTGTGCTTGTGGCACCTGCCTCATTTTACTCTTGATGTTGTCTCTTGCACGCTTCTCTCCTCCCTAGAGCCAGACTGGGGCTTACCCTGCTTTGCAGTGGATCCTTTTTCAGAAGAGATGTCATCTTGTCAGGTTGGTGCTTTCTCTGAGACATTTCATCACCAGGCCATTTTGGCTCCACACTGTGTTAGCCATTCGCCTGGAACCTGGATTTACTGCTTCCTCATCCACGTCCATAAAAAAGAGGCACTGCTGAAACGCCACTGCAAAAAGGGGTCAGTGTGAAAGCGTTACCAAAAGGAAGCAGCAAGGGAATTTCACTCCCTGCTCATGTTGCATCTTAGGGTTTGCTCCGTGTTTAGGCCATATGTGATCCACACCTCAGGGGATCAGATGGACGTGAAAGGGTGACTTCTGGTGATGATGAGCTCATTCACCCCTGCTCGACCCTTCCTGCAAGGCAGGGGGGTGGGAGCTCCACATCCACCCAGCAGCTCATCCAGACTGGGGCTGTGAGTGTCTAGGGCAGGGAACCCCAGCAGCTGCAGCTGTTCTGGCTCCATCAAGGTCTGCTCTTCCTCCTCTTGAGCCTGTAAACCAGAGGGAGACCTACGCTTCTCTTTAGACCCACAAATTCCCCGTGTTGCTCACATGGCAGTCTGCACTGTCCAGTCCAGAACAGCAACATCTCACACCAAGGATGGGTTTTAAAAGAAGTTTGAGCATGGAGCTTCAGTGCAAAGCTGAGGGGCCTGAATACCCAGTGAGATGTCTCTCTTGCACCTTGCGTCTGCAGCCAATGTGCATGAGCTTTGTGAGTAATATCAGCTTCTAGATCTCCAGGAAAGCAGCAATGTGCCAAACCATACAGATAATTTGTACAAGTCCTGTCACAAATCAGCACTTAGCTGTGTAGTTACTAGAGCTGGCTAGAGAATGAGAAAGCCGACTTCATCACCGCTCTCAGATTTTGTTGTTTGTTTCTTTAATGTCGAAGACTAAACTTTCAGACGCTGAGAGATGAGAGCTGGGTGGGTGTGCAAGGCACTGACTCAGGGCTGGGGAGCACAGATTTAAATTCTCTGCTTGATTTATTTTCCCTTTTGGATACTTCAGCGTCCTCTATCCCTTATGCTCCATCTGCAGACCCACTCCCTTGTGTCCTCTCACCTTTCCTGGCTGTGGAAACCAGCTTGTTTCCAAGAAATGTTCTGGCTAGGACAAACCTTTCAGCAATGTTGTAGCCAGATCCAGTGGTTATTTCTCTTTCAGCCACATTCCTGGATGGGCTCCTCCATGTTTCCATCTCCACGGATGTGTCTTCACTACTCTTTTTCAGAGCAGCTTCAGCTTGTACTATTGACCACGAGCTGCTCTTCCCTGAAAGAAGTCTGTTCCTCCTCTTTCCCCCATCACAGCCCAAATCCAGGTGTGATCTGGAAGAAGTTTCACAGCCCTCCCATGCCTGATGAGATCCTCCTCAGACAGAGCTCAGCCACCTCCAGCCCTTGCACTTCCCATCCACAGAGCTGTTTGCCACTCAAACACCTCCAAACCTTCCTTCACTGTTGTGGAAGAGCCATCAGGGGAGGACACACAAATTTCAGGAAAAACAATCCCTCTGTGGAGAGGACAGATGTAGGTGGCACCAATGGATCCCACAGGGCTGTCTGCTGAGGCAGTATTGGTTCAAATCCAAGGTGAGGGGGAGGTTTTGCTTACATGCATCCCGTGCTGAGGACCCACCAGGCATGTAACAACAATGGCCAATTGTCTTCTGGCTTAGCAACGGAGAAGCAAAATTTCTCAGACCACTGCCTCCTCCAGGAATATGGAGTGTTAATTATTATTAATGACTCCCTGTGACTTTTATTATTAGCTATACTAACTAATTGGATTATTACTATTTCTTCTCTTAGAGATGCTTGGGGGTGGCTTGTAGAAGTAGCAGATATTGCCTTCAATACAGAAAAAGGATGAAAGGCAACTCATGTGATGTTGGCTAATAAAAAGCAGCAGATGTGAGCCAAGATCTAGTAGAGCTCTCCTAGAGGTCCATAGAGTACGAGATTGGCAATGCTAGCCCTAAACTCTCCACAGGCTGGATGCTTTGTTTCAGTGCCTGGTTTTGCTGTTTTCCAGCTACAGAGACAGAAAAGGCTAAAACTAGTCCTTAGTTCTTACTCACAAGACTACTTATTTCCCTGTATCTGGATCAATGGTGAGTCCGTCAAGTGGTCAGCCAGACAATTCCCCCAAAGCTAAAGCCAGACGTCTGGCTACAGATAATCTCTGTGCATGGCACGAGTGCCTATTCCCCCAAATCCTGGTCTCATCACACTGAATCAGCCATGGAGCTGCCCAATGCAGCTTCCTATCACACCAGTTCCTCCTGGCCCTGAGCTCAGGCCAGTCTACCTGGCGATGAGCCCCATCATTACGTGTATGGCACAGCACCAATTCACCCAAAAATAGCTCTGAAGAAAGAAAAAGAGGAGAATTGTGCTTGCAGGCACATGCGTGCATGTGTGTGTGTCCACAGAGCCATTTGCTGTTTAGGTGTCAGAAATAAATTTTACCACTGGAGTCTGCAGCATCTGATTAGTGAATTATTCAGTTTGGAGATTGCCTTCGCCGTGACCTCATTAGTAACCCTGAGGTGAGCGGGACGCATTAGACTAACCACCGGGCTGTCACTGAGGAGCAGAACTGGGGCATTAAAATGGATTAAAGTGCTTTACCAAGAAGTGCGGTACAACTTATAAAAAAAAAAAAAAAGAAAGACAAAAGGGAAAAGAGAGAGGGATAGAAGGGGGAGAAAAGAAATAAAATAAATAAATAATCCACCCTGTTAAGCTGGCAGCCTGAAAATAAACAGGCAAGCAGGTGGAGGGGTGCAGGGGCCCCAGCGTGCTGGCAAAACATAAGCCTTTGCTCCAAAGGCAGGGCAAGTCTGTGGTCAGGAAGAAGCATCTGCATCGCTCTTCACTGCCTGCTTTGCCAAAGGAGCCCAGCAACTGCTCAGTGAAACCAGCCCTTAGGATGACAGCCAGATCCCCCTGGCCATCCAGGAATGGCTCATCTTTTTGACTCCTGCTGGGCTGACACCCAGCCTTGGACCACTAAAGCATGAGGGCAGGTAATGCAGTACTGAGAGAAGGTCCTTGCGTGGACCTGACCCTTAAGTTTTGGTGCCTAGGTTGAGGGCTACAGTTCTTCCACGTGGGCTTCTGCTGTCTGAAAATGGGAGTCTGTTGGGGATGTGCACACATCTCCCAAACCCACCCATGAATGGGAGTTAGTCTGCTATGGGAATGAAGATGTGGCCCACAGTGATCATTCTAGGACCATGGTGACCTTCTTGAAGAGGGTATGATAGAGGGAGCCAGGGGTGAGATACCCCCTTTTTGTCTCTTCCTGACAAGCCTGCAGAAAGGAAAGGGGGATGGGTTTGCATAATGATCCCTCAGGGTCAGCTGTTCTTTCCTGAGGAGGGGGCACTGGCTGATGCGAACAGCTTTCATCAGGGGATGGGTCCAGTGACTGATGTGGTCGCATTTGTTTGCTCAGCAGCAGTTGCAAATAATGGATGCTAAAAGGCTTTGTGGTTCATTGATGGCCATGCTCATAACCACAGACTCTTCATCCAATTCTGGGGAAGAAATGCAGGGCTCTCCATCTGCCTTCTCAGGTCCTAAGCCCTACCTTTAACATCATGTGGCCTTGGACCCTTCGCTGCGGGCACAAGAGGTTTTGTTGGTGAGAGATGGCCCAAAGCTGTGGCTGGACCCTAGGGGAAGATCATCTAAGGGTCTGCTTCTTCCTCCCACCACTGCAGCTGCTAGAGGCCCTGGACCCAGGTCTTTACGGGATCTGTCTGTTTGAACCCATCAAGCATGCCCTGGCCTCTCATAGGAGGCTGTAAGAGGAACAAGAGGGCACAAGGAGGATAGGACACAAGTATCCGAGTTTTATTACATTTAATTGTCCTGATTTTATTATACCTGAACGCACAAGGAATCTTAATCGAATCAATTTCAAACACCCAGGGCAAATGAGCCACTGAATAGAGACAAGCTGAGAAAGGAGCAATTCAGGCTGTCGGTTCCCTGGTCTTTCCTGCATCCTCCTTCCGCTACCCACCAGGCGAGTACGGGAAATTCATTCATTTATCACTGCTTAATAATATATACTTATGCACTGTGTATCCCAAGCTATTTGCATTGTCAAGTCATGTGCATTGACGTGGAAGCTTTACTTTCCCTTGTGTTGCTGCTGGTGTCATCTTCAAGCATTTGCCTAATGATGACTTGACAAAGCAAAGGGAAAGATGCAGCAGAATTCAAAAATGGGTGAGGGAGCCCAACCAGGACCCTCTGTCACCATCCTAAGAATCACCTCACTGTGTTAACCAAGCATCTAGCAGGGACAGACACAGTGTTTGATGTTTTAGTTTGATGTTTTAGTGTTTGATGGGAACGGTTGGACTCGATGATCCGGTGGGTCTCTTCCAACCTGGTTGTTCTGTGATTCTGTTCTGTGATTCTGAGTAGTGCACCTCCCCTCCCAGTTCGAGTAGCCACAGTGGCTTTATTTTGAAGGCTAGCCAAATTTCACTCCACTGATTTCTAGGACAGTTGTCCTAGTGAAATTCTCATCTCCTGTGCATCTCCTCAGGTTAACACTCTGCAAAAAAATAATTTGCTTAAAGCAGGAGAAAGTGCCTTACCAAGTGAACAGGGCACTCCTTGCATTTCACCTTTTTTTTCCCAGCCAAGCCTCCTTAGTCTGCTGCATTGCTACAGACACACAGGGATATGTGGGACTTTTCTCAGGATTGCTACAACCATTTCAACACCTCCCTGTTGGGCTTGTGTCTCTTGACACCTTCGGAATTTGGAGGTCAGGCTGTAGGGTGGGTTTGAAGGATAGAAGACCTCCACCTTTCTCTTACATAAGTTTCTACCATCTTGTGTTTGCTGTGGGAGTTGTTTGCAACCCATATTTTCATCAATGAAAAATCCTTTCCACCTCTCTGAGCAGGGACACCTCTAGCAAGATTCTTTGCATGCAGCTGTCCTCCTGGCTGGGCACCTAGGCAGGATGCCTGCCTGCTTGTAGGACACAGCTATGAATGCAGAAACAAAAGCACCCCACAGGACAGTCAGATGCACCCTCCTCAGCACTAAATTACCCGTAAGGAACCTTGCTCATCAACATGGATAGATTATCCACTGGGCTAAATCCAGACCTTCCTCATCCACTCATTAGAGGTGAGAACTTTGCAAAGGACCAGCCCAAAAATCAGTGTAGGACAAGAGCCCAACCCCACATTGCCTACTTACCAGCATGGTGGGCATCAGCACCCACCCCACAGCTGGTGTACCCCTGGGCAGCAATCAGCACCCATCTCTGCCGTCAGCCCCAGAGCATCCCTTCCTGAACTCCCCGACAGCTAGAAGAGGCATCAATCCCTGCTGTTCTGTAAAGCAAGGCTGGAGTTCTCCTTTGGCCATTTGCTAAACAGCTGGAGTGCTCCCTGTATCCAAGGAAACCTGCCTTAACCTGCTGCTTGCAGGGAGGCTTCAGTTCTACAAGTTTTTCTCGGTTTTCATTGATGCTCTCAGGTTAAGATTTTGGGAGGTCTGTAAGCAGAGGTTGCTCTTACCTGGTTGCTCTTACCCTCCCAACCTCTTGTGCTCCTCCTGCTTTGGGAACCGAGCCTGTGTAGAGCAAAATGAGGAAAGCCCTGATTTCACAGAGTTATTGTCACTTAGTTGCAGTTTCACAAAAACTGAGGCAGAGCCTTGAGGCTGTCTTTCTGCTTCTATTTCTTTTTCCTTTCTTATTCTTCCCCTTACTCTTCCACACATTTGCAGTGGGCAAAGTGCAGTATAACCAGCCACTGTTGAGGTGCTCTGCACTGTATTTCTGTCTGGGGCCATGAGTGGGAGCTGAGCAATATCGGGAGAGATGTGAATGAGGGTTTGGGAGGAGGTGGGAAGAATAAAAATCCAGGAATGGCTGGGAGAAACCTGTGGGTTAGATAATGTCTGTGGTTGCAGCCAGGACCTTCTACCTCTCCCCCAAAGCAGGAAAAGCTGCAAGCATCAGGGAGAGCAGAGAACAAGCAATGCTGTCGGGTTTCTCTAGACACTTTCTCTTCGACTGGCCCACATTTATTCTCTGGTTGTGGCTGTCAGCAGCTCCTTGCCCTGCCAAGCTGTGTTGGAGCTCTTATCCTTCCCAGATCATCCCTGGAGGTATTTAAAAGACACGCAGATGTGGCATTTAGGGACATGGTTTAGTGGTGGACTCGGTAATGTTAGGTTCATGGTGGGACTCAATAACTTAAAGGCCTTTTCCAGCCTAAATGATTCTGTGATTTTGTGATTCGGATAGCGTATCTCTCCAGAGTAAAGCTTTCTGTTCTGTCCTGCAGCACCTGAACCCATCCCATCCATCCCACCCAATCCCATCCCATCCCATCCATCCCACCCTATCCCATCCCATGTGATGCTGTCAGCATTCCCCATCCTGCATCCTTGCCCCTCCTCCCCCTCCTTTGTTCCTGCTGTCCTGTCTCTCTCAAAGCAGCACTGATCTCAGTTCTCCTTCAGAGAGCTCACAGTCCAACTTCCCTCTCCTTTTCCTTCCCCATATCTTCTGCTGCTTGGGAGCTGGGTGCAGGCAGGAAGGTAGGAGAAAACTATAGCCCCATGGAGTGGATCTGAGTGACTTTGAGCTCATATGGGGCTGCAGGATGGGCTGTGGGGTGGGGGAAAGTGGGGAAATCCCAAGAGACAAACCCAGGGAAGGACATTTGGGTAGAGGAAGGCTGAAGGCCATGCTGGGTTTCTCCAGGCTCAGGAGCAGCATGCCAAGGCAAGCTAGGAGCATCTGTCCCCTCCCTGCCCCCGCCCACCTTGTCCACCCCAGCCCCAGCCTGCTGCTGGGTTGCTCCGTGTTGCCCCAGCGCCAGCAGTCACAGAATCATAGAATCATAGAATCACCAGGTTGGAAGAGACCCACCGGATCATTGAGTCCAACCATTCCTATCAAACACTAAACCATGCCCCTTAGCACCTCTCTATTGCCTTGTTCAGCTCTGGTGCTGCTTTGCTCTCTGCCAGCATGTCCTGCCGGTGCATCCCTGAGCATCTCCAAGAGGTTAAACGGTGCTCTGGGAGCCGGAGGCTGCTCCTCTCCCTCCAGCAAACCCATAACGCATCGTGGCAATAATAGCTGAGCTGAGCTAAAAGCCTCTGCCCACACTGGAGTGGGGCTGGGCACTTTCCCGGAGCCGGGTTAATGCAGTGGCAGCTGGAGAGTGCAGCCATAAGCGGGGTTAACACGCTCGCTCTCCCCCAGCTCTCGGTGCTGCTGAGGAGGTTAAACTCTTGTCTTGGCCTTGCAGAAGCTGGACTTAAACCCAAGGCGAGAGTGACATTGCTTCCTGCTCTCAGGTTAAGCATTTCTTTTGCTTTCCCTAAGGTGGCAGTACGAATCCCCTCGCCGCAGCATCCTCCTGCAACCCAATATTTAAACTCTGCATCTTCCGAGGTATCCTTCTGCCTCCCCAGGTGCCCAGCGCTGTTTCGTGGCTTGTTCCTCATCCAAACTGTCCAACATGCAGGCCTGGGCAGGAGGATGTGCTGGGGGCAGCTTGCAGGCAGAGCTGGGAGTGCTGACAAACTGCTGGGCTCTGGTCAATAGGATGGTGGAGAGGTAGAGAGAGTTGGAAAAAAAATTAATCTCGAATTTCAGCCAATAGAGAGAAATAAAACTGTTATTGCTTTGTGTTGGTGTGAGGAAGCTTTAAAGGGTGATAAGAGGGTGTCAGAAACCCTCGGAGGCAAGAAAAGGACAGTTTGCACACCAGACTAGTATTTTCACTCCTGGTTTGCAGGATCTGCCCCCAGCATCACTCATGCAGCGCTGTTTGGCTCGTGGATGGCCAAGAGATTGATGTCCTGGGAAGGTAGGTCCTGGTCAAGGCACCAGACTAGCTGCTGTGCCCGGTGGGGTCTCCTTCACCTGCAGCAAAGACTGAACCTCTTCTAGAAGGGCTGGTGCGCTGGTCTGTGGAGTGAGTTGCTGATGGTGTGATCCTTCAGGCTTCCAGGGCACAGTAACCAAAGGAGGTTAAAATGATCCTGTTGGCAAAAATACCCTGTAATTTCCTCTCTCTCTGATCACAAAGTGCCCCCTTAGGAGTGCCAGACAGCCCTGGGCAGCAGGCACAGATTTGGATTTACTTCTGTTGTTCAGACCAAACAGCTGCTAAGGGCGTCAGTTATACAGACATGATGATGTTGTCACTTTATGTATCATTTTTATTTCATTGCTCTCCAACGTTTGTAATACCCCGGAGCTCAGAAGCTTAAATAACAGCTCTCCCCATATTGATTTTATCCTTCACCATTTGGCAGCTGTTCATTCCTTTCCTTTCAAATTCCTAATAACCAGGATTTTAATTGAGTAGCGCCCCTCTCTGTATTTGGGCAGTGGTTGTGGCCAGACAGAGATGGCAGGGGAAGGGATAGATGTGGGACAGTAGCTTTTTTGGGGCAGTCTGGAGATGGGACTGCTTCATGTGTGATGCTGCAGTGCCTCTTGGACTCCTCTTTAGCAGAAAGAAAAAAAAAATAGCATGGAGACAAATTATTCTTGCTCAGTTGCAACATCTCTGAAGGAAGTTGTGCTTAGGGTCAGGATGGCTCTCCCTGGCCGGCTTTTGGGGATGGAGCAAACAACCAGATGGTGCTGAGGGAATGATTTCATAACAAAATGTGTCACTTCTTTCCAGTGCAAACTGCCTGTGAAGCAACCACGCACTGGTGACATGAATCTGCTATATGGAGGTGTTCTGGCTGCTCAGCCCAGAGGTCCCATGTCCAAGCCATGGGACTTGGATGCTGCACTGTGCAATACCTTGTTTTCCTCTGTACCTCATCCCCTGGATCCTGCAGAAAGGCTGCTATGGCTGGTACATGGTGACGTGTTTTACCTGCTCTCCCTGCAGGCTTGGAGTGGTAGATCAGGGTCCAGAGCACCCAGAGCTGCCAGACCTCCAGCACAACCTGCTCTGTGCTCTCCAGTATATCTCCAGGCTCAACAAAACCATCGTAACCAATTGTGTTGCGGGAGGGGAGACAACTTTCACAAGGAGCACCTGAGGGACCTCCAGGTGGATAGGGGGAAAACTACCCCAAGAGGAATGAATGGGGATGGGCTGCTGGGGCCAGTGAAATTATGTGGAGAAGGAGCTCTGCTCTAGCCAGTGCTAACAAGCACTAGGGAGAATTATTTATCTTAAATTCATTAGATGGATCTGAGGGAGGCCATGAAGCAACTGCTACTGCCTGCCTGCTCAGCACAGCAATATCTATACACACAGACAGGTCAAACAGGCACAGCATGGTCTAGAGGCTCAGCTTATCTGTCTTGGTTGTAAAAGTACTGTTTGGATAATCTGAACATGAGATGGTTGCAGGACCTACCTCTGTCTTGGTGGGATGTGAAGGTCCACATGATCCTTGTTATAGCACAAGGAAGAACTTGGTGTCATTTTAACTATTCTTGGTCATTTCAGCTGTAGGAGCCATGTCCAGATTTCAGCTGTGTGCAATGTTCTGTGTATTTGCAAAAATAAAATGATCTTTTAATATTTAATCAGAGTCATTAGTCACTTTTATTTATTTTATGCAGCTGAACTGCATCACAAGTATTTCACTGATAGCTCTTCATAGTGGAAGCTCTTTGCTGGAGGAAAACTCACTGAGATTTTGGATCAACTCAGGCTTCCCCAGAAGCTCTGCAGTGGGTGGCTGTGCACCTCCAGCCGGCACAGGTCTGTCTTCATCCCTCCCCAGGTCTCACCCAGAGCCTCCCCAGCTCCCTTGGAGGAGCAGGGCTGGCAAGGCTCTGGTTAATGCTGCTCTACCCTCAGCTGTTGATGCATTTGGCTATCACAAACCACAGCCCTGCCTGGCAGAGGGAGCAGAATCTGAGCCTAGGGAGGAGGCAGAGGGGGAGAATGGGAAGATGGGCTCTGGGGACCCCATCCCGCTGAGAAGGTGGGTTGTGTTTCACATTAGCTGATGCTCCTGTGTGGTTTCCAGCACTTGCCCAAATGCAGAGGGTTGTGGCAAGCCAGCTCGGATATGCAGTGGGCATAAATCACGTCAACCAGGTCTTTCTCTGTAAGGATGGGGAGAGACACTTTTCAGACTGGTGGGGTGATAGGAGGAATTGCTCAGTGCCAAGAATTGCTCATCAGTGGGCTAAGAGATATGGGGGACTTGTCCCTTTTAGTAGAACAAATATTTATCTGCATTGTAAGATCTTGGGCTTTGGCTTTACCCTCTTGGTTTTAGAAGTGGAAGGGCAGAGTTGGTATGGGTGCCAATAGGGAAAACAATATGGCACTGCTGCCCAGACATCTTCAGGGCTTGCTGGCGTCCTCTTCTGCCTCCCTAGCCTGGCAGTGTGCCCCAGATTAGCATGGGGACCTCAGAGCTTGACCGGCTGTTGCCTGTCACCAACCAAAATGTCCTGAGAGATCGTCTCCCACTGTAGGTTGCTCTCTTGGACTGCAGGTCTAGAGTTGGCTGGACAGGAGGCTGGCAAGTTGTTTGGCATTTTGAGCTTTGTACAGGCAAGTGTGAGGCTGGTAAGGCTGCTTTTGGGAAGGCAGTGATCTTTAGCAGGGGACATGGCTGGAGAAGGAGCCAGGCAGGAGTAGGCAAGCAAAACTGCTGCATGTTTAAGGAGAATAAAACCCCCAGCTCTTTTATGTGCAGATATCTAGATCCTTTGTTCACCTGATGGCACAGATCTGTGGGTCATCAACAGCCACAGCTGAACGGAGCCATGATGCACAATCTTGCTTTGGTGATCCTGAGTCGGTGTGTACAGACTGGAGCTCAGATAAGCACTTCTTCTATCCACTAGCCAGTCTACCAGGAGCTGGGGCAGGCCCTGAGCACCACCGTTTTTGGAAGAGCAGAAGACTTTGCAGTGAGATTTCACACTGGAAGGGGTAGAGGACTGGGGAGCTGGTGACACGCTTTTTTTGCCCAGCTCCTCCATGATGATCTGTCGTGACATATCCCCACTTCTCAGATTCAGCATATGGGACTTGTACTCATCATACCTGCAGGGATGCTCATGCACATCACCTCCAGCCCCTGCGAATGCCTGCATCCCTCTTCTCCTTAGCCCCCCAACAGTTCCCCCAGCTGGCTGCTTCCTGCACAGGTCCCTAATCCTGCAATTTGCCTGCCTCATAACTCTCACCCTCCTCCTCCTGATTGTCCATCTTCATTCTTAACTTGCACCTCATCCTCCTGCAGCCCCTTGGCCCTTTGCACATCCCCTTCCTCTCCCTTACACACCCTGCACACTTTCCTTGGAAGGGCTAAAATAAGCTCCACCTGGAGTGTGTTCAAAGGCTAATGTACATCCTCCCTTAATTATTGATTTGTTTATTGCAGACGCTTTGGCAGGACATTTGCCACAGCTCACACATCAGGCTCCTGCCTTCAGTTCGCTTTTCAGCTCATGGAGGCTGACGGCAGCGTTAGAGGGGTGACCTGGGGACCATCTTGCCCTGGCTTGAAGACAACACAAAGCAAAGGGCTTTCCTGCAGCCAGCGCCAGATCTCCCCTCTACCCACCCCCACTTTTGTTACCCAGGTGAGGAGAGCTCATGGTAGCTGTTTCCCATGGCAAGGGCCCCTCCTGTAAGGTGGTTTCAACTCCCAGCATGTGTCTAGGAAGTCTGGCACAAGGAATCAAAACACAATTATGCCACCAAGAGCCAGCTGCTGTCATTCTCCGGATGGGGAGATATTAGATGCTGTGCATTAGCAGGATTGTTAACGACTCTAAGACTAATGTTGAGAAACAAGCGTGGCAGTGCCTGGAGAGGAGGGCTCAGAGGCATTGCCCTGCTACTGGGGCTGCTGTCAGCCTGTCACCCTCTGCTCTGGGAGCTCCAGCTTTCAGGTGATGCCAGAGAGGCATCAAAGTAGGAAAACACAGATGCCACGGGCTGCCTGCATTTGCTTGCTTTTCTCAGGAATGGGGTAAGGTGGCTGGGTCAGGGAGCTCCTGGCTAAGCCACGCTTTGTGAATCACGATCCCTTTGCGTTCATCAAGGTCACTTTTCCCTGCATGGTGGGTTGAGAGTGGGACCAGCTGCCTCACTTGCACTCCTCACAGGATAGAGAGGTGTTTTAAGTAATTCAGGGTTTCACAATTCCTCTTATGGACGAGGAAATGACTTCAAGCAGCTGTTGACTCACCTCATCCTTGGGACAAGAAAGGTAGCATACATTTCTGAAACTGTGCCCTCTAGGGACCCCAATAGACTATAGGGGCTACAATTCCCTCATCCCCTGACGCTTGGGAAGCACAGTAGATGCACAAGTTGATGAAATGGGACTATGCATCCTGTCTACATCAGAGACCTGACGCAGAGCTGAAAGCTGTCTTCCCTACCCTTCTGTAGATGATAGCAACTTCACCAGATTTATTTGGGGAAGCAGCATTCTACAAAAAGATTTTGGTAAATCATTTTATGAAAAGTAGGTTATTTAATTTCCCCTGCTTAACCCTGTTCTGGCACCTCTGCCTGAAGTCATCACAGTGCCCCAGGAAGGAAGATCCGTGTAAGATCTGGAGGCATAAACAGGCTGGGGAGTTTTTCTAAAGCAATTTGATTTCCTTACAAGGGCAGATGAGGTTTGCGGAGCATGCTTCCATGCACGTGTGGAGGGAAGAGCTCAGGGCAAGGAGGAATTGATTCTTCACTGAGTTGTGATTCAACTTGGAGGCTTGGTAGGGGCCCAAGACGAGCGTTGTTACTTCTCTGATGAGGCGTGTGTCACAGCCACTATTCTTTTCGCACAATTTCCTTCTGAGCATCTGAGCAACAGCCTAAGTTTCTGCAAACAACGCAGCAGTGCAGGAGGGATGCTGCTGCTGGTGTGGGTGCCCGGCTGGAGGACAGGGACACTTGAATGGTGCGCTGCAATGCAAGAGAACAGGGCTTTGCATGGATGTAGCTCACTCTTTTGTTCTTAAAATCATGCTTGAAAAGAAGCTGAAGGTTTGGGTTGTCTTTGGGCATTCATTTTGATGATTTTTAAATTGAAAGTGATTTTTCTGGCACCAAGGTCCTATGTTGCAGGATACCCAAGGCTCTCTCTGACAGCCTGTCCCTGTAGTCCTGCATCTTCCACATGCGCATTGACAGACTGAATTAGGTTTTTTGAAAGCCCTGGCTTGGTTCGGGGAAAATCATTGGGGAACACAACAGAGACCTCTGCTCCTTTGTCCTGGCAAAGGTTGTGTCCCTGACTGTGTGGCCTGATTGCTCTCATTGGGAATTTCCTGACTTGTGCCCAAAACTGAGTGGCTTCTAGCACATAAAATGCCCCAAGAGATGTGCAGATGGCAGGTCACCAGAGGAACAATGCCAGTACTATAATTCCTGTTATCTCCCTGCAGCATGGCCATCACAAGTGCCTCTTGGGACTCCTTTGCAGCCCCTTCCCAGCTGCCCTCAGGCTTTGCAGCCTCACCCCAGGTAGAGCTTCCCTACTCAGGTCTCAGAATTGCTCCACTTTCCTCTCAGTAAGACGAGCTCTGTACAGGGCATTGCTAGCAGATCAAAGTACTGCCTTGATTTCTTGACTGTGGATATAAACTGTTCTGCATTATTGTCCTTCTTATTCCTTGGGCTTTTGAAGACCTTCATTTTGGTATTTTTTTTGACCATTGCAGACATCCTCCGTGGACAATCTCTTGGATGTTACAGCCAAGACCTTTTCCTGGGCTGGACACATTAATTCAGGAGCTGCCTAGGTGGGAGACTGGTTCAGGTCCTAGCAATGAATGCAAGCACAGCAATATTTGTTATCTTTGTGACAGGGCTTGTTTTTTAGACCCTGCCTGAATATGTTTTCTCCTGATTTTTTTTGTTCCTGTTTATTTGAGCAAATGGTTCCTGATTAACTGCCTTTCCCTAAACTTTCTTAACAGCCTCAGAGAGTTTATGAACAGCACATCTGCCAGAATGGCTTCATCCTGCCCTTTCCCCCACATGCTCAGAGCTTCACCAAGGACGATCCAAGGCTGGAGTCTCCTACCACTGGATGCTCTCCATCCACCTCCCCCAGCTGAGACCTTCACCTTCCATCACGTGGCTTTCGCTGCCCAAATGTCATCGCCTCACGTGCCTCTCCCTGCCCCTCTCTGCAGGTTCCTGGGGCCAGGCTGATCTGTGTGCAGGATGCAACCTTCCCTCCTGCATGGGGCTTCCTCCTCCCAAGCACCTGAGAAGCAATACGGACATAAGATCAAAAGCTGCTTCCAAGTTCTTCCCGGGGTGGTGGGAACAAGGAGCTCTGCTTCAAGGAGGAACACTTTTGATGCTTGTGTGCCTGCATGGCTTAGCCGAGAGGCAAACGCCTCTTGGCTCTGCAAGGGCTGATGTTTCTCTCCTGTAGCCTGTGTTGGTGGTGGTGTGCACCCAAACCAGCCCTGACCCTCTTCCTGCAAGCTGGCAGCAGCTTCTGGGCATTTACCCTGCAAGCTGGACCTTCTCCAAAATTGTATTCCCAGGGTCTCTCTGCAAAGGGGGGTGAGAACCTGCAGCCAAATTCCCAAGGCAGGGCTCACACCCTGTGCTGCTGCCCAGCATCACTGTACGCTGCCCAGCAGAGGCTCTGCTTGCCCTGGGGCTGGCTGCACTTCAGAGGTGTGCGAAGTGGTCCTGCTGCAGGCAGATTTGTAGATGCTTATGGGCAAGAGAGGGGCTAGAAAAATGTCAGCTCATCATTTTCAGTGAGCAGCAAGTGCTGTTCTGGTAATAGGGAGCAGGGCGGTGCATGCCTCAGTGCGGACCCGTCAGATCGATACAGAGATCAGAGGCAGGAGTGGACGTCGGAGCTTATGATGACTGAGCAGATATTGGACCACGTACCTCTTTCTGCTCATGCCCCAAAGGGCTGTGGTGTTTGCTGGCCCCAGGAGCCAAGCAGTGCATTGTGGAGACTTTACCTGGGAAGTGAGGTGGCAGGAGGAGGACAGAACTGTCCCCAGGGAGATGGTCAGCTTGTGAGCATGATGCTAAAGGCAGCCATGTAGGTGGGAAGAGCAGAAATACAAACAAAACAGCTGCTTTCACCTCTGTCTATGGCCAGGAGACCCCAGGCACCTCTCAGCCCTGCTCCTTCTTCTGGGCCGGGTGGTTTGGTAGCCACTAGTGTCCCCACGGAGAGGGCAGCTGGGGTGGGGGTAATGGCAACCTCTCTGCAGAGGAGCTGGGGTTTAGTCTTGGCTGCGTGCATCCCATGGAATTTCAGGAGACTCTCAAAGGCCACAGGGAAGCCGGCCTCTGAGCCCCTACGGGACAGAGTTCTTGCAGGAGACACTGATTTCATCCTTCATGGAGATGCTTCTTGAAAGAGCAATTTGCCAGCATCCCTCAGAGCAATAACGGCAAGGCCTCTGCTTGAGATACCATCTCGGTTCTCTGACAGCCCCATCACTCATGCTCTGCTCCTTCCTCCCTCTTCCATGGGGACAGGAGTGAGGGATGGAGGCAGGGATGGCAAGTTCCCACCACCTGCAGCTCCCAAACACTTCTATCCTCTCTTGGCTCTGGGTATGCTAGAGGTAGTGCTGCCCTGGCTGAGCGTCTGTGGGCTGGTGAGGGGTGGTGGGCTCACATGTGGGAAGCAGGACTAGGGGCTGCCCCAATCTGGCACTGGGTGAAGGCTGGTGGCCCGGCTGCTCTCTGTGGCAGGGACTTTGCCGTCGCTGCAGCCTCTTCTGCCAGAGAACTCTCCAATCCTCTCCTGGCAGCCTGCAATGGGGAGGATGAACAGCCCCCGTTTTCTTTCTTTTCCTCCTTACCTTCCGCCTGCCCTCCGGGCACCCAGCTGGATGCTCCCGCTCCTCCCATTCCCCCGCATTTCCCGGCCACGTTTCCTCCATGAGCAGTGGCTTTATCTGTTAGCGGCAGAGGAAGCCGTGGCTTGGCACCAAACCTCCTCATCAGCTGCTGAAGCGGGGCCGCCCTTGGCACCGCGTGGCAGAGCGGGGTGTGCGTGCTGCTGGGGCGGCTGGGCTGCGGCATCCCCCCAGCTCGGGACAGCCGACCTGAGACCTCCCTCCCTTTCTGTAGGTTAAACCTCATCTTTGCAAGGAGAGTGCAAAACGCATAACTGCTTCGGGTGGTTAACCCACCCCAAAGCCTCCATGGGTGGGTTTCTGCTTCATTAGCAGCTGCGCCCTGCCCCAGGCCAGGAGTCAAGCGCTCACCCTATAGGGGATGGGGGGACGCAGGGTGGGCTGCCGTGTGGATGGGTGAGAAGGGTGCAGGGTGCTCGGGCACACAGCCCTGAGCCAAGCAGTGCCACCTCCAGGTGACAGTGGTTTTCCCCAAGTCCCAGTGCTGATCTGCCCAGAGGAGAGCCTTGCTGTGCTGTGGGACCACAGCGAGTCCCTCAGTCAGGTGTGTGCTCCTGAATGTGTCCCTACCCTGAAGTGACACACCGGGGCAGGCTGATGGCCTCACACATGATGGCGTGATTGATGTCAAGTGCCACGAGGAGGCTGTGACCTTGCACCAGCTCCGGTAGAAAAGAAGCCCTGGTCTCATGCTGGCCACTGGTTTTGTGGGTAGTGTGACATCCCACATGCCTGAGGAGCATCTTGAGGAGCACAGTGTTCCCCAGGAGCTGAAGTACGTGACATGGTGCTCTCCTTCAGCGCCTTCTCCAATGCAGTCGCAGTGCTGAGCCACAAGAATGGTGTCTTTCTGACACGGGTGGGGAAACCGAGGCAAGGAGCCCAAAATATGCCTGGACACTTTCCCCTCCTGTGCCTTCCTAGACAGTTTCCATTCAGGTGCCTGGGGATGAAAGCTGCTTCTCATGGGGTTGGGGACCTACCAATTCCACCTGTGCCCCTCTTCCTTGCAGCGCGAGGCACTTCAGTGACCTCTCTGCATCCAGGTGTTTCAGTTCAGTAACCAACAAGTGGGTGGGGCTCAGGGAGAAACCAGCCCTACCACCTCTGTATTTATTCACTAGATGAGTGTCCCCCTGCTTCCTAGGGGGGAAGCTAGGATGAAGCTGTCTGGTACCCCAGGAGCCCCTGTGGGAGCAGGACTGATGTTCCCACAGCCTGTGATGCAATTGTGCAGCAGTGGGTGAGGAGTTAGTTACCCAAGCAATAAGCTGTGCTTGTGCCCTGCTGGGATGAGCTCCTGGTGAGTATGGCCATAGGCAGCCTGCTCCACGCTGAGGGGTATGAGTGCATGAATTGTAGTTGCAAATCCTGCCTGCAGCTGATTTTTCTTTCATCCTTTTTTTTTTTTATTTTTACTCCCAAATCCTCTTGTGTGTTCTGGGCTATGATGATTTGGGGTGCATAGCAGAGCCCAGAGGTGTTGGTTCAAATTTCTCTCTCTTCTCTGTGCAGAAGCTTGACAGAAGCAGACCCTTAAAATATTTGGGAGTCCTACACCTGTAATTCCTCCTTTCACCTGTGCACCTGCCTGCAGCAGTGTCCCTTTATCACTGTGTATGAGTGGAGGAGCAGGAACGTTAAACTATTGGTGGTGGGGGGAGCGTGTAGGAAAGCGCTGTAGAGAAGCAGAGCAAATTAAGCAGAGCTCTGATCTGCTTGGGTTTGTGCTTGCCAAAAATGCACCATGCATCTTAATTCGCTCTGCTGTTCAGCTCGCGCTCACTGCTCTCCTGATGCCATTTCGGTGCTCTGAGCTCAGCCTTTTCAACACTTCAGTCTTCCTCTTTCAGGATTTCCCCCCCCCCCCCCCAACCCCTTTGCATGTCTGATTGCAGAATCTGCTGCAGGAGGGGAAGGGGAAGCCAGGGGAGGGAGGACGGGAGCCCCGACCCTGGATGCTCCTGCCTGCGCTTCCCGGCAGCGGCTGAGTCCCGGTTGCATTTTGGAGGGGGGAGGGCGTGGGGTGTGCGTGTGTCTTTCTAGAAAGTCCTTCCTGGGTGATCTCCAGTCGCTTTTTTTTCCCACCCAGGCGTCTGATCTGCCTCTCGCTGGGTTCCTGTAAAGAAAAAAAAAAAAAATTGCTGTAATCCACACTGGTTCTTCGCCCCCCCCCCCCCCCTTCCAGTTTAGTTTAATCTTTCTTTCCTCTCCACCCTTGTGTCCGGATTGCAGCGGGGGAGGTGAGGGGAACCCACCCAACAACCGAGCGAAAGGCAGCATCCTCCTCCTCCTCCAAAAGACGAAAGCGCTTGAGAAAGCCGGATCCGAGCCAGAGCCCCTCTGCTCTCCCCAGCACAAATTTAACCCCAGCTGCAACTTTTCCTTTGCTGGCGGGGGCTCTAGCAGTGCTGGGGTGGGTTTTTCCCTCTCTTCCCCCCCCTCCCCTAGATTGATTTTAGCGGAGAGGGAGGGGGGTGGGGAATCCTTTTTATTGCAGAGCCAGCTCGCTTTGCAAGCCTTCCTCCTCCTCCTCCTCCTCCCCTGTTTTTTGCACCCGCCGCAGCAGGGCTGGCCAAACCGGGGGAGGGAAGCGATGGGAAGGGGAGGTCGCCCCCTCCTCTCCTTCTGTGTGTTTTTTTTGCAGGTGTGTCAATTTTAATTCTGCCCAGTAGGTGGGACTTGGTGACTTTCGCACCGTTTTTGTTATTTATTTATTTCCCCGGCTGCCTCTCCGATCCTCCGGAGCGCAGGGCGGCCGGGCCAGCATCATGCATCCCCTGCCGCTGCCCTAGCGGGAATTACAGCCTCCCCGAGCCAGCTGCCAGCATGATTTCATCTGCTGGAGGATTTTTGCATCTGATCGCTTGAGGTTTTTTTGTTGTGTTGTTTTTTTTTTTGTTTTGGTTTTTTTTTTCCTCCCTCTGTCTTTGTTTCCATCCCCCTTTACCCCCCTTCCCCTCCCTCCATCCCCCCTTTCCTCCTCCTCCTCATTTTTAGAAGCAGCAATCGGAGATGGATGTCTCTCTTTGCCCTACCAAGTGCACTTTCTGGAGGGTATTTTTGCTCTGGAGCATTTGGGGAGACTATCTGCTTTCGGTGCTGGCTTGCCCTGCTAATTGTCTTTGCAGCAAGACAGACATCAATTGCAAGAAACCGGATGATGGGAACCTCTTCCCTCTCTTGGAAGGGCAGGATTCAGGCAGCAGCAATGGCAACACGAGCATTAATATCACGGACATCTCAAGGAACATCACTTCCATGTAAGTGCGGGTCCCCTCCCGGTCCAGGGTGCGGGCTGGGCTGCTGCTCAGGTGCCCTCAGCATCGCTGCGCCTGTCTGGCAGGGCTCAGAATGGACAGAAGACGCAAATCTGGCTTTTCCTCCCTTGCCCCCCTTTAGCACCCCCCCACCCCCTAAAAAAATCGACCAGCAACAGTTTGGCCAAGGCTTAGGAGGAATAAAGTAAATGAGATCTGGTTCCTTAGCAGGAGAGAGAGAGCAGCAGGCAAAGATGCTAAAGCTGCTGCTTCCTTTAACTGTTAACTGCAAGGGAGGGGGATGGAATGCCACGGCCCCATATGCACCCGAATTGGACAAGAAAAGCAAGTTTTGAGCTGCTTCTTTTTCCAGACTTTGGATCCGATTAGAATGTCATTTTTTTTTTTAATGTCCGTGCAACAAAAAATGCTCCTTCCCTGCCCTGGCCGAGTGTATCTGGGGATCTGTGGTTTTGCCTTTTTAAGGGGAGGGGAAAAAAATAGGACAGCGAGATGTCCCTTAAGTAGCTTATTTAACTTGCATTGTTATAATTTTGCAACTCGATGTGGTGCTGCGATAGGATTTGTGTGTTTTCTTCTCGGGGTGGTGGCAGAAGCATCGGAGCTGGGAGATATTTTTAGTTGAGCACTTTGCGTTTGTTTGCATGCTTGTTTATCTGGAAAATCAACTTGAAGTTGCATTATCCTTGTTAGGAGAGGCAGTTAGGAAAGCCCATGTTAATCTCATCAACGTGGAGTCGAGAAAGGAATATATTTCCTTCTGATTCCATCAGGCTGTGTGTGTGAGAAAAGAAAAAAAAATCCTCATCGCTTCCAATCTCTGCTCTTTATTTTCCAGTACATTTTTGGGCGAGATGAACTCTGAGCCATTTCATTATTCTAATGCTAATTGAAATGTGAGCATTTAGGGAAATGTAGCCCCCAGAGCAAGTTGCCAGTGGGAGTTGAGCAGAGAAGAGGTGGAATCCTTTATACTGGCAGTTAAATGCAGCAAGGTTTTAAATGAGTAATGGAGGGTTATTTATTTTTTTTTTTCACTTCGATGGCACAGTTGCATGGAGAGAGAGGGCTTTGCCGGGTCTCTTCCCGAGGCTGTCTTGTTTGGTCACAGTGCAATTGCAGCAGAGCCATGGAAAAATTGCAGTGCCTCTTTCACAGCTCTGCTTGTCACCTCTGCTGGGTAAAGATGACGGGAGCCGCTTTTCCTGCTTGCTTACAGGTTCATGCGATGCCCTAGCAGGTTTTCAGCAGGTACCACTGACCCTGAACCCCCAGCCCTGCTTTTGCTTTGCCAGCAAGCCTCTTCTGCAAAACCAGCTGGAATGGGGAAAGTAAAGGGGGAGACCAATGCAACACTCCCCTTCCAATTGCTCCGTATTTATCCTGTATCGTGGTGCTGTGGAGTATATTCTCTGTGATGCCAGAGGGATGTGTATGATGTTGGAGAAGTCGGAGAAACTCGTGTTTTGTTTTTTTTTTTCCTGTGCTTGCTGTTTGTTGTGGCTTGGTTTTAACCCTTCAGGGAGCAGCAGGAAAGGCTGTGAAGGGTTTGGAAGCCGCCAGTGTGAGTGAGTGTGTTGGCAGATGCACACATATATCTGAACCACTGTGAGAGGTAGTATTACATGGGTCTTTTGTGCCCAGAAAATGTCTTTACTGCTTTGAAACTGAAAAATGCTGATAAGCAGTCTGTAAAAAGGAGTGGGCAAAACCCAAACAAAAAAAAAAACAACCAAAACCAAAGAAAACCGGAGAACTCCAGAAACAGTAAAATTTCGGGGTTTTTTTTGGAGAGGAGCTTAAGTTGGGGAAGGAGGAGAAGATGTCAGTGTTTGCTGGATGTTGTGTGCATCTCTGCTCCATGCTAAGCAAAGCACGTACTCCCCTGCATCACTGCTGGCCCCATGCCTTCCTCCTTGGGCCTCGAGGGCTGAGGCACAGGACTGGGATGAACCCTGAAATGCTGCGAGGTGCTAAAACAGAGCATAAGTGAAAACTTTCCCCAGGGGTCTCTGCTTACTGGGATGACAGCAGTGTTTTGTAGAGGATGCTTCTGAGAGCAGAGGGATGGCTTGGTTGGTGGGGCTGCTTCCTTGCAAAGGAGCCACTGCTGGGAGCCAGGCTTGGAGCTGTGTTCCTGCTCTTGTGTGGGCGGCACTTGGTCCTGCACCTTTCCAGGTTAATGTCAGGCCTCTCCTTGCCAGCCTCCACATGATGGATGCAGGGGCGAGGGGTGCGTTGAAGCCCAGCCTGGTCATCGCTGAATCACTCCCGGCACGCGGGTCTGATTCAGCCGGGCACTGAGCAGCGCTTCCCCCTGCTTGCCAAGCTCACTGAAGGCTTGGCTTCGTTAGGCAGCTTGCCTCATTTGTGGGGAGTGAGTGGGCAAAAGCACCTTTTCCACAGGGCTTGGGGTGAGTAGGGCAGGCTTAGCCCTGTCCCCGTGAGCAGGGGATGTGATGTTCTATCTGGGTCCTCCCCACGGGCCCAGGGGGAGGAGGTGGTCTCTGCTCTGTCCTGCTGCTGGTGTAAAAGGTGATGGCATGTGGGCCTTACTCATGTCCAAAAGATCAGCTCAGCTTGGCAATCTGAGCTTGGATTGTGCTGACAAAAGGCTGCTGGGGCCCCTTTGGAGGGCTGAAAAAAAGTGATGTGAGCTGGCTTGGTGAGCTTGTCCATCTTCCCCCACTGAGCTGGGGCAGAGGCCCCTCTGTGCCAGCCCCCACCATCCAGGCACCGGGGGGGGCAAGCTGTCGGGAGCTTTGGGTTATTTCATATCTCAGTGGCTGATGAGACCCCTGAGACAAGGCTGACAGAAGGAGAACAGGAGACACCCAGCCAGCAGCACTGCCCTCGGAGGCTGGCAGGGCCGGCCAGCCCCGTGGGTGCTTGCAGAGTGGTATCCCATCATCAAGCCTCCTGTTGCACCCCTCATCTGAACGGCCTTTGCACTGGTTGCTGCATCTGGTTTCCTGTACAACCTCCTGGTTTTCAGGGAGACTGGAGCAGCTGCTCTCAGGGCTGAGTGTCTTCTGGGCTGGAGGGGATGGTGGTACACGACCTTTGTGCAAGTCCAGACAGTGCCAGGTTAATGGTGGAGCAGGGGAAGGGCAGAAGGTTCCTGTCCTGAGATGGGGGTTGTGTTGGTGGCTGTCTCTCTGACCTTTCCCAGCCTGCCCAGAAATATATTCAGTTTTGGATTGCATCCCTGGGGATGTGGCTCTGCACGCAGATTCCTGCAAGAGCTGCCAAGGGTCCTGTCTAGCTGCGGGGCCACTTTGGACCCCAGCTGAGATGGTTCCAGTTTGGAGTCAGGCTGCTGGAGTTACCTCTTCCGATCTGGGGACAGTATGACCATGGGGCTGAGGTATGTTCATGCCTTTGCTTTTCTGTGTGCAGCTGGATGCCCTTTGCTGTGTTCCCAGCCATGTGTGACTTGTGAGGATGCTCAGCCTTCCCCTAACCCAGCCTCACCCCTGTAGTATGGGGTTCCATCCTTTGTGAGACCAAACTCATGGGGAAAACTTCAGTCCTGGGGATGCTGCCCCACAAACCCCCTTCTGCCACTGTGCACCAAGCAGCTGGAGCGTTTGCTGCTCTGGTACCCCTGTGGGGGTCTGGCTGGCTTGTGGGGTGCTTGGGCTTGCCTGTGCTGCCATGTGTTGGGTGACAGCGGGCACTGTGTGCTGGGGGCGGGCTGGGGAGTTACCCTTCTGGCAGCGTGGGCAGTGCCTGCGTGCACCGGCATGGCGCGTGGGGAAGGACGGATGGAGGAGTTTGCCATCTGGGTCTCCCTGCTTCTCAGCTGTTGCTATGGCACTGCAGAGATGCTGCCAGGCAGGTGGTGGTGGCCTGTATTTGTCACCCCTGGGCTCCCTTAAGGTAGGCAGATGTCTCTGGTATTAGAGCCTTCCTCCCTTACTCAACTTGACTGGAGAGGATGGAGTTTCTTATGTAAAAATACCCCAACAGGTGGGTTTGCAGGGTTTATTTATGCAGCTTGTTGCTGCCTTCAGCCAGGTGGGATGAATTCAAGAGGGGATGGGTTGTTGCAGAGCACTGTGAAATTGCAGGGGTTTGAGGTCTCACAGGGCCAAGGGGAGGCACCTTCTCCCACTCCCTGTGCCACCCCAGCCATGGACAAGAAGAGCTGCCCCATTCTTTCCTGCTGGGCTGTCCCACCAGCTCACAGTAGCATCTGCTGCATCCTGTGGGAACTGGTTGGGGGTGGGAGAGCCACGTCAGAGCTGGGTGCTGTGTGGGGTGAGTGGCAGCACAGCCCCCACTTGATGTGCAGGAGCTGGGAGCACGTGATGTGGGGGAGAATGAGGGGGTGCATAGAATGGCAGCACCCTTTCACTGCCAGCACTGGGAAAGTCAAGGCACTGGTGATGCCCATGTGTGCCTGCATCTGGGAAGAAGGGATGAAAAAGCAAGCGTCTTCCTGGAAGGGCTGGAGAGCAGAACTTGCTTTGATGGCCCAGACAGCTGGGAAAGGGGCTCCTGTGAAGCACATTTTGGTAATTGCTCTGCTTCAGACAATAGGGGACAAACTTTTCCCCCCCTCTTAATCAGCCACAGTGTACCCAGTGTGCCTCATGTGCTGCTGCTGCTCTGGAGACGAAGGGCTCTGGGTTCCAAAAGCCTCCCATCCTGCTGTTCCTTCTATATCCTGGTCTCAGAGGCTTTGGCTGCTGCAGAGACCATTCAAATGTCCCTAATTCAATCCAGCTTTGTTTTGCAGGGCTTGCTTTTATGCGGAGTGGCTGTCCCAAAGCATGTTAGAAAAGGGGAGGTGGATGCAACACAAAACTCTGAAGACAGAAGAGGGTGCAGAGATGTTTGGCACAAGGAGATATGGTTTTGAATTGGTGTCTTAAGCAGGGAGTACCAGACCTCATTGTCCCCCTTGTGTCAGGGGATTGGGTCCATGGTGGGTGCTGCCACGAGAGTGGCTAAACTTGTGAGGGTGGGTGCATCCCCTGGGCTGGCTGCTGGCTCCTTGCACTGCTCTTATGGCCTCTCTCCCTGCTGACCCATCTGGAGGGAGGCGCTTTCCTGGCCTGGGCAATGTCTGGCACCTCCAGTACTTTTGCAGAAGGATCTAGGGTAGGTGGGTTTTGGAGGAGCCTTCTGTTGGGGTGAGGTCTCAACTCAGCTTTTTAACAACATCTGAGATAACGCTAAGCAGAAGACATCAGGCACTGAAGGGTTACAACTGCACTTTGTCTGAGACATGGGTTTTCTGCTGGGTTGAGTCACCTGCCTTTTCATGCCACAGTCTGCTGGTGTCTGCCCACTTTGTGCCTGATACCACTGCTGTCCCCAGGTGCTCCTCAGCCACATCTGCATTTTCTGCCTCTGCTGATGGCCCACATGGGGTGCTTCTCTGGGGAGGAGACAATTTTGGTGAATACCAGGACTTCCCAGGCTTTTTCTGGGCCAAGTCTGTAGTCTGAGCTGCTGCTTGGAGAGGAGAAACTGATGACCGAGATGGTTTCAGGATGCATGTGATGTTTCCCGAGCCCTCATCTTCTGCAGGGTTTGGATGGGTTTAAGTCAGCTTTGCCTGCTGTCTTATCTCCCTGGGAGAGGTGAGATGGGGGTGCTTTGGGTGTAGGACAGGTGTTTCATGGAGGGGAGAAGCAGAGGTGAAGGGGAAGAGCATTGCGGAAGGAGCTGTCTTGCTGCCCTTGGAGGTGTATTGCTTCTAGCTAGGGGTTAAAGAAAGCTGTCTGGGTCATCTCTACCCCACCAGCTCACCCCTGTGGGTATGATGTTGTTGTCTCCTAAAGGTCTGTGATCACCCATGCACCCAGCAACGCTGGGCTTATTTGGTGAACCCCCAAAGAGACCACGGGATGTTCCATGGGGTCACCCTTGGGGAAACCTGCAGGTAGGTTGTGCTTGATGATGCTGCCCGGTGCTACCCTGGCATGCTGGCTTGGCCTGCTCAGTGTGATGCCCGTGCTAGGGACTGCTCCTGAGTTTAGTGGCTTTGGTGCATCTTGTTCAAGGGGGGTGCAGTCAAGTGGAGAGTCAAACAACCTCTGAGCCTGCCAGGCTTCTGAAAGTGAACGTTAATCCTGCTTGTAACTTGGCATGTGATTTACTGGGCACAGTGTAATTGCAGTAATTTTGAGCTTTGGGCTTTCTGCAGTAGGGGGCCGGTGGCGGGGGGGGGGGTGTCACAATCACTCAGTCGTTTAGGTTAGAAAAGGCAGAGGCTGTGTAGGTGCATTTGACAGCAGCCTGTGGACTCTGCTCTCCCCCACGTTCTCCTGGTCTCCCCTCTGCACCCAGGGGCGCGCAGCAAACCCCCCGCTGAGGCGATGCTGCGGGGCGAGGTTTCTCCTTTGGAAAAAACCTGCAGCTCGCCTGTGGTGGTTGGATATTGCAGGAAGAGATGGGGACCGGCTGCCCGTGGTGCTCCAGGTCCCCGGGACGGTCCCCGCGTCCATCCCCCGGCTGCTGGGGAGGGAGGCTCCTGCCCTGGGAGCGCTGTAACCCCAGCCCAGGCTCTGCCTGGAGCCTCGCTCAGCTCCGGGCACGCTCAGCCCGGCTCAGCCGGCTCCTCCTCGCCTGTCGCCGCCGCGGGAGGGTGGCTGTGCCGCTAGAGGGCAAGCGGCAGCCTGCACACAGCCGGGATGCGCTGGAGCCGCTCGCCAGCCGGGCTGGGGGCTGCCAGGGGGCAAGGCTCCTCCTTCTGCCGCGACAGAAGATGCTGCGCAGGAGAAGAGACTTTGCTCTGAGGCGCCCGTGCTGCTGGGCCCCTCCTGGACACCCCCCCCGGGTTCAGCATCCCAGCCCCTGGGGGACACCTGGAGAACAGGCCTTGTGGCTGAGAGAGCTGGGGGTGTTCAGCCCGGAGAAGAGGAGACTGAGGGGAGACCTCATTGCTCTCTACAACTACCTGAAAGGAGGTTGTGGAGAGGAGGGTGCTGGCCTCTTCTCCCAAGTGACAGGGGACAGGACAAGAGGGAATGGCCTCAAGCTCTGCCAGGGGAGGTTCAGCCTGGACGCTAGGAAAATATTTTTCATGGAAAGGGAGGTGGTTGAGTCACCTTCCCTGGAGGGGTTTAAGGGGCAGGTGGACGAGGTGCTGAGGGGCATGGTTTAGTGTTTGATAGGAATGGTTGGACTTGATGATCTGGTGGGTCTTTTCCAACCTGGTGATTCTATGTCAGGTGCCCCTTGTGGGATCTGGCTGGGTGCTGGGTCACATCTTTCTCCTTTGTGCCTGGATGAGGCTAGTGCGCTGCCATGTGTACCGGTATCTCTCACACCAGTGCTGCAAGGGACACAGCTCGAGGCCATCTGTGAGTTGAGGTCATCTGCACTCTTTTGAAGGCTGTTAACGTTGCCTACTCTGGTTGGGTTGGGACATGTTTCTGGGTTGTTTCAGGTGCCTGGTTGGAAAGCTGTGCTGCTGTCTGTGACCAGCTTCTGGCTGTGTGTGTTCTGCAAGGAAGCCCCTAATAGTTCTGCTCATTTTACTGGTGGGGAAACTGAGGCACAGAGCAAGCATCAGGGGATGGAGACCCTTCAGCCCAGCTCCAGACAGGGTTTAAGGAGAGGCCATGCATAGAGGAGGGGATAAATGAGGTTGCTATATTGGTCCTGTTGTACCTAGCAGCATTGAGAGATGTCACCAGAGGACCCCTCAAGGTAAAGGCAAGAGGGCACAGGCTAAGAGTGATCTTTAGAGGCCTCTTGGGTAGGTGCAATGCACTTTGCTCCTCTGATTAACCCTCTGCTGCAGGGGCTGGATGAAGGTTAGAGGGCTAAAGAGGCCGTGTGTCCTTCCCCAGGGAGGGAAGACTGGGAAGAGCAATAGGACAAGGGTGAGCAGTGATATGAAGCTGGCCTTGACCCTGTGGCATCCTCCATGTGCAGCTCCTGGGACATATCTCATCTTTCCTGGCAGCTGGGCCAAAGATGGGGTGGTTATTTCCCTGTTGGCTATTGCCATGTGCTGCAAGCATGGTGGAAGGACTGGCACTCAGAGGTCCCTTGATGCAACAGCAAATGGGTCCCCAGCATTGTGGCAGGGGTGATGTTTGGGGTCAGCGTGTGTTGGGGTGTGGGTGATGGCCACGGGTTAGAGCTGTGATATTGCTCAGCACATGGGCCTCCCTGTGTGTGAAGAAAAGGAGGTAAAAATCTATCTGGACTCCCTTTGGAAGGCTGCACTGGAGTCACTGCTCAGCTAGCAGGGCTCCTCCCTCAGCCCTACTGCATGTGCCTTTGTGCATTTCCATTCTGTATGTCCCACTCTGTTTCCAGACCCCATTGGACCGGGGGTCCTGCCCTGTTCTCCTCTGTGTGAGACCTGGCCCCTGCTAGCTTGGAAGAGTACTACCAGGAAAATGTGCTGTATTTTTAGCTTGTTTTCATGTGTTGTAGCAGCTGGGGAGCCAAAGGAGAAGCCAGAACCATGTGTGCAGCCAGGCTTCCTCCAGCAGCCGCGGCCACCCAGTGATCTGATGAAGGAGATAACAGAGCCTGTTAGTGAATGTCCCTGTCCTGTACTGCCCTCCAACATGTGCAGTCGCCCCCATCTTCCCTTTCTTCCAGCTTCAGTCTGCCTTAATGGAAAGAAAAACTACTTTTTTTTTTTTTTTTTTAATTAAAAACAAAAGTCTCTGCAATGGAGCAGAGAGGTCAGGAAGAGTTCCCAAGGGACTGTGGTGGTGAGATAGCACATATGGGTGGCCTGGGGTGCTGCTTAACCATGGTGCTTGTTCCAATGGCAACTAGTTGGCCTGGCGATCCCAGGGCTCTGGGGAAGGATGCGGGGAGATCCTGAGCCCAGGTGCCATTTCCCCATGTGGGTCCTTTCCTGCAGCTATCCTACAACTCTGTGCTGGGCTCAGTTGTGCCAGGGAGGGCACAAGGCACTGCTGCCTTTGCTGGCTGCCCCTTGCCAACCTGAGAGACTAAGTGGGTATGAACAGATGCAAGCCTGGTAAAGTCCCCATCTTCCTGGATTGTGCAAGCTTGTCCCTTAACTAGGTCTCCTGGAGCTCCCCCCCAGGTGGTTCCCACTAGAAAATGTTAAAATATGGAAATGTTAAAATGTGGAGATACTCAAACAGATGCTGGGAATCTTGAGTGCTGCTGAGGAACCTGCATACTCTGGGTTTTGCCAGGATAAATTAGGAACATGAGTGCTCAGCTGAGCTGCAGTGATGCCAGGCTCTACTAACTCCTGACCCTGTCTGGACATAAAGCTACATGTGGGAGTGCCTGGGTGCTTTTAGCTAGTGACCTTCCTTCTGCTTCTGGAGCAGCTCTGGCCTCATCCCCCATCCCATGCTCTGGGAACTGGCTGTCTGGTTTGATGCAGCTGTGCAAAAGCTCCCTTGGACAACCTGCCCATGTTCTGGGCCGTAGCCCTTCTGCCTTCTAATCCTGGCAGGCAGGGCTGGCTTGGGCATCCCTCATGTCCATCCTGGTACAGGTGGGATTGCCTCTGGGGAGCTTTGTGGATTGTGTGGCTGGAAAGATCTCTTGTCCCCCAAGCCTTTTCCTTCCAGGAAGGTGTTCCTGGGGCAATAGTGTGTGGTTTGGCTTTGCCCTTGCTCTCCCAGCCAAAATACACACCAGGAAAAGTGAGCCAAAAGCCATCGAGTCACTTGGTGGCTCAGCAGCCCGGGGAGCAAGCAAAGTTCATTGGGACACTGGGTCAATGATGCTGAGTGTCCTCAGCTTCCCAGCCTGCCAAGAACATCCCTGTCCTCCTGGGTCTCTCCCTGTGCCAGATCAGAGAAGCTGAGTGTTACTGGGGACTGTTCCCTCATTTGAGCCTTGCATGGGCTCTGGACACATCTGTGTGGTCTGTCCCAGGCTCTGCAGTGGGGAGGGCAGAGTAGGATGGTGTTGGGTCAGCATCACAGCAGCAGCCTGGTGCTCCATTGGCAAGTGCTCTACCCCTAATTTCAGACTGGGGTAGGTGCTGGAGAGTGTCCTTGGGAACATCAGAGCAAAACCTGAGCTTGAGGAGTGCATGCGGGGCATGGATGCTGGCTGGGCAAGGAGGGAGCCTATGCAAAAAGCAGCTCTGCAGGGCCTGGCACCTGGGGGGTTAATAGCAAGGTGCATGGTACAACTGGAGTGGATTTGGAGAGGCAGAGCTTAGTGAGGCTGAAGAGGTATCAGGTGGGAGAGCTGAGGGGTGAGGAATGCAGGCAGTTGCACTGCTCCTAGCAAGACGCTGCACAGCAGTTTGGGGAAGAGGAGAGCTGAAGCTGGGATGCTCTCAGGTATGAAGCAGCGTGGGGTGCCTGCCCTGACTCTGGGCAGCCAGGAGGGAGGTGGATGTCTGTAGCTGGTCCCTGCAGCAGCTTTGGCTGCCTGCTCCATGGTGGGATGTGGTGATGCGTGGTGGTGCCTGTCTTTGTGTTTCCCCAGCGTTTTGTGCCTTGGTCCTACAGTGTTCAGTTGTAGCTGAGATCCCCCCTCAGGGCCAAGGAAGTCCTGGAAGTCCTCTGTGCCTTTTCCTGCCTGTGCTCTCCTTCAGGTCTTAATGACTGAAGTCCCTGATGTCCCCAGCATGAGCTCTGCCTGGTGTGGCTTTAGTTTGCAGATAAGCTCTCCCTTCCAGGAGGGGTGGCAGTGGGATCCTCAGGCTCTGTCCTAGGCTTGTTCCCTGGCGTGCTCTGGGCTGCCCTGGCCCCTGGGGAAGGATTCCTGCCTTCCAAAAGGCACGGGTAGCATAGATTTATTTATTCAGAGACTTAATCAGCATCTTTAAATATTAAATAGTAAACAAACTTCATCTAGTGGGATCAACATTTACAAACAAGGATTTCTTAATTTTTTTTTTTTCCCCTTTCTGGGACATGCACTTGTTTAAGTGTTTGGGGAGGAGCCACTGTGTGTGGGCTCTGGTTGATCTGCAAGTAACAAACCCACAGCCCTACTGGAGAAGACAGGGGTGAAGGGGCATGAACAGGCAGGAGGGCTGGGGAGAAAGGAGACAGGGATGCAGGGGTGTGTTCGTGGGGTTGTTTGGGAATTGCAGAGCCAAGGGCTGGATTTTGGTATTTCCCTGCAGGGTGTGCCATCCCCCTCCTGGCCAGGTGAGTGGGACAGGGAGGAGATGGAGGTTCCTGGCATGGCACAGGTAATTACAATCAAAAAGTGGTGGTCCCAGCAAGGGGAGGTGGTTTGCAACTGAACTGCATCTTATTATCTCTGCAAATAGAGGTCTGCCTGGTAGTGGATTACACTGGGGGTTATTTATTGGCAAAGCACTGTACAGTTTTAATTTTTCCTTTTTGCTTATTCAGGCTTTAGCTCCAGAGGAAAATAGCCTGGGGTGGCTTTGAAATGGATTCTCTCTGCCCCATTAACTTATTCAGTGAGTTTAATGGGCCTTTTTTTCTCTGAGCCTTGAAGCCATCATTAAAAGGCAGAGATTTGTAAAAGCAAAGATACTCCTGAGCTTTAGTCAAACTTCGGGGTAGAGGGATGGGGGCAATGGTTTTGCTGCTGCCTGTGGTTCAGGTGAAGATGTACAGGTTTTTATTCAGGGGCATTGTGAAGGTTGGATGCTGCTAGTCTGAACCTGGGCTGGGAGGTCTGCAACAGCTGAAGAGCAAAACATGCTGCCACTGCTTGCGTTTGCACTACGTGCTCAAGGTGTGCATCCCTCCTGCAATTTGGGAGCTGGCTAAGGTGCAGCAGGACAGGAAAAGGACCTGCATGCCAGGGTTTCAGCTGTGGGGCTGGCCCCCAACCTTGCCTCCTGCTGGATGCCAAAAGCAGCAGGAAAAATGGGACTGTGGACTGGGTGATACGACTTGTGTGTCTGTGCTAGCAGCCCCAAAATAGAGGGATGGCAGACTTTGACCCCTGCTTGCCTGGAAGTCCCATCCAGGTGGCAGCGAGTAGCCTTGGTGTCAGGAGAAATGCTGCCTCATTGGCAGCAGATGGGCTGGATCAGACCCTAGCGAGGAGGGGCTGTGATGCTTGCCAGGAAGAAGAGCCTCCATTCTGAGGAGGAGATGCCTGAGGATTTGCTATTTGTAGCTTCACCAGAGGGACTGACCACCAAGCCTGGCCTTGGAGAGCTGCCACAGGGTGGTGGCAGGACACAGGGACACACTGAAATGACCCTGAGGGTGCAAGTAGAAGCCAGCTGCAGCCTTGCAGTCGTGCTGAGGTGGGAGACACCTCCACAGCAAGGAGGAGGCTTGTTGCAAATCTATCTCCTCCTGCGCCCCTCTCTGGGTCACAGTGGTCAGGGGAAGGAGACACTAATTTCCTAATAAACACCCATAAAGTACTTCTCTCCTGCCTCTGTAAATCCATGCCTCCTTGGTGCTACCTGCTGTGTAAATTGCTGCTGACCCTGTAAATCACCCTCTACATCCTCGGAAACTGGCCTTTTCCTGTAAATCCTCTGTCCCTGTCAGTTTTCTGCTACCAACTTCCTTGCTCTGCCTGTGCTGTAAATCCTGAGCCCTGGTGAGGCTGGGGGGGGATGTAGGATGCAGTGATGGGGTGATGGAGGGTTAATCCACTCTCGATAGCTCCCCTGGGACTCATGTGGTGGCAGGAGCTGGTAGAGGACATTCTGGCCAGCTGCCTGCGGAGGAAGGTCATCCTTGTGCTGGAAGCAAGATGGGGAGGAGCTGTCATCTTCAGCCTCTGGGTGCAAACTGGAGGGTGTTGCTGGAGCTTATGCCTAGCCATAGGCATCCCAGTCCTCATGAGGGCTCCCCCAGGACATATTTCTGATATATAAAATAGCTACAGCAAAGAGGAAATCTTCATTTATCCCTTGAGTTCTTGGGGTCTTGCTTCTCTGTGTCCTCGAACTGCCTTCAGGGACCACTGAAGGAGCAGAGGTCCTTTGTGGTAATGGGGAACCATCACCTGAGCTGCTGCTGGATGCTGGTGTCCTGTTTCTGAAGTCCTGATCTGCAGGGGTGACCATGCTCTGCTTTTTCCCCTTATGATGATGCTTGGATAGCATGTAGGAGTGGGAGCAATGGGTGTGACCTGACCCCTGGGAGATGTAGGAAGCCAAGCATGGGGGTGTCAGCTCAGTGCTGTGTGCTGTGTTATCCATAACCCAACCCCAGCTTTGCTGCTAAGCCTGAGCATGCTGGGCTGTGCCAGTGTACAAGAAGGGAGGTGTTTGTGCTTTTGGGGGAAAGGCTGTGGTCAGAGTCATATAGGTGGCTCAGCCTTGATCTAGGCTGGTAGTGCTGCTGCTTTGCCGTGGAAGGGGTCTCCCAAGGGTATGCACACGTTGGGCACTCAGAAGGGAGACTTAGATGCGCGGGAGTGTTTGGTGTGCAAAATACTGAGCCTTGCTGTGTCCACGGACTTAGCAAGCAGAAGATGATTATGCTCAGACAGAGCTGCCTTTTTCCTTCTAATGAGCAGGAGTGAGCATTACCCTGAAATCCGTGAACAGCTCTGCTCTACTCCCACGGAGGTCAGTGGAGCGCACAGCAGAAGACACACAGTCAGAGCCAAGATGGGGTCACTGGAGCATTTTGGGATGGTGCTGTCTGCAAAGCTGCTGCGTGCCCACAGAGTTTAGTGACTTCTACTTGGCTCCTGTGGAAGGAAATGCTGCAGGAAGAACTGACTGCCTTGAAATATTGCTTTCTGGGTGCCTCAAATCCCCAAGATGTGAATGGGATGCTGGAGTACTAGGTGTCAGCCTAAGGCAGGGGAGCACAGCCTTTCTGACCTGTCTCTACAAGCCTCGAGAAGCATCTCAGCTGCCAGAGTGGTTTGGAATTTGGTTTATTGTGGTGCTGGCCCTGACTGACTATGGACCACATCTGTCCTTTGGAAAGGCACGTACCGGTGTCGCTTATGGTGATCACCAGGAGGGTGATTTCCAGAGAACTTGCAAGAAAAGTGAGGTGATACTCAAGGATGGCTAATTTGGGCTTTAATGTTAACTGCTTACACTGTTGATATACTCTGCAATGGATCTGGGCTTGACTCAGCTGGGTGTTTCCTTTAGACCTTTCTCCAGCTGCCAAACATCCTTTTCTTCTGGATTAGTTTTTCTTCTGTATCTTGTGTCTGAGGCCAGTTGTCTGGCTTTGGGAGGAGGACAGCAGAGATGTGTTTGGTGGCAGCACAGGGATGCTAACAGCAGTGGGGAAGGCAGGGGGCAGCGAAGGAGAGCAGAGGCAGATTTTCAAAATCCATATAAATAGCAAAAATAAATTCCCAGCAAACGCTTCCAGTCCTGCAGTATTAAGAAAGTGAAGCACTAGAGGATAAGGAAAGCATAAGCAATAACAGCAGGGATTTAGGAAGAATAAATCTTGCCAGACAAACCTGATTGCTTTTTCTTTTTGATGGAATCACAAAATTAGTGGCTGAGCAGAACGTGGAAATCCTAATATATTTGGATTTAGCAAAGCATTTGATATAGTGTCTCGCCAAATCTTACTCTTAAAATTAGTTCAGTTTGCTTTGGATATGACGCTGCCAAATGGACTGAAAACTGGCTTAGGTTCCTAAGCAAATAGTGATGGGCTGTGTTTGGGGAGAGGGGGGAGCTGTGGGAGCAGAGCTGCAAACTGACTTTTCTTATGAAAATAAAATCCAAATGACCCCCCCCCCGCCCAGGAATGTGGCCTCAGTTTGCGGCACCTTTTTACAGGAATATTGGCAAACGAGGCGGGGGGGGAAGGCATTGAAAGGGTCAGATAATCCTTGGAGGGAGGAAAGTCCCAGGGCTGGAGGCATTTTGGGGAGAAGCAGGTGGTGGTCCGTGGGGCCAGGATGAATATTTGGGCTGTTGTTGGGACCTGGCAGCGAGCACCTCGGTGCCTTCGCCCCCGCGCAGCGGAGAATCGCTGAGCTGTCCATTTCACGGCTCTTTCCAGATATTATCGAATAAGCAGGGGAAAATATTCACCGTGACTGTCGGAAAGAACATCCCTGATTGGGGGAGCTGGGCACGTTTCCTGGGGGAAAATCTTGAGTCTCAGAGCAAGCACAAGGAGATATAGCCCTGGACAATTTGAATGGGTCGATGGGATTTTCCTGGATCCTGGGCTTGGGTGGGAAACCAAGAAGTGGTTGTAGCTGTCTTGAGGTAATATCTATCTGCATCCCACAGGAATTTACTTGTCAAGGAAAAGGCTGGGAAGCTGCTGGTGGCAGCTGGCATTCCAATGTGTCCCCTATGAGGATGGCTGAGTCCCTGCATGTTTAAAGGCTCATGGTGAGGTGATGGTGCCCTCATCACCTTGCAGAGGTTGGACAAGATAACTTGATGCCCCTTGCAGGATTTTAGACAAGGGATTTATCCCAGTCTGTAGAGGTCAGGAAAAATGAGGTCTTCTAGGCAGGTCACCCATGAGGGTGTCTGTCTGGCATGCTGGGCGAGATCTTTGAGTTCTTTGATATTTGTTTGGGGCCTGGATGAAATGCTGAGCATGTGGAAGTTCATAGCATCACTGTAGTGTTCCAATGAGGTGAGGAAATGTGTGCCCATCAGTGATGGCTCTTTGAATCGTTGGGTGCTACCAGTGCTGTCGCATCCCACTGCCAGCAGGATGGCTTAGGTGAACCAGGCCTTTCCATTTGTTTGTTGAAGCAATTCTGTGCCTCTTTATACAAATGAAAAGAAACTTCTGATACAGGAAAGGCAGCTTGATAGGGAGCGTGTTACTTTGCATGGTGAACTGCTACCTTGTACCAATGAGCCAGTGTGGCTGGGCTGAACCAGAGTCAGGAAGAAAGCTGTGGAGTAGAGCTGGGAAGGGCTCCTGGAACGTGTGGTGACCTTGTATTGGTGCTGTGGTCTCCCTGGGGGAGCAAAGGATTTATTCACCTTCCTGCCATGGTCTTTCAAGTGGTCCCCCCTTTGCATTGCTCCCTGCCCAAGGCTGAGCCTGCTGGGGGAGCAGTGTGATGAGGCTGAACGAGGCGAAGTTTGTGAGATATTTTTAGCTGTTCTAATTGTGGCAAATAAATGCCATTCTTACTTGTTGGGATTGAGCTACAGCTAAATCACAACTAGTTCTAATGATGATAATTACCGGATTTCAATATTTATAGAAACGGGCGCTTCCTTCGTATTGGCGGCTGCTACTGTGCTCTCACCTTCACAGATCGAAACCTTAGCTCATTATCGCTGCAGCTATTTATTTACTTGCACATTTTTAACCCGCAGATGGCAACGCATGAGAGATCTGAAATGATACGGGCCCACCAAGGATGCTGTAGTCTTTGGGCAGAAGCTGCAGGATGCATAGGGAAGCATCTCCTAAGGACCTGCTGGTTGGATTCTTGCTTTTTGGCAGCCTTTGAGAGATATTCTCGTGTCTGCAAGCTTGCTTGTGTCTGCCAGGGCTTAGCCTCTAAAGGGTGGAGGTGGCTGTGCATATTTTTGCATACGTTAGCACTGTGGATTGCTGCCTCTGATTGCTGTGTTCGATGAAACATGCACATGCGGTAAATGGAACAGAGCTTAAAGGTGAGATGACACGAATGGTTCGAGTCCTATAGTGCTGAACTTGGAGGAGATTGTGGAAAGGGGTCTGGGAAGTTCCTGCCTGCAGCAGCTTCTGGGTATCTTGATTTAGCAGCATTTGTGTCCAGCCTGGTGCTGCAGAAGGGTGGGCACCTTTTGGGATGTGTGAGTGCAGAGCCATGCAGGGGGGTGGCAGGTACACCTGTGCCTCACGCCTGGGATGGAGGTGCAGACCCCTGGGTTAGAACAACCAGCCCTGTGGCATTGATACCAGCCTGCGGATCCTCCCAGGCATCCAGACCTGTGCGCCCATTGGGTCTGAAATTCCCTCATTGTGCAAGGTGTAGAAAAGATTCACTTATTCAATTTGCTATCTCTCCAGTGCCACATAAGCTGTATTGATAAATTAATCTTATATTGTTGTGACTAAACAGCCCTGCAATTTTTTACACTGTGCAGTCTAATCTGTCTTGACAGCTGTATCATTAGTTTATATTTGTTGTAATCTTATTCGCTGTGTTGACTGTGGGAAGTTTTTATTTGAGGCACTGTGCTGCTATGCAGGCGCTGTGCACAGCTGGAGACTCTCCGCTAGGTGTTTTGGGGTGCTGCGGGGTGCAGCTGGAGTGCACCCAGGCAACCACTTGGGTGCCCTCCCCAGGAGCCAGCCCCAAAACGCTGCCTGGAAGCAGCATCCCTAGGGCTGACGTGGCCTTGCCAAAGCATTCCTGCTGCTGAGGGTTTGATGGGGGCCCCCAGGCTGGGGTAAAGAATGCTGAAAAGGTTCGATGCTGTGAGATTTGCATCTTAAGTCTCCTGGAGGGTTTGCTGTATGATGAAGGATAAGTTATCTCTCAGTCTGTGCTTTAGTTTTCCGTGTTGCAGGACGGACCCTGCTCTGTCGCTGAGGTTGCCTTTTTTTTGGTCACAGGAGATAAAGGGACTGCAGGAGCTTGCGCTGCACAGCATGTCACCCAGGCCTTTGAAGATGTTGCATAAGGGATGGTGATGTGCATTGGCATAGCAACATGAGATGGAGGTGGCAGTGTAACAGCGTCACGGGTGGTTGGCTGCTCCCCTGGCTCAAGCCTGGGTTTGCTCTCCCTGGTCTGAGCAGGGCTGGTTCTGGCCACTCTGTTGCTTTTGTAGGGAGCCTTTTTGCGTTGCAGACAGCTTTGCTTGCAACTTCTTCCAGTAACACTTCTCCAGAAATGTGGAGCAAAGTGTTTCGGGTTGGTGTAATGAGATTTCTGCCAGCAGGGAACGAGAGAGACTGTGTTCCCAAGCAATGGGGCAAAACAGTAGGAGTTGGCAGCATTTTGGCTGCTACTTTATGCTTTAGGTCTTGAACTTGCTAATCTGTATGGAAAGGGCAGTTGCTGGAGTGTGGGCTCCTGCGTGCAGCATACGTGGATGGCTCAGTACCAGCTTGGGCTTGCCCTTCTCTCTTGATTGCACCCGTTTGGGAAAGCATATGAGCTCTGACAAGGTTGAAGATGCAGATAGCTCCCGAGGTAGATATACGCCTTGCAGTCTGATGAGGTGGTGCTGCTTATATGCTTCCCCCTTTGCAGGCAGGACTGAGAGCAGAGGGTGGGGTGTGCTGTGGTGACAGCCCCAGCGGCTTCACGTAGGGCTGATGGGGGAGGATGGTGAAGCTAGGTGAGGGTTTGCTTGGTGACATCAACACTTAATGTAGGAAAAACTCTGCTCCAGGAGACAAATGAGTCTTTAGTCGTAAGGAGGGTCGTTCCGCCTGTGTACAAACCCAGGAGCTAGAGGAGCATAATGAGGCTCCCATGATCCAAGAGGAGGTGGTCAGAGCCTTGCTAGCCCGACTGGACAGTCACAAGTCTATGGGGCCGGACGGGATTCACCCTAGGGTACTGAAGGAGCTGGCGGATGTGCTGGCCAAACCCCTTTCCATCATCTTCCAACAGTCCTGGAAGACTGGGGAAGTCCCACTGGACTGGAGGCTGGCTGATGTTGTGCCCATCTACAAAAAGGGCCGCAGGGAGGACCCAGGAAACTACAGGCCTGTCAGTCTGACCTCAGTGCCAGGGAAAGTCATGGAACAGGTGATCTTGAGTGCTATCATGAAGCACATGCAAGAGAACCGGGTGATCAGGCCCAGTCAACATGGGTTCACAAAAGGCAGGTCTTGCCAGACTAACCTGATCGCCTTCTATGACAAAGTGACCCGGCTACTGGATGAGGGAAAGGCTGTGGATGTGGTCTTCCTGGACTTCAGCAAAGCCTTTGACACAGTTTCTCACAGCGTTCTGCTTTGGAAACTGTCAGCCTCTGGGCTGGACAGGCGCACACTCTCCTGGGTGGAAAACTGGTTGGCTGGCCGGGCCCAGAGAGTGGTGGTAAATGGTGTGAAATCCAGCTGGAGGCCAGTGACAAGTGGGGTTCCCCAGGGCTCAGTGCTGGGTCCAGCCCTGTTCAATGTCTTCATCAATGACCTGGATGAAGGCATTGAGTGCACCCTTAGCAAGTTTGCGGACGACACTAAGCTGGGTGGAAGTGTCGATCTGCTGGAGGGTCGGGAGGCTCTGCAAAGGGATCTGAACAGGCTGGACCGCTGGGCAGAGTCCAATGGCATGAGGTTTAACAAGGCCAAATGCCGGGTCCTGCACTTGGGGCACAACAACCCTATGCAGTGCTACAGACTGGGAGAAGTCTGTCTAGAAAGCTGCCTGGAGGAGAGGGACCTGGGGGTGTTGGTTGACAGCCAACTGAATATGAGCCAGCAGTGTGCCCAGGTGGCCAAGAAGGCCAATGGCATCTTGGCTTGTATCAGAAACGGCGTGACCAGCAGGTCCAGGGAGGTTCTTCTCCCTCTGTAGTCGGCACTGGTGAGACCGCTCCTCGAATCCTGTGTTCAGTTCTGGGCCCCTCACCACAAGAAGGATGTTGAGGCTCTGGAGAGAGTCCAGAGAAGAGCAACAAAGCTGGTGAAAGGGCTGGAGAACAGGCCTTATGAGGAGCGGCTGAGAGAGCTGGGGTTGTTTAGCCTGGAGAAGAGGAGGCTGAGGGGTGACCTCATTGCTCTCTACAACTACCTGAAAGGACGTTGTAGAGAGGAGGGTGCTGGCCTCTTCTCCCAAGTGACAGGGGACAGGACAAGAGGGAATGGCCTCAAGCTCCGCCAGGGGAGGTTTAGGCTAGACGTTAGGAAAAAATTCTTTACAGAAAGGGTGATTGGGCACTGGCAGAGGCTGCCCAGGGAGGTGGTTGAGTCACCTTCCCTGGAGGTGTTTAAGGCACGGGTGGACGAGGTGCTGAGGGATATGGTTTAGTGTTTGGTAGGAACGGTTGGACTCGGTGATCCGGTGGGTCTCTTCCAACCTGGTTATTCTGTGATTCTGTGAAATGGTTGGGAACACATCTGCAGCCTGCTCATTGCCAAGTGGGCTGTGGGGCTGTGAAAGGAGTTTCATGTGTGGTGGTCTGTGATAGGTGCCAGCAAGGATTTGGTGATGTGACTGCCCAGCATGCAACTCAGAAGCTCTTTGCTGTGGCACCAGGATGCATCAGCGTTGAACTGCTGTTTGTGAAGTAATTGCATCTTGGGAATGTCTGGGGACAACCCTTGGTCATGGTGGAGACCTGTGTTTGCATCCTGCAGCTGGGAGAGCCTCCTGCTGTCATTGCTAGGGGAGCTGCTGTTTGTCACGGGCTGTAGCTGGTGACAAGGTGACAGGCACCAGCAGCTAGACTACTTCTATTCAGCATGGCCTGCGGCAGGAGGCGTCCACACTGTTGGTAGGGCATCACACCCTCCCTCTTTTCTAGCTGGCTGAGGTGGTGGAGATGGGGGTCCCTAGCACTCACCCTAAATCCAGTTTTAATGACAGATGCCCTACCTATGGCACCATGGCAGTAGCAACCCCCTGCGCACTGAGCACTGCTGGCCTGCTCTCAACTCAAGTGGAGAAGTTGTCTTTTCTACCTGGCTGGTCTCTGATGCATGGGGACCTTGCTCCAAGATCTAGTGGTAAAGGATGGTTCTTCACCTGCAGAGACCCTGACAGTATTTTCAGCAAGAAATTAGCTCACAGTGTAGAATATTAATGGTCTGTAGCCAGGGCTCTCGGATGGGAAAGGGTGACTCAGTGTGTGAAATGCGGTCTCTTGGGGCACATACCAATAGTGCAACATGGTGGTCTCTTTGCCAGATAGGAAGGACTTGCTCTGCTTTCCAACTCTCTTCACAGCACTTGATAGTTTCTGTTTGCATTCTGCTTGCTTATTAGCTTCTCATCAGAGGTGGGGAAGTGGGAGCATGGAGAGGGCAGCAGAAGCTTCCCTGGAGGGGTGCATCGAACCGGTGGCAGGGCCAGTGACAAAGCTCAGCTCTGCTCCTGCTACCCTTGTCTGTGGCCACCTCCTGCTTCTGGTGAGGGTATCGCTGGGGGAGACTGACTTTTTACTGTTCATAAACCCCACATTCAGTGTGAGGATTTCTCAATTATTTTTTTCCTAGTTCATCCCTAGATGAATTGCAAATCCCTGCCCTTGACTCCCAGATGAGTCTCACTCACCCATTGGTGCTAAGTGCTGCTTTTAAGCTCAGGGTGTTCTGTGTGCAGTTTGGGAAGACCTCTGGTGCTGCCAGTTCCTAGACACTGGTGTTAACTGGGAGCCACAGGGACTTATGGCTGGTACAGCTACACTCCACCCATACTGATGAGACTTATTTCCATAGCAACTACAGGCTTTTTCAAAAGGGAGATATGAGAAAATGTGAAAAACCAAAAACAACCCTGCTGAAAACAGTCTTGGGGAAAAGCTGTTGGTCAGTATGTAGGGGCTCCAGGGGATTGTGTATTGCCTCTCACCAAGGAGAAGTTCCCTGGCTCTGTGATTTGTGTGGGACCTCATGGCTGGGCAGCCTACAAGCCCTGATGCTCTCAACACCTAAAACATGGAAACCATGGTTGGTGCTTGCATCGTGCTGCTTGGGAGGGATGGGATGCCCTTGTGGGACAGCCCTGATGGGGCTGTGGGGCTTTGGGGCTATGGGGCTTTGGGGCTGGGGAATGGACCAAAGCATGTGGGGCCATGCTGTGTGTGGGCAGCACGTGTCACAGCTCTTGGAGGAGCCGTGGAGGATGTTGCAGCTGCCAATGCGCACAGGGTAGTTTCCCAAACTGGTGGCATTATTGTGCTGCTTGTTGGTGAGGTAGTTCCAGTAGTGCTGGGGCCTGTGTCGGCTCAGATGGGAGCTGGAGATGCCTTTCCCTGCCCCTGCTTTCCATCATGGCCCAGATTCCTGGGGGAGAGAGGGGCAGCTTCTGGCCCTGGAGCATCCCAGCGCTGCCTTGGCTCTGGGCTCTGCCCTCCTCTCCATCCTCATCCTGCTTCCTACTTCTCTGCCTCCTACCCTTGCTGGGCGCCAGAGAAACAGCTAGAAAGGGCCATCAGTGGTGTTTTTGGGGCAGAAAGTTTTGGGAATGTGGTGACAGGCACAAGCCTGCCATGATGACACTGAGTCCTGGCCAAGAGGCTGAATCCAAGCCTTGGCGTTCTAGCAGGAGAGATCAGAGAGCAGCTTGACCCAGTGCTGTTGGGGCTTATCTATGGTTTGATGGTGGCTTGTGTCTGGGGGCCACCAGTAGGACTTTGCACAGGTCTGCTGGCTGACTGGCCTGCTCAAAGGTGGCTCAGGAGCTGGTGGGCACCCTCCAAGCTTGGCACAAGGCTGATGTGGAGAGGCTGTGGGTAAGGACACGTTGGTGGGTTGATACCAGCTGTGTAGGTTGATGACACCTTGTCTCAGCCCTCCTGTTGCAGAGGAGGAGGGAGTACGAAGGCAGCCTTTCTCCATCCCATTGGATTATCCACAGAGGGAGAAGGAGCTGGCATGCAGGAGGGCTGTCCCCCGCCAGCTGCTGTCCCCGTTAAGCCCCAGCCTGGCACACCGTGCGGGCTCTTGGGCCGCAGCTGCTGCAGGCTGTGAGCGAGCCAACCTGCTCCCTGGAGGGCTGCCTGGGGCCAGCAGCAGACAATGTCTGTATTCTTTGTGCAGAATGAGCTTCCCTTTGCTGAGAACCCTCTGGGTTCCTGAAGTTTGCTCTGAGGTTGGGCTGCTGCTGGGACCCTCCTGGCTCTGCATCTGCCCAGGAGCAGAAACAAAGTTTAAATGATTCTTGACCAAAAAAAAAAAGAAAAAGAAAAAGAATCTAGCAACAACAAAGTCTTGACTTTGTCAAGTGATTTGCTTTCTGGCTCAGTGACCCTAAACAGTGCCAAAAAGACATGTGTCCCATTAAATAAATCTTCAACCTAAGTTATGAAAGGGCAGGTGCCATCAGGATGTGGAGTCTGGCTTCCTTGCTTGCTGCCTCTCTGCAATTACAACTGAGCAGGACCTCTGGGTCCCTCAAATGCTTCTGCAAGACTTTATACCTGTCAGTGTAATGCCAGCATCTTGGGAATTCTTCAGAAAGAGGAGTCTTATTTTCAGGAGTACCAAACTGTTGTGTCTATGCTCTTGTCTTGTATGAAGGAACGTGGCCTTGTGTTGTGGAGAGGGGCGCATGTAGGCTGCCATGGTCCAGTTGGAATTGGGAGTCATCACTTCTCATTGCTATGGCCTTAAACTTTTGTGCAATCCCACAATTCTGCCAGCAAAGGGTAGAGATGTCAGCGCTGGATTAATGAGTTGCAGTAACTCAGGTTGTGTGCTCCTGCCTTCTTCTTGGTGTAAAGCAAAATGTATTTGTTTAACAGCCAGTGCAGCTCAACATCAGCATGCTTGGATAGTGTGAGCTCAAGGATTTCACCCCAACTTTGGCCCCGTGCAGTGAAGGAGCTGCCCATGAGGAGTGAAGAGCAGTGACTTGGTTAGGGTGGATGGCTTGAGTGAGAAGGGCAGTGGCTTGATTAGGGTGGATGGTTTTGGAGCACTGGCAAGCCTTGGCTGTGAGTGCTGCTCTCTGTTGAGGTGCCAGGCGAGCAGAGGCTTCTCCATAATTCAGTTATGCCTTTATCTAGAGGAATGGCAGACTGAGCTGTGATAGGAGATAGAAACCATTCCCACATTTGCTGTTTGTGTAGCTTGATCAGCTCAAACACAACCACATGGTTAGCAGTGTCTCTGGCTGTCAGTGTCTTCTACAACTTTTTTGCAAGGTGCTTTTTTTCACGTTTATATGAACAAAGTGGAGTGTCGGGAGAGGAGCTTTTAAAGTGTCTGTTCTCTCCTTGCTCTCTTTTTTTTCCCTTCTCTGTTTTCTCCTGCCTGTGTCATTTTAGCAGGTGTGCTGGTTGGCTTTTCCTTTTCAGAGCCAGCTGATTTCCCACAAAATATCTTATATCTCAGGAAGCCTAGCACTCCGAGTCACTGTGTCTTAATGCATGCATCCCCCGGCTCCTAAGTGATGCTTCTGCTCTTAAATCTCTGCAGGAAGAGCAAGCCAATGTGTAGGAAAAGCTTGGGCAGTGGGGTAAGGAGAGAGGGAGCGAGCTCTTCCCACGGGTGATGGTGGAGCCCCAAAATCACTGCTAGGGAGGGTGGGCAGGGCTGGCTGTGATTTATTTGCAATGCAGATACAAGCCCAGGGGGATGGAGGGGGGGGTCGTGGCAGTTGGCTGAAAATAAACTCCATGGAGAGCTTGCCTGGTCCTTTGGCTTTTAGGGGAGCAGTTGGCAGGCTGGGCAGGCAGACCTGCTGTGCTGTGGAGGTAATGGGGATCCTGGCAAGTCTTCCTGCAGGTTGGAGCTGCTCTGCCCGTGGCCATCCTGTGCGGAGTGGCTGGGAACCTGGCTTGCTGCCAGCCCAGCTGGGCATTGCTGCCTGCTTGTTCGAGCTTCACAAACATCTGAAGAGCCAAAAGCTGGAGGATCAAAGTTGAGGCTCCTTGGGAGCTCTTTGGGAAAACAAACGCTTCATGGGAGCGGGATCCAAGTCCAACACAGATTAGCTCTCCCTTCTCCTTGCTTGGGCAGCGGCTTTGCTGGTGTTCAGGGTGTGTGGGAAAGCTGGAAGTGGGATGAGCTGTGCTGTGGGGGCTAGTGGAGCTGTGGGGGAATGGAGGAGGATAAAATGGGATGGAGGAGTGAGGGAGGGCACTGGATTTGGCTGCTAAATAGCCGTAACTGTGCAGAAGCAGAGGAACTCTTTGGCATCTGCAGCATGCAGCTCCAAGCTCTGATTTCTGTGCTGCGCTTGGGGCCCAGGCATGGGAGCAGTTGGAAGTATCTGCCCAAAAATGTGCAGCTCCATTGAAACAGCATTTGAGATGAAACTGATGTGGATGTGAAGAGCTCCTGAATTTAGACTCCCGTGGAGGCTGTGGTTTTGGAAAGCATGCTTGTGGGTTTGCAGGGGCGGGTGGCAGCGGGCAGGGCCAGGAAAGGCAGAGGGTCTGGATTGAGGACCGCAGCCCCCTCCTACTGTGGTGCTTGTGCAGCCACATCCCTGGCTCTCGCATCTACTCTTGCTGGACTTTTACTCCTGCCTCCTCATTCCCAGCAGCATATATCACAGTAACAGCCTGTTTGTGGGAGATGTTATTTTCTTCTTTCTATCCCCCATTCATTCTCCTGTCTTCAAGCGCAGCGTGTAGCGCAATGCGTGCGTGTGGCTGGCAGCACGCCCCTTTGGGTCCTAGCTGAGCTAGTATGGTCTGTCAGGACATTGTCTTTGCCGTCACAAGACACTGGAACTTTTGGGGGGGGCTCCTTTCCACCACACACTCTTTGGTGCTACTTTGTGCCATGAGATATTCCTGCCAAACTGAACTCTAGTGATCCCATACGTTTAGCACATCTCTGTGTAGGCACAGTTCATTTCAGAAGAGAAATGCAGCTGCCTTTGGAGCAGAGCTTGGCAGCTCTGTCAGCCTGTATTAATCTTATATATATATATATATATATAAATATATAAATTTCTGAAAAGCACCGGACCTGTTCAGAGATGGGAATGTGAGGGAATCTGACCTCCAGTCTGAAGTTTCAGGGAGGGTTTAATAAGGCAGAATATGATTACTGAAGCTGATTTTGACCAGGGTGCTGCTTTATCTTTAAAATGCTGTTTGATCTTTAAAGACCACAAAACGCTGCACACTGCTGGCTCTCACTGTGTATGAAATTCTGTGGATAAAACTGTTCTTTCCTTTGGCGTGGCAGGTGCCTAGGGTGCTGCTTAAAAGTGGGAATCTTTTGGTCTCCTGCTCACTGTAAAACAAGGTGCTGCCTCACTTTGAGTTTTGTGCTTGGTGTAAAACTCCCAGGAGAATTGTTTTTCCTCCCCTCAGATGGCCGCCTTGTCTCACCTGGCTGCCTGGCTGTTTTGAGATGCAGTGTGGTTAGACATCCACAGGTTGATGTTAGTGGTCCTGAGCAGGAGCCCCAGATCTGCTACTCATAGTGGGAAACACCTCTCCACACACAGAGGATTGGCTTTGCAGGCTCTCCTGCCAGAGGTTAATGAAATAAACGTCCAGCCCTTATGCAGAGGGGTTCAGAGGCACTGTCCCCCAACCCTACTTCCAATGCAGGAGCTGCTGCAGCCTTTGAGAGTTTTCACCTGAAGCTTTTGCACTGCTGCTTGTCTCTCATAAATGAGATTTCTTCAGCATTGGGATGATTTTGGACACCTTAGTTTTTGCTTGGGACACCAGGGCTGCTTTCTCTCAGCACTAGCTGGGCAATAGTGATGGCTATTAAGGAGGGTATTTATTGTGATGGCAGTTGCACTGTTGCCCACAGCACTTCTTTAACTCTGCCATTCCACTTGATCCTATTTCTTCCTTTCTGAAAGCAAGTGACTGGGTGTAATTCTTCCTGCACTGAAAAACCTTGGATATAGTGTGCAATAATGGGAACGTACTGCTTCTTATGTGCTGCAGCAATCTATCCATGCTGGGTCCAGGCATCCTGCTGTCCTCTAGTAATCCTGACACATTGTCCCTGGAAGGGATGCTCTCTGCTCCATAAGTCAATGGCCAGAGCTGGTGTGGGTTGTGTAGTCTGTCCTGGGGTGAGCTGGAGGCTTGTGAAGATCATAGAAGGAAAATGGGTGAATGCACAACAGTAGGGCACTGTGCACTCTGCCTGAGAGGACCTCATGTCCTTAGGGACAATAGCAAAGGGTGAGATCCTGGTCGTGTTTGCACTGCTGTCTGTTTTTTAATCACGTGAACTATCCCCCTCTCCTTTAGCTACAGCTCCTATGCATCCTTATGGGTGCCAGGCAGCATGGCTTAATTGCAGCGCCTGGAAAAAATATGTGCTCAGCAGAGCTTGAACAAAGCTGTTTCTTAGGGTACCTTCCACAGTATGGTGTTCTTATGTGGCAATTGTCTTATGCAGTGCAGCCGTAGCAGCTCTTCTGCACCTAGCAGTCGCTCCTAGCCAGCCTGGGGCCAGACAGATGCTGTTGGGGTGAGTATGAAGCTCACCTGGGCTCATCTGAAAGATATCCTGCAGAGGAGTCCTCTTCTGAATGCCTTCTGGTGCCCTTCAAGTTGCTTTTGTTCTGTAGCAGTCGAGTTTCTTCGGGAAGGCTGTTGAGACACGACGCTGCAGTGGCTTGTACATGGCTGTGTCATTCCTGCACCCACCCCAGCCAATGAAAGATCAGGGAATTTTTTCCTTTGTGCAGCCTTTCTGGATGGGCTGGTTTGGATCATTGGGGTGGATGCAGCTGAGTCCATGGGATGGGGGCTGGGTGCATCCCCCTTGCATCTTCTGCTGCAGCCACTTATCTCTGTGTGGCCTCAGCAAGAGGAGCAGGTCTGCTGGAGCAGAGGTAGCTGTGTTGCGGTGGTGTGTTTTATGATTGTTACCTTGACAAATCCCAATTACTCTGTGGAGTTACGCTCATAATCATTTCTGTAAAGCTGGGTTTGCGCTCCCCTTCCCTCTGTTCCTGCTTTCCCCACTGACCTCAAATTATCCTTAATGATGCAAAGTTCTCTGCAGCTGGCTGACTTCTGCATGCCCTTTGGGGAAGGGAAAGCCCACTCTTCAAATGGGGAAAATATTGCCCTTATAAGTCTTTATTCGTCTTCACTTGCCTTTAATGTTTAGTTACCAATTCACTTTTATAACTTACATATTAAGAGAATCAAGTCTTTCATGCCTCTGGTTATTAAATGTATGGAATAAGTACCTTATAATACTGTGAAAGATGACTGATTCCTTTATGGCTTCATCAGCCTCTTGTGGAGTGTTGAGGGATGGATAAAAGGAGCTGGCAGTCTCCAGGGTGGTTGTGCTTTGTCCTGAAGTGTGGGACCTGACCCAGTGCTATGGGTTTCCCAGCCTACAGGGCTTCCAATCAACATCTGCAGCACCTTTCATTGGAGATGGCAGGTCTTACTGGTGAAGGGTTTTAAGAGACATCTTCCCTCTATTCCCCTTCTGCAATCAAGTTAATATTCACATGGTCTGGAGCTGGCATGCCAGGAGGTTTGTTTATAATGCTAAACATATCAGGTAATTGGAAGCTAATGCTTCTGTCTGGGTTGCGAGGTATAATATGCCTGGATGACGAATCAATTTTCCTGTTGCCCTAAAAGAGAGAGGAGCCAGCCACTCTGCTTGCCTTTCCAATGCGTGTATACATACATAATTTTGTATGTGTTGGGGTGCTGCCTGCTTGCTGATGTGCATTTTATTCACTGCCCAGCATCCAAACGCGAGCAGTGGCAGTTGCACAACGTGGCTCTAATAGACGTGTCACCTGCTCTGGCAGAGAATGGAGGTGATGGGATCCTGGTGAAGAGTTGCTCCCCTCTGGTCTGGGCTAGATATAGATTTGGGTAGCATGTGTGTGCACATGCTATATAATACGTGCCGCTTATTGAGTGCCTTTTTTAGTTATTGACTACAGTGCTTGAAAAGCCGTGAGAGATCAGATAAATATTATTCTTGTTGTATGAGGAGAGTGAAGGAAAGCCAGACAAATTAAGTAGCCTCAAGCTAATCACTTGGTAAATTGGCATAAGAGGCTGTTTTTCACCTCTGCTCTGTGCATGTGGGATGAAATGAGCCTGGTTGTTCTTAAATCCCAGTGAATATTATCTTCCATGCTGCATTGGTGCTGCACTGGAAAGGGAGTACGTAGAGCTGTGCAGACTTGCTGTGTGGCCCTAAGAAGCGGACACCAGCTTGTGTTGTCAAACACCTTCTTGCGTGGTGTCCTTTTGGGTGACTAATGGGAACTGCTGTTCCAGTTGATACCCTTCCAACAAGTGAGGCAAGCTCCAGGCACTTCTGGAGACCAGCCAAAACCTTAACCCTGTGACTTGGTGACCATATGCTTAACAAGATTGCTGATATCTCTGAGTCTGTGGGATGCAAGGGAGAAGACACCTACCTCCTTACTGACTTCACTTGGTGTCCTGGGATCTAAGAGTGAGATGTGATGACCACAAGCTGTGGATCTGACAAACAGGTCTTCATGCTTCAAAAGTTTGCTGTTAACTGGGACATAGCACACAAGCTGTGGATTGACCATTGATCTGACTTCAGTGGTCTACAAGGCTTTCAACAAGCTGTGAAGGCATGGCTGTAGGTATGTGGAGACTGTGGTACACTGGAGGGTTGGCCTCCTAAAGTTAGCATTTATCAAGCTAGTGCCGCATCTTTTTGTGGAAAGGTAAACTGATTTCATCAGCAAAGAAGTGATATCATGGTAAGAAAATAATATGATGCTGCCTTTGGTGGTTTGTGGTTTGTTTTTCTGGAGGAGGCAGTATAGCTCAGCTGTTTTAGGTGAAGAGCTGGGTAAAGAAGCGGTAGGAGGTGTTGAGAAAAGAGATAACCTGTGGATGTGATGTTGGCTCCTGCTTTTGTTGTGGACGTTGGCACAAAAGGCAGGAGCATATTTGTAGGCTTTGCTGCTGGCGTGGTGCTGGGGCTGTGGGAGTGCAGAGTGGGATGAGAATGGCCAAGGGGAAGAGCTGCAGCAGCATAACCAAGACAGAGTATGTAATGCAAAGTGGGATGAATGTGGATGTGGGTGTAACAGGAACTTTTGCTGCCAGCTAGGAAATCATCCATTTGGAAATGACCTGGTTAGTGGAAGTAGCTGGTGCAGTACTTGATTATGGGGTGAAAACAAGCTGCCAAAGTGTGAGAAAGGCCAGTGTCATCTCTAGACTGCAAGTCATTTCCAGTGTAACAGAGGATTTGCTCGTGCTGTTGTACAGTGAGATCTCCTGAAGGAGATCCTGGTCACCCTTATTCAAGAAAAAGGGATTTAAGTAGGCTGATCAATAAAACAGAGAGCTATTCTCTATTATAGTGTCTATTATCGCGCTCTGTCTTGCAAAGGTCACCAAGTGTGAGTGCCAGCCAGTTGTGCTGGGTCTGAAACCTGAAGCAAAATAACCTCACCACCAGGACTCTGCCTGAGCAATATATCTGCATCGCTTCTTGGACTTGAGTTAGTACCTCTTAAAGGCACTTGAGACAATTTGCCTTGCACTTCACTGCTTGGTACAGATGTGCTGTCTTAGGAGAGCTTGCCTCGTGTAACTTATAAATGATAGCAGGGTGGATCTGGCTCTTGCTTGTAAAGGAGGGAGGAGGAAATGCAAGGAAAGGAAAAGAGCTGCTGAAGCAAAGACAGTTTTGACACAAAAATGGATGTAAAATGCTTGTGGGTAAGAAATGAGAAGAGCAGGGGATTTCTAGTGCAGTGTTTCAGAATGAGTTAGGAGGGCAGAGCCCTAGCTGCTCTTAAGCTGGGTTGTGATTGGCCTGTAAAAGGCAGGGTATAAAGGCAGCTCTGCAGCGCAAAGAGACCTGGAACAGCGGGACCCTCTAAATGGATAAGAAGCATGAGAAAGAAGTGTGTATTTAATCAAACACCCCTTTTTCTACATCCCTGCCCCAAAAAAGTGATCAGTCTAATCTGTGTTAGCAATCTATCTCATATGGTCTCTATTAGACGTTGGAAATGAGTCTAGGTGGATGTGTATGTGGTGAGCATTTCAGATTTGCAAAGTATAGTATTGGTCTTAAAGCTATTGCTTCTTGCAGAAGAGCAACTTAGCTTAATAATAACTGAGGAATGCCACAGGATTATATACATTTAGAGATATTTGCAGGGAGGAGGGAGTAACCCACTAACTGTAATTCATACTTCAGAGCATGATTGCAGAGACCAGGGCAGGGTTGGGAGTTGTCACATCTGTATTTGGTGTGAACCCAGCGCCTGAGTTCCTGCCAGGTCAATGAACTGAGGCAGAAGAGAAGGGAAGGTCTCAGTCTTCAGCAGCAATTGGGAGGATATAAGATTTGTAGGGCAAGCAAAACCCTGGAAGGAAAAGAGGGGGAACTAGTTGTGATATTGAAGGACATGAAGAGGGTCTTAAGTTTTAGGGGTGGAGTTTCTTTGCTTGATTGGTTTGCTTTCCTGTGAAAATACTGCCAATTTTGCAATCACAGCTTGACTCCGTGAGCTTTCAGAATAAGATGCATTTCTGGTGTGTTTTTAAAGTTAATTCCAGTGAACCCAGCCAGCACAAAGTTACACATTTATTTCCGAAGCAATAGGGAACCAATGAAAATGCTTTTCCTGGTGCCTGAGAACCCACCACTTCTGGCAGCAAGATTGAAACTCCTTCTAAGTTGAAAAATCAGAAGAAGGGAAAGAGCCATTTCTAGGAGTCCCTGAGAAGGGAAGTATCTGTGTATCATAAAGGACTCAAAGTCCCTTGCTGACCTGTGCACCTAATTCAACATGATGCTATTTCCTTATATTGCACTCTATGTACAGCAGCTGCTGGGTTGGGGAATTATCCTATACATAAGTATGTGTGTATGTATGTGTTTATTTCCATTGTTGCTTCTCTTGTTTCTCCCTTTATGGGTGTTGTGTGTCTATGTTAAATAACATACCAAAGCATATCTGGCTCAAAAAACTCACAGGCTTCTTTTGACTGACTGGAACATAGATTGTGGTGTTATGTTTACCGTCTAGTGTAATGTCATTTCTCGAGGAGGCTTGGATATCGGGGATCCCCAAGACCCCCATACACCAGTGCTGTGTCATCAGAAAGTCAGGTCTGTGCATGTTGCTGGCAGCAAGCTTGGGTTTCTCTCCACCTCTTCTAGAGTCCTGCACACGTGGCTTTCAGTGTTGGGTCAAAAATGAACTTGATGCTGCCTCCTCCCCAGCTGTGGTTGCTCCACAGCTCCTGGCTTGGGGCTGTTCCATCCCTCTCTGAAGGTCATTGCTTGGATGCTGTAGCTTCAACATGCCCTAGTCGTAAGCCCACATCATCCTATTCCTGCTACTTCCCATGTTCTTTCATTTTCTTGGAGGACCATCTTTTTTGGATTATAGGAGCTGCAGGTGGGAAATGTCTTCAACTTTTTTTTTTAGCCTTGCTCTGTCTTGCTATCTTGTGTCCCAGTACCTGAACTCTCAGTCCTACCCTGTCTTGGAAGGGTTTCAGCGAGCCGTCAGATTTCTTGACTGATGTCTCCCAGTCTGTGTTTTGTTCTGCAAGTGTTTGCTGGGGCCTTGGATGTTGGCAGGGAATACAAAATGGCTGTAATAACGTCCTGATTCTCATTCTGTCTGCGACAGAGGCGATCCAGCCAATGAGCAGGTCATTGAGGATGAACTGTAACTTACACTGTCATGCAGCAGCCGGTTTGGAGCTTTGGATGCTGCATCCATACACTAACCCCTCAGGGTATGCAGGCAATTATGGAATTTGCAGAAAGCAGAGGTGACTCTTGTGAATCTCTGCTTTTCTTGGATCTGCGTGGTGACAGCAGAGACATATGTTTAGGTTTAGTCCAGGCTTTGTATTTTTCTTCCTTGTGCTGGATGGTTTTGGGCTCAAATGGGTGCATGTACTTCTGTCATGCCAATTTGTCTGCTCTTGTGCAAGCACAAGGCGTAGCGAATGCTGGAGGAGGAACATATGGCTCCTGTGACTCTTCTGGAAGTGCTTAAATGTCCCTCGTACGTTTACCCTGTGGACCACAATATGAGGTCCTGCAAACTTCTTGCCTAGAAGGGGTATTTCTCAGTGTTGGCTTATCGTGTCAACCCTATATCACTTGGAAATGTTTCCCCTTTCTGGGGCTGAGCCCAAGGCCAACTATCGCATCAGGGCAGGTGTGAGATGGGGTGCACATGTTCATAAATTTTGAGGTTAGGCTTTTGATGTATTGTCCAGCCAGGTGTTTCTCCCACTCAGTTCTCTTTGAGAGAGGACAACCTCCACCCTCTCCCCAGCAAGGACCCTTTTAAAAATGTTTGTGATTTCTTGTGGGAAGGTGTCAAGAGTTCAGCTGGGGAGAAAGCCTGAAATGGCCAAGGCCTGTTTGGGGGTTGAGGACTGAGCTACTTCCCCACCACTCAGTGTTGCAGCGGGCTAGCAGAGGCCTGTGGCTGTAGCCAGCTGGCCATGCAGCTGCCAGCATCACTCCTGTGCTGGTGATAACAGGGGACCCTGTTCTCTAGGGCTGTCACCTTCCCTCAGCTCTAATATTTACTGAATAATGATCTTGTCGTGACAGATCTATTTCTGTTTTTGTTCTCTATAACATACCTGCCTGAGTGCCCCAGGCAACTGAGGAATTTATAATAAAGACAAAGTTCCCAAACCAAGTTGGTCTCTCCTGCCAGCAGCACTTCCAGCCAGCATAGACTAGGACCATGTTTGGCTACCCCAGTAAGAGACTGGATAAATGTATGACTTTTTTTTTTTTTTTTTTTTTTTACTTTTTTCCCCCCATTTATACCCCAAGCTTTTGTTGAGAGGTTTTATTTACTTTTGAGTCTTTTTGTCATGAGCTGTCTCAACCGTGTCTTTTTGATGTGCGCAGAGAGGGGCAATGACTTGGCCAAGGATTTTCAGTGGATTGGTGGTATATTCCATGCTCAAAACTGTGGGCAAACCCATGTTATTTGTATTTTCCGAAACGCTAGGAAAACTGAATAAAAAGCAGCATGAGAAACTGCTTGTTTTGGTAGTGTGACGTGTGCTGTATGCATCTGAGGGTATGGATGCTGAAGAACCTGTTTGTTGAAAGAAGGTTTTGGCTGAAGGAAGGTGGGAAGAGGTGTGAGGCCATCTGGTAGGGCATGATGCACTTTTGCTGTGTGTTGTCCCCTGCATGGGCAGAGTGACCATCTGCTTGTGCCATAGCTGAACCTTTCCTTCTTCTCCACAGACACATAGAGAACTGGAAGAACTTGCAGACGCTGAATGCTGTTGACATGGAGCTGTACACGGGACTCCAAAGGCTGTGAGTATGACCTGCATGTCGGGGAGGAGAACAGCACTGGGCAGCCCCTTCATTCCAGCAAAGAGCTGCAGCTTCCCTTCATCCACAGTGTCCACGCCACAATGTTCAGAGCCTGTTTAAGCTACTGGCTCTGCTGTAGCTTGCTACAAGACTCTGCAAAATGGAGATGCAGTGCATTTTGGTCCTTGATGGGTCTGCAAGAAGGAAGATTGCTACCTCCTGACAGCAATGTCAGCACATGTCAGCCCTGACCTCTCCTCTGCTATTCTGGTTCTGGGTTTGTGTGTTGTTCGGACTCATTTCAGCCCTATAATGCAAAATTCCATCTGTATTCACTGGTCCTTCATTGCTGGGCTGTTGGTCCTCATTTAGTGCAGTGGCCATCGCAGTAGTGTTGCACAATAAGGGAACTGCATCTCCCTGCACAACCCTCTGAGCATCAGGAAAGGTTGACTTTTTGCATCGCAGAGGGGAAACTGAGTTCCATGAGACTGAAGGGACTTGCCAGGTGCTTGGGAAGCCTGGCTAAGTAAGGATACCACTCCATCTCTTAATTCTCCTGCCCGGAGCTTGCATGAGATGCACGGTGCTGCTCAGGGTTAATGGGAGACTCTACTAATGTGTCTCACTGGGAGCTTTACATTAAATACAGCTTGCCTGCAGGCTGAAGGAGAGGTGTACATTTCTGAGCACTTGATAACCAGACCCCAGCAAGCTATAATTTAAAGAACACGCACACCTGCCTTGTAACTGGGATGGCTGCTGTTCTCATCTCACCTAAGAAAGCAGCAATGGAGTTCAAAATGCTTTTGTCTTCAGCAGCAGCTGTTAATAAATCCTGGATGTCATACTGATACAGCTTCGCCAAAACAGAATGGAAGGGAATTCTTCTTTCAATGTCCATAACTCCCTGTGCAAAATACTCCTCCTTACCAGAGCTTCAAGTAGCAGCGTTTCTCTTGGGATTGAGGGAGTGGAGAATGGTGGTGCTGGGGGTTAGGTTTGCTGTGGGGCCACACAGTGCTTCTTGTGAATATGAAGGGAGACTAGAGGAGCAGGAGATGCTCCAGGCCACCCCAACAAGCCTTTGTGGATTTAGGGGAGAATCTCACCCAGCAGCCTTTCTGTGCTGTGTCAGTGCCATATCACATGAAGCTGAAAAGTTCAATTTTCTCTTTGCTTCTAACTCACAGAGGTTGTCAGGGGAGAGAGATGCCTGTGAGTGCACCTCAGGTGCTGAGTGCAGAGTTTTAGAGCATTCATCACCCTTGGCTCCATCACTGCCCTTCTGGATCTCTTTGCAGGACAATCAGGAACTCAGGACTACGAAACATCCAACCACGCGCCTTTGCCAAGAACCCTCACCTGCGCTACATGTGAGTGCCAGCAGCTCCTGCCCCCTTCTCCCTCTGCTCCCTGTGGAAAGGTGATCCCCAAAGCAGATTCACTAAGTACCTAGTGAGGAAAGCACTGGAGGGCATGGGGGATGATGATGGGGAAAGGGAAGGAGAGGTGGTAAAACAGGGTGGAGGGAAAGCTGAAGATGCAATGAGCTCCTGCTGGGCACTTGATGGGTTCAGGCCAGTAATTGGACACTGAGATTTGATGGCTGATTTGAAGAGTGCTTGCTTCATTAACAGCCTTGTGGTGGTCATTAACAGCCTTGTGGTGGCTGGTGCACATTTTCCTTTCTGCAGAGTTTTGGGGATAGCTGTACTCCCCAGCATACAGCCAGAGCCTGCCCTGCTCTTTAGCTTTTAACCAAAGGCTGCTTTGCAAGCACAAATCCTGGGATGTGGGGCTGCTAGCTGTGCACGAAATTATTGACTTCTTCAACTGGTGTCTGCAGCGGGCCTGGGGTAGGGATGTTTTGTGCCAGAGAGACTGGACACTTGTTATCATGGGACACTGCATGAGTGTCCAGCTGCAGGGGCATTGTTGGCTACCAAGGTACAGTTTCCCGGGGAATTTTCTCATCCTTGAGGTCCAGGTCACTGATTTCTTTTCTGGGTATGTATCTACCTTTCCCAGGTTGATAAAGGAAAGCCTGAATTTCAGGCCAGTGTGCAAGGTGCTCCACGGGCTTATAATATCTTGTCAAAGTGACTGGGACTGAGACCAAACCCTCTCTCAGCTCCAGTAGAGATACAAAAGGTGAAAAGTGGTTGGTGAGAGGCCAGTGGCCTTGGACTTGAGCCGATGGGCTATATGGAGAGCGTGTGTGTCCCTGCTTTTTGGGAACTAATGTTTAGTGGCTTCTTTGAAAAACGGCTGTAGTGCACATCCATTTGAGTCTGCAGATGCATGTAGCCATCAATATGGACTTCTTCCTGGTGGGAGAGATAGATGCGACCTGCAGAGAAGGATAGATTTGTCTTTTGATGTCTGGTTGGAGATGATGTGAACTGAAAAACCCCAAAAGCATCTTTTTTGGAAAACGAGTTACAGTTGCTAAGTGACAGTAAAGTACTTGCTAAGTAGGAGATCTACAGTACCAAAGGGCACCAATAGTTAAGGACCTTAAGAACAAGCACAGAGCCTTTTTGAGTTTAAAGAAGTGCTTATTTTGTTGTCATAAGCCCTCCTTAATGCTGACCACTGGGATTTTCCTGATTTCCTTACTTTATTATTTCGTTTTGTAGTGTTTGTTTTGTATTTTTTTTGTAGTTATTTGTTACCAGGAAGCGTCCTCTCTGAAAACATCTTCCAATTAATTTGTCTGGGGGGGGTTGTTTGTCAATTGTGCAGTTGCTGTTTATGTATATAGCAGATAAAACTAATAACATTTGATTCTTGATGAAATTGGTTTTGATATCGTAGGAGTTTAAAAGGTCCTGTATGTTCTTTTTTGAGACTCAGTGTGTTGTTAATGTGTATACATGCAGTCATTGCTGCTTTTTTTCCAAAAATGTTTGATTTTGTCTTTTGAGATTACTTTTGAGATGGAAAAAAAGATGGAAAAAACTCCACATCCATCTTGTGTCAAGAGTTAAGGTTGGTATGTGGTGATGAAATATGTGTTTGTTTACTGCTTAGGTCATTTAAGATTGATCACTTTCTTAACATCTTTCCTTTCTTGCCTTTTGAAGCTTGAGGCAAGTAAGTATATTACTAGGTTTGTGCTTGCTGGTGGCATTTGATGCTGTTCTTGGGACCCAGCAGCGTGGATGTTTGCAAGGTGGGTGGTCCACCAAGGTGGATGCCGGGTACCTGGGGATGGAGACATGGTGCTTGCAAGGATGGCAACTCCCTCCTGCTCCCTGAGGCTCTCAGGCCATGGTGCTGCTGATCCCTAGCAGCCAAGGCTGATTTTTCTGGGTCTTTCTCACCTCACAGGGGGAGTGTGGTGGCTCCTGAGGGTTTGCACAATCTGGCATGTACCTGGTGCCATCTGGGGTCCCCCCTGTGCCACAGCACTGTGCAGTTGCATTGGGGTGCTTCCTCAGCTGCTCTGGTGAGCTGAGCTCCCTGGGAGGCAGCAGCTGCAAAGACCTGACATTTTTTGTAACCGCTGCACGTAGGAGCCAGGGATAAAAGGATTAATGGAAATGTCACTCTGCTGTGAAGTCCTGGGCTGCTGTAACCAGGTACAGTAGCTGACAGGAGCGAGGGATACTGTCCCAATCCCCTTGTGACAAGGCTGGCTGCAGCTGGATGTGTGCGGTACTGGGGACTGTGGGTTGGTGTGCTTAAGGCTTGGTGAGCTGCTGCTCTGTGTTATTGCTGTCACCCTCGTATTGCTTCTCCTTTGCTGGCTGTTTGGATGGTTGCAGGTGGGCTTGAGTCAATAGACAGCAAATATGTCTAATAAGTGATAGAGGCTTCACTGCCAGGGAGGGCTGGCACGAAGCAGTGGGGACCTTGAGCTGGACCTTTTCAGGCTGCTACACACTGGGTCTGACCAGCAGCAGGCATTTTTGCACATGAAACTCGTGTACAGATTATGAGGACTAAAAAGCAGGGATGTTCTCCCCATCCCCAACCCATCTCATACCCCATCCTGACTTAAATTCCAGCCTCCTGCTGAAGTGAGTTTTTTCCTTGTGCCTTTCATCAAGGTTTCCTCCTCTCAGATGGGCCAGATATCTCTGCCTTCTCCCAGCAACTTCTATTTATGTCCCTTCCTCGGTGCACGCGGTTGTCTTCAGACCCCAGCTGTGCAATCACAAGCAGATCACTTATCACAGCTCTAATTGCAGGAGCTCGGGTTTGTGGTGGTTCATTTAAGATGATGGTTGTGGATAAAGTTTGGCTCTCCCCCTCCCCACTGCTTCACAGAGTCAGGGAGGAAAGATGAGAAACTCATGAAGGGTTTTTTCAGCATTCTCCTGCCCAAGTGATAGGTCTCGAAACGTTCCCAAGTGCAGCCTGGCAGGCTCATGCCTGTTCTTTTAAGGTTTAAAATCAGCTGTATAAGTGTAAGTGGCTTGAGGCCAACCTAATCAGTAGAGGAGCAGTGAGTGACAGGGAGCCAAAGGTGTGGATCTAGAAATAGCTTTGGATCCCTTTCCTTGAAGGAGAGATAAGGGTCCATGGATTCTCTGATGATTTGTGCTGTCATGCGTACTGCTACTATGAAGGCAATTATCCCAAAATATAACGGTGGGTTTTGCAGTGTGTTTCTCCATCTCCTGTTGGCCACCGGGTTTGAGGCAGTTGGCACCTTCCAGAAGAGGTACTGGCTGAATGTTGAATGGGGATGGATGTGGGTTTGACCTAAACTGTTTGGCACCCAGTGTCTTTTTGTGCCCTCGCTGCGGAGGTCTTCTCACAGGGTAAAGTTGCAGTGGTGGGTTCTCAGTTCCGTTTCTGTGAATCTTGGACAGCCCTTTGGCTGATATGGGAATGGTCCTGGAGAACACCGTGCACTGGATGTGCACTAGCAGATCTAGATTGTGGAAAACTGAACCCTTGTAGCCAAGATCCGTGGAAGTTACTGTTAGCAGGCAATGTAGGGGAATGTGGGAAATGTTTGGTGTTGACAGAAAAACTCAGTCTTTGGCTTGAGGCTATACAAAAAAGCTTCAGGATGACATGGTTTCTAAATTTGAGACATAAACCCCATCTGAATATGTATTTACTATATCCCTGTGTTTAGCACAGCTTACTAAAGAAAATGTCTTGCATGCTTTTGCTCTCCCTGTCCTTCTCCTAATAACACAGGAATGCTCTGGCCAATTTATTTGAACTTAATAGGGAATTACAAGTTGTGAGGATATCGAGTTCCTACATATATCATGAAAATAGGCAGAGGAATAGTAAGGAAAGGTTGTTGTAGTGCCTTGGGGGAAGAATACAACATTATCACAGTCCTCATTAGGTACTGGGAAGCCCTCAGCTTCCCCCAGCTGAGAAGAGCACAGCTTCACAATGAACTAGGAATCAATGAAGAGGAGTGGACAGGATCTGTTTGCTGCTGGCCACAGTGTCCAGCCTTTCTTGGCTGTGGGACAGTAGAGTTGTGTGTGTTGGAGAGGAGTCTCCCAGCAGGTTCTGCCTAGAGCTAGATGAACTGACATTTGCAGCAGCTGAGTGCTCTTTCACTGGGAAGCAGGTACTTAAGAGGCTGTGGTTCCCTTTAAATGCTTTCCTGGACTGCTGTGTACTCAGCCAGCCAGTCAGGAGACACTGCCTTGTATTTGCAGAGGGTAATTGTGCACACCTTATTTATTGCTAGTAAAGAAAACAAATTAAGGTTGTGTAATTATACAGACACGAACGCTTTTAAATAAGGCTTAAGTAGTCAGATTTCTATTTAGAAAATTAATAATTGCTAGTTCTGTCTGCATTCAGAGGCTGCTCTTAAACTGTCTTCTGCAGGTTTATACATGCTTTAAATTGGTTTGTGGGCTGGCCAAGACACAGCTCTTGTCAAAGAGCTCTCTTTCAGTGCTAGCTGCCAGACGAAGGATGGAATTGAGGATCAAGCTTTTTGTTCTAGTCTTCCCCTAAGGGTCCTAGGCAACCTTGGATAAAGCCAGAGTGAGTTTCAGGAGTGCTTTGTGCTGAGTGCATGATATGGTCAGATCACCTTGTGCTCCATGGACATTTTTATCTGTATCAGTCTTTTTGTCCCAAAGATGAGGATTGAGAAGGAACTGAACGTTGCTAGTAGGAGTGTGCAGGGACATGCTCTGCCTGGTGAAAGACTGAGCTGATTGATCTGTGGGCTTGTTTTCACAGGCAAACCTGAGCTGTGTTTTATTTGGACTCTCACAGAACCTCCTCTGTAGGTTGCTGTTTCGTGAGGATGGGGCTAACCTCAGTGTCCTGGTTGGGTTTGTGACAGCTGTGGAGCATCACGTGAAGTCACATCTTGGTATTGGATGCATTTTGTAGCTTTGACATGAGAGTTGGCAGAGATGTGTTTATGGTTTTAGGCTTTGATAGGAAAGAAACTGGACTGCATGCATTCCCTGAAAACTGAGGTGACTGCAACAGCCTGTGGTTGATGAATAGCTCTCTGCCCTCTTCAGTGATTTCAGGACAGCACTCAGTGCTCCAGCAACTGAGGCCTGTGCACTTTCAAAGAGCTGCAGGCAACCATCTTGAGAGTCTGGCAAGGATTGGCTTCTTTGCTGTGTGTCTAGGAGCTTGATCGATATCCTACACTAAATAAAGAAATAAACAAATATCAGCCTCTGAATTATGGCATATATAGCACTGTTCCCTCTTTGTCATGGCTTAAGGGTCATTCTCCCCTGCTTTGTGGTTAATGATCTATTGCCTTGTTCTAAATGAGGCATTCTTATATATATGAAGCACGGTTAAACTCTCTCTTTTGCTCTCCTCTGGTAGCCAGCTCTAGGCCCTGTGACTGCCTGCATGCAACCCTCTGACTTAATTCTGGATGTCCTATTACCCTTCCTCCTCGTTCCTGATGATTTCTCTGTGCTTGGTCCTTTCATCGCTGCACTGCTGTCATACCTATCCTGTCAATCTCCTCCTAACCCAAAGTGTCATGTGTTAATTGGTCTTGATTTCCCATCTTGAGTCAGTGCAGCATGACAAGTCTGTGTATCAGCTGAGGAACAGTAAACATATGGTCTCTTTGCTCATGGGGAGGGTGAAGCACAATGCACTTACCTAGACCACCTCCCTGATAGTTTAATGTGGTTTATTTCGCATTTGCAACGGACTAAATAGGAACTGATTTTCTACATGAATGTAGACAAAATATAAGAAATATGAGAAAGATTTAAGTGGCTTTTAATTTCCTTTAGGTGAATATTTCTTTACTATCCCTAATCTGGCAGGCAGCTTGAGTACCCTTTGATTCCCATTTGCACTCTAAGGATGTTCCTGCTCCAGCCCCTTCTACGTAGGAGCAAACCTCTGCTGTGATTTACTCAGGGAGACATTTTTCCCCACGTGTCTGTAAGTCTTCTATAAAATGCTGGGCATGCTTACAGTACAGTCACTAAAATAAACAGCAGTAACTTCTCTGCTTTCACAAACTTCCTGTTCTGCCACCATCTGCTTTGTCCTCTGGATGCTGGTGTAGTGGAGGTCCTGGCTGATATGCTAATCAGCAGCAGTAATTTGATGGCATGTTTATTCCCAGTCATTACAGCAGGTTGACTGATAAGCAGTTAATTGCAGCTATTCCATTTTCTGCAGCAGCAGAGGTACATCCTGTGTTTTACCAGACATTGTGCACCAGGCCAGAGGAGAGACCGGTTCCCTGCAGGACTGTGGCTTTTCTTTAGGCTGGGTTGAAATCATTTGACCTGCATTCAGAGGGCTGGGTAACTAATTCCTGACTGCAGGCTTCTTTGCTCGGCTGTGGAGGTTTATTGTGTTGTAATAGGAGGTGGAGTGGTGAGTTTGTGACTGATGTACTCTAGTGGGACCTGAGAAAGAAAGTTTCTTATTCAAGCACTGTGCACCTTCCGGCAAGACTTGTCCTGCCTTGGTTCCCTGTGTAAAAACCTGGAATAACGGCATTTGTTTTTTCTGCTTGTATTTGATCTATTTGCAGAGTAACATGCTGTATGGTTTCCAGTGAAACCTAGCCTTAAATTGTGGGATGCTGTTGCAGTGTAAGATGAGTTACAATAATGCCATCACAAATATATGCTGCCAGCTCCTATTCTTATGTTATGCCTATCACTCTGGTACCTGGCCTCTGAAGATTATGCTGTGGCTTTATCTCTCCTTCCTTCCTTTGAAATGTTGAGATCATCTTTCCGTTGTGTGGCTATGAGACTTATTTCCCTTCCTGACGTTTGACCAGTTTTCTCTTGGCAGGCATGTAAAATGGGCAGCGGTGGTTCTACAAAGGTCCTGTTTTCTCCCATCCCCTCCTTTAACAAGGCTTCAGACAATGCTGGGGGTGTTCTGAATGAGGCTTCCTGGCTGTTCTTAAACAGGGGGTTGGGGTGGGGTTCTTTTTTACAAGCTTTGTTTCAGGATTTGGATAAAATGTCATTTTTAGACAAGCTGGGGGTTTTGAGGGGCTCATCCTCTGTGATGTAGTCTTTTTGCAGTGATGGCCTGATGGATGTCTTGTTGTGAGATTCCTCCTGAAAAGCAGCCAAATTTTCCTCTTGAATGTGATCCTGAAGCTGAGCTGTAGTTTTGTCTTTGTTAAAACTCACCACATCTCTGAGATCACCAGCAACACAGAAATGAGTTGATTTTTTGAGATTTGGGCATGACAAGGACCTTGTTCCTAGGCTTATGGGGTCGCTGTAACATGAAGGTATTCCAGAAACAGCCTCTGGCTGTCCCTTTTGCTCACACCCCAAACCCTGTGACTTAGTTGATTAGATGTGGTGTAAGGTGTCTTACCTGCCTGTGCCAGTGTAAGAGCTGCTGCACAGGGATGAGGACCCTGTGCAAAAGGGACCTGAGGACATGGAAAGCTGCTTGAAAGTTGCTGGTGGAGACAGTAACCAACCATGGCAGAATGAGTGAAAATTAAGTGACTGCACAAGTTCTCACCTGTGATTTTTGTTTCCATGATACTGGTTTACTAACAGCAGGATTGCAGGGTTCATTTTCCCCCTTTTTGATATACAGGCAATGAGCATGAGGGCAGAAAAATAGAAACATTAAAATCATATGTTATTTGAGCAATAAGATATGACAAGGCATGAATGATGGGACATTAATTCATGATGGTGCGTGACTAGGCAAGAATTTAAATGTCATAAGTTAGGCAGTCATGTGTTTTATTGGAATTATAAAATTTTATTAGAAATCTGAGTGAGGGGGTGGAGTTTCCCACAACCCCTTCCCCTCATTTATCTTTGTGAAAGGGAGTGAGCGGATGCAAGAGACCATGGGATATTTCCCCAACATAAGAAGGATATGGAACTCTTCAAACGGGTCCAGAGGAGGACCATGAAGGCGGTCATAGGGCTGGAGCACCTCTGCCAGGAGAGGTTTAGGCCGAACATGAGGAAAAAATTTTTCACGGAAAGGGTTATTGGGCACTGGAACAGGCTGCCCAGGGAGGGGGTTGAGTCACCTTCCCTGGAGGTGTTTAAGGGATGGGTGTACGAGGCACTGGGGGGCATGGTTTAGTATTTGATAGGAATGGTTGGATTCGATGATCCGGTGGATCTTTTCTAACCTGGCGATTCTAAGATTCTATGAGAACAGTCTGAGAGAGTTGAGGTTGTTCAGCCTGGAAAAGAGAAGGCTTCAGAGAGACCTTATAGTGGCCTTCCAGTATCTGAAAGGGACGTACAAGGAAGCTGTGGAAGGGCTTTTTACAAGGGCATGCAGTGATAAGACAAGGGGGAATGGCTTTAAATTGGAGGGGGGAAGATTTAGAATAGACACTGGGAAGAAATTCTTCATGCTGAGGGTGGTGAGGCACTGGAACAGGTTGCCCATGGACATTGTGGATGCCCCTCCCTGGAAGTGCTCAAGGCCGAGTAGGATGGAGTCTTTGGCAGCCTGGGCTAATGGGAGATGCTGGTGCCCATGGCAGGGGGGTTGGGGCTAGATGATCTTTAATGTTGCTTCCAACCAAAACCATTCTGTGATTCTATGTTTACAAGGCTGCCGGTAAGAGCCAGAGGGTTGTCCTCCCCGGGAGTCGTGGGTAACCGCGTCTGTAGACTGGCTAGTGGCCGAGGGCGAGCGTGTCTCATGCCTCCTGTCCCCTGAGGTCCCGCCGTGCCCATCTCGCTCTGCTGCCGGTGCCCGCGGGTCCCGCGCCCCGCGCTTCAGCACCACGGACAGGGCCCCGCCTGCCTCCCGCTCTGCAGGCCCTGTCGGAGCCTCCAGCCGCCCCCGGGCCTGGACTGGCTCCCTCTGCCTCCCACACTGACTGACCTCCCTGCCTCCAGCCTAGCCCTCCAGCCTCCTGTCTTCCCTCCAGCCTCCAAGTCGGCTCCGAGTTGTCTGCCTACAGCCGGCCACCCTGCCTGCAGCATGGACCCTGGCCTCTAGCCTTGTCCCGGCCTCTCGGCCTTCTGTGCTTGCAGCCTGGCCTCTGACAGCCTCCCTGCCTCCTGCCTTCCCTGCCTATTGCAGCTTGACCTCCCTGCCTGCCCCTGCTGCCTCCTTTGCCCTTCTCTTGAAACACCCCCATTCCCCTTCCAGCCCCAGCAATGCAACCCAGGACAGTGAATAGAACAGCGTCTGTGTGTATCTGGTTGCAGGTGCAAGCTGTATCCAGCCCACCCGAGGGATGATTAGCCCGGTTTCATTACCAGCTGCACTTTTTTTCTTCCATCTCTCCTACTATAAAGACAGTCTGCTGAGATGCTTGTTTGACAGATGCAATATAAACTTTCTGAACTGCAATGGCTCCTGGCACTGGCTTTGTTCTGCAGCATAAATGGAGTTGTCTTGCAGCACTGCTGCCCTGCTGCTGCCTGTGGGTTTCTCACATGAGTAGTTTTCTAGGAGAACTGCCATCCAGTCTCACTGCAACCACAACCCGTGGGCTTTGGCTAAATGTTTGTTGTATGCAGTTGTACATGTTGATAATTGTAGGTAATTTGTTGTCTCAGAATAAGGAAGGAATGCCTGCTACAGTCTGAAGCACACACTGCTTTGTGTTTATCAGTCATTTCGTTTGAAAATATTCCTCATACTGTCTGATATTTGAAGATACGGGGTGGGTGAAAGGTACTCTCCTTTTTAAATACAACATGTATTAAGAGGAGTAGGAAAAATGTTTCTTTCATGTCCAGAGATTCTTGTGTTTTTTGATAGAGTTAATTGTCAAAGACAAAACATGTTTCTGCTTTTAGGGTGGTTATAAGTGAGGAGCATAGCAAATGGGCTTTGCTGGACTCCAACTGTATTAAGTCACCAACATTTCCCTGTACCCCTCAGCCAAGCATGCCTGGGGCTGGGAAGAGGCACATAGTGCCACGGCTCAGGTGTAGCTGCAGGCAGGTCTCTGCTCAGAGCATTCCTCCTCCCTGTATGCTCAGCTGCTGCAAACAGGGTAATTTCTGCCCTTGATCAGGTGTGCTCCAGGCTGCCTCCCTGCTTCCCATCCCCATCTCATGGGCCCCTGGAGGGACGCAGCAGCCTGGTGCAAGGCAGCTCCCTGCTTGATGCTGTCTATCTCCTAGGCTGAGTCTTTTTCTTGCCGTTTGATGAGGCATTGCTGGAGCACATCAGCCTCACCTCCTGCTGTGGCCAGAAACCTCCACACAGCATGGGAGGTGGCAGCTGCCATCTCTGCTGGCTGATTCTGTGGTCCCTTTGGTCGCCCATTCCCCACGTGTGCACCTCCTCCTGCCAGCCCACTGCCCTGTGTGCTCCCCAGCTCTGCTCCCTGGTGATGTCCAGCTGCTGCTTCCAGGCCTCCAGTGGTGTGGGTGCAGGTAGCCCTGCTCCTTGCTGAGGAGAGATGAGCGCTGTAGGCTAACGACAGTCTTTCTTTTCATTACCCGGTGTAAACACAGCTTTTTTGGCAGCAGCCTGCTTTTCTGAGCCCAGGAAGACCATTTTTCCTTTTATCTATAATTTAGTGAAGTGTCAAGCCACAGAAATTTTAATGATAATAAGCAGTAGAGGAAATTTATTTATTCCGTGCAAAGGTGGGTTTCGTTCCAGGGCTGTGAGGTTTTTCTTTTACACTTCTCTTACAAGAAATGCGGCCTGCTCATGCAACCTCCTTTCCAGTGTGTTGAAGCAACCTTCCCTGCAAAGCTCTCCGCTGTAGTTCCTGCTTGGCTCAGTGGCTTTCCAGCCCCTCACCCACGCAGGACCTGTGGGCCAAGTGAACTGGGAAAGGAGAAAGGAGGAAAATACTCTTATAGTGAGGTGGGAGTATTCATGTGCTTGGTGAGGTATAATGGGAGAGAAGGGATTAACAAGTTCCGTGTCTTTCACTTTCTCCTGTTGCTGTGCATTGCTTACATCTGCTTCCCAGACTAGCCTCTGTGATGGATTTGACTGCTGAGGAAAAGCAGAAAGGGCTTTTTTTGGATTACATGCAGCACTTGCCTTCTGTCAGCCTATGAAGCTGCCACTGGTGACTAGAGATAAAAAGTGGATCCATGTCATATGGAAGGATCAGGGCACCTTCCTTGGGTGCAGGAAGACAGAGAGTGGAGTTTGGGGCTGATCTAAGATGAGCAGGGGATGGCATATGGCTGTGAGAGGGACAGGGACCAGTCTGAAGAGAGAAAATTGCAAGAAGGGATTGGAGTAAGCAATCATTAGGAAAGAGGTTGAAATGGAGCAGGAGGGGGATGGGATGTAAAAAAGGTGATGGGGGAAATTAATGTGGAGAGGAGAGGGAGGGTTAACTGGGGTAGGAAAGAAGGATGTGTTTGTGGGAGCTTTGCAGGGGGAAGTGAGTGTAAGAGAGAAATGGGTTTGCTAGCAAATACTTTGAAACTGTGGCTCTGAGCTAACCAGAACCTTTCTTCCCCCTTCAATGTGGCTTTGGAGGCAATATTAGAATCTTCCTAATTATTTTTCTTGGATGAGTTTTGCGATCCTGATGATATTAATTATTCTTAAAGGTCAACAGCACTCACTTGAATCCCCTTCTGTTCTATCATGTAATCAGTTAATTAATTGGAAACCATTTAGCAGAGTCTGCTGAGAGTTTAGCCTGCCTTATGCCCTGTTGTTTTGCTATTGCTGGGATATATATATGTGTGTATATATGTGTGTGTATGTATATATATATACACACACATATTTGTACCCCTTCCTTTTTTTCAGAGGCTCTGGAGAGCACTTGCTACTCTCCTAGCCCATCATAGACACTGGCACCCCTCCCTGAGGCAGGCAAGTCAGGGCTCAGATGTGGCTGTTACTTTTCTTTTTACTATCCCCCTACAAAAGCAGTGATTGAGATTATTTAGGGCTCATTGATTTCTGGGCATCCAAATAGGTGGGAGTTTTTTTCCCCACATAAACTCAATTCAAGACCCCTCTAACAGCTGAGAGCACAGCCCTAGTTCAGAGTGGGAGTGGGAGAACCAGACTTTGTCCCAGCCTATCTGTGCTTATGTGTTGAAGTTGAGGCTTTTGTGTGGACCTTGTTCAGCCTTCCCAGTACCTGCCTGTGCATTTGAGGTGACCTCCCAGCTGGGGTGGTACCTCCTGAGCACCTGTCCTTTGCTGCTTCATTATATTCAAGGGGGAGGTGGTGGGGAACATAGGAGAGGCTGGGAGGCCATGTGTTTGGGGTCTGATGTCACCATGTACTTGGAGATGCTGGGAAGTGCTACTTGAGCATGAATCTCCTTCCCACGCTGTCTCCTTGAGCTGTGCCTCGCCACGGCAAAGAGCTCTCTTCTTTTGCACAAAGTGATTGTATTTGCTCTGGGTCCACTGGAAACCTGTGAGTTGGAGGCATTCCTCAGTCATTGTCTGTTCCTAGCTTGAAGAAACATGTAATTTGAAGCAAACAAGCGGGATAAACCCAACCCCTTGCTGGAGTTATTGTCTGGCAACCATTGTTCTCAATCAACACACATCTTCAGTAGTATTTCTGTGGGCTGAAGCAGGAGAAAAGCCTAATGTACAGTTATATTCCAAGCCTAATGGATTTAAAAGTACTATAATTTGGGATAGAAGAGATGGGATAGAGCAGTCCTGAGGACTTCTCAACTGCAGGAGGTCAGTTGTGGGGTAGGGCTCTTGCCCACTGCAAGCTGATTTTCTTTTCTTTGAGCAGAAATCTGGCACGTTCTATGGATGCTGCTGGACTCTGCCCTGCAGGGAAGCTGGCAGACAAAGGGAAAGCAACTGCAGGGCTGATCCAGCTTTTAACCTTTCCTTGAGTCCTCCGAGAGCCCAGATGTCTTTGGAAAAGAGCAGTGGAAACTGCACATAGCAGAGGAGAAATGAGTGGAGTCTAGAGGGCCAAATCCCTGCATCTAATCTATCCTGAAGCATAAGGGACAGTATTACCCACATCTGATGATGGCTTGCCATCTGTACCATGTACTGAACCAAAACTGTGCACAACAAGCTCTTAAGAGTGATTTGTCTCCAAACAAAGCTTCACGCAGCTGGGAGGTGGCTCAGAAGAGATGACTTGGAGGGTGTGGAAGTGTCATGGTGTTGGTGGTGTCCTTTAAAGTGTTTTGTGATTGGCTGGGATAAAGGCAGCAGCAGGAGACCGCTTGCTGTGTTGGCAAAGGCAGTGGGAGGAGAGGCGTGGGACAGATGTGCTGCTGGCACCAGCCACAGCAGCCCTGTGATGGAGGCGTGGTGCCTTATGCCTTCTTACTTGCTCTGCAACTTCTGTTTAGTAATGGTATTGTTTAAAGAACAATGCAGGAGACCATCCCCTTCCACCTCCTTCAGCTCTCTCTCATTGACAGTTGGGATTTTACAAATTGTGGTTGTGTAGCTGGGAAATACAGAGTGGTTGGTGGCTGCTCCTCCAGCATTGTGCCTCCAGAGTTAGAGAGTGTGTGCATGGAGTGACAGGGTCTCTTCTTGTGTATCATCAGTGATGGTCTCTTGCTCTCCTCCAATGCAGGACTCTGGGAAATCATAGAAAATTCTGGCTCTGGCCCTAGAGTAAGAAGTAACTGGGAAGGAATGAGATGATAATATGATGGGTTGCGCTGTGCAACAGATGCCTTACAAGGCATAGGACAGTACCTATGGGCGTGAGGAAAGTTAGTTACTCTTTCCAAACTCACAAAGGAAGATTGAACCTTGGGGTCTTTTCTTATTTTGTTTTTTTGGGGTCAGTAAATACCTGGATATTACTAAGGAGTTACTTCAGGAGCAGAATGGGATTGTAGGTAATTGCCTGATCATGGCTGGGGGACCTCTGTAAACAGTCTTACTCTGCAAGAGCACCAATACATGCTGGTACTGAGTCCAGTCGTGGAACACAAATGGGAGAACCACTGGAAGAGATGAAATTTCAAGCTGACCCATGTAACACTGTGTCCTGTTCCACCAACTCTGCTTTCAGGGTGTGTGAGACTTGCAGGCACTTGGCATTGCCTGGTCCTTTTGCAGGTACTATCTCAAATGCATCCTACTGGGCCGTTGTGCTGAGCTACTGGACCTTTCAGTTGAGTCTAATGTTTGCAGGGCCTGATTTGTGGGGAGGCCTATGCTGCCATAGCTTCTGGGACTGCTGGGGTAATTTTAGCATGTTCATTAAGGGATGACAGTACATTTTTTTTTTTTTTTCCCCCTAATGAGCAAAGCTGCTTACTAAACAGGAAAGGGAGGGAAGGCAGGGCAGGCACTAGGGAGCGTAACATTGCTTTTAGAGGTCACTGGAGTTATCTGGCAGGGATGAGCAAGCCTCAGAGTGACTTTCCAGCGTTTCTCTGGTTCAGACCCAAAGCTTCGGCAGCTTACTTGCCGCAGAAATGAAGCGTGTATGTAAATGAAGCCTTAAGCCCACAGCAGTATGTGAGGCTGCCAGCATTGCCCTCTCCTGTGGCCACCAGCACCCAGCCAAGGCTGCAGCGAGCTGCGAGACGATAGGAAGCGCCACTGTGCTCAGAGTGCAGGGGATATCAACAGAGTCCCACACAGTTCTACCAGCGTATTCTGTGCTGGGGACCACAGCTGAGGATATGCATCTCTCGTCTCATTTCTGCTCATTTTCCCTCAGCCCCAGCTGTTCTGCACAGTTAATCCCCCACGATCAGGATTTTCAGAGTGGCACCATGTTATTAAAATGTGTGAAAAACTTCTCCCATGCAGAAGCGAATGTGTCAGGCTGGAAATAAGGGCAAGTGGAGGAAGGAGATGCATGGAGGAGGGACAGGCAAGGAGGGTCCCTCCCCAGCAGCAGCATTTCTGCCATTATGTTGGGCTGAACTGCATAATATAGCTTACAGTTTAATTACAGGGACTCCTGCTTGTTGGTGTCATTAATGCGGCATCTGGCTTAATTTAGCTGAATAAAAATGGCTTTAATAGTGGAAACACTTTTGGCTGCTGGGTAATTGAAGGAAAAGAAAACATGCTGTGTCCTCTTGCACTGAAGTCCACTTGTGGAGACCACGTAGCTCAGAACAATGCCTGCAAGAGAGCTTGCCAGACACAGCCCGTGCCCTCCTGAAACACAGGAGAAGGATGGATGGAGGGAGAGAGCAAGAACTAGGACTTCGCTGTGACTCAGTGATAATGTCCTACCCTTGAGGCGTGTGGGATTGCTGATGGGGATATGGGGTAATGAGCCACCTGCAAAGCAGGAGGCTTAGGAGAGTGGCTGCTGTGGTAGGAGGAGAGCAGAGTGGTGTTGAGCCTGAGTCATGAGTGGGTTGGGTGTCTGCTGCCCTGGACCTGGTCCAGGTGAGCTCAATCCAACCCCCTCTCCCTGCCCAGTTCCTTTGCCTCCTGTTCTGGAGGCAAAAAGAACCCTGGCAGCTGTTTCTAAAGACTGTCTGTGTGGAAAATAATATCTTGTGAGTGATGGAGAAAATGTCCTGTAGCAAAGAAGCACTTTGAGTGTGTTCCAGGAGCACTGATGGCAGGTCTGTCCTGAGAGAGAGACAGGCTCCTCTTTGCTGCTGTGAAATATGCATGGAAGGCGTTTTGCTTCTCTCCTGCTGTGTTTCCTCGATGTGTGATGTGCTGTATTTTATTACAGGTGGAGCTGATGCATGAGCTGTTACAAAGGTTGTCTGGCACACTTCGCTACAGGACTGCTTCCACTTTCCTATAACTCTGCCAAATTTTAATTGCTTAGGCTGAAGTTTTCTGTGTTGGGTGTCTGTTCCTGGCTGTGTTCTTTTTTTGTTTGTTTTGAATTATTTCTTTCTAGTTTCAAATAAAAACTGGCTCAGATGTTTGAGGTGGTTGATGGAGGTGGGGGAGAACTGGCTGTTTTGCTCAAGCTTCTCTCCCGCTGTATTTCCTTGATGCGTGGTGTGCTGTGGTGGTGCTCCTGTTACAGAGCACCTGCACCCTCCTTTTGTGGAGGGGAAGAAACTTTGTCAAAGGGTAGATTTTCCTTGGAAAACTTGATTTTGCTCTGGGATGTCTCCTTACAGAGGCAGAATGGCTCTTGATCCACTTGGAGGGAAGAAATTTTGTAAAGTATGTTTGGGAGCAGACAGGGGAAAGACCAGGAGTGGCAGCTCTTGTTAGGAAACTGGAGTTGGGATGGGAGGATGTAAAAGTAGAGAAGGTCATAGGAAATTTGTGCATGAATAGGGATACTGGGGCTAAGAAGTATTTGGAAGTGGCTGGAGAGGAATAGGTAGTGTGATATAGTCTGCTGGGGAAAAACAGCCAGATGGGGAGGAAAGCAAACAGGTCAGGGAGGAGAGACCTGGCACTGCCCAGCCACTGGCACAGGAGGAAAAGGAGTGTTCTGGTCACTGCAAATGTTGGGGATTTGGAGGTGACAACAGACGTTCAGCCTTGGAAACAGTGGCAGGAAGGCAGAACAGCAGCTGGAGCTGGGAGAGGACTAGTCCTGGCTAAGAAGCCTTTGATTTTTCCCTGATCCTTCCCATTTATGCTCTGTTAAATACTGGGAAACTCTGTGTACACAGCCAAGGTTCAAGCATGAACCTTGCAAGGGGGACCTTGTAGGTGCTGAACAGGAGTTGGTGCTGGAGCTCAGAGCTCCACCCGTGGGGCTGTAATTTGTGTGCACGTGCTGCGATACAGTCTCTGATTATACAATTGCACACTATCTCCTGGGAAACTCGCCCCAACCAGCACGCAGGATGGATCTGTTCTGGGGGGAAATCACTGCTGTGCGGTGAGGTTTTTCTGTAGGAGTGCTCTGTCTTTTGTGGCAGAAGTTAGCAGAAGTACTCTTTGCGTGTGGAAACCCAATCCTGGCATCTCTGATCTTTGAGTGTTTTGTGACCAAACTGGTGTATTTTCGGTGCGTGTTTATGTGTACAGCCCCTTTATGTCTCTGTGCTGAGATCAGCGACCTTTGCAAGGGTCCATTGGAAGGCCCTTTCTGATGATTTAAAGTGTCCGGGAAGTGTGTTTAAAACAACAAACACGTTCCTCCCTGTGTATGTCCTGGTTGATCTGAAATGGAGCTGCTGGTGCGTGTCCCCCTGACCAGCCCTGCAGAAGTTGATGGTCAGATCAGATTGGATGCCAGCTTTGCCCTTTGAGAGTAGAGTCTCCTGTCAGATGTGTGCAAGTGAAGACCCATCTCCTCTTTGCCTAATACTTGCTGTGGTTTGTTGACTGGGGGAGGGAGGAGGTGGTAGTAGTTGGTTTCCAGGGACTGCAGGAGACGAGAAGCGGAGCACATCTGCCTGGCAAAGCTCCCTGCATTAGTGAGGATGTTTCCTTTCTCCATCTCTCTGTGTCCTAAATTGTAATAACACGATCATGCTATTTTTGATGCCCCTATTTGCGTGGAAAGCCTGTTGTTTTTTCTCTTCTCTTTCAGAATCCAATTTTCTCTTGACATTTCTGCCTAATGTAGCAAAACATGACCTTTGAGAAAGGACATTCCAGCAAGATTCACTCCCTCCTCTGCATCTCTGCCTCTCTCCCACATCTTGCTGTCTCTCATGCATCCCCCTCTAAGCATCCTTCTTCTCCCTGGATTGGGGGAGGGATTTTACTGTCTTGCTTTTCAGTAGCAGCGAGCTGCTCCTTCCCCTCCTACTTCTCATCTGTCTTTGCAAAGTTTCCAGGTGCTCAGTGCTCCAGGGTGGGTAAAAGAGGGAGCTTCACAATATTTTCCCCACCCACCACCCCAGCCCCCGCTTAGCTTCACCTGCTATTTTTGCCACCTTTGTAAACTTTATCAGAGACTGGAAGTGGTTTGTCTACAGCCATTGGAATGCTGGATTCTCAGTCATGTCCAATGAGGTACCTGTGGTTTGCCATGGTTTCCACAGCAGGATAGTCTGATGTGAAGCAGAATTTAATGATGCAGCTCTGTGCCATTCTGGCATTCAGGCTCATTCTTCTGCCAGGCTGACAGTGAGCCTTTGGGATGGTGGTTTGCTTTGTGAGCTGCAGCAGCTTCCCCACTCATAGACTGCAGGGTTTGGGGCTTTGCAGCTTTGCTTTGTGGTAGATGGGACAGATCCATTCCTGCGTCAGTCCCTGAGCAGCTGGGCTGTTCTCTCTCTGTATTTGTCCAGCGTGTGTTTCCCTAGCATAAGGCAAATTATTCTTTCATCCCAAATCCTCGTGCGTCAAACATATAGTGGCAGAAGCCGCTCTGGGATTTGCTGCCTTAGTTTTATCTTATTTCTGCAGATCGGATGGGGATGATGGGCTGAGCCAGCCATGACTGGGCTGTCTACTATCACCTCTGTACCACCTTGTCCTGTGTCCCCTCTCTGGTCAGCTGAGGGTTTAAGAATGTCTGGGTGGTTCATGCTGCTGTGGCCCTTCACCACCCTTCCCAGCAGGCAAACCGGGCTGTGGCAGGAGGGTGCCTGCAGCCTCATACTAAGCTTCCCTTCCTGCTTGCAGACCACCTAGGGTCATGGTGGGGAGGGAGGTGGTGGAGATAGGGCGGGATTCAGCAAAGGATATGAGGTAGCACCTCCTGTGTTTTCTGGAGGCCAGTAAAGATATGGGAGGATTTGGGTTTCTGCCAGAGCTTGAGACCATGCATCCCTCTGCTCTCCCCATGGGCTGGTTCCTTGTCTGGTAGCTCTCAGGCTGGCCAGGCGTTCCCAGGAAGGCAGTCCACTACAGAAATCATTTCATTACCATCTTCACAACTTATTAGAAACTTGGTGCTTTTATCTTTCTGCTTAGTCTGCTCCAAACACATTTCTTCCTCTTGTTTTTAGTACTTAAGTTGCTTTTACACTCTTTCACCCTTTCTGGCTTTCAGCTGAAGAGGTGATGTCTGTTGGGTTGCAAAGCTCTCTCCCAAGTAGATGAGATTTATGTTTTTGCAAGTTTGGGCAGACGGAGAGAGGGATGGGGAGCTGTTAGCTGCAGTGGTGGTGGTACCCCTGGGTGCAAACAACACGCAGCCGTACTGGGACACTGAGTGCACAGCTACTGCAGATCATATAATGACACCTTGGGTAATCATCATGCTGTCATTTGAACCTGACTGTTCCCATTTTTAACACAATGTTTGTACTTAATTTTTTTTGTTCAAGGTGTGAAATTAGACTTGTTCTTTCTGCTTATGGTTGGTTGAGCTCCAGATTCACGGGCAAGAATTGGACACATCTTGCTCTGTTTTGATTTTTTTTTTTTTCTTTAGCATGACAGCACTATAGAAACAATATTCCCCCTTGGAAAAAAATAAGTAAAATGAGAAACTTCCGTTTGTGTTAATCCTCATTAAAATCTGTCATTATGAAATCCAAACTTGGGTCCTAAACTATTTGACAGCCTCCCAGCAGAGAAGGACAATGAGCTCTGCAGAGGCAACAGGACCATGTGCAGGAGGAATTATTTACCGTGAATTCTATTTTTTTTTTCCTTGTTAATTTTCAGAGACCTCTCTGGGAACCGGCTCACCACTCTGTCATGGCAACTCTTCCAGACCCTGCGACTCTTTGAACTGTAAGTCCCACCCTGGAGGTATTTCCTGGGAAAAGAGGGGAGGCTAAGAGGAGGAATAATTTCCAAATAAAGCTATTTTGAAGCCTGTGAATAATTACCTCAAACTCCAGTGGGCAGTGCTGTCCTTGGGAGGGTTTCCTGGGTACGGAAGCACCAAAGCAGAACTGCTTGTCTTTTAACTTTGCAGCAGCTGGCTAATTAATGTCGGGATGATGAACAAGTCATGCTTGGGGTAGTACACGGTTGACTAACTTGAGGAACACATTAAGAAATACTTACTAAGCCAGATTTTCAGTGAATCCTCTGAAATACTCATCTGTTGCATCTATTTTTCTTTAGCTTATGGACATGCTTTATAAGACACCCTTGCTTTTTAGGCTAATGACTCCCATACTCTCTGGCAATCGAAGCACCTCCCAGCTCCTGTGTGGGAGATGAGGTAGTCTCTCTCCTGGGGCACTGGTGGCCTTCAGCCTGCTGAATTATTGATAGAGCATTCAGTGCAGTGCTTGAAGAATAAGTGGACATGAAATCAATGGAGCATTGCCCTGATGACCTGTTTTGTTGAATTTTAGAAATAGTTGTTTGGTGGATATAAAAAAATATATATATGTAGGATTTGTCCCAAAGGATCCTGGGAAGCTCCATTCATCCTCACTGATGATCAATAGAGCTGTAAGCTAGAAGTGACTTATGAAAGAATAAAGACAGTCTTTCAAGTGGGAGTAAGTGTGTTATCACCAGTGTTACTGCAGTGTATTTTATTTCTGTCAAATTTTTAAATGAAAAATACTAATAGTGATATTAGAAAATAGAGGAAACGCCCTTCTGATGGGGAATCTGGCTTACAGAGTTAAAATGCTGAATTTGGAGTTTGTCTCCTTGCTGATTACAGCTCTAAATATTTTTCAAGCCTGGCTCAGGTTTCAAGTTTAATAGCATGAGTCATTTGTATTCTTAGACCTTTACTTATTGTCATTGCACCGTCTGGCAAAACTCAGATTGATGGTTGTTACCCAAGAGAGACCCAAGACTGAAGGAGCAAATGGGGCTGCAGTCCTGAGCCAGAGACGCTGGCAGGGCCTGGGGTAATGGTGAGCCTGCAGATTAATGGGGATACTTCCAACAGGGCTCGTTTTTTATATGGTTTTGTTTCATTTGGTCATATTGTGTTTCTTCAGGCATGCCCCAGGTCTGCCAGCCCAAGTCAGGCTCAGAAGACCAATACAATCCACAAAGGGAACTGAGGTGCTGCTACTGATAGAAATTTGGGAGGCTGTGGGTCTCGTTAGTAGGAAAAGGAAGGGGTGGGAAAGCAGCACTGATGTGATCCGTGATGTCCTGTGGGGAGGCTTGGCATCACATGGTGCTGGGAGCCTCTGCTGAACATCTCCTGCTACTGTTCTGTGAAAGAGGTCTTGGCAAACCACGCTCCAGTGATCAATTTAGACCTGCAAATGTGCATGCCTACAGGGTCTGGCTTGTTGTTGGCTGTCCTGGAGTAAGATCCTGGTCAAATTTTTATTTTGAGGCATTGCTTTATCACTGGTTCTTCCTGGCAAATTTTCTCTTGTCACTAAGGATCACCCATCCACATATGAGCACAGGTAGAGCGGTACCAGACTAACATGATGATGCTGTTCCCCAAAGTATGACTGGATAGGGATATTTTAGCTGATACTCACTGGGACGTTGGTATTAATGAAGCAGGGACATTTTCCTGCAGTGTTCTCCCAGGGCCATGGAAAATTTCCTGATGAACTTTGGATTTGTGTGAGAGAACGCAGTTTGGATGTGTAGCCTGAGCTATAAGCTCTGAATAAATAATTCACATAAAGGTGTTGGGAATTAAGGTAAGGAGATACATTATCTGCTGCAGGGTGGTCATGGTCCAAAGACAAGGTTGCAACCTGTTGATGAGGAAAAGTAGATCCCCAAGATGGGGAGAAATCGGTAATAGATGTGCAAAAGTGGGAAATGTACTTTTTTAGAAATGCAGAGGATGGATGAGTAGAAGGCAGTTTTTGGCACACTTTGCTCCAAGGAGGCTTCCAGAATCTGGGAGGGAGACAGAATACGTGGCCCACATAAAGTGAGTGTGAAGCACTGGTGAAAGCTAGAAAAGGGAGTTGCAGACTGACATTAGCCAAGTATTTGAGGTTGAGCCAACGCTTTCTGGAAAGGAAGAAAGTGGTGAGCAATAGAGACCAATGCAGAGGCAGCAAGCCTGAGGAAGGCAGGCTGAGCAGCAGCACTTGTGCATAGTTGTGGAGAAGCCAGGAGACCTCGGGGATGCGTAGGTGCTGGCAGGGGTCTGCACTTCTCAAGAGAGTTAGATCTGTGAGGAGGGTTGCTGGGATGAGCAGGTATGGGTGTGCAGTGGTTCACCAGAGGCACCCTATAGAGTTCCAGTGTCCTGATGTTTCTGGGGAATTGTGGATCTGGAGGGAGGATAGTCATCGGAGGCAAAACCATGATTTGCAACAAGGCAGCTCAGAGCTGTGGAGCGTGTGAGGAAGTGACAGGAGGATTGTCTCCATGAGAGTGTTGGGAGGAGAGGAACTACAACTGACACGACATGGAGATTGCCACAGAACATGAGATGTGACAAAGCCACTCACAGTGAACACAGAGGAGGAAAGAGCAGAGGACTAATGGGAAGATCATGCCACACTATGCGAGCAGGCAGGTGGATGGGAGCTTAAGGCTCGAAACAGCTGCTTGGCTGCATTCAAGGCATCACAAGCTCGGGAAGATGGTATTGCTTTGCAGCAGAGTCTCTTGTTCAACAGAGCTGAGCTTTCCCCCTGCTGACTTGCTGAAGAAAGGATGGCAAAAATGAGGCTCACTTCCAGAGAATATTATCTTCCTCCTCCTGGCCAGAAACAAGGTTTGGAATGGTTTCCAGTAACTCCAGCCTTAATTCCCACAACACGGACTGACCTTGACCAACAGGGCTCAAGCTAATGTGCGCACAGCCCTCCTAAGTCTGAAGCTGAGCATGCACAGGGAAGTATCTGACACATGCAACAGCTCATAAACATTAGACTTAGAGCTTTTCTTATCCAGAAGTCACAGCTGGTTTGCTCTGTCATGTCCTTGGCTTCCTTTGTCATGTCCTCAGAGAGCTCAGGGCTGACATTTCAAGAAATTTCTTCCCAGAAAGACCTAAGACTCTGGATTCAATTACATCTTTGGTTGTATAAAACCTTGCAGTCCTGAACATCTTAACGCTCCGCTTGGCCTGTTGGCATTTCTAATACAAGCGCTCCCTGCCAGCCTGCCCCGCAGTAGATTTCTGCCATGCCTACAGCAAGAGACTTTGAGGGGATGGGACACAGCAGCATCTCTGTTAATGTTATGAGTCCAACTTCACATTGTCTGTGCCTCTAGCTTAAAAACATTGCCGCCAACAGTCACACTAATAGAGTTGTAGCTAGACAGTGAGTACTTGCCTGCTCTCTGCATTAGCTAATCCAGCCCTCAGACACCACGTGTCGCTCTCAGAGTTCTTCCCTTTTTATCCCATCCCTTTCTGGCAGGGGTTTGGAAATAACAGTTCTTGCTGGACTGCCAAGAGAAGCCCTGGTTCTGGGAAATAAATAGAAGTGAAAAACAAAAATAGGTTTTGTCTTCTTTCTGCTGGATGCGCTTTTGTTCTCAAGCTAAGGGAAGTGGCCTCAGTCCTGAGGCAGGACAGTATTTTAATTGCAAGTGTATGAAACCTTAGCAGCAGTTTATGTGAATCAAAACAGACAGGAGAAGTGTGTCAAAGCTCCTTGCTGCTGCTCTTTAGCTGCAGACAACTTTATTTTAGCTGGTGAGTGGGGGGGCATGGGACAGGGTGTGTGTCTCGTTTAACTGCAAACCCTGCTCTGTGTGTGTGTGTGTGAAGTTCTGTCTGCCCCACTACGTACTGGGATTCTTGTGGCATCCCTCTCCTGCACTGATCCACCCTGGTGTAGGCTCTCCAGGCAGTTTTGGGAGGTGATGGGTACAGCTTTATGCAGGAAGCAGAGCTGAGATCAGCCAGGTACTTGTAACATCCCTCTCTCTAAAGAGTTGACTTGGTGCCTGCGTGGCTCTAGGGTTTCAGCTCTGTCATTGTCCCCTTGAATGACAGTGCAGTGCATGATTGTCACCATTTTCCTCCATCCCAAACACAAGCCCTGCAGTGTGCCTGCTTCATGAAGAGGCTGTGCCTGGAGCACCCCATGCTGTAAGCCTGTGCTTTGCCTGGGGCTGGCAAATGGCTCTCACTCACGTGCAGGTTCAGTCTCTTTTTGGGCCAACTCCTCCTTGCAGAGAGCAGCTCTGCTTGTGCAGAGAGAGCCCAGCTTTCTCGTGGCTGTGATACTTGCTATTTCTCACAGGCATTTTCTGTTTTAATGAGGCGTTCAGAAGGTGTGGGAGTGTGCACAGTTCCTGAGTGCCTATAACCAAATGATGCTTTGGCAACATTTCCAGGCTGAGGCTATGTGTGAAAATGCCCTTTGGGTTTACTCGTCCTCTCTGGAGTAAGCTGTGCCGGATATGTCTCACCCATTTAGCATGTGACTGCAATGAAGACCTCTTGGCTGCCCCATCATGCCTTTTAGTGCCAGTTTTTGTCCTTCCTGGTGTGATGGGAGACATCTCCACAGCGCTTGGCAATGCCTTCTGGCTAGACAGTGGGTTTTGGCCGAAGGGCACTTTGTGTTTGCTGAGGTACTTTTTCCCCCTTGAAAAAAAGGGAAACAGAGGGATGTAGGCAGTGGGGATGTGTGAAAGAAGTCATGGGAGGAAGAGTTGGAAGGAGCTGCAGATCCTCGTGATCCCTGCAAGCCCTGAGGTTGGGGCACTGATGGGGTCTGAAGGGAGGGTTGGATGTTCAGGTTTTTGGAAAGCTGGCTGGCCTGGCAGGGCAGGCACCAAGCAAGGAGGCAGGGCATCTCCCATGTGTCAAGAGTGCTTTTGCAATGCATGTTAGAGAAAACGGTTGCACGCATCTGCGCCCCTTTGTACCCATGGTGCCATGCTAGGTGCCATTGGCACTTGGCATGTCCAGCTGGTGATGGGAGTTAATTTGTGCAAAAATCCCTATGGGAGTCTTGATTAGAATGAGTTGCATAGCTGATGTTGGGGCAAGTTGTGGGCAAGTTCTGCCGTGAAGCATACTGCTGCTATATTATTCATGGGCCTTCATGAATTAACAATGGACTTGGGAAGGCTGCAGTTGTACGTACAGAGCTGCCCTTAAGTGCTAGGACAGCAGCTCACCCAGGCAGCCTCGTTTTGCGAGGATATTTGCAACAGAGCAGAATTTCTCCCCTGTTGCCTCTGAGCTCCCCCAGCTTCCTGCCAGATCCCACCATACAACTACTGGTACTTGGTCTTCTGTTAGCTATGCCCACAGCTCTTACCCATGTGGCATCCCACGTGCTGCTGGTAACAGTGACGTTAGGAGAATCCCGAGCAGAATGTTGATTTGTGGCCACATTGAAGAGGGTGCAAAGCTCTGTGAGAGGCACTGGTAGTACCTGTTGTAGCATGGAGGTAATGCCTCATCATTTGAATCCCACCAAATCGCTACACTAATCTGCTCTGGTCTGTTAAATTTAGTCCTTTGGCCTTTAAGTTGCTTGTCTGAGCCTTGTACCTGTCTTAAAAAGATTTATGTGTTTTTGACAGGAAAGGAATGAACTGATGAAAAGCCACAGAATGAAGTTTAACTCAGTGTTTGTTCGGGAAAAAAAAAATCAGATGGTATCTCGTTCTATGAGAACATTCAAAGCAGCATCATTAGGGTTCAGGTTTAACACACATGGGTGCTACCAGAAGATCTCTTCTCCTCCTTTTGCAGTACTGTATTGACAAAACAGCAGCTGTGCATGTGTGAAAGGTTGTTTCCAAATTCTGTAAGTTGATGGAATTAATTTTGTAAAGGAAGCATGAATTTTGCAGTAACACATGGAACAGACCAGCAAAACAACTTCCCCCTCTATGACAGAGAGGTCGAGATTTCATATGAAGCAATGGTTTGACCTTTAGGGATGCCCCTGTGCTTTGGGATGACTGAGCTCACTTTTCTGCAGTCCTGGCTCTTCTGCTCCGTACTTGCTTTTGCTTCACAGTTATATGGGCAGAAATTCTGTATCAGTCTGTCTCCTGTTTTCCTCAAGTAATTGTTGCAACTCATGCTGGTTACTCAGTCTGTCCTGGCTGAGCACTGGGCTTTCCTCCCTACTGGGACCTGCCCTCCTCACATCTCTACAGAGAGCTACAGGGCTTTAAAAATGTAAATGAAATGGTTAATAGGTTGGAAAATCAATTATAATAAACATTCCTGGTATATAAACTATACGTAAGTATGTTTCAAGTGAACTTCACATTAAAGACAGTGCTTTTTTTCCATTTCTCCTGGCCCAGGTCAGCAGGGTCTCAGTGCAGTGCTGTTTGATTTGATTAAAATGCATGATACCCTGTGCATTAGCTTGTGTCCTGGGTCACCAGGAGCTGTGTTTGTACAAGGTACTTGAGAGAAGAGCTGCCAGCTTCACTGAGTGCTTGTGGGGGCTGGAAGTGTGCTTTGCCCAGCAGGCTCTTGGACCCCACTGAATTGGGATTTGAAGATGTGCATCAATATTTTAGGGTAGTGGGGATCTGCCTGCTCCTTTGCTGAGGGATGAATGTTTTGGGTGTCTGGATGGCTGTGGAACTGAGCTGCAGATGTGCAGATCTTGTGGTGAAAGACATTGCATGTATCCACATGCTGCCCTGGGAGATGTATAACCTTGTGTGCGTGTGTGAAGGAGACTATGTGAATGCATGAACGCGTAACCTTGATCTCCGGAGCTGGGAGAGACATAAACAGTGTGTACCAGAAGACCACGGGCAAAAAATGCAGTGGAGATTCTCCACTAGCCTTGTGCCTGCATGATGGCTATTCTCCTTGGGGAACCTGGAGCCAGGCGATGACCCTAGTCATCCTTCCCCACCCCACTGTCCTTTCTCGCACTTTCTCTGCCCATAGGAGACTAGAGAGGAACCTTTTCAACTGCAGCTGTGATATCCGCTGGATCCAGCTCTGGCAGGAGAAGGGTGAAGCAAATCTGCAGTACCAGGATCTCCACTGTATGAATATGGATGCAGCCATCATCCCTTTGCAGGAGATGAACATCACCCAGTGTGGTAAGGACTCATAGGGCCTGAGCATGAAGAGGGAGGCCAGGAGGGTGTGAGGGAGGACTCCTGCCCTATAGGGCACCCCTTGCTCAACCATTTGCTTGGAGAATCCCACCACATGGTCAAGAACAGGACAGTAGAAGTTGATTGAGGGTAGTCAGTGGATTAAAAATAGAATATCTGGGTAAATGTGGGGCTGTTGGTTCTGTATGTGTGAAAGTATCTGCTGATTTGAGGCATTTCCTGCACTGTAATGCTGTTTCTTTGCAGAGTGTCTGTGTTGAGTCTATGTCTTGTCTTAAAAAGGGGTATGTTTTGTGTTGTGCTTCCTCTGTCTAACAAATCCAAGAAACAGCACATTGTTAAAAGACACTGCTACTGTATCTTTCATTACTCTTAGGTAATGTACATCTCTATTAATTTTCTTTTCTTTTTCGAATTCAAAGCCCGTCTCTGTAGGGAAGAGACAGGAGTGACTTTATATCTTTTTCTGTGTCCTGCTGCTGTTTAAAAGAGTCCAGTGGCCCCAGGAGCAGTGTGAAGCACCTTTAATAGTTGTTCCTTTTTCCTTCACCTTATTCACACATCAGCTGTCTGTCTGGTGTCAGTTTTTGCTCTGCTGTTGCTATTACTAGAAAGCATCCCTTGCAGAGGAAGGAGAAGGAGGTGTACCTTCAACAGAACAATTAAACTGTCTATACCCAAGCAGCTGTCAAACTCACAGTCTGAAGAAAGGAGGAAAACCATAGGTCTTCTTTTTCCTTCTGACTGTTGTCTTCTGTTCTAGGAATTTAGGTCTTGTAGTGGTAGTAGACAAATGGCACGCACGTTTGGATTTGCATGATTTTTTTCTTTTTTAAGCTCATAAGGTTCCTTTATTAACCTCTGGAAATTGGCCAAAGTGTGCCTGCTTGTAGATGAAATAAAAAGATTTGAGAGACTACTGTAATTTCCTTCTCTAATGGGAAGAATAATCTGCAAGGATTAGAGGGAAAAAAATCTTTAGGGAGGGGAGGAGAAGGTGATTCCAATGAATAGTGTTATTAGACTTGATGGGATAGCAGGGTGCTGATTTAGGAACACAAATGTGCTGGTGTGCAGGGTCAGCACCTTCTCTTGACCTTCCCTGGAAGAGAAAAGAGCCACATTATTCTATTTACCTCCAGAGGAGAGGTTATCTGTTCACGTATTAAGGAGATTCAAAGGATGTTGTAATGCCACCCTATTTGTCTTTGCCTTTTGGTTCTGAGGGCTGGTGTGGCTTGATGTGGCCGCGTTTCCTACTAGCTTAATCTGGTGAGACCATACGTGTCACTCCCATATCCCTCTACTGATTCCTGCTGCCCCAGCAGGGCCACCTGTGCAACTTCAGGCCTCAGTTGCTGCCTCCTTTCATCTGGCACCCCTCCAAATCAGTGCAATATTACTTCCTTCCTGATATCCCTCCTTGATGGCAATGCCAGGATGGATATCCCCATCTGTGGTTCTGGATCAGTGTGATGGATGCTGCTGTCCTGTGATGGGAGATGACCACTGATCAGTCTCCCCTTGCCCTGCCTTCCCAGTTTGTCTCTGCTCTGCATGAGCCCAGAAAGCCTTCCTCGTGCAAGAAGGCTCTTTGCCCTTCTTCTTGCAACCAACACTATCTTGTTTTTTGTTGCAAGGATGTTTGATGCCTGTGACAGCAAGTAAGGAAGCGGCGTAAATCAGGGCCACCGTAAATCAGTGTTTCTCTCTGCTACCACCAAGGAAGAACAAGGGCACCTTTTATTAGGAGAGCTGCAGTTAATATGAGGACACATCCTTGGTCATCTTCTCTTGATTGTTATAAATCAGAGGGACACTCTTCCTGCCTGGAGCGCTGGGTGTGCTGTGCCTTGTCTCTGGAGGTAGGAACTCTTTGGATCCTCTCCCAGCACACACAGCTTTTCTGTTCCAGGTGACTGCCCTCAAGAGCACCTGCTGTGGGAGTAGGAGAGATGAGGAAGCGTTTTTTTTTTTTGTGAAGGGAAGATCAGCCAGAACTGGACACCCAACTTTTGGATTCGAGTGTGATGGGAGGGTCTGTTCAGCTGGCATGTCTCCAGTGTCCATAATTTCCCTTGTCTACTTGCCTCATCCTTCCCTTAGTAGGGCAATGCCATGCTGTTGCCTCCTACTACTAATCCCAGGGTGCTGGAGGCTGATTTTGGGAAACAGCTTGGCAAGACCTGGGTCTACATGTGTGCACCCTGCAGCTGGCGTAGCAAATGCTGCTCCGCACCTGAGTGCCTCGGTGTCTGGCTTTCCTAGACCTACCTGAGATCAGCGTGAGCCACGTGAACTTGACGGTTCGGGAAGGGGAGAATGCAGTCATCACCTGCAATGGCTCAGGTTCGCCGCTGCCTGACGTTGACTGGACAGTAGCCGATCTCCACTCCATCAACACGCACCAGGTAGGGGCCACGAGACCAGTTCTACACTTGCCCGATGTGACAAAAAGATCCCCAGGTCTATGCGTGCAGGGCAGAGGGTCAGGTAGGTGGTGGAGACTGCCGTGAGAAATGTAAAAGGGTTGTATCCAAAGGGAAATGGGGGCCATACTGTATCCACATGAGCAACTAGGAGTTACTTGAAGGCAACAAAACCTTTCTTCTGTAAGGCTGGAAGGTAAAGATAGCTTCATATCTCAGTGCTCCCCAATTAACTTATGTCTTCTGTAATCATAGAATCACCAAGTTGGAAAAGACCCACTGGAGCATTGAGTCCAACCATTCCTATCAAACACTATACCCTCATTCCCCTCAGCACCTTGTCCACTCGTCCCTTAAACGCCTCCAGGGAAGGTGACTCAACACCCTACCTGGGCAGCCTGTTCCAGTGCCCAATTACCCTTTCCGTGAAAAATTTTTTCCTAAATTTTTTCCTAATGTTCAGCCTCAACCTCCCCTGGTGGAGCTTGAGACCATTCCCTCTCATTCTGTCCCCTGTCACTTGGGAGAAGAGGCCAGCACCCTCCTCTCCACAGCTTCCTTTTAGGTAGTTGTAGAGAGCAATGAGGTCTCCCCTCAGCCTCCTCTTCTCCAGGCTAAATAATCCCCAGCTCTCTCAGCCGCTCCTCTTAAGGGCTATTCTCCAGGTGCCCCCTCACCCACTTCGTTGCTCTTCTCTGGACTCGCTCCAGAGCCTCGACATCCTTCTTGTGGTGAGGGGCCCAGAACTGAACACAGGATTCGAGGAGCGGTCTCACCACTGCTGAGTAAAATGAAACAAGCTGTCTTACAGAGGCGTCTGCAATAGCTGTAGCTGAAATAGCCAAGCTTTTCTCGAGGCAAGCCATGTTTAGCAGTGCAGGACTACAATGCTGCATCTCTCCCCCTCTCAGTAGGTATTCCTATGAGAAACACTTCCCCTCACCCAGATCCTAGTTGTCCTTGGGTTCTGGAGACCTCACACCTTACGTGGAAGCTGGGATCTTCAGATTCTGGTGGCGGGAGTGGGGAGGAGAGAAGCCAACAGACACTGACTTCTGTCTGTATTTCATTCTGGGATTTGTAGACCAACCTCAACTGGACGAATGTTCATGCCATCAATTTGACCTTGGTGAACGTCACCAGTGAGGACAATGGGTTCCTACTTACCTGCATCGCTGAGAACGTGGTGGGGATGAGCAATGCCAGTGTGCTGCTCACCGTCTACTGTAAGTAGCAGTGGAGAGACCTTGACCATACTGAGGCTTGGAGGGCTGCCCTGGGTACCGTGTGTATGCGTAGTCACTTGCTACCTGTGACACACCAGTTATGTGAGTGAGGATTAGGAGCTGAGCACAGTGGGGAAAAGGTGGATCCTCACACAGCTCTCTTAAGGGTCAGTATCTTTCCTGTTGCTTCCAATAATGCAGAAATGAGCCCTACAGCCGGGGAGGAGCAGCAGTGCCACACAGGTGGTGGACAGATCTCCACTCATCTCTTAGAAGATCCAGCAGAGTAAGGGAAAACAATAGAGATGCTAAAACTCTGTTTACAAACACAGAGTTGCTCAACCTGGTGCAATACGTGTTGTTAAATGTCAGCTCTACTAAAGCCAGGGTGAATCTTGCTGCTGAATTCAGGGATACTGGTGCTTTCTCCCAGATCTGTTCCTACAAAGTTAAACGGCAAACAGCGTGTAAATGTGCACATGTCAAATTTCAACTGTTCACTTTTACTTGCAAATACTAAACTTTCTCTGTGCTTTCTAATATAACTTAACACAAATCTGACCTTAAGAGGAAGTTTACACAGCTTTGCACTTTCAAGTAGCTGAGATTTACTATATGTTGCTGGGTCTGTAATATTTGCCCTTACTCGATAGTTTGAAAATCTGTCCCCCCACCTTCAACCCTGCTGGGCAGAGTGGAGACTCATTTTCTGAGTCTGGGAGAGCTCATGTGCGTTGCACATCCAGTGCAGTGCAGAGGTCACTGCAAAGACGAGGTCACAGGGGACTGGAAAAAGGGAGCAGATGCTCTACTGCTTTCATCTTCCTCCCAGTAAGTATTATTGATGAGTTGAAGGTGGTTTTTGCACTGCATTTTAACATCTTTTCCCCAACACCTTAAACAGCACCATGCCAATGCCTATTTTCACCCGTGTAATCCTCTAAGCTGTTGACAATTTCTGCTACCTCTGCTCTTGTTGCCCGGATCCATCACTCGGACTGTAATTTCACACTGAAAAGATCTGGGTTTGTGCATGTGTAGGTGGCTGCCTGTTTTGAATCCTCCTTGCCAGGAAGATGTGAGCAAGCCACATGCAGATCTAGGCTTGCGAGCAAAACATGGTAGCTGGGGCATGGCTTTGTAGTTCAGGGTGGCTGGATACTGGTGGGAAAATTATGCTCAGCTCCAAGCAGCTTTGCACCTTTTTCTCTTCTACCACCTTCACTCCCTGAAAAATTCACGGCCTTTTTTCCAAAAGATGGGTCAAAGTTGGTGCATTTTATTTATTCCTTGTGGATGCTCCGTGTATTTTCTTTGAAGCTGGATGGTATCGGGAAAAGGAGACTTACAGGGAAGACCTACATCTTTTTGTGTCCTTTGTCTTTGAACAGAACTTTGTTCTTCTAGTTCAGACCTTACCAGCCTTGGGGTTTGGGACCTTACATGTAGGCGTTGTAAATTGAGTTTCAGAAGTGATGGCAGAGCAGCATTTGAATTCTTGGGGTGTCCCAGGGGGAAGACGATGCATATGCAATAAATTGCAGGTGGAGTCTCCGCTTTTCTTTTCCCTTTCCCACTCTAGTCCCTTTAATTAAAACACCCCTGGAGAGTGTTTGGTGGGTGAGAACTCCTTTGGGGTATACAGGCAGTCAAAACCCCCAAGGACAGGCAGCCACTGAGGGATGTTTTCTTCCACAGCTATGCGATCCAAAACTGCTCAGTGCGACTGGAGAGGCCCCAAGGGGGACCTTGCACGTGTGTAATGTAACAGTGCTATATTGCAGTGCCCTCCTTAACGGGGATAGGCAGCCTTCACATGATCCCTTGAGGGAAGGAGAGCAGCAGTAAGCTTGTAGACAGGGCAACCCAAAGCTTAATTGTTTCTGGGATGGTGAAAGGACCATCCTAGTTAATTTGTACCCCTTATCCACAAGCTCAAGAGAACAGACTATGGTTCAGATCCTCCTTCTTGGGAGTGTGGCATGATTCCTTTGACTTAGTGCTGCTTCTTTGCAGACATCCATGGGAAGAATAGAGGGAACAAGTGATTTTGGAGGTTCTGTGTTCAATAACTTTAATTTCCATGGTGGACAGAGACATTATGTGGGTGGAAGTGTGCTGTGAGCCTACCATGTTTCTCTCTGCTAGATCCCCCTCGCATCCTAACCCTGGAGGAGCCAGTGCTACACCTGGAGCACTGCATTGCATTTGCAGTGCATGGGAACCCAGCTCCCACTCTTCACTGGCTGCACAACGGCCAGGTCCTCCGGGAGACAGAGATCATCCACATGGAGTTTTACCAACAAGGGGAAGTATCTGAGGGTTGCCTGCTCTTCAACAAACCCACCCACTACAACAATGGCAACTACACGATTGTGGCTACCAACCAGCTGGGCTCAGCCAACCAAACCATCAAAGGACACTTCCTTGAAAAGCCCTTTCCAGGTAGGACATTCAGTTCATCTCATTAGGGTTGCTTCTAATCAAAAGGTCTTACTGTGGTCTCACCAGTAATCCTTGCACCTGGAGAAGGCCTGGACAACCCAAGCTGGCCTTTGTCTGAGCAGTGAGTTGGAGGACATGACCTCTGGAGGCCTCTTCAGATCAGTTATGATTCATGTACTCAAATGTGCTTTGGTGTCATAGCAACTCTTTAATGCAGAGAGACTATCCGGTTTAGATATTTTTGTGTAGTGCATTCTGTAGTGTTGGGTTTTTTTAAGATCTTTAGGGGTTTCAGTGAGAATAGGATAAAAGTGTGGTCAATTATTTTCGATTTCCTTCGGAGTGACTCAAAGAGGTTGCCCCATTTTTTGAGAGAAAGTGTTCTTCTATTTGATTGGTAGTTATAAACTAAAGAAAGGAAAGCTCTTCAAGGCGATGCAGCTATTCCTTTTTTTTTTCTTCTAGCTTGCATTTGTGAAATGATTATAGCTTGATGCAACAGTGTCAGGATTGTTTTCTTTCTAAATATGGCATGTGCAATTCCAGGATGACAGGTCTACAAAGATGCGACAGCTCAATTAGTCGCTTAGCATCAGTTTGCTGGGATTTCTCAACTGATTGTTTGGAATTCCCTGTTGTACTCCCTTGTGATTCAGGGCTTAACTGTGGGGAAAAAGAAAAAAAAAACCAAAAAAGCATGTGAAGACATGAAGGTTCAGCTCTGGAGAGTGTAGTAGAGACTTCTGCGGTGACCTGTCTGCTCTGTAGGAGCATGGAGGGTCTTGGTCTGCTCTCTGTCATTGTAACACTATGCAAGCCATCACGGAGTTAAGATCTGCGCTTGCTGCTGCCTTCAGGAATGGTTCCATGAGAAAGTAGCAGCTCTAAATTGGCCCCTACAGCCCAAGAAATTCCAGCAAAATAGGGCGTTTACTAAATATAGAAAAATACCAATGGTACTCTCATTTATTATTTATATCACACCATATATGTACATAGACTTTTCCTGCAGGTCAAACATTGTAAATGCAATCCCAGATCTCCACCTCAAAGATCTGACAATTGAACAAACGAGCTGATATGGATGGGAGTGGAAAATATACATTCAGGCTTCAAGGATGATGCCGTGTTTGGCTATCTGACCTATTTCTGTTTTCTGCTGTCAGGGCAGAAGAGCAGCTTATCAAATGTGTGTGGGTGTGGAGAGGCGTAGGTTTGCAATCTCGGCTTTGTCAGGTCCCACCTTTGTGACTCAATTTCCTCATCTGTGAAATGGGGATGGATCTTAAGTAGGTGCTGGACCTCTGGAAAAGGGGTCAGATCTGCTGCTCTGGAGAGCTGATTTTGGAAATGGATCCGAGCTGTGCCGTGGGAAGGTACATTGATGTTTGAAGAGCCACTTGTGTCAAAGGCTCTGGGAGAAGCCATTTGTGTGAAATATATCTAAGATAGTGCCCCTGTGAGTGCATCTTCACCCACGCCTTTTATGTGTTTTCGGTGTGGAGCAGTTGCAGACCCTGAATCATCTCTCAGCAGGAACTGACCCATTTCTTTTATTTCTTCTGATCCAAACTCCAAAGCTGTTCCTCTCCATGGCAGACCCTGTCAACCCAATGCAGGATGTAATTTACTTTTCTTGAAATTTGTTGTGCCGTCCACTGCCACAGCTGACATTAACACTCAGTGCAGTGTTTCCACATTTGAAGGTAGATTCCTCCACAAAATGCTCACAAATTGAAGGTTCCCCAGTGGTTCATTCAAGAAGCTTATTGCCTTCAGCTGTGCACACGTGCAAGGGTTTTGCTGTCACTACTGTGGATGAGATTATTAGTTTTAATTAATTAATGAAAGCGTAGTGACTGGGAAAATTCCTATCAGCTTTGAAAAGGACCTGTCACCATGTTTTTTTTTAGAAATCGCTGGTCTACAATCTCTTGTTGATGCTGTGCCAGATTGCACCTTTCTCCTCTCAACTTGGAAAGCACAGTTAGATGGGAGATGGGAGATATGCCCCATGCTATGTCCTGTTTCTCTGCAAAGTTGTAGCTCTAGGAGCCAGGACAGATTTGTGTCGTCTCCTAATAAAAATCTCATTGCATGTTGTCATTGACATCTTTACCATAGGCTACCATCTCCTTCTTCAATCCACAAAGGTTAATGTACCTACCTTCCCGTCTTGATGAGTGTTCAGTTCTTTGGGAACTTCTCGCAGAATTCAAGTTGGCTGAAATTTGTTGGCTACATTTTATACTATGAAAAATAGGGTTCAGTGGGAAAAAATATTGTGGGTTTCTATTGAATTTGTTTCATCCAGCAGAGAAAAATGGAAAGGGAAAATGTAGAAGCAGCGAGAGTTTTATGACTAGTCTCTGTCTGCTTTAATAGGGAAAAAAAGTCTCCAAATGAAATACTACTTTTTTTTAAATTTTTTTTTTCTCCCTCGTGCTAGAAAGAGCCAAGGAAAGTTACTCTTCTGCTTGACTTGAAAGAAAAATATTTTTTCAGGTTTTCCCCCTGCTTTGGAAAGCAGTGTTTGTCACATGGGGGTTGTTTAACGCTTCCCTTCCAAACCTCACCCATACTTCAGTGTGAACGTTTCAGCGACCTTCCAGGAGCCCTCTGCCAGCAAAGCTGTGTAAACTCCAGTTAATATAGGGCTCAGTTTCTTACATGGGCGAGTGAATTGAAAGCTGATGTTGTTCTCATGCTATGTAAACTGAGTGTTGCTGGGAGCTTTAGACCTCACTGTCTGGGGCCTCGACCGCCTTTGGAGCTGAAGGATCTTTACTGAATAGACTGGAGCAGTCAAGAGGCTGAAAACAAGGATTGGTGCAGCTGTTTTGGGCAAGGAGCAGCTGTTTTGGGCAAAGGACAGCTAAAGCCTCCACGTGTGATTCAGATGCTATTAACTTTCAAGAGTGGCTCAGTAAACCATTGAGGGAGACCAGAAGAGGTCTTTAGCCCCCTGCCCCGGTGTCGACTGTCCTTTCTGGGAACTGTCCTCATCCCCATAGGATTTTATCCCTGGGCAAAATCTTTTTCTCTCCCTTCCCCTTCATCCTGCTGAACCTGACTGTTACGCTTAGCTCGGCTGCTGAAACCGGGCTTTTTTAACAACCATTCAAAAGTCTCAGTGTAGGGTGCTGCTTGTTGTTCTCTGTTTTGGCGGTAGCATCCCTCTCCTGTTTCAACCCCACACAGTTACCCCTGTGCTCTCCATCCTGACCTCCAGCATGCCCTGCTGGCACATGTGCAGCAATTCCCAGCTACCATTGCCCATACAGGATGAAATATGAAATGTTTTGTTTTCCTGGGCTCTATGGAGTGTATCTGAGGTGGGCTGGGAATGAAACCATTCTCCCTTTGCTATGCTGCTAACTCTGTTGCTTCTCTTTTTGTCCTTTCCACAGAGAGTACGGACAACTTTGTCTCAAGTAAGTGTCTCCTTGCCCTTCACATGCTGTGGGTGTTTTGGTTTTGTGGTTCCCCCTGCCCCTTTGGCTTATGTGCTCCTAGGAGAAAAATCAGGAAGCCAGAAGCGGGTTGGTGGAGGCTACACAAAGCCCTGGTGTCTCCATATATGAGCAAGATGGCTGGAGAGCTTTTGATCAGCTGAGCAATCTCTAGAACCCAGGAGGTGTTCATTTCTATCTAGTACCATCCTGAAGAACATCTTGTAGTGGAAACGACAGACTTTGAGGTCTTAAATGGCAGGGATGGGCATAAATATCACTGAAACTCTAACTGGTTGCTTGTGGTGTAGCAGAAGGGGACTTAACTAGATGCAGGCTGGTCTGTCCCCAAAGCAGCTGTGTGGCGCATTTACAACATGCTCTCTAACGTGGATTGGGATGAAAAGTAGGACTCAACTTCTGTTGTTTTCTCAACAGATTCTTCCTCTCCCTCCCCTCCCAAGCTCCCATCCAAGTAACCGTTTCTTTGGATCAAGTTCTGCTGGAGTTGATCTTGTCCTACTTAGCACAGTAGATTTCTGAAAACTCTAGAAGATGGCACAGCAGTGGAGGCCACCCACCCTAGGACACTAGGCACCCAAATGTTTCTCATTTGTAAGGCTGGAGTGACATCAGCATTGTCCTGGTCTGTGTTTTCTTTGGTGATGTGTGCAGGGAACTCTGAGGGTTGATTTTGATGCCTTGTGAAATAGAAAGCTGCACTCTGTTAGTGTGAACTGGTCTCATTAGGTTAGGCACTGCCACTGGGGATGTGCTGGTGCCTTAGGAGTAACCTGAGAGACATGTTGACATCTCCTCTCTTGGATGTTTTGGTTTCAGTCGGTGATTATGAAGTGAGTCCCACCCCACCAATCACTGTGACCCACAAACCAGAGGAGGACACTTTTGGGGTGAGTCTCCTCCTCTTCTTTACAGAACTGTTTTGCATGCATTTCTTGTTATTGATAACTTCATATTTACATTCTTGTGCTGTTTTGAGATGTTTGCAAGGAAAGTCTCTTCCTTTATGACTCAAGACAACAATGAGAAGGCTTTGTGGCTTGTGTCAGGCAAGTCAAATACTGACATGAACCATCTGATCCTCTTGGGTCTGCAGTGTGGAACTAGGGAGGCCTTTGAAAATAAGGCATCCTGTGAAGTTGCTGCTGACAGGGTCAAAAATTCTCCCTCTAAAAAAGTAGCACCCAGAGAACAAACAAACAGGCAATTGTGTATTTCACACTATTATTGAGCTGTTAAGTTTAGCCCTGTGAGAGACTCAGATTTAGCTTCGTTCAGTTTTGTCAATGACAGTTTGCCCTCTCTACTGCTCTGCAGGGCATGCCAAAAACAAAAAAAAGGAAAGAAAGCACACAGCTTGTCAGATCTCAACATTGTCTGTCTTCTGCAGAATCCCAATAGAAAACAAAAAAAAATTATGTATAAGTATTGAGGAGAAAAAATTAGCATGGTACACAATTGCTCTAATTCTGTGAAAGTTTCAAGATTTTGAAACCCACTAGGTATTAAGAGAATGGACAAAACTCAATCTGCCTTGGTTTCATTTCTCATCCAACTAAGTATCTCCTATAGCTGAAGTGAAAGCTTTGAACAGTGAGACTGGAGTAATAATGTGCACTGATTATTAAATAGAAAGCAGAGAAAACAAGCTGGAGGATGAAAATAGAGTGTGGTAAAATAAAAAATTTAAAAATATTGTAGCTAATATATCAAGGGCAGGGAAAAGGGCTGCAAAATGAAATTACTTTTTCTTGGTTAAATGATGTATTTTCTACTATAGCAGAATGCAGTTTTGTAGAAGGAAGTGAAGCCTAAATGCATCACAAGACCCAGTACAGGAGAACAATTGGACAGATGCCAAAGGAATTGTTGTTTACATCAATGCAATAAAAGTATCTTGAGCTAAGACTTGAAGGAATAAATATTCATAAATATTAAAATAAGCCTGGGATTGTAAACCCTTCAGGGCAAGGTGGTTTTCTTTCCTGTGCTTGTACACTGACACAGTAGAACTACAGTTCCAGTGAAGGACTTTAGACACTGTTGTAGTATAAATATTTACTACTAAAAATTTCAATAAATAAGGAACCACTACAGGCTGTAGGAAAACAAAATGGTTTTGTGGGAAAAAACCCCAAACCTGTTCTACTTAATTTCTTCTAATTTTTTTTTTTTTGGTGTGTTATTTTCCCTTCAGTCTTTTCCCTGAGGGATGTTTATATGGAGACAGTTGATTTTTGTAAAGAATTTTCTGCTGCTTCTATGCATTCCAAGCCCAGGTACACCTTTAGTGTTGCCGCATCACAACAGTGCTGATGTTACAAATGGACGCTCATGGTGTGATGCAGTAAAGGGAGACCTCAGACACTGGAGCAGAGATCCTCCTTCCCTGCAGATGTATGGAGTGAGACGCTGAGGACAACAGCATTGCTGATAGGGAGATCTGAAATCTCCTAGTCCTGAAAACAGCCTATGATGCTTCCAAGCTGTACCAGAGCCCTTTACTTTTGCATGTATTTTCCTCCACAGTTGATATCCACCAGGCTGCAGCAGATGGTAGGAGCCTACACAGAGGTTAGCTGGGCAAGGAGGTGCTGTATTTCCAATCCAGACTCTTAAGTTTCTCTGTCTTGACTCTAAGGCTTTTTCCTTCCAGGTTTCCATAGCGGTTGGGCTGGCAGCTTTTGCTTGTGTCCTCCTGGTCGTCCTCTTTATTATGATCAACAAGTATGGCCGGCGGTCCAAGTTTGGGATGAAAGGTATGTGCCGTTGCTTTCCTCTAGCAGGAGGCACTTTCCAGGATTGCCTGGCTCTTATAGCACACACGGACAGGTGTTGTGGTTTTATGCCTACATCGTCAGTATTGATGCAAAGCCTTCTAAAGAGAATGTTGTCCAGCCCCCTTCTGTTTGTTGAGAGAGTAATGGAGATATACAGGCTGGTGCTTCTCACCTGTATGTGTTTCTGACTGGATGGAAGTATTAATTTATTTTCCTTACTAGTGCATAACTGCATCTACAAGATTGCCCAGAAGAGCTTTAAGCCTGCTCCCTCCAGCCATATGTTGAGGGAGTTGTACTCAGGAGATGTTGTTGTTGGATTAAATAATTTTTGTGGGCCTGATGATGCATGGATTTCCCCTTGTATTGCACCGGGTGCAGAGCAAACATGTCAAGGAGGAACAGAAGGATGTAAAATTGGTTTGGGTTCTGTTGGAAAGGCAGGTGTACTCATTCTGTGCCTGGCTGAATGGGGATTGAGATTCTACTGTAAGTTTATAATGTCTGTGCTAGGAAATCAATTGCTGACCTGTCTTTCAATAATGTGGAAGGTCTCTTTCTGCTGCTTCTCTGTTGGAAGGTTTCATCCTCTGCATCATGAATAACCACATGAGGAGCTATCTGGAGTGTCCTTGCTAATGACTGGAAAGTGAGAAGGCATCTGATGTTCACTAGGCAGAACTGGTCCCTCTGTCCTCCTGACATCAGTGATGTGATAGAGCTAATGCCAGAAGCAGATGACTCCGTGCCATCTGCTTTTTGTGACTTTGCTATAATCTCCAGTCAGGCAGCATTGGTGGTGCCCTGTTTAGGCTGGAGGAAGAGCCTTCACATGACAAAATAGTTCCCAGCCTAATTGGTGGCTCATGCATATGCAATTTGAAGCCACAATTTGAAAAACATGAGCTTCTTCCAGTAAGCTCCTGAGTCGCAGCTGATTTCCTAGCCTTGCTGGGGTCTGTGTTGCAGGGCAGGTTGATAGATTTGGGAACGTGTCTTGTGCTTGCCTAGAGTTTTGTTTGCTTTATGGAGATATTTCCTGAGTGGGTCCAGATGGAATTCTGGCTGGAGTTTCCCCTATGCACCCTATGGAGATGCAAGACAGGACATTTAATTAAACAGCAAATCTTCTACACCAGCTTAGCAATATTTAGTCCATATGTCCAATGATAAGAACCATCTGCTAGGGTTTACTGTCTGGTGGGTGGAGTAGAGGAATGGAAGACACGGTTCCTGGGATCAATTCCCAGCTCTTTCACTGACTCACTTAGTGTCCGTAGGCAATTAGCTGTCTTAACCTCTGTCTCTGCTTTAATTTCCCCATCTGTAAAATTGGGATGATATTACGTGCCTTACCGAGGGATGTATCAGAACACTTTGGAAGTACTTGGGCATTTACTGTTGGGGCTTAGAGATACAAATACAGAAAGGAACTGACTTTAATGGAAGAATTGTAGAGGAGAGAACCTTAGATGGGTGACCAGTCTTGGTGAACAGTTGTGTGTTATGTGTTCAGAGGTGTTTAGATCAGCGCGTTAGTAGGTATTCTGCATTCTAGACACAAGGGAGGTTCTATGATGGGCCCTTGTGTCTGCAGTTTTTGAAAGGCAAAAAATGTTTAGCCAGAAAAACCTGATATCCTCCTCGTAATGCTGTATTTCTTCCAAATCTGAAATGACACCACAGTACCACAGAGTTTCTAGAAGTTTTACTGATGACATTGCTTGAAGAGTCGGAGTTGGTAGAAATGATATAAATCTTTAAGACCAGGAAGACAGCTCTTTAATGAATCACAAATATCATAGGAACCATCATGGGCAGTCTATTCATACTACCTAAGCTCTGCTCCCTCTTGGAGGCTGCAGATCCTCTTGCCCTGTGAATAGTCTCCCAAGCACATGGCCTTGCCTGCTCTGAGCCTCCCGCTTTTCCCCAGTGTCTCTTCTGCCTACGCTTTTTTCTTTAACCACGGTGCCATTGTCAACTGCCATGCCACCAGGCTTTGTGTCTTTATCCTGTACCTCCCTTCTTTGCATCAGGCTTGCTACCAAACCTCACCGCTCTCATCCACAACACAAAGACAACTTTTCCATTCACCTGCAGTGGCTGCTATGCTTGGTGGTACCCTGGCTATGGCTCATCCTCACAAGAAATGTCAGTCCTCTGCACGCTTTCCAAAATTCAGTTTTTTAACTCTCCTTCCTTACTGCTCTGTAGGTCCATGACTCCAAAGCCTTACTCTCTCATTCGGTTGCTTTAGGGTGTCAGCTGAGCTACTGCGGTTGGTCCCCATTTGACACTGATACCCTGAAGCTTGTGTTTGTGCTTGATGTCTCTTTCTCAAGTGTCTCCTCTTTCATTCCACTATCAGACTGCTGTTCCTTTCCTCCTTCCTTGAGGCTTTGTGCTCATGAGGTGATGCCCTTGTCAAAATAATCAAATGGCTTTGCTGAGTGGTCCTGACCTGGGGCTTGTAAATAGGTCCTACCTTATTCAGACATCCTGTACAGGACCGTGCATCTTGCTTTCCTCTGGGTCCCTCATTATCAGTTGATTCTTGGGCAGGAGCCATCCTGTGCAGCACCCATCGTGTTATCATTTACTAAGTAAAAAAAAAAAAAAATCCAAACCTTGACTCTTTGGGAAAGCGCATCATTCCCTGAATCAGGAGATGTTCATCGCCAGCTGATATGTTGCCACTTGTTGTTGAAATCCCCGCTTGGCAGGCTTGCAGGAGCAGGTTTTTCCTGTTGTTTTTGTCATAAATGCAGAACATAGCGTGCTCATGTTGGACACATTACCCAAAGCACCTCACGAGTCTCTCTGAGCACATCTTTTTCCTTCTGCTTTTCCTAGCATTAAGCAGATGGTTTATCTCCTAGCGAGAGAGAGGTGGACTTAGTCTGACAAGGTTGGATGTCACATTGGTCTGGAAAGTCCTCTTGGGCCAGTGTTGGGTTGCCTACCAATCTTAAAAGTGGTCTGATGGGCTGCAAAGTGTCCAGCATCCTAGCTGCCTTTGCTGAAAAGGAAGTCACTGTGTCTTAGGGCACGTGGCTAGGGGAGGACTATGAGGGGATGGTACGTCCACACTTTTCTCCTCCTGGCTGCTGGCACACCCTTGGAGCATTGTGTGAGAGTCCTGGCAGAGCCACTGCTCTGGTTGCGACCAGGGTACTGATACAGCCAACAGCCGAGCAGTGGAAAAGCCTGCCCTGCCAAGCACACTGTCAATGGGCTTGGAGTGGTGGCATCAATAAAAGCTCCTTGTGAAGGGGACTCTGACACACTGTGCTCCTGGCTCCTTGGCGTCCCTTGACTGAGCTTGCAGAGGCTGGCTCTGTGCCATCCCCTTTGCTTTTCCCTGCTCTCTCTGGAGAGGAAATTCACTTACATGGGATGGCAGAGGTCAGATCCCTTTTCTAGCTGCCTGTCAACTTTGGCTCCCATAGCTGGGGGTAAAACAGGAGTGTGCTGAATACAAAGGTTGGGGTTTGGGGGATCACTGGAGCTGGAGTGGCAGATGCAGCCGGAAAATGGCAAACAAAATGCCTTTTTGTGAAATGTGGCAGTACACGGGCAACATGGAGGCAGCAGAGTGGAAACGGCCAGGAAAATTGAATGCAAAAAATGACAAGCACTGAAGTTGTAGACATGGGCTGCAACTGTTTGCTGAAGGGCAGTGTATCCAAAGGAGGAGCTGAGATGCTATTTAAAGCCTTTTATTACTGTGCAAAGAAGAATAGGATCTTAGAGAACAAGAAACTGGGAGTCGGGGCTCTTTGATGTACTGCCATGCGCCAGGGGAGTGGGTTTTATAGGTGGGACAGATTCCATGGGAGCAAGGAGCCTGGCATCCCATGATCAGATGTTGCTTGGCTCTTTGTCCCATGTTCCTTGACTGCACGCAGGAGGTGGAGGTTTTAGCATCTCGCCTTCTGGGGTATGGCTTGTCACCACAAACCTGTATCTTCCCATCAAAGTTTAATCCCAGCAGATGACAGGAAATGGAATTTCATAGTACAATAAAAAAGCCACTTGCAGGTCCCAGAACTAACTAAACCAAAATTTCATAAGGCAATAATAATGGCACAGAAAAGTCCTGAGAAAAACAAAATGTTTGGACACCACAGCGATGGAGGCCATGTAAATGCTTAAGTTGATGGACTGAAATATATGCTCCTTTTGCTTGTCTTATTGTACATTTACAAATGCTTAGGAATAAAGAGCTTGTGCTCATGTTTATTTGTGTGATGTATTCCTGGTGCTGCACAACTTAAAAATTAAAACAAAAAATTGAGTTTGCAGAGATATGGGGAGAAAGATGCTAGAGAAATTCCAGAGACAAGACCCCTTGTTGTTTGCTGAGATGAACTATTTTTCAGGCTCTGAGATTAAAAGCTACTTGTTCTCTAAGTGAGATTTTCTTCCTCGGGTGCAGATACTGCCAGATAATGGTTCAGACTTGGTTACAGTTGGCAAAGAGTCGATTGCTTTTTAATCGAATTTCCTAAAGAAATAAGGCGTGTGATCGTGCCGCCTCTCTGCATGCGTGCAAGCATGTGTGTACAGCACTGTTTGCCTGTTTTTTCCTTTCTCTGCTGCAGCTTTTGTATTTGCTGGCCAGTTCCACCCAGAGGAGTGGGGAGGTGGACTTAGAGTTGATTTTACAGGCATCGTGGAACTAGGGAGGCTAAATAGAAGATCACAACTTGGATGATACCCCACTGATGGAAGTGCCTTGAGCCTTTCTGGTTATCAGAGAATCTGTACAGAATCTCAGCCTTGGACAGAAAAACAAAACACAGGGGATCAAGGTTTTGTGGAGTCTGCTGTGGTAGTTGGTGCGTATGTCTGTACACTGGGATATACACGTTTTCTTTCTGAACAGGCAGAAACAACAAAGGGTGGGGGTAGAAATGAAAGAACAGTAAATAAATACAGCCCACGCTTTCTGTAATATTTGAGGAATAGCATCACTATCAGTTCATTTGGTGTTTGTTCTAATAGCCCTGATCAAAGTGCTGGCACTGCTGATGTGCATATGGATGTCAGAAGTACTTGCAGAGCTGTTCCATTGTAATTTAGCATTAGTTAATAGGTACTTAAAGTAAAGTGGTTGCCTATTTGATTATGATTGGGGGTTATTAACATTTTTTTCCATAAACAGATGGTAACTGTCCGCTGAGTTGATTGCAGAACAATTCCAGAGTTCTGATTCAAGAGGACCAGCTCCTGCAAAGATATCTTGGATGCCTGGCTTTTTGCATTTGTTGATTTGTTTTCCTTGTTTTTCTTTTTTTTTTATTTCTTTGCTCCTTCATCACGCAATTATTGCTGCAGCTTTTTAAAGGTGGGGAGGGGGGAATAATATACAAGAACCATGAATTGCCTTTCAGATGAGGCTTAATTCTGATCCGTGTTGCCTTGGCCAAGTCTGGCTATAATCGTGTACTAGTTGTTTTTCCCTGATTTGTTTGCAGCTGTATAGGAATGAACAAACACTCTGCAGCTTGGAGAGCCTGCACCTTAAGGGTTAGTTGCTCAGGAGAAATCTGTGATCAGGCCCCTTTCATTTCATCCTCCTGGGAACCTGCCATGTAACAGGAGCAGGAAGAAAGAAAGCGCAAAGTAGCATCACAGCTTGGCATGACTACAGAAAGAAACAGCCATACATTAAAACTCAAGGCTAACTGGTGGCTCAGGGATGTATGGTGAGCAATGCTAACACACTGGAAAAGAGAACTGACTGCTTTCTTCAAGCCTGAATGCAACGCCTAGAGCCCGGCAGGGTTGGCGAACTGAGGCCCCAGAGAGGCATGGGCAGAGTGACCACATGGGGCTGTTGGAGGTTGGAGCTTTTCCTTGTTGATATCTTTCTGTTTGTTTGCAAAGCCTCTTGATATACCTCCTGCACTTGATATCACTTGGTTTTATTTGCCCAGAAAGTGGATTGAAAGGGCATGGGCTTTCACTGGGGCTTCTTTCTATAAATGCCTGTTTATACTTTGCTGAAGTGCAAACTGTGCTATTTATTTATTTATGTAGTACCTTCAAGGTGATAAAGCATAAAGCTCTTTGAACTGCTAAGTGCCTCATCCTCTGCTAAGCCGTGCAGTCTGTAGTCGGTGTGGTGGCAGCAAGGGAAAGCTGCTATGCAGCTCTGGGCTCGTTGGTAAACCTTCGAGAGATGCCACTTCTCCCCAGGGGTGCTGTGACAAGGCACCTGCTTCTACCTCTGCTCTCTGCTGAGCTAATGCTCACATGCCTTGTCCTTCAGTCCCAGGTAGTGTTGGTATGGAGAGGGCCTTGAAAGATTGGGTGGTGCCTTGCTTGTTGCAACCTGAAGGAGCAAGGAGCCACCCTTGGCAGAAGAGATGCATCAAATGACCCTGGAAGAGGAATGATTAGCAGAATATCAGGATTTATTTAGACCTAGAAATAGAACATTTACCTATTCCCACAAATAGAAAATGCACTGACCAGCCATTATCTTGCAGTTGCTTTTACAAATCAGAGGTGTCTATTTTAGGCAACTACTAAAAGCATTTAAAAAAAAAAAATAGAAAAAAAGCCATGTCAGTAGTTTTCAGGTGACCTGAGAATTCCTGGGCCTCCTTCACATCACATTCCTGCAGGCTTTTCCTCTCCATGCATGATCTTCCTTGCTCACAGGTGCATTTATTTGCTCCTTTCACCATCCTAGTGCTGGACCCTGGGTGCATCACTTACCCCAAAGGAGTCTCATGGCACAGTCAGTGTTTGCTTGGGGCAGCTCTGCATTAGCAGGTGTCTCACTGCTGACCTCCTGAAGCAGTTCTCATGCTGTGGTGCCAAAAGCTATGTGAGTGACCCCCATCATACCTGTGATGCAGCGTGATGTGAACTCTCAGCTGACGTGGTAGAAAGATGTTGAAATTTATTTAATTTTTAATAATTTTTTTTAAGCTATACCCATTCTAGGCTCAGTGCATTAGCTTTTCACCAGCAAAGCATTGATAAGTGACAGTGCTGGGGGCAATCTTGCTGTGCGTGGTGCTGTGCTGGCTTCAGTCTCTTTACCTGTGTGGTGGGCAGACCCTCAAGGATGGAGACAGTGAGAATGAGCAGTGGCAGCTTCTCTCACAATATAAGGTTGAGAAGATATCCTTCCTCCACTTACTGTTCAGGAGCAACTGAGTCACCCCAATTCTTCATCCAGCCAGCTGCACACATCTTTTCTGCAGCTGTGAAATCACCCAGACTCAGTCACCTGAGCAGCCTCTCCCAAGGACCATGCAGAAGATGCTAATCTCTCTGTGGCAGTGCTGCTCCTGCTTGCCTGCTCCTTGCCTTCACAGAGCCAACTTGTGTGTGCTGCTTGGTCTGGTGGTGTCTGTCCATCTGTTTTCATGTGCCTTTGCTTTAGTGAAGGATGCTGGATTGACAGCACAGAGCCAGAATAATTCTGTTTATCTTCAGAACAGGTACAACATACAGCAGCAGGACAGGCTATTCTTTTTTTTTAAACCAGTATCACTAGTCTGATGAAGAGACATCATCTCCACAAGCCTTGCCTCCTGTGTGCTCTCCTCTGCCTCCTTGAAGGCAACCAGCAACCAGAAAACGAAGTGTCAACTTTGATGTGGCTTTAATAAGGTGCAGGGCAGTGTGGGAAGAAGCAAAGGGCTTTAATTAATATTTTAATTGTAGTTTGTCTGTACTGCAGTTGTCCAATTATTCTTTGAAAATTATTTTGCTAGTGTTAATGCTGATAAATGGTCCTGTGGGAGGATATCCCTGGCGAGTTCATCACCTCTTCCTTCTTGTGCCTTGCTGTAGAATTTGTTTGTGCAGTGTTTAGTTAGAGATGCTGAGATCTGACACTCTGTCCTTAAACCCTGGAGCAAGAGAGCTTCACTTATGGTCAAGGGGCAGGTAACTGATTTCAACAGCAGGATTGACAAGGGAAACATCTGGGAGCTGTGATGGCAAATGTGGAAAATGCAGAGAAAGGTGCTGCTGGATTTTTGAACCTGGGCTCAACATGCTTGAAGGAGTGCCTAGAAATGTGGAGACAATGGGGAATGACCTTCCAAAGGAAGAGACAGGAGCTCTCACTTGAGCTGTTCAAGCTTCAATGATGAAAGTAGTGAGGAAGCAAATTGTAGAAAGCACTGGAGCATCTGATGATCTAATGGGCTTTTTGCATCTCCAAGTTCTATTGCTTCTGGTGCAGTAACGAGCCTGCTTGTGTCTTGGACAGACCTAAGAAACTCAGTCATCAGTGCCAGCTGATGAAGGCGGGAGCAGTGCAGAACCCTGTGATGCTCAGGAACCTAATTTCTGTCTCTAACTACGCTGTTAAAAATCAATGGACCAGAAGATAATGCCTGTACACAAGGCAGCTCCTATGATTCTCTCTGTCCCAGAACATGCTTCATCCTCCCCAGCAAACTCCAAGTTTTTTGCAGCCTAATGCAGTCAAGAGTCAGACAAAAGGCTGTGAATTAGTGTGAAGGGAAAAAACGTTGTTTTCCTTCACCCTGCTTTTCCTTCAGAGTAAGATTCATGTGGCACAAGCTGAGATCTACCGGTGCCGTGATAGCTCTGGGACAGGCAGTGTGCCAGCAAGGCCCCCTGGTACTGGTGGTGTCGTAGTCCTGATGCAACACCGGCTGCTCGTGCCGAAGCCTGCGGCATCGAGACATCTGCTGGGACTGGGGCAGGGGAGAAGTGGCCCTTTTGTTGCTGACATGACGATTTTATCTTGATGCTCTAAAAGCTCTTGTGACATCCGCAATTTTCCAGATGGATAACAAAAACCTGTGAGCAGGGGTGTCTTGGTGGCTTTTGAAGCGCTCGCCTGTGGATCTGCATCCATTGGTTTCATATCTGCTGACAGGGCTTAATAATCATTACACTAAGTGGAACTGGCACTCGGGGAGGCAGGCAAAGCTGCTGCTGCCCTGGGGCTGAGATGCGTTTCTTGCCATGCAGTGCAGAGATGCAGATCATGGCTGTGGGGCCACGTCCTGATGGGCCGATTTCTATCTGTTCTCCTCCTGGGCTGTTGGGGTCTGTGGGAGCTGCCAGCTGGGTCCGCTTGCATCTTATCCAGAAGCCCCTTGGCGCCCTCTCACCCAGGAATCCAGGGATGCTCCTGATCTGGCCCAAGGACTGCGGTGCTTCCACTGGGCTCCGGCTTCAGTCTTGCTTTGGGAAGAGGAAAATAGAGGCAGTTTCCCCCTATCAGCAGTTACACATCCAGTGTGAATAAGCAGAATATGTCTTTGTCCAAATTGCTTGGGCCCTTTTTCTGATTGATGTTGTGGGTAATAATTAGCACGATCTTACCTATTGAGCCATGATATGTTTTTTTGTGAAGGAGAGATGTCTGATACTATAAAAAGGAAAGACCCCCCCATAATTTTGAGGCAACAGTGGTCTAGAATCAATATTTATTCTTTTAGATTTCTTAATTGATATCTCTGATTTCTTTTTTCACTTGGGTGTTGGGTAAATTCCCATGCTCATCCCTGTGCTCACAGCAGTGGGATGCTGCAGCAGCGCTGAGTAGCTGATGAGGGGCTCTGGCACTATGGGGCAGGGCACTGTGGGGGTGTAACTCCAGGGAACAAGTTGCTAAGAGATGGAAGGAGGACGTGTGACATGCAGGGTCCCTGTGCTGGTGACCTGTGCTGGTCACCAAAGGAGCTCTGGGGCGGACCCATGGGCAGGGCAGTTTGCTGCCCTGGAGAACTACTCAGCTTCTCTTATTTAAGTTAATTCATTACATACTTTTACACTTGATAACCCCGGCTTCAGCGTGGCTAGTCATCCCTGAGGTCGTTGCAGTTGGTTCTTCCTGAAGCGCTAAGCAAGGATGTGGATGCAAATGCTCCTTCATTACAGGTTAGTCATTCCATCATCATTGTGTTTGCTTTGTTGTTGCTCTTTCCTGAGTTTTCTTGGTGTTGGGAGGCTCCTGGCCCCAAGCCTGGCAAGTATGGGGTTTACTCCATGTTCTATCCCCCTGGTGCTCCCTGGAGACATCTCCTCCCTGTGCGGGGTGCAGTCCTGCTCCCTTGCAGGCTCATAATCCCTTGCAGCCTGTTCTCACCACCAGACCATTTGGACATTAACTCTCTTCCAGGTTTTTGTCTCTCACTAAATTAGCAATTTATCTCCAAAACTTGTTTTTCTTTAATGTTTTTGAAGTTTGCATGTGTTTTTTTTACTTCTGCCTGTTTTTGCTGGCTAAGGGATGTGCTGCGTGTATGACTTTCTGTCTCCGGTGCCAATGAACTTAAGAGAAGGTAGTGGAGCAGGTGAGAAGTAACCAGCTCTGCTCAGTCAATGAGCCATCGCATTAGTGGTGGCTTTAGAAATTATTATGGTCCCACCCTGCCCCCTAAACAGGCACATGGCTTAGCTAACTCAGTGGGTTGGTTTAATTTCCAAATAATTAATATAGATATTAGATAAACCTAGCCTTAACACCAGTCCCTGTGGTGAGCCTCTCCAGCTTAAAGCTTTGCCATATTTGTCACCCAGACCAGCTCTAGCAGGAAATAGCCACGTAAATCAGATTTACTGTTATTATTAATACTGTTGTATGACACTGCTCGTATCCAAGCCAGTTTGAATTAATTTTTCAAAGAAGTTTATTCTGAGACACTATCAAATATTTTACTAAGCCCAAATATATTACAGCCTTTATTGACTAATTTTGTAATTCAATCAGGAGAAAATAAGACATTGAAGGTAGTTCAGCGTGATTTGTTTTTATAGACCAACTGCTTCATCTTCTCGATTCTGCTATCATTTAGGCTCTTAAATATTTTTTCTTAATATTTCCTTTTATTTTTTACTGTAAATTTAAAGTTGGGCTTATTAATTTCTTCTGCACATCATCTGGGAGAACAAATGCAAGTTGTGTGCATATATCTGTATATAAAAGGAAATGTCTTTACCTATTTACAGTACATCTGCCTTCTTGACAAGTTTCTGTGCTCAGAATTAAATTGGTGGCAGTATCCGGTAATGAGACTTCATGCCTTTTGAGCTGCTGAGTGCTTCTGCTGAGTATCGTGCTATAAACTGCTGCAGGCCTTGTCCCCGTGGCATGTGTGGCCAAGAGAGGAAACATTTCTAGGATTTTGCTTAGCTGTTTTGACCGTTATTTCATTTTCTCTCTCCATTTGTTTTTTACAGTATTAATACTTTTATCTCTTGTTTGCTCTCAATCTCCCTTCGTCTAAAGTATCGTGATAGAAATTGAAATTAGATACAGGCTGATTTCACTTCAGGGTGTGTGCACAAATCCCCTTCCGCTCTGCTGTTGTAGGGCAGATGGATTTTAGCTTTTTCTCTCCTTTTTTAGTTATATAGTCTTAATGACAAAACACACCGTCTTCACTGTGTTTCTTTTCTGTCTAAGTTTATTTTGCTACTGGTGTATTTAGGAGTGATTTGGGCTTATTCTCTCTGCTTAAAGATTTGAAGTAATGCTTCTTGGCTTCTTCTGTTTATTAACATGCTATCAAAGTTAATGGGATGTCAGCATGTGCCAAACCCCCTCATCAGTAAAGCACGTGTATTCTACCGTAGCATAGGAAGATCCTAGATCTGCTGGAGCAAGCCCAGAGGAGGGTCATGAAGATGATGAGAGGGCTGGAGCACCTTGCCTGTGTGAACAGGATGAGAGAGCTGGGGTTGTTCAACCTGGAGAAGAGAAGGCTCTAGGGAGACCTTCTAGCAGCTTTCCAGGAAAGCTGGGGAGGGACTCTTTATCAGGAGATGCAGTGATAGGATGAGGGGTAATGGTTTTAAGCTGAAAGAAGGGAGATTTAGATGAGATATTAATAAATTTTTTCCAGTGAGGGTGCTGAGGCACTGGCACAGGTTGCCCAGAGAAGTTGCAGATGCCCCATCCCTGAAGGTATTCAAGGTTGGATGAGGCTTTTAGCGACCTAATTCAGTGGAAGGTGACCCTGCCATTGTCATGGGATTGGAACTGGATGATTTTTAATCATAGAATCATAGAATGGTTTGGGTTGAAGGGACCTTGAAGATTATCAATGAGCACACCCAAATACTTCTCCGCAGGGCTGCTTTGCTAAGGTTTCAGCAGGTGGTTTTGGGACCAGTCATATGGGCAAGCTTTTTGTTAATCTGCCAAAAAGGTATGAGGCTTTGCTTTGTTGAGAGCAGAAGAGATATTACATTTTGTTGATTTGAATCTTTTACTGATGTGTGCTACTGGGCCGCTGAATGCCTGCCAGGTGCCTCTCTGTTTTATTCCTTTTTTAAAGTTATTTGGATGAGACACAAACTAGCATTTTGTACCTGCTACTAGACAGTTTGCAGAAAAGTGGGTAAGCTCTCTTTTTACAGAAGATACCTTAGTTTAAATTCCTGTTTGCTCAGCTGAATTACAGTGCAGCAACCTGCTTTGATACTGGCCTTTCAAAACCCTCCTGGATGCAGGCAGGGAGGCAGTGTGCTGCTTGAAACTGCCTTGAGGACAAATCTTGATTTCTAACCACTGGGAAAAATCTATAAGTTTTCCCTGTATCAGGCATCACCTTGAGTTTTTTTTTTTTTTTTTTTTTAAACACATACGTGGTTCTTAAAGCTGTGAGGGTTTTGTGCAAATTTGTGGTAACTCATAGGTCTTTCAGCCTCCTCCATTCTTAGCAGAGAACCCTTTAGTCTTGAACCCAGCACCTGAGAGCTTTTCCTAGGAGCTGTTTCGAAGTATTTTACTTTCAGATAGCAGTGTTAAGCCCTGCATGTTTTGGGATCTCTGAACTCTCTTCTGTGGCACACATCTGAAAACATGATCACAGAATTATAGAATGGTTTGAGTAGGAAGGGACCTTTAAAAGTCATCTAGTCCAACCCCACTGCAATAAGCAAGGACGTTTTCTACTAGAACAGATTGCTCAGACTATCCTTGAATGTTTCCAGGGATAGGGCATCTACAGCCTCTCTGGGCAACTGTTCCAGTGTTCCACCGCCCTCATAAAAAAATGTCATCTTTATATCTAGTCTAAATCTGCCCTCTTCCAGTTTAAAATTATTGCTCTCGCACCATCTCTAATAACATAAATACACATTTATAGCCCCTGCACCATCACTATCTACAGCACATTTTGGACAGCATGGCGCTTCACAATGTGCAAAGATATTGTGAAGTTTGCAGTTGGAAGATAGGAAGAAATGAGGGTGTGGAGGGATGACAGAGATGCAATGCAGCATCCTAGGCACTTACTTCATGTCACTCTTACCAAAGCAAGTATGGAAGAAGGAAACTCCTATCTCTGAGTGCTTTGTGTGCTTGGAGTGCAAGCGTGTGTTTGCACGTGCGTGCAAGCATCACAGGGAATAAAGGTAGGAAGATGTTTTATGAAGTTGTTAATAGCTGGCAGTTAGTGCCTATTTATCTGCACTGAGCTGCAGAGCCTGGGAGCGGCTGGAGAGAGATTTGCTGTCGGGCAGGCTCTTTAAGGATAAATAATCTTGGCTGGAATTTGTGCTAATGATTTCCGAAGTATGCTGGTGTGTTTTGAGCGGTGGAGAAGGCAGTGCCTGTGTCTTTTTTTGGGGTGTGAATGGGGAAGGTAGGAGGAGGCTGGAGTGGAGGAGGGAGCAGCGAGTGTTTCCCGTTTTGGTTAGTGGTGTGGGAGATAGGAAGTTGGTGGTTGAATGTTGATTTCTTTTATTTGTCTTGTAAGAACAGTAGCTATGGGAGATGTGACCCATGAATGTGTCTCCACTGAACATGCTGCAGTCCTTCAGACTTTGTGCTGAAGGATGTTACCTTGGTGAACAGGTCCAGCATAACTCTGTCAGTTTAAATTATTGAGGAGGCACATATGGCTGTTTCCATCAGGTAGCAACAAAACCAATGCAAAATACACAAACCTGTCTTTCTAGAGCCAAAGTCCGTCCTATGCTAGTGCAGAGCAGGGGGAACTGTGTACAGCCTGCAGTTATTAACCTCTTGTCTCCATCACACTCAGATCAGGTTCAACAGAATTATCTCAGTACCTTCCTAAATTACCTGCAAGATTGAAGATTTGAGTTTTAACTCATCAGCACTGAGCCTGGAAATAGTGTGTGTGTGCTTGTGTTTTGAGTGAGCAGAAACACTGCAGGGAGCATTGCCTGTGTTTACGCTTTGTGCTGCAGCTGTTGAGGTGCAGGGGGTCAAATGTGTCCTGGTACCAAAGAAAGTCTTCAGGATATCAAGATGTAATCTCTTCAAAGTCATAGGCTGAGGAAAATGTTTCTACTAAATCTTGGCTTCTAGAGGAAAAAGAAATGAGCAGTCCTCATCTGTTTGAGGTTGTTTATCCCTGTTTCTGGGGTGTATCACAAATGCAGAGATTAGGCTTTTGAAGCAGCTGTGCTTTCCTTGTGCTGCAGAAACAGGAACTGTGGGCTGGGAGATGGGGCGTTGCTGTCCGTGTGCTTCTGGAGAAGTGAGGACCCGGTGATGCACCTCTATTCCAACCTCATCAGCTGTGACAGCAGCTCCAAGCCCCACCAACCCCAGCTTTTTGGGGGGGTTCCTTCTACCAGATGAGCTGAGCTTTACTGAATAAGCAGCTGGTGGATAATTCCATTAGTAGCCACCTGTTGAGAAGGACATGTGTGCCAGCATTTTTCTAAGCATGGGAGTTTAAAAAGTAGCAAAGGGAATTAATAGACAAATCCTACTGAAATTCCTCTAACATCCTTCACCAATCCTGGGTTTAATGTCTAATGAGTGCTGAAGCATGCATGAAGGGAGCAAGGTATGGTACTTAATAAAATGTTTCATTAACTAGAGAAAAAGGGCTTTACTCACTGTAACTCAGAGCAGGTGAGTTTGTATGGTCTCAATGAGTAGGCTGGGACAGAGACAGGCTCCCTGCTGTGATCAGCAGCCAAATGAGCCATCCAGAGCATGCAAGAGTTAAGGGCCATCCAAGCAGAAATGAAGCCTTGTAGACTGTTAAAATACCAAGGCTGGATTTTCGTTTACCCTCTGCTAACAAGTCTGCCTTGGATAGTTCATCAGTTTGATGTTGGAGTAGCTTTTGCAGAGGCTTAATGAGACTAATCACTGCAGACACCCTCCACAGCCACTCAGGAGTGATGGGTTCCTCATTAGGCAGATGCAGAAACATTTTGAGCGGTATCTCTCACCACTGTCTGCAGAGTGAGCCTCGGGGACATCCATCAGACTTGGTTAAAGGCTGTGAGACTCTAAGATGAAAGCATACTTAAGAGTAAAAGCATCCTGAAACATTGTCCTGAGCATCTTCTTTGAAGAGTGGCTGTGTGCATTGACCATCCTTGTGGAATTAGCTCAGCATGAATGTGCAACAAAGTGGCATGTGTGGGTTTTGGGAGATGTCTATGTGTACGCTCACTGAGATACATGTTCCTGGCAGATTTCTCTGGCATCTACTGATAAGTGCTTACCCTGCTCTTTCACTGTGCTCTTTGTTGGAGATTGCTATTATTAAACTTTTTTGTTACTGTGTCAGGTAGAGACGAGGTCTGAAGGAGGATACATTATCACAGCCTTCTGCAGGCAGCAAAAGGAAAAACAAGGAGATCGGAGATCTTTTTCAGAGGGTGAATTGACAAAAAGCAATGGCCTGAACTTCAGGAAGATTTGGAGAATAGGTAGGGAAGTTCTGAGAGAGTGGAGGACTATGGTGTCCAGTATGGAGGGGATTGATGGTTTGGGTTGGTGAAGCAGAGCCAGGTTTCCAAAAAGTGACCCCAAGGGCCCAACTCTCTAAAGTTTTCAGTGCTCTAGAGGGTGAGCTCCCTGGAGAAACTGGTGAAGGGCTTGTGTAGATCAGTAGTGCTGGCCAGAGGGCAAGAAGGGCAGTGGTGGCCTCTGCCTGCACTCTCTTCCATCCTCTCTCTCTGGACCTTGCTTTGCTGGCTGCTTTGCCCTCTCTCCCTGCTTCCCTTGGTGTTAAGCGCTTTGTGCAGCTTTCCTCTTAATGACCCCCTGTTCCTTGCTTTGGGAATTTGCAAATATCCTTTAGCACAAGCACTGAGCTGCATCCCCAGCACTGGGGATGCTCACATGGGGAGTTGTTCACAGCTGAGTTATGTGCCACTTGGATATTTTTCTCCCGACAAGAGCAGTATGTACAGATTTTCTGCTTACTGCCCTGCATGCTCCATTTTTTCCTAGAGCCCAAGTTAGTTATGGCAGCTTTCAGCACACCCTCCACTGATCATCGTGCTGGCGGACGCATGTATTTCATGCGGGAAAGATTTCCTTTTTTTTTTTTTTTCCTGGAGAATGAGTGAAGTTTTGTTTACTGCCACTTGAGCAAAATGGTCCCAGGCTGGGCCACAAGATACAGGGCTGGTCTTTAAAATTAAGAGAGCAAACATCAGTGTAGAAACTAAGGGAGGGAGGAGTCTAGGTGATGTAATTACATTACTTCCATGCTGATATGACCTTGGAGATGGTCTGCAGTTCTGCAGGGATTGGGGGAGTACTGCATTTGATAGCCTCATCTACTTATCTGTGCGTGTTTATATCCAAGCTTATGTATTTGTGTGTATGTGCGTTGTGTTTATTTTTTCAGTTTATCCTGGTGTGTCTTACCTATTCATCTGCAGCTCTGTGTGACCCAGGAATGCGTTGCAGGCAATACTGTAGGGTCCCTCTGCAAAGAGGGTTCATATGCCCCACAGGGGGTTAATGCCTTCTTTGAACTGCCACCTGAAAAGCCTAAATCAAAAGCATTGCACCCCTAAAAGTCAGAACGCAGTGGAAACTCTTCCCCAGGGACCAGATCTTCTCTCCTTAGTCTCTGTTGGAACCAGAAGGGAAGAGAGATTTCAAAGGAAGGAGCTGCTGTCTGTTAATGCACCCTCTTTGTGGCACTATTAGTGTGGAGAAGAGCAACAGCATCTCTTTTATCTTGCTATTGGGGTACCATACTGAGAAGCATTGATTACTGAGTTATCCGAGGCCCTGGCTCTGAATGGAGAGATTTCCAGATCAGAACCAGCATTTTGGATACCTGTATGTGGTCAGAGTGCTGTGGTGCTGGATAGGTTATAAAATATTAAAATTGATTTTTTATAATTGGTAGTCCCAGTTGAAGTAAGTTATAAGGAAATGGATCCAGTAGTTTACAGACAGGCAGCGTAGAGGGAGTGGGAGAAGAGCAGCGTTTTCCCTGTACCAGAACACCCATGAGGAAGCTGCTTCTCTGGGTCAGGATATCCAGAAATGTGTGTGCGCTGGGGGGACCTCACCATTCCCTCTGGACTCTGCAGAGCTTAGCTTTTTTCAGGTGACAGCAGCAGTTGTTTTGCTTTCTCCCCCTTTTTTTTTGAGGTTGCTTTTCTTTCTAGAGGATATGTGAAAATAGCATTTATTTATCAACAGGAAGATAAGACAAGTTCATGGCTTAGGGGGAGGTACGGCTTTGGGTGATGTGGGGAATTTTTGTGAGAGTGGCATATGCGCAAGGAGAGAAAGCAGCTCTTTCTCGTCTTCCTTGTAAATAAAACTAACATGAAGGGAAAGGGAAGATAATGAGAATGAAGACTTCAGGGGCTCACATGGCTGTTGAAGCTGTGAATTGGAGATGTTTTCCTTTGAGGCTGCAGTAGCTACCTTATGGAGCCTTCTGCTGATGGAGAACATTGCTTGAGAGTGGCCAGCTAGCCCCTGCCCAAGCATTCTTGCTGCAGCTGGTTTCTCGCCAGTCATTCATCACTCCTGCATACCAGCTTTCAGTTTCACAGGCCTTTCCTTGTGAAATGCACCTCTTTAGCCTTTATTTTGACAGAGGTTGGATGGGAGAAGGTTGTATATCTAGCATGATGTTTAATGCTGATGGTGGATTGCAGTGCATGCTTCCTTCGCATCCCAAATCCTCTGGCGATGGTACCACCTGCACCAGGCAGGTCGCTTTACCTGTGCTACCCAGATGTGGCAGATGGAGATGTCTTTCTCCCTCTTAACAACTGAGATGGCTCTGGTTCAGCGAGGTGAACCTTGGTCTGTCTGCTGTTTTCCTGGTCACCAAGGGCTGCTGATGCTGAGGAAGGTATTGCTGCTTTGCAGAATGATGCAACCTGCCTGAGCTGGGCTGACTTGTGCTTGAGCTGTCATCTCACAGAAGGCAAAGCAGCCCCAAGGAGCACCTCTTGCTGATCGCAAGGTGACCATGTGGGGGAGTGAGCCCTGCTGCCCTCTGAAGAAGGGGCTTTGAAGGAGCTGATATGGGGCTCCTGTCTAAGCCCTCACACCCTGAGCTTGGCTCCAGGCCAGCGGCACCTCCCTGGAGATGGGTTGTAGGCAGCACGTAGAAATGAATCGTTGCTTGCGGTCTATGAAACACAATAGAAGCTGTTTTCTTCATCCAGGGAATTAAAATGTCTACTCTGTGCATAAAAAGAGTCTAATAATAATAATAATGGTGAAGTTAATGAGATTTCAGATGTCTTTGCAAACTGGCCTAGGTTTTGTAAGTTCAAAGATGCGTCATGTTGCAGCCCCTGTGAATTGGGGAGTTTTGTTCCTCTAAGTGCTTCAGGCTGTAATGAAGGTTGAGCGTTCCAGATCAGGCCGCCTGCATGGGGTATGTCTTATCCCAAGGGAAATAGGCATTAGTCAAAATGCAGTCCGGAAGGGATGAGAGCAAATTTGCGAAACATTCTGCCTGACGCCTTTTGGAAGGAATTCAGAGAAGAGCAACTAAAATGATGAAGGCTCTGCAGGGAATGTATTGTAAAAAAAAAGATTAAGAAAAAGAAAAGCTAATATATAAAATGCAGCTAGACCAGAGTGAAGGGGAAGTGATCCCTAGTGATGCATATTTAGAAGAGTTGAACAATGGAGAAATAAAAAGACCTATTTAGGATGCTGGAAGAAGAACATTGGGTGTATAGAATCAATTAAGCAATCAAAAAACTTGTGGGCTGCATATCTAGATCCTTCTTCCAAAGGGAAGAGGTAAGAGGAGTGTGGAAGAGTCTCTGAAATGGATGTCCCAGGCTTTGGAAACTTTTGAGCCAGGCTGAGGGAGGCGGATGATGAATGATCTCCACTTGGGTGGAGATTTCCTCACAGAAGTCTGTGCATGGTAGGATGGGGGTATGGAGACCTCCTGGCCTTTTGGGGCTCCTGTTTTCTCCTTAGAACATATGGAGGGGTGGCTGGGCATTTCCCCACCCCATACGGCCTTCTTTTTTCCCTGCTGCTGTGCCGGTGCATGAAATAGCAACCTGGAAGACATGATAGGGATGACTGGCTGCAGTCTCCCTGCCTTGGCTGATTAATTAACTCTTCAGATTAATTTCCTTTCTGATTACTGCTTGATTAATTCCTTCTAACTCTGCGAGACCTCCTCACCACTTAATCCTCTTTATAAGCCCTCAGAGTGCGATGCTTGAAGTAAACATCAGGCAGAAAAAAAGCAAACACTCTGAAATGCAAACACAACACCACCTCTGGTGAGACCCTCTCCTGTTCTTTGACCCAGCACCTGTGGGGCTGCCCCACAGCACCATACCCAAAGGGCATCTCCACGCTCCCCTCTCCTCCTTACGTTTGTTTCCCCCCCTTCTCGCATTGCTTCCCCAGTGTGTCTGTAGCAAATTGCAAATTTCACTTGTTAAGCCTGATAATTAGCGACAATATCCCAGTAATTTGCAAAGAGGGCAGGAGGGGGGAGCTGTGTTCAGCAGCAGGAGAAGAGGTGTTTTTTCTCACTGTGTTCCTAAAGGAAGCATCTGAACACATAAAGCACCTTTTGACATATAAATGAGCACAAGATGCAGGCAAGTTGAGCCATGAGGCATGAGGATTTGCATTGTCTAAACGTTCAGGCTGGTACTGTAGAACAGGTCCAAGAGGTGTAGGGTACAGCAGGAGCCACCAACTTGGAGGAGAGGGACAGTGGATGAGTGAGAACACCAGTTTGCAGGTGGCCAGCAGCTCGGGTAAAGTGATGGGGTCACAGTGACTAGAGTGATCAGGCTGAGCCCTGTCTCCAGTCTGGACAAAATCCATGTGGAGAAAGCAGCAATTTTAATTCCACTGGGTTTTTTTAATTTCTTTTTTTTTTTTTCTTGGGCATCCATTCCCAAAGGCCTCTAGATGCTTTAATGCAATATAAGTGAAAACATAACTTATGATGAGAAAAGAAATGCAGCCAAATGAATCCCCAAACAGGAACAAAAGCTTTCCCCTTGTCTTCCCTACATTCAATAACCCAAGCGTGCCCCTGGGAAACGTAACATTTAAAGAGCAACAGCACTTCCTTGGCCATTGTTTTTGAGGAATGTTTTGTGGTTGGAAACAAAGCTGTAGTATGCACCGGCTAAGTCCTAGTGAATTTGTTTTTCTTGTGACCTCAGTTGCAATGGACACAGCAAGAATATTTTGCACCCAAGAGCCAAGCTTGCTTTTTTTTTTTTTTTTTGTGGCTGTACAGCATGTGTCATCCATAAACGTGACCTAAACTAATGAATTTGCTTGAATTTGAACTGCCAAGTGGAAGAAAATAAGAAAGATGGTGTGTAGATAGAGGCACAGGCAATGATTTATTTCTGTGTTGACGGACAACGCAAGCAGCTCTTGGAGGTTTTTGGAGCCAATACTGTTCCCAGCCTGCAGCCTTTGCTATGATAGCCTTGTGGAGCCCTGCCCCGCACTCCCCTGGTGTAAAGCTACAGTCATGTTATTAGAATTGGTCATTAGATTTGCTGGAACCAAATGACTCTGATAAAGTAGACTGAACTGCGTGCAGAGAATACGCTGTTCTTGTATACACAGTGTTATGTGCAGCACTCCAGGACTGCCAAGGTGGGGTGCACAGACTGGGGTTGGCTGCAGCCCGTAAGCTCTGGCCATGAAGTCATTTGAGCCTGAGCTTGTTTTCTCTGCGTCACTGCCCATAGAAAAGTACTCGTTTTGACTGTGCGAGCCGTGTTCTAGGTGGCGTATGACAAATCACAGCTGTGCTCTGCCACGTTAGCTTGGACACGCATAAGTCTGCAAACCAGCCTAGAGTTCCCTTAGTTTTGATATCCTAGTTCCAAAACTGCAGGAACAGATTAATGGTTGTTTTTTGGCTATTTCTGAACTTAAGTGACAACATTTGTGCCCAGGTGAGGTAGGAATGGAGTCTTCTTGATAGCCTGTGGCAGTCGGCAGCACCAGAGCTGTGTGTGGCTACGGTTTCTGGCCAGGGAAGGCCCATGTCCAAGCACACATGGCCAGTGGGGGATTAGGGGACCTGAGTTGTGCCTCTGGCTCTGCAGCTGACTCAGTCTCCAAGTCTTCCTGTTCCTCTTGTCACCCATTTGTGGTGGAAGCAACAGGGCATGTATAGTCCCTGCAGAAACTTTTTTTTGGGTGTCAACAAGGCAGGGTCCTGCGTATGTGTTTTTTGCAGGTTAATCACATCTTTCATTAGGAAAACAAAATCCCTTTATTTGCCTTTTAATCTCTGTTGTTAGTGGTTTAATGTTAATCAATCTGTGTTTCGTGCAAGGAATCGGGGAGAGTAAATTGGAATCTTTGGTCTCCTTTGCTCCACTTCCTCTGTCCTTGCATTGTCTTTAGGGCTGCGTTTCCTTGGCCACAAAAAAGGTCAATATGAAAGAAAGAAGGCAGGGCAGAAAAAAAACCCCAGGATTTCTTTTTTGTAGTGGTAAATGGGCTATGCATACCAGTAGTAATAACAACATTTAATCAAGAAGTCATGAACCCTGTCTGTGGATGAGAGAGAGAATCACCAGGTTGGAAGAGACCCACCGGATCATCGAGTCCAACCATTCCTATCAAACACTAAACCATGCCCCTCAGCACCTCGTCCACCCGTTCCTTAAACCCCTCCACGGAAGGTGAATCAACCACCTCCCTGGGCAGCCTGTTCCAGTGCCCAATGACCCTTTCTGTGAAAATTTTTTTCCTAATGTTCAGCCTAAATCTCCCCTGGCGGAGCTTGAGATGTTTCCGATTGCACAAGGAGTGGGGACTATTTACTCCTGATGTCTGTGATAGCTCTGCTGTGTTTTGGACTGGGAGAGGAGATATTTGTGGGGCAACTGTATAGGTGTGGGTCAATATAGGACTGCAGGTTGTGCCTGTGGACGTGCGGCTGTTGAAAATCTCTGGAGCGTGTTCCAAAACCCTCTGGCACCTTGGCAAAACCCTGGCAGATGTGTAAGGGTCATATCCTGAATCCAGAGCAAACTGCAGAGCCCTTTGGAGGTGTAGCACTCCTGTCATGGTCAGAGCTTCCCAGGACAGGGCTGGTTCCCTGAAGCTGGCAGGGTTCTGGTGCTCTGTCCATCTGTCGTTCCTGGCGGGTGATGGAGTAGCTGTGGTGTTACACCTTTGGACTTTGTCTCATATCTCATTCCTGGCTTGGCTCATGTGTGCAGGCGTTGCTGCGTGAAGAGCTTAGCTGGGTTTTGGGCTGGTTTAGTGGGAGTCTGTCCTAATTCACTGTAACTGTGAAGGCTGGAGGAGGGCAGCTAATGGTGGGAAATTTCTGATCAATTTATCTAGGCTGGAAGTGTCATCTGGATCAGAGGAAATTAACTTCTGAAAAGGGGAAAAAGGAAAAACTTGAATATTCTGACTATATTCTAAATATCTAGCCAGAAGGCACCAGAATAGGGCTCGGTGCAGCAGCGCTGGCACGCTTCTTTGGTTTCCTGCGCAGCTTGGGAACAGGAGCTGGAGAGAGAGGTGAAAGGCAGATTTGCAAGAAAGGTGGTAAGTCTCAGGGAGAGGGTGGAAATAACAGACTGGAAAGGATGGATGGATTTTCAGCTCATGCAGAGTATGCAAATATGCACATTAATTACTTTGGAGGGATGAAACTGTAGTTTTAAAAAAAGATATTGCTGCCAAGATCTCCAGAAAAGATGTTTCGGTGCCCAAGGAAATTTTTGTTTCTGAAAGGTGACCAGAGGGCGAATGCACAATCCTTTCAGCACCACATGGTACTACAGCCTCCTGCACACCCCCTTCCTCCATCCTTCACCCTCAGGCGACTTCAACTCTGTAAAGATGACTTAGCACATGAAGAATGTGGTAGGATAGGATCCTAATCAGATCATTACTGCAGCAGGGAGGGAATATAATCTCACATCCATGAGCCCCCACCTCTTTCAGCATCTTCTGTATTTATTTCTAAAGAATATATATATTTGGGGTTTTTTTTGCTGTGTGATCAAAAATGAACCACTCTGTGTAAAAGGCAGGAGGAGAAGTAAGCCAGGTTTAGACAGCGTGGAAAATGTTCTTTTCTTCAGAATTAAACTCAAGCACACAAAGACCTCAAACAATTTGAAATCCAGTGCTGAGACGGACACATGCACAAACATTCTCACTGCCAGCCAAATAATATTCCTCAGTCAGCTGCCAGACTTGTATGTCTCTTTAGCATGGTGGCCTAATTGTGGCCAAAGGCTACAAACCAGAAGGGATATGAAGAAGTTAATATATCTAAAAAAACCCCAAAACATATCAAAACTCAATATCCTTGCTGCTATAACAGTGTGTGGTGGCTGTCTGGCTTAAGACACAGGTAGGTGCTTTCTGTATTGCACATTTCGCATCTGGTCTAGCGCTGGGTTTCAGCCAGTCTGCAGCACTCTGGACGTCTCAGTCCCCAGATATCACTTTGAGGGTTGTGGAGTGGTTTGTTTTGCTCTCACCTGCTGCTGACTTTGTAGGTAATCCCTGCATGATTTCATTAACTAGCTTGGGAAGCATTGTAGCTACAGGATTGTCCCAGTTCCATAAACAGAAGCTAAAATCTGCATATGTGGCTAAGGAACATTTTATGGTGTCATTGTAGTCTCAATGAAATGGTTGAACCATGGCACATGCAGCCTCATAGCATTTCCCATATAGACTCAGGAAGGAAAGTTTGCATGTGACACTGGAGAAACTCTAGAGCTGTGAACACTTGGCAGAACTTTTTTTGTAAGGAGTCCACAGATGGAAAAGAGCTCCAAACTGTCTGCTAGTACGCAGTTATGTGTGAACAGGAGGACCACAGTTACCATGAATTATCTGCAGCAGCAAGTTGTTGATGCAGGCTAATTTAACAGACCTGCACTCGATAGCTTCACCTAACTTTAGATACAGCTTCTGGGGTGGAAATCATAGTTTTTTATGCAGAAGTTTTCCTCTGCTCCAGGTAGCCTCCTAGGCCATTAGATGGTCCTGGACCATCACACCATGGGATCTTCTTGGTGGAAGCCTCTGTGCATGGAGCTCCTTTTGTGTGTGTGTCCTGTCAGATAACTGTGGTGGAAGGGAACTGTCCTGCTAATGGAAGTACAGGGTTCTGTGTTTTCAGGCAGCTGCTAGAAAAGGTTATGGTTCTGCTTGAGTGTTTTGAAAGGGTGGAATGAAGAGGCTGGAGCAGAGACATCCTGCTGAGCAGCTCAGGAGTGCTCTGCCTACATAGAGCTGTCTCAGCAGCATCACCATTCCCTGCTTGAGATGCTAAATTATTCTTCTCCTCTGTTGTGCAATTGTTTTATGTGCTTTTCTCAGCAAAATCAATCAGGAATTGATAATTTATAAGCTCTTGTTTGCCTTTTTCACTTTTCAAGGGGAAAAAAAGAGAAGGATAAAGCAGAGGTAATGCCACAAGTAAAGAAACACGGGGGATGCAGAGCTGAGCACCACCTCCCTTGTCTATGGAGTCTGAGGGTGCTCGTTGCTTGTATCGACAGGAGGGCTGGACTCTGCTTCTGACTCCATAAGGGTTTGCCCTTGCTGCCCACTCAAGGAGTGAGGATATGAGCTACGAGCATGCCTGTTAACAAAAAAAGCAACCCAGGGGCTCAACCTTGAGAGGTACTGGGCATGGTCATCTCCAGCAAAGTTATGAGTGTGAGAGCACAGCGTTGTCAGGTCTGTGTGGTTTTGTGTGTACAGAGTGCTGAGGAAAGAGGGAGATTTGACTAGGCAGGTAGAACGAGAAAGCTGGGTCAGCTGCCACCCTTACTTACACTAAAAGAGAAATACCCTGTGGCAGCATATTCCACACTTCTAAGCTCAAACCCTGCCTGCATGTCTGCTGTCATACACACCCCAACGCAAGCAGGGATGTGTCCTCTTGCCTGCCTGTCCACCTTCCCCCAACCACTGCTGCCCTGTGGGCACACATCTCAATTCACTGTCTCCACACAGTCCTCCTGGAATTGCAGTGAGGGCACAGGAGGAAAAAACCATCTCCCCTGGGAACTGTCCTACTTTGGGAATTTGGAGGGAAAAAAAGAAGCACTTTTTTGTCGTAAAACAGAGACAAATGTTATAGCTTTATAGAAAGATAAATAGAACAAGGTGACACACTGTGGAGATAAATAAGTGCTGTGGATAAATATGTAGATACAGTAAATAATGGTGGAGACAGATGGGTGCACAACTGGTCCATGGACATGGATGATACCAGGATTCTCTTGTAGAATAGGGTACTATATGCTCCTTATATTGTTCTGTTCCTTCTCTGAACCGTTTGGCCTCTTCACTGATGCTCCTGCCAGAGCAGTCATTTGCATGGCGAGCTGCTTGCTTGTTTTTGGGAAGGCTTGCTTTGTCATCTCCAACTCTTTAGCTTTCCAAGCATTGCATCTCCAATTTGGAGAGCAGCCTTGGAAGAGAGAGCTTAATAAAGCCAGGAAAATCCATTTATGAAAAAATCCATCTTAGATCTGCCTCCAGTTCTGCTCCTGTGGGTCCATGATCCAGTAGGATGAGGAGAGCTGAGCTATGGGGAAACCAGCCTCGATGGCTGCCTGTGCCCCTCCAGTGCTCAAGTATCCACTGGACGTGATGGCATCTGTTGTGCTGCCTCCTCTGCCTAGCAGGGTTTCATCCTTTAGCAGATGGTACAGAAATGCAAAACAAAGTCTCAGAGTGGACTGTTAATGTTTTTCCTTTGTAAGCTGTTCAGAATTTGATTCAAATAGTCTATATTTATCCTATTTCAAACCATGCTTGGGAGAGCTTGGCTGGGAAGGTCTGGAGAACTGGCTGACTTCCAAAGCTTTCCCTTACAAATACGCCTGCCTCAGTTTTCAGCTCTTATGCTTTTACTTGTGACCTGCAGCAGAAGCAAAGTAGTTGCTTAGATGCAGGGGTATGAGATTTTTCTGGTTTCCTGGAAAGACTTGGGCATTCAGCTGGGCTGTAGCAATGACAAAAAGTTGGTGTGTGCTTTTTCAGAGCAGCTCTATCTTCCCCATTCTGGCAGATAACTTTTTACTTTATCAGCTCTGATTCCTGGTATAACCAACATCGTTCTATCCCACTTGACTCAATTTCTTGGAAAATAGGTGTCACTAGATGGGTTAATAGGGAATATGGTTTAAAGTATACCCAATGCTGGATCAAGTGATTCTGAAAGCTTCTCTTAATCTCTTTGTTATTTTTTCTAGTTGCAATTTAGCCAATTGTATAGCTCAGCAAATGATTTTACTATGTACTGGTTTCTTCCCGTGCAAGAAATTTTCCATTCTCACTCACTGATATCTGCCTTAAAGGAAAGCCAGCAAAATCTCATTACCTGTTTACCAACCACCTGCTTGTTAGCAGAGAAGGTTCAAGTCTTGACCATGGTAGCAAGAACAGGCTCTACTCCCACCTTCAAAGTTGTGACTGGTTGTGAGTAAAGGATGAAAGATGCTCCACATCCCTCCTTTCCAAGCCTTTCTATGACAGGCTACTGGCAAAGACGTGTTGCTTCGTCACACTACCAGAGACTGTACAGAGACACTCTGTTAAATATAGCAGAGCTGTGCAACACCCCTACATGCTTGATGTTCAGTCTGTTTCTTGCCACGTGCTGACTGAGGAACATGGTGAAACAGGTTATACTTGCTGCTGTTGGTATAAAATGCTAAGTATCTTTCTGTGTTGCACTAGTAAGAAGTACATTTGGGGTGGACAGCATGCATGCATCCCCTGGTGAAGAATCATCTCAGCCACGGAATTAAATACTGGGCTGATTCATTGAGGAATTACCAGAAGATGAGTTTTCTCTACAGTGCCCTTCGATGGGGACTGACCAACAGAAGTCCATCTGGATCCATGTCCTGGTTTATGCCTGTTCTTTGGCCATTCTCATTAAAAATATGCTTTTGAATAAGTTCATGCTTCCAGCAATACGTTTTGAGGGTCTTCTGGTCCCATATTGCCATGACTTATCTTGCCTTGCATCTCCCACCCTTCTCCCACCTCTCGTGCCATGGCTACAAATGAATCAAGCAGCTCCCTGCGTTGCTCTGCTAATGGGGCTGCAGATTGATAGCTCCTGTTTGCAGAAACACTTGTCAGCAGTTTGACAGGCTGCTCAAGGTTGCCTGATGTTGCAGGGTGGAAGTGGAGGGAGGGAGCCGGTGAGCTGCATGCTTGTGTTTTATGGCCCTCCTGGTGGGACTGGTAGGTGGCCTGGCATACCAACTGCTCAGGGGTTTTACTAAGAGATTTATGAGTTTGTAATTTCCAGAGGCCCTGAAGAAAAAGTGTCTTTAATTAAATTTTGATTCTCTCTCCTTTTTCCCCCCTCCTTTCCCTTCCCTTCTCTCTCCCCACTCTCATCCCTGCCTGTGGTTTGTTTACTGAAACTCAGCAAAGCTTTTGGAGAACAGGTAGGAGTCTTTGAGTATAGCCAGGAGGAGCAGAGGATTGTAAAGCAAACAAGCAGATGGCAGATATGATAAAGCAGCCCCCGGCTGGCTCTGCCAAGCTCAGAGAGGATTCTGTGATGCAGTTCAAGGGTCCCACAGCAAGAGCTTCCTCCATCCCTCTGCTCCGGACATAGATTTGGCAAGGTGTCCAAGAGACTGATGGCCAAACGTTTTTCCCGTGCTCTCATTTGCCTGGTGCTCAGATCCTGGCATTGCTTAGGGCAACTGGAGTATGGGAGTGATGGGGACAAGACAGCCTTATGTTGTTCAGCATGGCCCTGCTGTGGCTGACATGCGCATGCAGCCATCCAGCTCTGAGTGCTGGTCCCCTCTAGAGGGGGAGTGCAAAATCAGACAGTCTCCATATATTATTATTTTGTTTTTCTTTAAAAGGAAACAGTTCTAGAAGAATGAGAAGTTGGCCAAGTGTTTATGGTATACTGTCAAGGGAATAGGGTTCAGTCCCACAAAGGGTGTTGCCTTGGCATTACCTAGGACTTCCCCTATTACCAGTCTGATTTTGTGATCCCTCTCCAGCCACTGAGTTGGTGGCAGTGTCACTACCCAGCCAAGTGATGTCAGCCCTGTGAATAGATTTCTGTCAACCCACTCACCCCCAAAAGAGCTGCAGTTAAAAGGCTCTGGAGACATAATTGTGTCTGCATAACAGCAGTGATGATTTCCTTGAGAGGTAGGATGAAAAGTGGCTCTGTTCCACTACTTCTGCAGAGGCTTGGTAGTGGCTTCTAGAAAGCAGCTGTGGTATGGTCGAGGTGCCTCTACCACTGCAGCTCTCCTTGTCTTGTCCTGCTTTCTGGTCCCATGCTTGTCCTGCTTGCCTACTCAAGCTGTGGTCCATGTGTTGCTACCAGCCTGATGGGTGCTCCCAGACAGGTGAACTTGGGAGAGGGTTTGGAGGGTCTGCTGCAGGAGGCTCTGGCAGCTTGAAGTGAGCTTTGTGCAAGGGGCACTTGGTCTGATGCTAAGCAGACGTGCTACTCCCAACTAGAAAGCCACCAGCCTTGTGCAAGCTCCCTTTTTTCCTTTTTTTTTAATTTTTTCTTTCTTTTCCCCTTATCACCATGCATGTGTTTATCCCACTCACTCCTGCCTGCTCCCTTGATGGTGCAGATGGAGAAGTTGCACAACCTCCATGCATCTTCAGGTTTTGCTTCCCAGCGTGGATGTGTTATTGTGTCTCATGTCATGAGCTACAAAACCATCAAGCAAGGCATGTGTTTCAGAGGCATGGATTGTGGGGCAGGGAGACAGCTCTTAGTCATGGTGGTAAATGCCGAATGCCACATCTCCTTCTGCCCTTGTGGCTTGCAAGCTAACATGAGGCAGCTTCCCTCCCACCTGCCTTCAGGATGTTGATGAAGTAGCTTGGGGGTAGGTGGAATAAATACAGGGAGACAAGGATTTAGCTGGTGGTGGCTCTTATGCTTTCAAAGCTGGCAACTGAGGTTGCAAGAACCAGCAGAGTCAAAAATAGACTCTGAAGTTCCTGCCTTAATTGTCCCTTCATGTTTTCAGGCCATTACTTGTGCCTGCCATGGCCAGTCTTTCACATCCTTTCAAGTGTTCTTTTCAACAGAGTTTTCCCCTTCTTCATGTCTCTCTCCTGACAATAGGAAGCTGCTTGTTTTGCTTCACAGAATCACTAGGTTGGAAGAGACCCCCAGGATCATCGAGTCCAACCATTCTTATCAATCACTAAACCATGCCCCTCAGCACCTCATCCACCCGTCCCTTAAACGCCTCCAGGGATGGTGACTCCAGCACCTCCCTGGGCAGCCTGTTCCAGTGCCCAATGACCCTTTCTGTGAAAATTTATTTTCTGCAGCTTCCATGGCTGGCACCACGTTCAGGTGCCCCTGGTCTCATGCGGAGCTTCATATGACTTGTCGCTGTTCTCTGGCCACTCACTGCAATGTGTCCATCTGTTTAGCTCCCACACTTCATTTTGTTTCTGAAGTTGTATGAGTTCATCATTGGTATCTTCCAGCTGGAGGCCGGTGGCACACTTAGCTCCTGATATTTTTAGAGGACCGAGGTGGAACTAGGGGCTGTTCCCCCTGGGGAGTTGGGAGATAAGAAATGCTCTGCGACAACCTCTATGTTTGTGTTGAACCACCAGCTGCTGTTCTTGATAGAAATCAGTAGATACTGCATTTCTGCTGACCAGCTTGCTTTACTTGACAATTTACACTCTTGCTACGTAAAAAGTCTCTTCTCAAAAAGCTTTCGTGTTGGGCTGACAGGATGGCGAAAGGCTGAGCATTTCTAGCTGGGTGCTTGAGGACTTGCAGAATGTGGAAGTGCAAGGCAAGCTCCTTGCAAGGGCTGTGGCAGATCCCCCTCACTGGGGCTGCCAACCCAGCAACGTGGGGACAGGTGATATATTTGCTAGTGCCTATATTGAAATGCAAGCGACATTCCTCACTGACCTCTGATGGGAGCCACGTCCATGCCTGTAGCTCACCAGTGAGGAGGGGAGCGTGCTGCGCTGTTTAGAAAGGGTAATTTCCCAGGCCTTGGAGGAACTAATCATTTTATATTCTGGACTCTTGCCTTCTGTCTGATCTATCTGAATTACAGATTAACTGGCAGCGTGGGGACAGAGGAAGCCATTTAAATGACTAGCTTTCTAATTTACTGAAGCGGTTCTTTGGGCTAGTGGATTGGCAATGTGGTGAGTTCTCCAAATGGGGAGTTGTTTTCTGTCCCCCTCCTCATCTCTCAGCCTTTTATTGCCTGCTTGTTTTATCTCCCTGTTCACAGGACCCCTCTCAATCTTGGTGAGGGTCCCAGCAAGGCAGGTGGAAACCTCTAACCACTCATATTCGTTTCAAATGAGCTGTCAGCTCCCAGAAAGCTGTGCTTTTGGAGCCTTTCTCTAGGGACCACTTCTGAGACTTTTAAGCAAAACCACAACCTGTACAATTAAGGACTACAAATTTTGGAGTAAGGCATAATACCAATTATGTTGCAGTTGGTGATAGTTGACCCAAAAAAACATCAGTCCCTTTCCAATCAGTTCTGCCTTGAGAATGTTGAAGACTTTTCCCCTATCCTTTAAGTCTACAACAGGCTCTTGAAAACCTTCAAAACCTCATATCTTTAATGATTTTCCCTTCAGTAAATGTTGATTCCTGGACTTGCAGCAAAGCTTGACACCTCCAGTACGATTATTGATGTGAGCAACATGGGCTGGGGATCACCCTGGCCCTGCTTCCTCTCCTAGTTGCTCAGCGTGAAGAAAAAAGGATTTTTTTTTTTTTAATTGTTTGTGGATATTTCTGATATGGACTTCATATTCCATAAGAGTCTCATAAAATTGCAGGAGCAGTTTCATGTTTTAAACTGTTATACAAGTTAAATATGTTTTGATTTTGTAAGCAACACGTTATTTATCTTGGGATCGAATAAATCTGAGAGACTGATATCACTGCTGGAGATCATCTCAAAGAAAGCTGTGGAGATTAAAAAAAAAAAAAAAGAATTTCTGAGAGGTAGAAGTTTTGTATTTTCATTGCTTTCTTGCATGAGCTACGCCAAACTATGGTTGCAAGGATTTTCTTATTGTTTGTTGACCATGTAAGGATTTATCTGTTGACCTGAAGGTAAACATCATGGGGCTAATTTTAAGTTTGGGTCTTCAAATTCGCACACTGAGCTAATGCATTTGCTCACTTGCTGGCAGGGAATGGGCACGTGAGGCTTCTCCTGGAAGTGAACCCAATCCACTGGCATCTGCAGCTTCAGTGGCTGCGTGATGTTTTCATAAAAATTCCATTTAAAGACAAAAAGGTTAAAAGTTGACCAAAAAAGCAATGACTGAAAACTGTTTCTGTTTGAAAAATTACAAGCACTATTAATTACTGCATGAGAACCAGATGGTGGTACTGACCAGTTTAGTTTCATGGTCCAAGCAGGACCTTGGAACAAAAACTCAAGTAAAAATAACAAAAAGCAAAGACAAATAATGTGTTGTGCCAGGTACTTTACATTTTGAGTGCTCCTTCCATTTGAAATCTCTGAGCAATACAGAGCAGGACACTTTTTTATTTCTTTCAACGTGATTTTGGTTTTTTTCATCTTGACAGAATATTAAACCAAAATAAGGAGGCCTGAAAATTAATGTCCTGTAATGACAGCAAAATCCTTCAGTGTCTCAGGACCCTCATAAATTGGGTATTTGGAGAGGGGATGCACAGCTCCCTTGGCTTGCAGAGGCTCCAGTTACCAATGGAGAAAGAAACCTTCTCAGCGCAGGGGTGACTGGGCTCGGGGGAAAAGGCACTGGTGTCAGCATGAAGTGATGTGGCTGGAAGATAGCCTCGTCAGGCTAATTGATCTAGAGCCTTTGCCTTTCCTGCCAGGGCTGCCTGTCTCCTTACCCATAATCCCCATCCCTTTGATGGCCTGTCAGGAATATGGGAATTGGCTCAGTTTTATGTCCATCCAATAACATTATGAAATTGATACTGACACTTCTATTGGCACTAATTCCACTAAGAGAGACTCAAGCCAGGGGACAAGCAGTTTGCTTTCATGGCAGCTAAGCCTTCCAAGTAGATCAAGATGACCCAAGACTGATCTTGCAGTGGCCAAGGCGTGGGAAGGGGAGTGAAGGGAGATGAACGGAGGCAGCTGGTGGACCTGGGCAAGGAGCTAATGATAAACATGCCTAATGCTTGCCCTCTGTGTGTGATGGTCCTAACTGGTTGGATATGTGTGCTGCTACTTTGGCTTGCATTGCAGAGCAGCTGCTGTTAGGTCTTTATCTCCATGGATGGTGTTTATTAAGCACTGTAGGGAACCAGTCTCTGCAAAGGTCAGAAAAGCCTTTGAGCCAGGAGGGCAGTAGTGGTCTCAGCTATTGCCTCTGAGACCTTCAGTGGTTCTTGCTATTTTGGGTATTTCCTGGCATAAACACAGGTTCCTGCAGAATTGCACTCTTGGTTCAGGTCAGCCACCCAGCAATGGGCTAAATATGCTGGTGGTGGACCTGCCAGTGGAGCCCCTCCTCAAGATGTAACTGTTGCCCCCCCGTAATAAGGGACCTCCACACCAAGTGGGTTAGATACCATGTCCCAAAGCTTTCACCCAAGCTGGCCACCATGTGGAAGTTGATGCAGTTGCAGTAGCTTTAACGCATGCTGTGTGCACATTCTTTGCTGGCTAAATTGAGGGTAAGATGGAGCTGCTGCTTCTTTCCTCTCCGTCATGCAGTTGTTGAGCCAAGGTCTGGTTTGAGGTTGAGGAGAGCATTGCCTAGATGCTGAGCTGGAGTTTGCAGAAGATGGCCCTCTGATGCCTCACCAGGGAGCCTTTTCACCAACCTCATGCTCCATTCACGCATTCACCAGAGCAAGAACTAGAACTCTGGGAAAATATTTATCAGTTTGTCACAGTCTCACTTTTTGGTGGCTGGGGGCCAGGAGAGTGGATAAAAACCTTGGGCTGGTGATAAATTGGAAATGCAGAAAGGAAATACATCTGCTCATCACTGAGCAGACAGCCCTGCTCTCAGCTTGGGCGTTTGCCTGGGGTCACTGGGCACCGTGGTGCTGGATGCTCATGAGGAAGCAAAATGCCATTAGGGCCACCGTGTCCAAGCTCCTGGGTGAATACAGCCGTGGGGGCCCAAGGGTTCGAGGAAAACCTATACTGCTGCTGCCTTGCCCATGTCAGAGGGACTGTCGCCTCAGTGTGCTTAGCAGCAGGTCTGAGCATGCCTGGATGCCCATCAGCCCCGAGCAAACCAGCATCCCCTTGGGAAGGGGTGTGAGTGAGCAAGCATCTCCCTTTTAGCAAGTGCTAACATGACCTAGGGCTCAGCAAGTGTTACTTAGCACTGCTTGTACATGAATGAGGAGCGTTCCTTTGGGAGATAGCTCCACATCTCCTTTGCGGGGCAGGGGAAGAGCCGTGGTTTGGATCTGCAGCTCTTGAAGCTTTCCACTGGAGGTGCTGAGAGTGACGAAGCAGCTGCACACTGGCAGGTTAGGAGGTGTGAAGGTGCTGGGATCTCCTGTAGACAAGCTGTAGGAAACGCCGCAGTATATAAAGTGCGTTTTGCGAACAGAAGAGATTAGAAATCTGATATGATGTTATTCCGATTGATTTTGCTGTTGTATTTATACCTAGAGGTAAAGAGCAGATGTACTGGAAATCAATTGGCCCCATGCTCTTCCCTACTGCCTCTGTAATACTGTTTGAATGAAATGCTTTTATCATTTTTACGGTGTGTCTGTGATAGGGATGAGTGAGCCAAGAGATTAATAGGCACTGCTGAAGCCTTTACCCAGCCCCTGCCCAGACTTCCCCTCGTAAAGACTGCACTGCTCTTGAGTTCAAGGTGCCCCTGAGGTGACAGCTTGGTGACTTTGTTTGGAAAAAAGCAAGAGGTAAATCTCTAGTCAGGAGGAAGAATGGAGGGGAAAAAGGTAAATGGTGATAAGCAGAGGATTTCGAGCAGGCAGGATGGTGCCTGGCTCTAGAACTGGGGGCTGTTTGCAGTGGGATGATGGAGACCTGGGGGAGGAAAATGAGGTTTTGGCTTCAAATGTTGCTGGTCCCATGAAGATGGGTGGAAATGAAAGCCTTGTGTTTGGGAGGTAGGTCAATGGGGACCTTGTTTTGATGTTGATTTGCCAATACTTTGATTCAGCATTGCAGGATCTAAAATATTCTCCAGCTTACCCCCATGCCCTGTTTGCTGTCCCTTTCCTGGTTATATGCTTTCTGAGCTGAAGAGGTCGGGTGGGCTGGGAGCTTTAAACCTAGATGTAAAAATTTCTGTTTTGCCTTCCTGTGGGTGCAGACTGGCTTTGCTGTCACACACGACCCTGACTTGTCAGATCACTCTCCTTTTAATTATCAGATTGTCTTGTCATTTTACTGTAAGCATAAGGATTTATGCATTTGTGCTGTCATATGCATTGACTTTATATTTTATATGATTTGCTCTTAATGCTTCCATTTGTGAATGTGAGCGCTTATAGGATTCGTATCTAAGCTTAATAAATAAACCTGAGAAAGGCAGAGGGGGAAACCACATGAGCGGATTGGGAGAGGTTTGGGACCTCTATGCCCTAATAGGTCTGGAGTGATGTTCCATATGGGGACTGACTGGGTGCAAGGGCTGGAATGTGCAGGGCTGCTGTGTCTTCCTTTTGCAGCAAGAGGTGTCTTCTTCCCTTGTGAACACCTGAAAAAACCAGAGAGGAAGAAGTGCCTATATGTAAAGAGGGAAATGGGCTTTTGTAAACAGCAGAATTTTGGCACACTGTTTCTTCAGGAAAGATCCTGAAATGCTGTAGGGGTCGCTGATTTATGGAAGGTTGAAGATGGAAGATTGCCGCAGGGTTGTGGAAGGACCACGTGTTCAACCTAAGCGGTAGTGGGTTCAGGGCACCTGGGCCTGCTCCTCATTCCCTTTCAGCCTGAGGTGCAGTGGGATTTCTGGCTCCTTGAGATGGTCAGGACACCAAACCCATCGTCTCTTTCAGGAGTGGGAAAGATTCATTGCTACTTGTCTACTTTTTTCCTGCCTGAAGAGCTGGAAGCCAAGGAGTTGAAGTAGGCTTCTTCAAGAGTTAAAATTTATGTTCTCGGAGTCTTTATCTATTTGAAAAGGTCGAGAATATGGCTTTTAACTTGTGCTGTTTCCCTGAAAAGACAGTGGAATAGTCTGCACCCCATAGGCCATGGCAGAGGAGGGGTTGGCACCTTTGCAGGCTCCGCAGCTGGGCGTGCTGTGGTTCAAGCCAGAGTTGTCCTATACAGGAGAGCCTCGTCAGTGATGCCCTCCGGCTCCCATGCTGTGTTGCAGGAGTTGTGCAAGGATTTGAGGATATCCCAGGGTGAATTTGGGATAGGCTGACAGAACTGAGCTGTATGAGAGTGGGAAAAGCCGCTTGGACCTCGTTGAGGTGGTGGTGACAAAGCAAACGCACAGAACTGGAATTAGGGAGGTCTCAGGTTAAAGCCCAGTGTTTTGTACAAGTGAGGGGTCTGCTGTGGCTCGGAAGGTAGTGCTACGTGATAGATTATCCTGCAATGGGGTTGGTGACCCCAGAGATGAGAAGGGACTGCTTCCCACTGCAGGAGGGCAGAGGACAGGCTGGAGTCCTCAGCAGTCTGGCTCCAAGCAGGTCCTGTGCAGGCACCAAGCGCTGGCTTGGCCTCATGCCCACATCTGCCAATAAAAATTAAGAAATTGATTTCCTTTTGTTTGCCTGACAGGACAGGGCTCTCTTTATGAGACAGTAAATGCAATCTCACTCTAAGCATGGCTACATTTTTAATTATTTGTTGTGCTTTTGCTTATTATTTTATGAGTTTCAGTTCCCTTCCTTGATGGTGCAGAGATCAGCCCTGGGGGATGGTTTGATTTCAGCCCCTGCAAAAGGTTGGATTTTTTTAAAACATTTTTTTAATTTGTTTTCTTGATAAGCTGAAGTTTGGGGTTATTTTTCTACCTGCATTAAAAATAAACAGGTATGTGCGTATGTGTAGCTCTGAGTTGTAAAGCTAGGCTGAGAGATCCTGCCTTGGAATTATCAGTCAGTGATATGGACCTTTGCAGAACAACATTTAAGATTAAGATTGGGGAAATATGGAAGTGCCAACAGAGGTTTGAAGTCAGAGGAGGAGAGGTTTTATATGTAATATATATTGGAGTTTAATGAGATCTGCTTCAGTGCTTGCTATGCAAAGCATGGTGACCCACTTTACTAGGAGAGCATTTTCTTTTCTAGTTATGGGTCATATACGGTCCCTAATTAAGTAGGTTAATTATATGGCTTCTTTATATTGCACAGGCAAACGTGGGTGGCACAATTAACTCTAGCAGTGATCATTTCTGGTCAAAAAATGATGTTCTGAGCGACATCCGGGAGGGCTGAGTGGTGAGAGGGGGATTGTCCTGCAGTCATGAGCACTCACCTCATTGTGCTCTGCTTCAGCAAAATTGATTTCTGTCATAAGCACATGGCCTGGGATGTGGATGGAGCTGTCCTCTCTGAAACATGGAGAGATCATGGCCCCATCCCTGTTCAGGGCTGCACCCGTGGTGCATCAGAGGCTGCCCAAACCTGGTCTGCAGCACTGGTGATGTCCCTGCTTGGAGTTCCTTTGGAAGCATCAAAGAGAGATGCTGAGGGCTGTTGAGTTGCAGGTGAAAAGTGCTACTCAGGCCCTGTAACTAAACCATCCTTGAAAGAAAGTAGCCAAGCCCCTGCAGTGTCCCTGGGTTATCTATTCCAGTGCTCAACCATCCGTACTACCAGGCATTAGGGAAAACGCTCAAACCCTAATCTCCCTCAGTGCAATTTAAACCTATAATTTTTTGTTTTATCCCCAGTGGACATGGAGAACAGCTATTATATTTCTCTTTGCTGCAACCTTTTACATATTTGAAGGCTGTTATCATGTGTCCCTTCAGTCTTCTCCTCTCAACACAAAGCATAATTCTTTCAGTTTTCCCTTGGAGGTTATGTTTGCTACACCTTCAATCATTTATTTTGCTTTGGGGAGGTTACTGTGATAGCAAGCTGAAGGTTTTGTTGTTCTTCACCTGTTTGCTTGGAGCATTCATTAGGTTGTGGATGTGTATGGAGTGTCCATTATCTTATCTTCTCTAATCTGTGGTTATTTGTAGAGCACCCTATATTTCTGAGCCTGTATTTTATCAAAAGTATAGCTCTTAGCCTCAATAAAAAAATTACCATTATGATATGATCACGCAAACAGGTGCTCCTGAACCTATTTATTATTATTTGCTTTATTTTTCTTAAGCAACAAGTTGTCCATACAACACTATGAATGAACTAGGTGATTCATGGGCATGGACTAAAAAGTATATCCTAGTTCATAGAGTTTCTAGATAAACAAGGAGATGAAGCAAAACACCAACCCAAACTCCAGTTTAACCACAGGGAAGAGTGCTGAATAGAGAACGATAGGAGATTGTCTGAAAATCAGAGCTTTTGGAGCAATCTGGAAGTGTACTTGTTCAGTATAGACAGAAGTGATAATATCAGGATGAAGGCAAAGTAGGAAGAGTGAGAGCAGTGCTGGGATGGATTGAGCATAGCCTAGCAAGGAGGCTAGGAGAGAAAAGAGGGCAGAGGTGAGGCCAGGAACGGTATTTGAATACGTGTTTGAATACGGCAAACTCTCTTGGGAAGGAGGACTTAACTTTGGAGGGGGTGTGGAAGGGAAGGGAGACCAATGTGGCTCCCCATGACATTTTCAAATGCGGTGATTTTAGGCTGCCTTGCTGCCCTTTGGATCACATCAGATTTATTCTGATCCTAATTTTCTGGTTGTCATGGTTGACTCTCCCATTAGTGTGTTGCAAAAGGGCTGGTTGGCCGTAGCTGTACTGCTGGGCTGGAGCAGGGGCTGACCACTTCTTTACCCAGAGGTAAACCTGGGACATTCTTAATATCTCCCCGGCCTTTTCCCGCAGCTCTGTGGCTCTGTCACTGCTGCTGACATTGCTTCCCTGGCAGGAAAACTGCATGGGATTAGCATGGTGAAGAGCTAAACTCTGTCCTTGCAGGCAGTGTGGATGCTGCTGGCTGGTGAGACCCGTGCTTGGATGGAAGAGAGACACCAAAAGACTTCCAGAGTACAGACATAACATGCTCGATGCCCAGAACGTATGAAAGCTTCTAAAAGTGCTAACGAATAAACTTTTTTTTGTAGTTAATAGCTACAGTATGTTTGTCCATAGCACAGACTTGAGTTACTTGCAGAAAAATCTGCTGCAATTCAGTTATAGATTTTAAATTTCAGGGGAGATCCAAAATATTTTATATTGTGATTTAAGATCATAGGATGGTATATTAGGAGTTACTCCAGGCTACCCTTGACTATTATTCTGCATTTTTATAGTACCAAACTGGCTTCATTCCTCTGTGTGTCTGCCCATTCCTCTGTCAAGTAGAAGGTAAACCTAAATATTTTTTTAACTCCATTTTTTATTTCAGTCTTACCTGAAAAATGCAGTGCTGAAACCAGTGAGAATTATTCCAAATAGAGCCATTCATCAGCAGTATACATCAGAACCTCAACCTCTTTACCTATTTAACATCAAAAAATGTGTGTTATTGCCAAGATAGATTAAAAAAGTTGAAGTCTAGGTAGCTGTTTTATTCCCAGGAGTTAATAATGGCGGTACATATTTTGAGTGTCAGAGCAATAGTCAAACCCATAAAAGTGATCAGTGACTGCTTGATATCAATGATGTTTATTTAAAGTTTGTCTCAAGCTTGTGGAGCAAGTTCAGCACTCATCCAAGTGTCAGAGGTGCAGGAGAGTTTCCATGTGGATCTGGACCAAGGATCTCAGCAGTTACCATCCAGAAGAAATGGGTATCATAGAATATCTTGAGTTGGAAGAAACTAATAAGGATATTGATGAAAGAATGAAAGTGATAAAGAGCCATGACTGTGTGGTAGGATTTAATGTCCAGATTTCAATCCCTTGCTCCCACCCAAGTTAATGGGGGAAACCTGGAGAAGTCCTCAGCTGTAAATTACGTCTTTAATCCAATTGTATCATGTTGAGTACGTTGGGATGAATTGGCCAGATGATATGTTGTAGTCCATGCCAGCTCAATGCCTCCTGTCATCAGAAATGTTTCTGAAAGCTTGAAAGCATTGTGTCCATCAGTGTGTTCCTTAGGTGTCTTGAGAATGTGATTTTTTTCAAGACCTGGAAATACAGTCAGAGGCAGTAAACTGTCCCTGGATTATTGCAGGGGTAGAATATGCTGTATGAGGTGCACTATCTCAGTGGTGCCCTGGCTGCCTTGTGGTTTCCTGATTTTGTAGAAACACGAAGGGCTGACATGGTCATGGACCATCAAAGTTCGGCACTGAGTCTTTTGAAGGTTGATTGATTTTGTAAATGTCTAAAATTGGCAGCATCAACTTGAGCTGGATGACTAAACAGCTGAGTCCATTCACAGGACCCAGTGTTTGCTGGGGACTGGAAGTGCAACTGCGGATCAGCTGAAACATTTTTACTTCTTACCCCCTAGGTCTTGAACAGGTTTGGGGCCTGAAACACGTGTAGAAAGTCCTGCGAAGAAGTGAGCTGTAGAAAAGAAAACAAAAACACTTTTCAGTGTAAAGAAGGTCGGACTCTGGGTCTTTTCATGGGCAAGGAAGTTGCCATCAGAATGTCAAGTAATAGATGCTGGCTGTGCTTAGTTTTGCAAGTACCTGACCTCCTTCATCTTGCTCTATTATTTTATATGTAACTATGTCCTTCTAACCTGCTTGTGCCAGGGGAACACTGCTGTGATCTGTGTTCCTTAAAACTGAGAAGATGCTGTGCTGTCAGTGACAGCAAGGGTTATGTGCTGGCAGGGCTTTGTGAGCCTTCAAGGGCTGCGTCCCCAGCAGGGTCTGTGCCAGCCTGGTGTACCTCCCATGGTTAGTTATGAAAACAACCATCTCCCTCCAGCACTGATGCTGTAGGAGATATCCTCTTTGCTCCTTGTCACAAAAGTGTGATTTCTGCTCTCACAGTAGAGGACAGTGAAGACTTCCTTCATATCACTCACTAGAGGGGCCTCTCACATCCCACTGTGTGATTAGGTACCTTCCTTTGAAGCCACACCTTGGCTGCTTAGGGACAGCAATAAGCCCTCGGCCTCTCGCACTGCTCTGCTGCAGGAGAGATCTTACTGGTCCCTCTTCAAATTGTTTACACTAGTCATATCTTCGACTTCTTTTCGTGAGGTGCCCATTGAAAGAGGTTGCCCCTTCCCACCACAGCCGCACTGGCCAGTGATGCAGAGTATGGCCAAATGGACACGCACACCGTTGAAAACCCCATCCTCCTGGTTTGCATACAAAGACTTGACAGTGCTAAAGAACAAAAGTCATTCAAACCAAAATTGCCTGTTTGCTTTTTGCATTTGGAGAAATACAGTATGCGTGGTCCCAACAGAGGCATCTTGCGACAGGAGCTGAATTTTACTTTTCTGTCTCAAAAGCTGGAAGTCATGCAGGCCTGGGAAGTAATGTAAAAGAAACCCAAGGATCTGCCATAAGTAATTCACAATAAAGGGAGAGATTTTCTTTTTTCCTTGTGACTAAAACACCTGTCACGGCTGCCAGGACTCTGCTAATTACACAATAACTTTATTATATCCCACTTGGAAGAACAAACAATACTTGAAGCTCCAAAAATGAGCAGCCTTTAGACTAGATTATTGCAGGCAGAATGACTGCATGGAGCCAGTGTTTGCCTGGTCCTTGCAGAAGCTCTGGAGAGTAAAATGGCTTGAAGACTCCCCTCTTTGTTGCTAGTGCTACATAATAAAGTAATTGTGCAATTAGAAGTAGATTACTAATGGGGGAGAGGAGTTTTCTATGCAATGTAGGTAAAAGACTGGCCTCTGTGAATAGGTTTGAAGCCTCAATGCAGCATCTCTGCTTGTTTTTTTTGCACTTCTGGTAGTCCCTTGTAGAATCCAAGCAGGAGAAAAGAGGCATCTCTAGTTAGTGTGGCTTTTCTTCTCATGTGAATATATAAGGGAGATCCTCATGGAAGTTTGCAGCGTGCTCCCCACATTACCCAGGTCCTCGGGGTCCTGTGTTTATGCCGCATGAATGGCAGCAGCGTGGGTTATAGAGTTTCACTCCATGATGGAGGTTTTTTGTCATGTTGGCTTGCAGGTAAGATCCCAGGATGGGTAAGAACACATTTAAGTGGGGAATAATGTATTAAGGCCTGGTGTTCCTTTAGGTTTCCAGCCTTGGCGGCTGATAGAAAAGACTGAGGTTAGAAGATCTAAAAATAAAGTATAAGCCAAAACTTTGAGTACAGCTGAATGTTGTGAAATAGCTCTGTATGGGAAGCAGGTCTTGGCTTTCAGGTATGGGTGTTCTTTCCTTCAACACTTTATTGAGTGCAAGCACTTGGTTGTGAGGGGTCTTGGCTGAGGCAGGAGGCTGAAGAAACCGGAATGGGGTTGCTGATGGGCTATCTGCAGGAGTGCTGTTGATGTGGGTGCATTTGGGCATGCTGTATGTTTTGGGAACTTGCTTCATGAAGATAGACAAGTATGTGTAAGTGGGTGCTGAGGGACCTGGGGAAGGCACATGCCCATGGAAAAGCAACTTCAGGACTTTGCATGGGTGTCAGTGCAGAGGGACCACCTTGAGCTCTCTGCCATGTCCCTCTCAGCCTGGTGGGGGTTGATAACAGGTCCTGTGAACAAAAAGCAGACAGGGAATTGGGGGTTAAAAAAATTTGGGATGGTGGCAGATGAATTAGAGGAAACAAGGATGAGGGCACCTTCTGGATTTGTTGCAGCCCAATCTAAAGGTTGTGGGACTGTTCTCTCCATATCTTGCTGGGGTCTCTTCTGTCTGCTGTCCTCAGGTACTTGCGGCCTCCAAGGAGTCCTGGTACGGCAGAGTCTTCCTATGGGAAACTGCCTCTGTGCTCTTGCTCTGCTGAGACTAATTAATGTAAAACAGAGAGGCTATGGAGGGATAGGAGGTTTCCATTGTTCTCATCTTGAAATTACTTTGCCTCATTTCCTCACCTGTCTAATAGTGCTGCCATTTTTGTGGGGTCAGGAGGGTAAGGGAGAGATGTTGCCATTTGTTGTCGTGGTGGTAGGCAGCATGAGCTGAGCAGAATCTGCTCCAGTACATTGTGGATCCCTGCAAGTATCAGCCTGACCAAAGAGCTCTGTGTTTGTGTATCTGGGGAAACAGAAGGAGGGGGATCAAGGTAGGCAACACAATGGATAAAAGAAGTGGTGTCAATATGGGTTTGGGGTGAAACAGATCTTTGGGGGTAATGTTTCTCCAGTCTGAGCTTGGTTATGTACTCTGCCAAGCTCATGGTACGAGGGTGTGCAGGCACCACAGTGACTGATCTGTCTTGTGACAGCCCTAGAAGAGGGCTCTGTGCAGGACTCATCTCTGCTGTGGTGTCACCTGTAACTACTTCAACCCCTGCAGGATTGTTAGCTTTGGATTCCAAAACCAGGAAAGAAAACTTAAGGTGTCACCCCTACCCAGTGAGCTGCCTGGAGAAACCAGCCCTGGGGATGGGACAACTGCCAGGAGTGCTGGGGCAGGTATCCTGTCCTGGGGCTGGTGGTGATTTAGTGCCAACCCACAGTGACCCCTACCCGCATGGTCAGCAGGTCTCGCAGGTCCATGTTCCCTTGTTGTGCCTGACAGATGTGTGTGGTGTTTACAGGTCCTGTTGCAGTGATCAGCGGAGAGGAGGATTCAGCCAGTCCCCTCCACCACATCAACCACGGCATCACAACACCCTCGTCCCTGGACGCTGGACCGGACACGGTGGTAATTGGCATGACCCGCATTCCTGTCATCGAGAACCCCCAGTACTTCCGACAAGGTCACAACTGCCACAAGCCAGACACGTGTGAGTGCCCGATCCGGCCAGAGCCCCCTGCAAGGACCAGGGGGATGGGTTTGAGGGGATGGGGAAGGATGGGAGGGGAGAAAGAGATTAAGAGGGTTGAGGAAGAAGAGAAGGTTTTTGAGGAGAGTGGTTCTTGGTATGGTCCAGAAACCAAAGTGAATCTCAGGTCTCAGAAATCACAACATACATGTAGGTGCTTCCAGAGAAGACTTTCCACCCTCACCTTCACCTCCCTTCACCTTCCCTCCGCCACCCACCAGTCACCTTCCCCCTTTGCCTGAAAGTGCCATTTGAAGCCAGGGTTTGCCTCACCAGCTCCATCTGTGAGGTCCCAGCCATGAGCCACATAGGAGTGCCAGGATGGAAGTGACCCCTGCCTGGCTGGGGAAAGGACCTGCCTCCCCTTCCTCCTCCAGCAGTTTCCCAGCCATGGGGCTGCCTCCTTGGCTCCCTGAGGGGCCTGAGAGAAGCTTAGGACACGTGCCCATAGATGGGGCAGATGCATGGAGTTAAGGAATAGGAGGCTTAGATGCTGGTTGTCTTATTTTCATGGGCTTTTGTAAAGCTCTTGCAGCTTCCCGGTGTAAATTTGTGTGGACTTGTTAGAATAGCAAGTGTGATCAAGTGTTCCTCTCTGGTTTGCACTCCTAAATTCTGAGTGTGAAAGAAAAGCTCTGGGTAAAAGGATGCTTTTCTGGGAGTCCCTCACTGTTTCCCATGCAGGTGGTGAGATGCAGCCCTCTTTAATATGCGTCTCGCAGCCAATTGTTGAGTTCTCCCAGGCCTCTTATCAGCTCTGAGATGCAAGCCGAGCAATGCAGGAGGTTTGGATAATGTTCTTCTCCTGCTATTGCTCATCCTTTTGGCGTCTCTTGGTTTCAGGTAGAACTGGAAAATAAAAAGCTTGCAAAAAAAGGGGTGGGTGGGGGAAACCCCAACTGGTGCTTTATCTGTGGCCCAGCCAGAAGCAGGGAGCGCTGCACTGAAGTTGCCTCTGCTCTCCCTTTGGCTGCTGCTGACTCGTGAGCGCAGGAGACGTAACTCAGTCCCTGGTAACAGGGAGGAGGTCTTTCTCCCAACCTGTGGAAACTCATTCAGCGTTAAGCACTTGGCAGGAGCGTGCTGCTCCCTGGCCACTGCTCCTTCCATCAGGGGAAGGGGAGCTGCAGCCACTGCTCCCATGGAGGGGTCCCTTGTGCAGCCCCTACCATGCGCCCTCCTGAGCAGTTATCGCTGTGCTTCGCTTGCCGTAGTGATGTAGTGTATGCAATGAACGTGCCTGGCTCTCTCTTTGTTTTTCATTTTAATGTGCTAAATATGGTCTGTTTGTAGACAGGGGAGGAGGAGGGTGGTGATTAGGCAGGAGCGAAGAAGCTGAATGTAGCTTGTTTTTTCTGTGTCGTTAATTATATATTTTACATTTCTTATAGCACCTCATCTCAAAATGATTTACAAACTCTGATGACTTGGGAGGGTGGGGCTCCCCTGCTTTATTTTTTTCCCTCCTCTCCTGTGCTCTCTTGGATCTCTTCCTTCAGTCTCTGTGCCGACCAGTTCAAGATGTGGGTGCTGTTGCAGCTGTGCAGTAGCAGAGCTTAAACCTCAAAGGATTAAGTTTTGCTCTGAGTGTTTGCCCTGTGGGGCTTGTAGGAGCTGGGTGGGTTGCAAGGGAAGTCACTCACAGCAGGATTTGGCCTCAGTGTTTCATTAGGATTCGAAGAGCTCACAGGGATGCTTGGGGGTGATGCCTGGAGCTGCTTCTCCCATGGAAGGTCCTGTTGGGGAAAATGCAGCCCTAGTGACAAGTATTCACTCCTGGAAATCCATGGTAAATCACCAGCTCTGAGCTTCAGGTTTCCTGGGCCTGAAACAAAGCCTCCCCCACAGGTTCTCTCTTTGGGTGCTGACAAGAGGTGAACCACAGCTGGATTCTGGCAGGCTGAAAGCTCTTGTATGTTCTATATTTGTTTATCATTCATGGGGCTAAACCCAGGCTTTGAGACCTCAGGCAGTGTTGAATTTGGTGTATGTTTTGTATTTTAGTCCTTAAGACTTTACTTGGACAAAACTTCAGAGTTCACTGGTGGCTTTGCTTAAGGCTGGAAAATTCATAATTCACCTTTTAAATTAAGCATGCTTTGGGGAGCTTTAACTGTAGGGGGTTTGTTTGATGTGATGTACTCTGCTCAACTTAAACCTGAGCTGGAGAATATTTGTCACTCCTATTTTCCCTGTGTTTTTTGTGCCGGAGGGTTTTTCTTTCCCCCTGTGAAGAGCTTGGACACAAACACTTCTTCATTTGTTATCACTTGTAGAGAGGAGAGCTCCTCTGGGTTGGGGAGTACCTCAATGCCCAGATGAGCCTGTAGTGATGCAAGCTGGCATCTCTCTCCTGCTACCCACCTCCCACAGAGCTGCTGTCCAGCTGTGAGCAGAGGTGCTCCATGGCACCCAGCATCTCTCCCTTGCTCTGAGGTGTTGCTAGAGCAACATCTTCAGCAAGGAATTTCTCTCTCCATTGTGAAGCTTTACTCCTTCCTTGCTCCTGCAAGCATCTCTGTGCTCTTGGATGTTGTCTGGGTTGAGGACATGCCGATACCCATTACTGCGCTGCAATGAGGAGAACTAACTCTATATGCTTAATGCAGTATTAATAGTACATTGATGTGATATAGATTTCTGTCACCCTCTATACTAGCAAGCATTGCTTATCATGCAGGGATGACGGATGTTTATTCCCAACCACTTAGCTCTGCATAATGGAATTGCAGCTGAAATATGGAGAACAGCTCACTGCCCGCAGCGCTGCAGCCCCTCTCACTCCCGCTGTACAATGCTGTCCTGTGGGCTCTTCTTGTTAATGTGTCCTCAAGGTGACAGAGATGTGTTCCTCCCTGGGAATGTGCTGTACTCCCATCAATGTGACGAAGGGTGCTGGAGTCAGCTTTCACCTATGACTTCTTGAGATTTGTCTGTTATCCCTTTTTGCTACTGCCTGATTTAGAGGAGCAGGAGGAACAAGGTTGGCTCAGGATTCTCTTTTCCTTTCTGGCTGAGGGCTTCTTAAAGAGCCATGGAAGAAACTGCAGCACGCTGTTCACTTGTGATGAAGCATTGAGTCTTTGAGAAGATGCTCCCCACATCTTAATGCTGGAACTGCATGGCATGCTGGGCAGCACTAGGCTTTGCAACCAGTCCTTGTTTCAACCATCCTCAACCCTATTGGGAGGGTTAAGCAAAGAATTGGCAATGGACCACAGTCTAACCACAGTCTGATTTCAGAAGAAGAAGATAAAGGAGTCTTTTTCTCCTCATCTTTTGTACATGGAAGAGAAATCAAGTGCCATGGCTGCTTGGTAGATGTCAGTAGGAGGAGCAACAGTTTGTGAAGAGTTTTCACCTCTCTGTATTTGGAAATTGGCAGATGAGAGGAGAAGAACAAGACTTGTTGTGGAACAAGCACTGTGGACAGAATATGTGATGAGGAGATAGCTTGTAGAACCACGTAGCTTCAGTCTGTAGTCAGGGGTTTTGGCAATGCAAAACGTGATCCAGCCTACCCTCATTTGTGTCTATAAAATGGCTCTCAGCCCTTCTGAGTGGGGAAAGTCAACTCATTACAACAGATAGCTCCTGACCAGTGGAAAAAAAAAGGAGCATCAACTTCAAATAAGTTCATAAGACTGTTGGTAGGACTTAATTTTCATACATATGCTTCTTGGCAGTGACATCAACTTTTAACCTTAGCTCCATCTCCTGATATTCAGGATTCAAATTTGCAGAATGGGTAATTATGAGTAGCTGGAGGTTTTTGTGGGGAGAGACTGGTAATGTTTCAGAAGAAACATTTTGGAAGATTGTTTTGCTTCAATAGTAGTAATTTATTATCAGCACAATGCATTAGATGAAGATTAGTTCCTGGATCTGATCTCTCAAGCTTTACTCAAATGCCACAGCACAGTTTTGCAGTTGCTCTGTTCCCTCATGTTTCTTGTCTGATCAAAAAAGTCTTCTTAAGAATTACATGAATCAGAGAAAAAAATTCAAAGCTTGATGGAGCAACTGAGTCTGGGGGGCAAATCCTTTGCTGTTCCTTGTCTGTCTCCCAGCGGTGGATGCTCAGTTCCTGCCAGCGCTGTGAAGCTAGACTTTTTGGGGCAAGTAGTTTGATTTTGGTGGAGGTAGTTGCCAGACACGACCAGAGCTGGCTGTGTTTTCCAGGACTGGCGCAGTCTGAGGACTGGGATGCATTCTCCACAAGGGTGGAGCAGCTGTCCTTCCATAGAGTCCTAATGAGGGTTTTTTTCAACCTCATTTATTATAGGCTGCCCTGACATAATTACATATTCGAAGTTAGTAATTACACGTATTCATGCTAATTAAGTAATTAGATATAATTACACTAACTGTAAATACATGGTAATCGTCTAAAAAGAAATACTTCAGAAAAAAACAAGGCAAATCACACAATAAAAGCGCCATCAGCACTCTTTCACTCAGTACCCTGTCTTTATCTTGTATTGCAGTGCAGTTTAAAAAGAACATTGCGGTCATTTCAAAAATAATATTTTTAAGACAAATAGATTGCCTTGCCTCTGCTTCTGATGGGTCTTGAAAACAAAAATGGGAAGAATATTTACCCTTGCCACTGTAAACTCATTTTGTTTGTCTAGTGTAGTAGAAGCACATTCCATCCTGAGCATGGAAAGCTAAGAAGTGTGTAGCATTTCTATTTTTGGTCAGCTCATGTTCCCATTTTTGCCAAAACAACAACAAAAATAAATCTATAAATTCTTGCAGTTTCATTTGGCTATGAAGGGTAGCTGAACCTATTGGTAGTGAAGAAGAGAAACTTTTCCTTCTCTCCCCACCCCACCCCAGGGCTAAGAGGATTTCTCAACTCTTATTTTCATTCAATATAAATGTGGAGCCAAGCGTGAAATGACAGCAGCACCCTGGTGCCCAACGCCAGAGGTCTCAGTCCCTCCCACAGGTCTCTGCTATTTCTTCAGTTTTTCTAGACTTCTCTTTTCCTCTTTGCTCCTTTAACATTAAAGCCCCAGGCTCTTCTCCAGCAGGACCCAATGCCCATTACTTCTCTGAAGGAGGCATTTGTGGGTCAATATTCTTCTGCACTGGGGCTCCTCACTGCCTTATGGTCTTGTCCTTTGCAGTCAACCCATATGGGATACTTTTAGAAGATTTAATGAGGGCGTGTGAGTAGCTATATGATTATTTATGTGTGTTTTGCTACTCTGTTCTGTGTTACCTCATTTGTTCTAGTGCAAAACCTGGATTTCTCACTTGAGTCTGTGGAAAAGTGTCAACGTTAAGCTGCTAGCAGGTGGAAGGCATTGGAGGTTCGTGCAGTGACCTTCTGCCTTCAAATTTCCCTTCTTTCTGGTGTATGGTTACCTCTCATAGAAACTACTCTGAGTGCCAAGTGGACATCCTGCAAATGATTTGGATGTTGAAGAAACTCCACAGGCTCTGTCTGGCTGCTTCCAGAGCAGATGTTGCAAGTACCTGAAGAAAAAGTGTAAGCAACCTAAACGACTACTTCTTTCACCCACTGGAGCAGAACTGAAGTTCCTTTGTGCCTAGCCTTGCCTTTTCATCCTCTTGCCCAGGCTGCAACATCTGACTTACAGGAGAGATCCTATGGCCAATGGGACTTGAGCTAACCTGCTCAGTTCTTACCAGCTGTCTCGGATGATTTTTCTTACCTGTGGCTCTGTGTTATTTCATCCAGCTCTGAAAGAGCAAGTGGGAGAAATATCCACATTTTCCAGAACCTGTAAGTCCAACCTTTGTTTGCAGAGGCAGAGTGCCTATCCCACCTATTGCACCTGTACTTTGAGTTGCAACCCCATGCTCATTGAGTCAGTCTTCAAACCTTCCTGCCATGGTGGTGCTAGAGAAATGAGAGCTTTTTAATCTGTCTTGGAAAGGCTGGCAAAATCCATTGTGTTTACCTTGCCCCTCAGCCAGCTCTGCAGATGCTGTCTGTGTGATTGTACTAAGAGAAGGAAAAGCAACGTGGGAGGGTGGGAAATATGGATCTGCCTGGCCCTACCTGCTTTAGAAGGAGCTGCTTCAGCCAGGAGTGCAGCCCTGCCTTGCTCCAGATGAGGTGTGCTTGGCACTTGGTTTGCACACAAACACATCACTTACTGCAGCTGCTTGAGGTTTCAATCCTATCTGTTATTTTAATGTGTGTTTAATTTGTGGCAACACCTGAGGTGGAAGCAGGTGGAGCAGGCTTCAGTGTTGACATGGGAAAGCGATGCTGGCAGCGTAGCTGCGGAAGGTAACAATGTGTTGGGCAGGGATGTTTCTGGTGGTTAGAGATCCAGTTCAAAGAATAGAGAATGGCTTTGGGCTGCCAATGTTGACCTGCCTCCAGAGAGGCTGCCCTGGTGATGGAAATACTCCTGGATACAGTCATCAAAGAGCAAACAGGGAAGAATTTTCTTATACAGGACATTGCCTGCTCCCGTGGCCTAAAAGAGACTCCTCTGAACTGTTTAATCCCAGTGTTTATGGGGCCAGCAAGCAAGTTTGGCTTGCTTGGGTGATTTCAGAAAGAGAGCCTGTGATGTACGAACTGTCAAGCACTGAACATACTAGGTAATGGGGAGACCCTGAGTTGGTTTCTTCCTGGATTTGGAGTGACTCTAGCACTGCAGGCTGCTCTAACTGCCTGGCAGGCTCCTTCTGCAGCATCCCTGGGTTGGACCAGGCTGCCCAAGAAATGCATGTATATTCACTTTTGATATTTCATCTTGCATCCAACTGATTAAATGATGCGCCTCATGTCTGGGGCTTTTTCTCTGCAAGACAAGAGGTATCAACATAATACATGACCTGAGGCCATTGCAAACCTAGGCAGCCCTGGTGTCAGGGGCAACAATGGAGATCAGGAGTATTTTCCTAATGGCTCATTGATTGTGTGAATTTTGCTGTGGGTTGCTTTGTAAATAGCTGGTGTGTGTATGTGTGTGTGGGTAGAGTTATATGAATTTCTTTTGGCCACCAGTTAATCATTTGTCTTGCTTTTCAGTGAGTTTACTGTGGCTTATGATATTTGGCTGTTGGGAAAGTATTGGTTTGCTAGGGTACTTCTGTGTTCCTGGGGAAAAGGAGATGTGGTATCTGGCTGTGGGTACCCCTGAAGGCACCAGGAGTTCTCAGTGTTTGAAAGGACGATGTATTATGACTTTTTAGTCTAACTGGGCTGTTCTTCACATTTAAATCAAGCTCTTGGAAGCGTGTGCAGACTCATCGTGGTCAGATGTGAGTTATCTCTCTGGTTAGATCACAGGCTGCTATTTTTTGTTCATTGTCCAGTTAAATTACGTTTCCTAATTAAAAGTAGCTGCTATTGTTTAGGAGTTGGAGCAGTTTTGCACGACTGCACACACAGCAGGAACATTATTATTAGTGTGACCCTATGGGACAAGAAGTACAGCCTGGGATCTAGCAGAGAAGCTGTGCATCAATAGAGATTAAAAAAATTAAAAACCTGCCTCGAGTGCTGCAATTGGGCAAGACAGCCCAAAATACCCTGTTCAGTCCAGAAAGATGGTGAAGGACCCATGTAAAAAGATATTCTGCCTAAAGAGATTCTCGTGTCAAAGGGGACTTTTGTTTCCCAGCCTAGAGTGGTGGTTAGCTCTGGGGAGATGGTGTGCGCAGGCAGTGATGGTTTGTGCTTCCCAGGAGGCCAGGTAGAGCAGTGCTGTTCTCTGTAGGACAGAGCTTGATTGCTTCATGTGTAATGTAATAAAAGCACAGACATTGTCATTCTTGATTGCTGAACATTTCCAGTGTGCCTCAGCATCCCTCTGGCTTTTGTTGGTCCTGAGTGAGGACAAGGAGTGGGTTCACTGCTGGTGTAGTTGATGGGATGGAGGAAGATGCTGCTGCTAAGGGAAGCACCAATTCTTCTGGTGTCCTCCTGAAGCTGCTGTCTTGCACTGCAGTTGAGCATAAAGCACTAGCCTTGTTGAACTCAATGTGATTTACTGAAGTGAACAGGCTGGGCTGAGAACATGGCAAACCCATGTCTCTGCGTAGCTGGTGTAAGATTTGTATGCAAGTGTCTCAAAGTGAAAAGTACATTGAATTCACAGCATGTAAGGATTGCTCTCGGTGCCCAGGCTTGTCTCCCATTAAGGCAGGGTTTATTGCATAATCCATTTTTAGATTCCTGCATGCTTATTCCTAAACGGACTACAAGTTTCCTAGTGCTGAACCCTGCTGTAATCTGGTTTTTGGACTGTCTCTCCCTGCTCCTAAGCTGGATAGATTTGTTTAAGCGACAGGAACAAACAGAGGCTCAGGGAAAGCATGAGAATTTTTGTATGTACATCAACAATCAGGCTGTCCTGCCTTCTGCAGCTAAGTGTGGTCAATACAGGATGCAGTACTTGAACTAGTGATGACTTAGAGTTTTGTGTAGGCTCAGCTTTTCCTGATGTTAGTTCGAAGTTCCTATTTGTTGCTGATTTTGCAGCAGTACCTGCTATTCTCTGACACCGTCATGTGTCTGAAAAAATGTCACACCTTTCTTTCAGCCCTGCTAACCTATTTTTCCTCAGTGAATTTGAGTGCTGTGTCTGAAGGTTACTAAATGTACCTATTTTTATATATATATAGTAGATAGATATATGTCTGATCTACTTGAAATGTACTGTTTTATAATGCTTGGACACCTATTCTTATCTTGCTAATACATTTTAACATATTTTACAACATCCTTCCCTGTCCCACCACCACACCTCCTTTTTTCCCCTTTGTGAGGGAAAAGAGATCTACTTAATTTTTTTTCTCTTACAAACATCTCTTTAATTCTGGGCAAGCAGTCTCTCTGACTCCTGTAAGTGTGACTAGGAAAGAAGGCAGCTAAGTCTCCTAAGTATATATGGCAAATTTGCAATTAGAAAAAAACATTGGAATAAAATTATTTCAGTCCTCGTCTCCCTTCCCCCAGCCCTTCCCACCCCTCCACCTCCCTCTTGCAGGATTAAGCTGAGCTAATCCTCAGATGAGCAAGATCTTTGGGAAAGCAAAGTAAAACCAAGGGAGGAGAAAGAAAAATCCTTCACACTCAACACTAATAAGGAAATTACGGGCAGCCTACATTATGAATTGGATGAATTTTTAATGGTTAGAAATGCAGTTGATTTATAATGCATCCATCCTGGACTGCGGGGCTTGTCGCCAGCTAATAAATAAGTGACAGGCCCTTTGTATTAAAAGTATCAGTCATTTTACATCTCTGCACTGCAATTGATGTGGAGCATTGAGCAAGGGGAGGTGGCCATCAGGTGTTAACCAAAGCAAAGGACCTTGTGCTTCAAGCCATACCCGGGATCAAGACCAGAAAGTTGCAGCCCAGTCTTCAAGTCTGCTTTCAGATGGGCCACAGCTTTTGCTCTATCCCATGGCTTACAATCCAAAACAAACAAAAAAAAGAGCTTGGCAAAGGGCTCCATGGTTTTGAAGGGTCATTTTAAGCCCAGCTTAGGAACCTACTTTGATGTCTTGTGCTCTAGGACAAGTTAGTTACTCCTGGACAGCAGGAGAAACTCCATCTGAGGTGCCTGCCCAAAGCCTCCTTCCTACATGTGGAAGGAGATAAGATGCTCTAAGTCTGCTCCATGAGACACTGTGTTCAGGATGGGGGAGATCATACCACCTGTGTAGCCAGGGAGAGGCTAGCTCAGAGTCAGACATCAGCATGAAGTTATATGCATCCTATCACCAATGTTCACAGAGAGGGCTGTGTTAAAAATAAATCCTGGCCAAATTCTAGAGACAGAATGGGACTGACCTATTCTCATGCTAGATCCCAGCAGAGCCCACATGTCAGAGGAACCTGCAGGTCACAGCAGGTAGCTGAGTATTTGAGGGATGGGGTATATTTTGCCCTCTTCTTAACAGGGAGAAGTAACCTGGTTTCCTGCACCTCCACTGTTTCCTGGAAAGAGGCATTTCTCCTTCCAGCCCATCAAGGGTCTGCCAAGCATCTTTATCTCCATTTTATGGATGAGGAGAGGCAGCTGGAAAGACATCAGTTTGCTCAAGGTCACACCAAGTTGTTGACAGCTAGCAGTGTGGTCTGTATTCAGCCCACTGGACCGTGCTGCATGTTTATGAGTCACCACCCAAAGTCTTTTCACAGCTCATCTTTTGGAGTCAGGAGTTTAGACAGACAAACAAGTTCTTGGAGCTGTCAGCTGTATATTGCAATCCCACAAAACAGCAGTTCTGGGCTTTTCTTGCTTGTTTCCAGATAGGTTAGGTCAAATTTTCCCTTTCCACATTCATGGGGGCCCTGCTATGGTTTCCACTTTATTCTTTAAACTAATTTTGAAGAGACCGTTTCTTGCTGACCTCCTAGGCTCTCTGCTGACCTCATTCCACCTAGACATTGACTCCTGGCCTGCTTGTTTGGAGCTGGAGTTGGTTGGAGACCGAATTCTGGGCTCGAAGGAAGAGCGGTTATATTTTACCTTGGCTTTAGTTCCTGGCTAAAGGAACTGAGTGGGGAGCCTGGGATACAAGCCTGGATTGCCCAAGGAAAGCACCACTCTCTAAGATGCAGACTTTCATCTTGACCTGGAGGAAGGAAGCGCTTATTGCCTTATTTATTACATTTCCCCATAGCAGTGTAAATACTATATCCTTGATAGATACAGATCTTATGAATAATATAGAGATTTGAACTAAGTAATTGCAGTGCTTTTTTAATACAAGAGATCCTCGGTGTCAAGTAGTATTAATGATCTGTCTTGACGTGGTCTCTACAGAGGGCAATTGCAAACCTCGGTTCCGTGAGAATTTGAGAAATTGAGGGAGAAATCCTAATGTGCTGTTCATCCCTTCTGTTCCCTTTGGGACACTCTAGAAAGAGTATCCTGTCTGCTGATTTTTTCTCAGCTTTCCCTAGAACCTCTGAGGATGGGAAAGCTAAGTGAGCTAAGGGAAAATAAATCCCTTTTGTAGGCAGGCTGGGATGAGCTGTCAGAGGAGGGAACTTTGGGAGGAAATGTAATACAAAGATCCTAGCAGCTCCCTGTGGTCACTAACAGTTCTCTGGACATTTCTGGAAGAGCAAAATGATTAGTTACAGCAAAATAGATAAATTTGGGCAGAGGTAATGGCATTCTATGTCCTGCTGATGCGAGTCTTGTCTCTTCTCTGTAGCTTTAATTTGAAGCTCTCCTTTCCACTTGCTCTCTTGAAACCCTTGTGCGGCCTTGCTGTTAAACAGGTGGCTACATTATTATGAGAAATTATCTATAAAGTCCACTCTTTAATGCCTTAGAATCTTTGGGGATGAATTTAAGATATTAATAAGTATTAAGATCTAACACCTAATAATTCTTTGCAGTGACATCACTGTGGAGGAACGGATAACGAGATAGTAATTGCAGGATGTGCTGTGGGTCGTTCTGTGCCTTGCGTTGCTGCGTGCAGAAAGCTGGTAGCCCTGCTGGCTTCACTGTCTGCAGAGAGCTGGTAGCCTAGCTGGCTGGTCCTTTCTGCTCCCTGTTGTAGGCATGCCAGGTGCCAGTGTTACAACTGCAGAGCTCTGAGGCCTCTTTAAATTAATGGAGCTGTCTGAGAAGGTCATGAATGCCTTTTCAATTTAATTTTTTTCCCCCAAACATAGCATCTCAAGCCTTGAATCAGTCTGTTGACATTTTTCATTCTTCTCTTTCTAGCCATGTTCTTCTTTAAGGTTCTTTTCCTTCTTCAACCATTGCCCTTTTAACAGGAATGAGGACAGTGGAGACTTGTGGACTCTGTGGCCCCTGTTAGACTTGTCAGTCCTGGAGGAGCAGGTCTTGGTGACCCCTGTGGACTGTGTTGAGTAGGGACCCTGGGCTCAGGTGTTTCTTTGCTACAAGAATGGTAGCTCATTAACTCTCTGTGCCCTGCAGATAACTTTTATTGATCATCAGCTGCTTAATCAAAAACTCTATCACAGTTTGCTTCGATTATTCTTTTCCATCTCCTCATCTCTAGAGAATCAACTCAGCTAAAGTTAATGTACTCATTATGTAGTTGGGAAACCTCTGTCACAGACTGCTATGTAAATCTTAGGTTTTAGGAAGGTTTGTGTCCTTCCTGCATGTAGCAGAATGAATATATTGGGTGGATGTTCCTCCACTTGATGGGGTGAAGCAGGCACTTGAGGGGAGTTGTGCTAAGCTGGGTTTTGACCTGCCTAGGATAGCAGCACTGACCTCCCAGCTCACACAGAGCCCAGGATGCACATCAAGATCCGCACAGTCTTGGTGTAGAGATGAACAGCACGACTGTTCCACCTGATGCGAACCCACCTTCATCTTTCCAGAAACACGTGGTGGCCTCCACATCACCATAAATACCTACCAATGTGTGCACTTGGACTGCTGGAAACCTCCCTCCCCTCTTGCAGCAGGGTGTGTGAGTTGAAACAGCCTTATGGATTTGTCTCTGCTGGTGCTTGCTCAGCAGTTGGGTGATGAGGAAATTGAGGGCTCAGCAGACAGGATGACAGAGCTGGGACGTGGAGTGACCTGGTTAGGGGTGTGCTGAGGTAGAGGGCATGGACAGGGGATATTTGAGAGATGTGAACTGGGGGAGAGAGATGGGAGGAGAGCAGAGTATCCGTTGTGATGGTGGAAGTCTGCACAGCTGAACCATGCATTTGTTTTTTATTTTCTAATGGTCTGTGTGCAGTGTATAAATAGACACAGAAGTGGTGACTTACAGCAAAAGTAGGACGTTAAGTCCCCTATCTAAACTGATCTTGGCACTCCTGAGCACCTTGAGTGTGTTACTCTTGGACATTTTGCTGACAAAGGGAGGGCCACAGCGGTAAAACTGCTCTGTGAATAGCAGCTTTACTCTTTCGGAAACGATCAGAGCTATGGGGATGGAAAAGCGGGGATGCCATGCAAAGAGCGGCAAAGATGTTTCATAGAACTTGTCATATTTTTAATGACCGGCTCTGAGGAGTGGCAGGCCAGTTTGAATGGGAGGGAAGCCCTGAGACAGGAGTGCTGCTTGTCCCTGCCACTCTAAACTTATATCACACTCTGATCTTACTTGATGTCCTGATACAGCTCATTTGCCTTCTGTCTTCCAGTGTTTGCTGCATAAAATCGTTCTTGATCCTGTACGCTATCAGGGCTACGTATTCCATGCTGGTCATGATGTTGCAATGACCTGATTTGATTGTGGAGGGTCATGGCCTGTATAATATTGTCTCATTTTCTAAATAGTCGATACAAACTCAATTTTATTTTCTTTGAAAAGAAAGGAAGTGGGGCAGGAGCCCAGCATCCATGGCCAAGCTTATACCTACAGCTTTTACCCCATTGCCTGACTGTGAAGCTGTGATGGCACATGTAGTTCAGCCTGAATGGGACCTGCAGGCTATTTTTTGGTTGGTTTTTTTTCTTTCCTGCCTGTACTGAAGGAGAGAAAGGACGGAAACTACAGCAGGAATAGCTGCTAGCACCTCTTATTTGTCTCAAGGCGTCATCATTTCAACAGGCTGAACATCCTCTCTGTGGAGCTTATCTCTGGAGGGGAGGGTTAGCTCTGTCTCCCCGTGGGACCTGGGTGAGTGTTTAGCTTTCTCCTTTTGTCTCCAATTAGATGTTTAGTCTTTTGTACCTCTGTGTTCCAGCTGCCTCAAAGACCCTTAACCCACCTTATGCCTCTGTTATTTATGAGCATATCAGAGGAGAAAAGTAGGGGCTGTTTTCACTTTGTGGCTCATTTGCATGTGAAATAAGCGTGTCATTTCAAAAGTGGTGGCAAGCAGCCTGGGTTTCCTGGCCCCGGTGGTCTCCTTCAAGGTGGCTTCGACAGTTCCTAGGCTGTGGCTTGGTGAGCAGTGGCAGGGCTTGCTCGTAAGCCGGACCTGTCACTGTGTTTTTGTAGAGCTCATTCAGAAGACCGTGTTCTTTCAGCAGCTCATAAAAGAGGTGTCAGCCCAGTGTTTGGTCTGTGGGGAAAAGAACCTGCTTTTGCAAATTAAAGATTGCTGCAAGGGTTTAGTTCTGCCTTGTGGGCCATCTCTGTCAGCTGGAATTGCTGGTGTGGCAAATCATTCAGCTGATGGTTTAATTGCTATTTACCTTTTGGGTTCTAGACTTTCTTCCTTTGTTCTTGGAGTATTCCTCGTTCTCAACCCTGCCTCTCCTGTTCTGTTGAGTGTTCACTGGTATTTCAATTAAAATGGTGGTGACAGGGCAGGAGTCAGAGTCATTGGCAGGAGAAAAACAAGCCATGGTTTTACAGCTTTAGTTGCAGGTAGGAGTTGAATAAATGAGTCGGCAGATTTGCGTACCTGGTGTGCCACCAAGCAGCCTGCCTTGGCTTGGTTGGAGGATTTAGTGGAGGCAAGAAGAGGCCAGGAAGAGGAGTGACAGCGACCTGTGTGGCTGGGCAAGGACCAGGGGAGCAGGGCTGAGGGCAGGAGGAGAGCTGGCCACTCATGTGATCCTCTTTGGCAGGATACCAGGTCTCCATGGACCTAGTACAGTCGAGCCGATGTCCCTGATTCATTCTCAGTTTCATAATATTTAATTAGAGAATCAAATATGAAGTCTCTTTAAGACGAGACTGGCACACAGCAGCTGGCTGAGTGTTGCAATCAATGTATCCGCTGTGGAATGTTTCCTGCAGAAATATTACATCCTCTCTCATTTACTTGATGATCTTTAGGGTGAATCAATCAAAAGATGCCCCACACAAATAATTCAGCCTGCGAGCCGTTGGGTACCCATTACAGAGGCATTTGTTCCATGTTAATGGACCTGTTGATTAACAAACAAGCCATTGTTTTCAGAAAGAACCCGTTACTTGATGGCAATTGTTAGCATTTGCTTTTCTGCTGCCCCACCTCCCCTACCTACAGCTCTGACCCTGTGCCAATGCAGGCACATGCTGCAACAAACCCAAGATTCTGCACTGCTGGAGATAAAGGTACTTGCATCTCACCCAAGCGGTTATCAGAGGTGGTAGACCTTATTCAGGAGGTTGGAAAGGATAGAGAGAGTCTTCTTGTACTCAGTGTGTGATTTCACCACTGTGCGTGTTTTTCTGTTAATCACGTTTTCTGCACCCATCTGCTTTGGCATGTGATTCGCTGTTGGACTCCAGCAATGTCCGAGGAAGATCTTCCCCTGACATCCCAAACAAGTTGAGTCTCAGCAGCTCCCTCAGGAGCCTATCTTGGATTTTACACTAAGCTGAGTACAAGGGAGTTTTTATTTGGGTCTCTGAAGCCTCTAGTCTGTTGGAGCAATATTGTGTTTGTTTCCTTTCCCTACAACATGGGCATCTTCCTAGTCTCCACTTTTTCTGGGTCAAAACTTGCCCTTGTTTCACTGTTAGTTGTTCCTTTTCTGGTGCTAGCATGGCATTTCAGGCAGTAGATCAGGATGATGCCCATTGTGTAGAAGATCTCGTTACCTTTTAAAGCCTCTGCACCAGCCTGAGTGGACCATCTCAGTGATTATTAAAGCTATATAGACATGGAAGCAGGTGTGACTGGCCTAAAAAGACCAGGGTTGTGTCTGTGCGTTGTGTTTAGCCTCGTGATGGTAGTGGCCAGCAGCTGTTCTGCTTTCTGGTAAGTGTGTTTAGATCCTTGCTGCTCAGCTGGAGTCTGTGGGTGCATTTGGTTCCCTGCAGGCTGCTGGTGCAAAGCCACTGTTGTTCAGTCTGGCAGGCCAAGCATTGCTCCAGCCCCCTGTAGAAGGGACCATCACCCCCATGTCTCTTGTTTAGCTTCATCCTGTATTGTTACAAAGGGACTCACCCAGAACAGTCCTTCCCACAGCTGGTGGGAGTCAAAGTGACGAGGCAGTTAGTGGATTAGGGCAGCAGAGTGAAAACCATTTGGCATCTCTATCCTGATTCTTCTGGGTGCCTTTAATTAGCATGATTGCTCAGCACACGATTTTGCCATGTTCTTTAGCTCCCCTGGTTAGAATAATTATTCCCCCAGCTCCTTTTGTTCCAATTCCTGATCACTTACAAAGTCTCCTGTTAAAAGCCATTAAATCTGTAATGTAAAGTGAGAGTAAATGTTCAGCAGCATTATGCTCTCAGCCCCACACGTGTGCGCTCGTGCGCTCTCCAGCCCCTCTCCGGTGCTTCTCTGCTCCCTGCCATGTGCTCTGTGCCGCAGCATCCCTCTCTGCTTTTTTCTCGCATGCTTCCCCACTGGCCATCCCACGTGTACCACATGCAGCACGTTGTGTGCACACTCTCACTGCTTTCTGCTGGTAATTTTGGTATCACGCAGCTCAGTTTCCTCTCTGCATGGGCTGGTTTTGACACTGAGGTTGAATTCATGGCTGTGAACTGTCATCTCTTACATTTAGTTGCACGTGCAAATATGAAAGTGCCGTGTTTTTGCATGCTTTTTCCCCTGTGTAGGCAGCTCTTGCTTTGAGAAGCAGCGTACATAGAGGAGGATGTGTCCTGGCTGTGGTAGCAGATAGAACTTCTGATGATATTTGATGGAGAATAGGAAAGAACTTATTTTTTAAGTGAAGCTGTTTCTTTTTTTTTCTCAAGAGTGAAATCCTCTGACAGAAGGAAACAGTTGTGTACCCGGGAGTTTCTGTGTTGCAGCGTCTCCTCATCTGGAGACCTGGGAGTGCAGCCCCTTCCCAGTCCCTCATCCCTGCTGATACTTGATCAGCACGTGCCAGTGACATAAGTGGGGCAGACACACAAAGGCTTGCACAGAATTATATGGTGTGAAATAAGATTGAGCTGAAGTGCTTTAAATGCCTTATGCATTTAGGTAGCTTGATGTGAGAGGGAGAAGGGAAAGACAAAGGCTTATTTTCAGACCTGTAAATGAAACTGGGTCAGATAAAGGTCTGGTGGTCATGTAGTTCTTTAAGCTTGGAACTGAATGCTGGAGCGAAAATTCACAGCTAGACCAGTTACTGGAAAAAAGCTTGTAGGAAAGAAACCCTGGTCCTTTGAATGAAGACTCCTAATCAATAGCAGCCATGTGTTTGGGGCTTAGGTCTTCATTTGCTGCCCTGTTGTGATGTGCCAGACCTTCCCTGCTCTGCCAGGCTCACTCTTTACTCTGGAGTAGAGTGAAGGTCTCATTGCATAGCATCAGCCCTCCCTGGTCACCTCATCTCTGCTTTGGAGGCTGCAGGAATCTTCTCAGGCATTTCTTATCTTCTTTTGCAAAAATATACTGTGTTTCATGTGTGTTTTCTGGGAGCAAAGCTCTTTCTCCCCTGCTGCAGAATGAAGTCCGCTGCAAATATGTACCACTCATTTGGTTGGCACTACTCAAATTCTTCTTCTAGGACTAGGACCGGTGCAAACCTATGTTCCTCTGCTTTCTGTCTCTTTGCTGTGTCTCTCCTCTGCTTTCCTTGTGCCCTGTGGTGTATGCGTTAGAGCTTGCCACATACTGGCAGGTACCAAAGCATGGTCTTGAAACAAAATCTGAAGCTGGGAGTTTTCTCTTGGGAACATTAATGACAGTCCTCTGATGTATTTCGGTGCAGAAGGCAACATGTTTTGAGAACCATCTAGTGGGACAGTTGTTAAGAGAAGAAAAGCTGTGGTGGCAGCCTTCGTTTCAAAAACAACTGATGAGAAGCGCTGAAGAGACATAGAAAAAGGACAATAATTCCAGACAACGCAGCATCTAAACAGCCTAAAAAAAATCAACAAAATATTGTTCCTCAGGGCTCCCTGCTGCTCTCGCTGTGGTTTTGCCCTCAGCTCTTCCTGCTTCCGTTTACAGCTCCTCTGTAGTACTTGGTGTCTCCTTGCCTGCTGAGATCTCGTACGCTCCTCAGTTTCCATCCTCAGCTTGTAAACTCCACAAAATGGCATTTCCCTACAGGATGCTCTTCCTGAGACTCCAGGCTCTTGGGCTTGTACTGCCGCTGGGCTTCCTGGAGGGCAGCTCTGGCCTTTCTAGACAACATAAGGGATTGCTGAAGCACGTGGCAGAGTAAAGAGACTTGAGCAAGCAAGGATTTATCCTGAGCCTTGATCAGCTCCTCCACGAGCTTCCTCCTGTCCTCAGAAGAGCAGGAAGCATCTCTGGCACTGCCGGGCCAGGGAAGGTCCCAGCTGCAGACTGCAGCATTTGTATGCTTTACTATCCACGGTGTGTGTCTCTTTTTGGCATCTGCTCTCATATCCCAGCCATTTGGCTTTATTAAGCATTTCTGTCCCCTTCTAGACTTGCAAGCTCCTGGAGAGGACAGGAGTCTGGGGTCTGTTCCCTGTTGAGTGCCCCTGACTGGCAAAGATTCCTTTGCACACCTTGGAGAAACTGTGTTTCTGCTCCATGCCACCGTTTTGCCATCTGCATAATGAATACGACAGCTCTTGCCTCCCCAGGGAATGAGTGAGGTGTGACAAATTAATGTTTATGAAGTGCTCTCCAGCTAAACAGAAGTGTGTGACAGGGCTTTTGCTGTTCTAACTTAGGGGCTTCCTTTGCTGGTTGGCTCTTTGATGTGGTGATCTGTGGTACTGGTGGATCAGCTGTACCGTAATTGGAATTAATCAGCAATTAAGGAACATGCGCCCAACCAGATTCTTTCCCAGTGGATATTCATTTCTGGGCAGATTAGTCAGTGGCTTCAATAACTGCATAAAATGCTTAGGGTAACTATTGCTATCTGAGGCAGCTGGGGAGCAGAGGCGGTGTCAGAGGGATGCGGGTACCTGTCAGGCAAAGTGGAAATGAGAAGCTCTTGTAACAATGTGCATAGTGCTTAAATTGGCAGTGCTCTGAGGGCTGACTTGAAGAAAAGAAAAAATTAAAATTGACAAAAGAATATATTTGAAAAACAAAGTGATGAAAATGATGTATTACTTGTTGGGATGGGATCTTTCATGCCAGGTCTCGTGGGCTTTGTGGAGTGCAGAGGCAGAGAGAGTGCATGATGGTGAGAAACAGGGACTTGCAGAGGCAGGGGGATGCGGTTGTTCCTCTAAGCATTGAGATTTGCAGAGGAGAGGGCTCCTGGACATAGCAGTGCAAGCACACAGAGGGACAGAGGCAGGTCAACAGCTTGTTAATGCCCAGGACATCATCTACCACAACACTCTCAGGCGTTTTGCAAGCACTTTCCTGCAGGTTGTTCTCATAGCTGACCTATAAATGCGAAGAGTTTTGCCACACAACTTTGCATGGCTGTGAGTGTTCCAAGGGACAAACCAGCCATTGTCTTTGCTAAGGTACCTTTTCCTCTGACCCAGTATGATTTAAATGAGGCAGAGGCTCTGCATGTTGTGGATGAAACTGCTGGATGCCCAGTCCTTCCCCCTTCCCTGGTCCTCTTACAAGTCATTTCGCATACTCTGGCTTCAATCTAACAAAAACAAGACCAATGAGGCCCAACTGATCTGGCTGCTTTCCATCACGTAGTGGGCCTCCGGGTGGCTTTAAATAGCTGCACCTCTTGCAGTCTGGAGAAAAGCATTGGCTGTGCCTCTGGACAGGAAGGGTAGCTTTAACTCAGTCACAGGGCACCTCAGACGTGAAAACAGCCGATTTATTCTGTCCTTGGACTTAAATAGATTTTTTTAATTTTTTTTTCCATCTTATTTTTTATTTTATACCCTGGTACATGCTTTACTACTTTGGGGCTTTTCCTAAGGGGAATCGGTGAGGAATCTTGGAGCTCTGCCTCCTGAGCTATCAGGCTACATCATTTAGTATCTTGGAACTACTCCACTTATGAAATAGTTCCAGAGAAAACAAACTTGTGATCCCAGCAAATACAGACATGGCCACGATAACGGCGGCAGCAGTAGAAATGCAACAGATACTGGAATTCCTCTGACCAAAGATTTAATGAATCTTACATTGTCTTAAGAGTTCACTGAGTGGAAAGCTGCAAATTCGACCCTTTTCTTAAAGAACATTGTTCAGCTGCTGAGTGCGTGTGGTATTCTCCTACTCCTTCCTCTGCTCTAGTTAAGCATGAGAGAAATTTGTGTGGAAATGGGATCTTCTGGACCCATTTACTTCTGCTGTTTCTCTTGCTCTCTGCCCATCTCTTCCCTTTCCTGCTCTCAAAAACACACACAGTGCTGCGGTCCTCTGCTCATGATTTTCTGGTTGTGGAGAAGATGAAGATGCCAAAAACTGTAGCTAGAGCTCCATCTAACACATCGCCGAGAGGTTTCCAGTGATGTCAAGACTCATTGAGTAAAGTGGGAGACATGCTTGAGGCTAAACCATAGAAAATGAACAAAGGTACAAGGTGAGAGATGCTATGGAGGTGAATAAAGACCCTGTTTCTGTGAAAATGAACAATCATAAGCATTTCTGTAGCTTTCAGAGCCATTCTGGAATCTTAAAAGAGCTGTTACCTACTAGAAGATCTGCTTGAGGTCTGTATGTCAGTGTGAAATTCATCTGTGGAGTGGATTTTCTTGCAGTTCTCTGTTGCAGTCAACAGTGTTGGGTAGATGTAAATAAGAGGAGGTCTAGACTCTTTGACTTTACTTTGGATGGTACAGGAGATGATATGCTTATCTGCAGCTGAAAGCATCAGGGAGAACCTCTAGGTGTGCTTCTGCTGTGCTTCTGTGACCTGCTTTGTTGCGGAAAGTGGAGCCTCAGGCTGGGTTCCATCTCACCCTGCTATATGTTGTAGGGGTGGAGAAAAGAAAGAGGGGTTTGTATCATAGCCCTGCAGATGAACTCATCCATGACAGGAAACCTGGATTGCTGTGTTGCTTTCCTCTCAGATATAGGCATATCAACCCGGGCTTTGACTAGACGGATGGCTATTTCCTTTGCTCTGGATGCAGGCCAGGCTTGATGACTTTCATGCCTTCTTTGATGCTATTCATACTTCATATCAGTGCATAGAGAAAATCTACAGTGTTGTTGGAGTCTCCTATTGCTTTTCCTTTATATCATAAATTCTTCTGTAACACAGAAGAGAGATCAAAGATGTGGGCTGTGTGGATAGCAATGTTATGTTTGGCCAGCTTGTAGCCCGTAATTTTCTATTTTTGTTTAACCCATTTTTGCCAGGTGTTACTTGGCATCCCATTGCTTTTCTCATCCATTCCCACAGCAATTTATGCGGCTGTTTTAGAAGCAGTTTCCAGCCCTGGGTTTCAAAACTGGGCTGCACCACTCCTGTGGTGGATGGGACTGCCACGAAGAATTGTGCATCTTTCTCTCCCCTCCCCATGTCACATTCCCTGCTGTTCTCCTCAGGTAACCCGGAGTAGCCTCACATCTCAAAAGCCCTAGAAACATGGTATATTTGAATGGTTTCAATTTTACTGGAAGGCAAACAGTGAAGTTATCTGGTTTATCTCCTTAGTCTTGCTCTCTGTCAGTGGAGGAAGGGTGTTCCCTTCAGGGCACTGTCTGTAGGCTGGATTTGGTATCTGCAAGGGGCAGAGTGGCTGAGACCCACTAGCCAGGATGCTGGGAAACATGAGACAGCTCTGGAGGACTAAGTGGATGGCTAGGGTTGAGGACAAAAACTGGTTGCATGGTTTGGTTGCCTTCAATTTTCTTGTCCTTTCATTGCCACATCCTCCCAGTTTGCTTAGAGAAATGCCCTATGTGCCCCCTCCATCTCAAGCTGTTAGAGCTGCACAGCAAATCTGAGCTCATTCCTCCTTCCCTATTCTCCAACACTCTCCATACATTTATTCCACTACCATACCATGGCTATTCGTAGAGACAGTATTATGTTTTACTTTAAAAAGTGGTCTCACTAGAACAGGAAGAAGCACAGAGTTTAATCTGTCAGACCCTTCCCAATTTTGTAGGTCTTTGGAGATGCTTTTGATTTGTTTCTGCAGGGTGGGTTTTTTACTTCCTTTCGATTTTCAGGCTTACATATTGGAGTTCCCCTTCGAATCTGCAAGAAATGTCAAAGATAGAATTTTTATTCCTAGTTTTCAGCTAGCAGTAACAAATGTGATGTTCCACAAAAGGGATTGCTTTTAAAATTTCCCCAACTCCTTCCAAAAAGATGAATACTTTCTTTCTCTTTTTTTCATTTTCTGGGGAGAAGGACAAAGGGGGAGTAAACCAAACCCCCCACATTCCTTAAGACATTTCCAAGCTAGTTTTTCAGGAGCTAATATCTTTGATGGTAGAAAAAAGGCATTTGTCATAGCAGCATCCAAACTCTGAACCTGTTGAGATTCACCCATTTTAACCCTGGACATCTCAGTGAACATGATCCATCTCACATCTGACAGCAAAGACATAAACCTAGCAAAAGCCTTATTGGTTTCTGCTCCATACAAGAGAATGGGGTTGAAGGTAGCAGTACAATATGGGAGACAGCAATAAGGAGAGAGAGAAAACCAGTCAGGAGAGAAGCATGGGGGTTTTTATCAAATTTTTGGGGGAATTTAGTAAATTAGAAGAAAAGGATGCCAAAGTGACTGATGCTGGCATTGCTTTCCCAAGTCAGTGGTGTGTGTGTTCAGCCCTAAGCTTCAGAAACGTAGGCTGTCCTGCCACCACATTCCTCGTTGTCCCTCAGTAGTGATTGCACGTCCGTTATGGCGTAACCCTTACTGCAGTCCCATTCTGCAAAGACCCTCCTGTCACTGGAGATCTCTGCAGCTGGCACTCACAGCACAGTGCTGATGACAAAGAGCAAAGCCCTTAACATCCCCAGTGTTAAGTCTTGCTGATCTTTCACATGTCCCTTCGCTGAGGCTGTGTCCCCAGTTGGTTTTTAGGTCTGTTGGATGTGGTCCGACAGAAGTGGAATTGCCTTAATTTAGCAGAGCTAAGAAATGCAAAGAAAATAAAACGGACAGAAGTGCTCCTTGGAGATACTTGGTATTGTTCAATATAGACTTTCCCAGCTATCCTTTGGTGGCCATAAAATATATTTATATTATGAAAAACAAAACACGATAAATAGTGATGTTCAGGGCTGCCATGGTTCTTTGTCTCTCAGTGACTTTGGTAAGAAATGGACTTAGTTTACATACGCATTTCCAAGCATCAGCACTTTAAACTCCGCTTTGGCTCTGAGTGTTGGACTATGCTCTTTCTCACTACTAGTGATATTTCAACACTTGGAATTTGCCTATGAATTTTGTTTATGACACATGAGGCAAGGCTGAGTTTGGCTTATTCTCCCATGTGGATCAGCCCTTCAGGGCCACTGAGGATAACACATAGTTTTCCCCCAAACAAGTTTAAACAGCTCCAAAGCAAACAAACAGCTTTTGCCTGCATCCTCAGGTTCATCAAAAGAGACATGTGTTTGAGCAGATAAAATAAAATAGTGCAGGGAAGAAATGTAAATAGATAAAAAAAAAAGAAAAAAAAAGAAAGAAGTAATAGAAGAAAACATCTTCTGACTGCTGTAGATGTGATGGGAGAAACTTCCTGATCTTAGCCTAGTGGAAAGCACCTTTCCTATGGATATCAATTCACAAGGGCATCTAAGCAGCTCCATGCTGCTCTAGTGATGCCAGACTTAGGGTATGTTATCTGATTTGTTGAGAATCCTGTGGCTGTAGGAGGAGCAGAAGCTTTTTGCTGACCTAAGATCAATTGTTTATTAAGACTTCACAGTAATTTTCTTGGAGAAACCCTTTGGGTCCATGAGAAGCAGGGCAGATTAGAGCAATCCCCAGGATGCTGCCATGATAGTCTTGGTTCTGGCAACTTGGTGGATCTGTACTGGGGATATTGTATTGATAAGCTGGAGAAAAAGCTTTTTATGTCCATATACTTGATCTGAAATCAGAGCAAGTTCACTGCAGTCTTAGCAGCTGCCTTCAATGACCTATATCTGTTCCTACCATGTCTCTTTCCAGTCCATTGAGATGGCCTTAGTTGTAGAAATACTGTTAGAAATGGGTGTCTGAGAAAGTAATCAGGAGCTGATGCCTGAAGACAAATGCATGGGGTTTTTGTGCAAGAACTTGCAGGACTTGGCACAAAAGCTGATATAAAAGAGGAGTTCAAGTCACGAAGAAGGAAAATACAGGCTAAACATCAGAATGTGTTCTAACAGTGAACTAAGTTGTGCCCTCCTTTGGTAGGACCTTTAGGAGAAGGATGTAGGACTGGATGTCTCAGCAGAAGGATTCTGTCCTGGAACTTAGAGCCAGGGTTCTGCAAAAGGTTTGGTCCAGAAAACTATTCTCTGACAAGTCCTGATTATTTGCACTTATTTAGCTTCAGATAATAATGTTCATACTTAATAGTCATTAACATCTAATAATTTCTATATTAGAAACATGCTAGTAGTGCATTTCCCTGGCTGAGACATCCCAAGGCAGGAGCATTATAAAGAGATGGTTGATGCAGCCCTTGAAAATGTTATATTTGCCAAGAAGTTCACTGAGACTGAAGGAAGGAGTGTGCCTATGTTCTCTACTCCACTTATTTTTCCTTTTTATTTGGCCAATATTTCTGGCAAATCCTAAACCTTCAAATTATTTCAAAAGTGGTGGGATTGTGTAAGGAGAAGATACCTGCAGTGTGCAAATTTTGATATAGATGGGACTACTAGGGCTAAGGAGGTCTATGGGATCATGACAGTCAGGTCTCCCCAGCCTTGCAGTGGCACACTTCAGCTTCAGAAATATTAAGCCAGACTACATAAATTATGAAAGAAATGTAGACATAGGAAGGAGTCTCTGCTTCCCTCACTCAGTGCCTAAGGAAAAGATGAACTAGATAGGAATTAGGACTTTTCCACCCCTGATTGGTTGGGAACCTCTAGAAAAGAGTTGTTCCTGGTTCTCTGTCCAGACTGCTTGCATGCCCCTTGTCCTCAAAGCACTTCTGTCTGCATACACCACGTGAAATAATTGCCTGTTCTTTATGGAAAGACAGAGCTAGGTAGTCCTGCCCAGAGAGGGCGTTTTGGCTTTAATTTAATGGCAGCCATTTGCTGGTTATTCATTTGGTTCTTTTTTAATAATTACATGTGTGTCGATATCTCTCTCTTTTTTTCTAGTTTTGCTCTTTTTTGTTTTTTCGTTTACTTTATTTTGCTTTTTTCTTTTTTCTGTTTTTTTTTCCCCTTTAGGTTTCAGAGAAATTATGTTGAATCCAATAAGCCTCCCTGGACATTCCAAACCTCTTAACCAAGGCATTTATGTTGAGGATGTCAGTGTTTATTTCAGCAAAGGACGTCATGGCTTTTAAAAACTCCTTAAAAGTCCCTGTTCTGATGTCAAGTTTATAGGCTGTGCCCTCAAAATGGTGGGAAGCAGTAAGCGTGGTCTGTATGGATTGAGGTCTCCTCCTAATAGAACTCTACAGCCCTGCCTGTACACACGTTAAAGCCTACTGAAACTGTGGTTTTCTGTCACCAGATAACAGGGTTGTTCTTTTCCTCCAATGGTCGCTGTGTTCGTTAAATATTCCTGCAAGGCACAACAGCAGCAATGAGAGCAAATAAAGAGAATTAAAACCCAATTGAAAGGAGTCATCCTAATAACACAGTAAATAATTGTACTTTTGCTTTAAAATAAAACACAAAACAAAACCAACCAAGCCAACCAAACTGACATCTTTAGTCATGTCCTCCCTGCTTGGAGTTTTCCTTGTAAGCTTGTGTCTTTGCAACACCCAGTGAATGCTGCCATCACCTCTTATGTGGCACCACCATGGGAGGTCTCCCAGAGCGAGCTGAGGCGGAGAGCCTGGAAGAAACTAAAGCAGAACGAAGACTTTTGGTAAGAACAAAGGCAGCCCCGCTCCCAGTTCTTGCACAGAAAATAATGTTGGAAGGAATAATAATGGAAAGAAAAAAAAAATTCTTAGTTTGACAGGAAGAGAATGTGGTTATCTTTGAAGTGCGCATATTCTAGGAGGCTTTTTCTGTCTGTCTGTCTGTGTTAGAGCAGATCATTGGATCTGACTATATTGTTGTCGTACTCTGGTCTCTCCCTGCTGCTTGAACGATGAGCTTTATTTGAGGAGTTCCCTGGACTTCCCTCATGGATGAAGAATCCATAGCACAGGAGGGTCCTTGTCCTTGCCAGGACTAGGGTAATAAGCAAAGTGGAAAAAGCATACCAGATGCACACAGGTCCCAGTTGCTGGGCCTTTTCTAGCCCCCTTTGCTCTCCCCTGTACTCAAATCCAACTAGAGATTGATTGTAACCTAGTTGTGTACCCAGAACCATCAGCTCAAGGCTGACTGAAGAGGAGGAAAAATTAAGTATTCTGTTGCTTCTTCTCTGGCATAAACAGGAATATCGATCCTGTTCTCTGGCTGATATTCATATTCTCTCCCCCCTCCCTTCCCACTTTTGTCTTACTTCATCCAAAGCCTCTCAGATGGAAAAAATAGACCCTTTGATCCTGTCCTCAAGAGAAGCCAGCTGCCCTCATGGCAACTTGTAGGGCTTTCTTTGGACTTTCCAGATTTCATGTGTATGGGAAATACAGATTTGCTCACACATATCAGTGATAACCTATAAGCAAGGCAGATTTTCTCTAGAGGGAGAAAAACCTTCCAAAAGCTTCAGGTGTGGCCAGATCCTTTTCTGAGAGGAGTATTGAACCTGGAGCTTGCTCACCAGCCACTCAGCTTTGTTTGCCTTCTTGGTGGCCTGAGACGACCTTATCACATCAGGGATGTCTCTAAATCACCAGCCCTAAAGGGTCACTGCCACTGGAAAGAGTCACGGTCGCACTCCACCAGAACAGGGCAGAAGCCTCAGAATGGGATGTTCTGCTTCATCCTGCCTTCATGGGTGACCTGCATGAACCAATCTGGAGCTTGCCAGGAGGTTTTATTATCAGCTTTCCCGTAGGGATGGCCCTGGGAATATTCCATTCTCTTGCTTCTTCTTCTGGTTTATTCACATAAAAAGGTAAAGTGCAATAGAAGAGTACAGGAGAAATGGTAGCAGACTGCTTTAAGTTAATGGACATGCCTTAGGGGGCATCTGCATTAGGATGAGGAGGCCTGGCTCAGGTTGGATGGCTTCAGAAACCATGACCAAAACTCCCAACAATGTTTCCTGCCCGCATCGGAGCTGGAAATGCAAGAGGTGCACCACCAGAGAGGAGCTGCGGCCATGTGTTATTGACACCTCAGTTCTGCAGATTCACAGAGTGAGGAGGAGCTTTGCCAAGCGTGTGAATCACTGGGTGCTTGTCTGAACTGAATTTCCTCATCTCCTGGAAGTCGCCCACCTGACCTGGGGATGTCTTGTCTGTCTGAACTATCTCCTCTCCTTAGCACTGTTCAGGGCACTCTGCTCTCAACTGTGTGTATCAGTCCTAGAGATACATCTGTGGGCCTGGACCAGAAGCCTATATCCAAACACCCTAGCAGAGGAAAGGTTGAATTTTGCAGCTCAGGTCCGTCTCTGCTTAGAAGAAATCCTCCGGACCGTACAGCATAATTTAAACAGTTCTCCCCACTGTGATCAATGTCTCAATTTGTTTAACACCAATTAAAGTCTCCGGTTCCTCACTGCTGAAAAAGAAAGCCAGTCATGGCTGTTTGCAATTGGTGGCTTTAAGTAGCAAGTCTAAGGATGTTTTTTTAAAATTTTATTTTATTTTTAATTATTGTAAATCATTACCTCATTTTCTGTCAATGAGACTCCTCCATCTTTGAGCATTCTTATCTTGCCATAACTATCATCCTGTGCTAATGGGAAATGGGACGGTCCCTTTTCACAGAGACTATAGGGGTGTTCAATGTCTAGTTTCTTAATAAACACTTTATTTTCTAACGAAACAGATGCATCAGGTCTCTTCTTTGAAGACAAAATAAAGAAATGTTCAGAATGACATCCTATAGTCTACTTCTTCATGAGATGGTCCATGTGTGGGGAGTCTGGTTTGTTTGCTTCTTTGGGGGCTGTGGAGGGTGGGATTTACAGTTGTGATGGTGTAGCTCAGGTGTAGCTCATCAGGCATAAAGATGTTTTCTTGCCTGAGAGCTTAGCAGCTGCTGGTCTCAGTAGACAACCTGTTGTTTTTTGTGTCTCAAAATGGTGGTATTCTCAGGAACTAGGTGGTACTGTTGGAAGATGGTGTCAGGACTTGCCAAGACAAGTTTCTATACTTAGGGGAGGGAGTTTTGCTTGGACTCTTATCTCTCAGGCAGCTTGATATTGAAAAATTCGTTCTGTCTGTAGTGTTTTTGTTTCAGAATATGCTGTTGCTGCAGGTCTCCCTGCTTGGCTGTGCAAATTTGTCTCCTGTTGGGTGTTGCGCTGTTGTCCTTCATCAGGGACAATTAACCTTCTATTAAGCTAGTGAAGATGTGTGTGGTATAGAGACAGTGGGGTACACGAGTGTTGCGCTTGGGTACCTCATCAGGAATTCATCTGAGGATGGTTGGTTGCTTCAGGAGTAGAGAGGAGCCACTCTGCAGCATGTGAGGCTTGGCATGAGGATGTGGGTTTGTGGCTGTGTCTTAGTAACATTAATGGGAGATATCATTTATGTGCCTTAAATCTGTGCCAACCTCCAGGTGACTGTGGGCATGAAGCTGGGAGTGTGTTTGAGCTGATAGTGGTGGATTGGTGCTGTAACCGTCTTAGAAAACCTAGTGAGAGTTTTGATGAGCAAAATAGAAACATGTTTTTCAGCAACCTTCTGTTCCTGCGACTTCCTGGCAAGACTTTCAAGCAAATGTCTCAAAACAATGCAAAGAGTGAATTTTTGCATGCTATTTCCTTCTAATGAGTATGCCTCTAGAAGTGATCGGGTGCTGTGGTTCACAGGATTAAGTGGTGGCTGAGATCTTTCCCTTTCCAGGGATTTCTGTGATTCTTGAGTAAAATGTTTGTCTCCTGACATAGGACCTTACACACAAGATGGGCTTCTGAGCTGCATTGAATTTCATCCCTATTTCCCTTTCCTTTCTGAGATGTGGGAAACAAACATAGGTGTTGGAATCCCTGTGTTTTCCTCCCCACCACTCCAAGGTCTGTTATCAGCCCAGAAACATGGCAAACAGGGTGTTGATTAGCCAAATATTTAGACTGCTGCTATGGTCAGCCTTAGTCTGCCTTGCTTTGTATTTTAGGACAACTGATTCCTTTTGTATGAGTTCCCACAATGTTACCTGCTGCTTCTAGTTCCCAAGGATTCAGAGATCACTATGCCTGTGATCTCTGATGTGTTCACAGGGGTTGGACACTTACTTGTCCTTGTGCTTGCTTCTTGGTTGCTTCTGTTGCCTGATGTACTGATGTGAAGGCTCTGTGCTCTTTGAGACAGCTGGACCATGAAATGATACTGCTGTCCTGCTCTTCCTCCCCATGCTGGCTTCAAATGGCTCTTGAGCTATTTACAGCACTTATTACTGAAGAAGCTTGGGGTACTGCTTTGGTAGGGCGTAGGCAGTGGTACGTATCAGCTCTTTCTGAAAATCACAACCTTGCCTTCTTGATTCTCGTAGCATGAAGCCTGCATGTGAACAAGCAGAGAAGCGAAGTTTTGTTTCCTTGTGTTTTGACTCTAAAAAGATGGAGTCATGTTTCTTGGACTTTTTGCCTGGAGTGAGTGTGATGAGCATGGTATGATTCTGGCACAATACTTCTCTGCATGATGGAAACAACACATGGTCTGGTGGGACTTGCTGCAGGCAAGTGTTTGATGTGTGTGATGCTGTAGGTCACAATTGGGCTATATTGAGTCTCTATAGCTGCTTATCCAAATTGCACAGGATGTGTCTTGATGGTTTTGCTGCTCTTTTGTTTATTTGGATGTGCTTTTAAAGAGTCAACCCATTTTTTCTATAGATAGGGGAGCTTTTCTGAAGATGATGTTTTTCTCTACAATCACATCTTTGGCTTTTCCAGTCTGTATCTGTGATCAGGGTGGTGGGGTAGAAGTCCCAGGAGATGTGGACAGTTAGAAGGAGGTACTTCTGCTGCTTCAGCAAACTGCAGCAGCACATCACTGCTCTGCTCTGATTTGTACCCAGAACAAGCTGCAGGTGTTCAGGGTTAAGCCCTGGCATTAGCAGAGGATAAAGGGGCCTAGACACAGTAGTGAAGCTAAAAACCACAGGTCTGGAGGAGCAGCAGGAAAATAGCATGCAAGAAATCAATGCTGAGCGACTTCATTTTTGCTTAACATTTTGAAGCGTTTCTGGTGTGGTTTGTGCAATAAGTCAGAGTCCTTATTAACTGTGTATTTAGCAGTGCCTGCAGACCCTAATCAATTGGCAGGAAAGTTTAACAAGCTGTGGGAAAGTGCATGCAGCTGCTTTGAAGGGGAAAGAGCATGACGGGTGACCAGCACACAAAGAGCTGGAAAAGGTACTTTACCTTGTGAGGCAACAACATATCTTCCTCTGCTGTTGTGGTGCATTTTGCTTTGCGTTTATCTTTTGTGGTTTCTCCTATGTGTGCCTCTACTCTGTTCCCAACAGGCAGGCTCTTTGGTGGTGCCAGCGTGTGGTCTGATGCCACAGAGCTTCAGCTGCTGGCCCTACATCTCCGATGGCCTGAGCTTGTTGCACCACAGGGGTGCACTGCAGGCCCTAGGACATTCTACCCTGTGTCCACACCATGGGGATCACAAGGCTGCTTTGCCTTGACCCCTAAAAATCAGTAGATGAAGCCCAATGATGTGCCTTCCTTTGTGTTTCTTGTAAATTTACATGTGGGCAAGACACAGAGGGCTTAAGGGTGCAGGTGCAACACCTCTCTGCTGCTGCTGGGAGCTCAGTTTGGTTGTGTCAGTTCCTGACATAATTCTTTAGTTCCAAATTTCACCTCCTTGGATATACCACTGGAGTTTTAGGGGTTGTTTGTCTGTCTTCCTTACTGAGATTTGGTAATTAGTTTCCAGAGAAGTGGTAAGTGCCTGTTCTTATTGAAGTCAATACAGAGACTCAAAAGAACGTTAACTGAGCTTTTGCCAGACAGTGCTTTGAGGTGGACTTCAGGCTTTAAGTTTGTCAAATTAAAAGCTAGAATAAATCCCACTCCACGCTCCCAGCCCTGGTAAACAAGTGCAGGATGATTTCTTCACTAGGTCAAGATGATGGTATCTCCTGCTGTAAAGCAGAGTGCAAGTACAAGACAATTATATTTGAACTTTGATATTAATTTTGAACTTGTAACTGCTGACTAATCCTCAGAAATAAATTTTGGTTGTTCTCTACAAAGCAGGGGGATTCATTCCAAGCACTGGTTAAATTATTCGCGCTGCTGTTACTGAGTCATTTGTGACCTGTACTCGATTCCTGCAGATGGGTTGACTTTTCGTAGGGATTTGACTATGATTTCAGACTATTTGGCCTTTTTCCTCTGAGGATTTGCTTCAAATATTCAAATTATATGACTGGCTGACTGGTGCTGCTTTTATTCTCAGGTTGGGTAAGTGAATGTTTCAGACAGGCAGCCAGAAATGTGATATGCAGAGATGGTCTTCAGTAATTTGGTATTTGGGTTTATCCTTAACCCCATGTTTCTATTTCATATCTTGGGACTGATACCACCCCACCAGGTCTGTCCGCTGGTAAAAATCCAAGCAAACCACTGGTCCCCAGGCCCTTTGGAGTACTTCAGGGTTTTTTTTTTCAGAGCTAGTAGTCTTCGTGGCTCCAGCCTGAATTCTGGGAGCAGCCTGATCTGATATTTATGTGGGTCCCTGTGCTGATCACAGCTCAGCTCGTGGTCAGCCTCCTTCATGAGAAGTCAGAAGGAGCCAGACTGGAGTTGCATTAGACTCAGTAAACTGCCAGGATGTCTGAATATGCCGTGGTCAGGTCATCATTATCTCAAGTGAGTCAGAGATGTGTCCAGGCTGTTTATTAAGATAATTGGGAGAGGGGAGGAAGAAGGGAGGGAGAGGGAGAGATGTCTGTAGACTAGACTGGTGAGGCAGTGGAGTGCATAGTTGCTCCTTCCTTGGTAGCGTCTGCTCCTGTTCCCCGTAGACTGCTAAAGGTGGCTGCAGGTTTGCTTTGTGTTTCCTAAGACACATTTATTCATCAAATGGTGCCAGAGGGGGTTGCAAGTTTAAGAGCATTTAAGCTCCAGTCATATGCTCAGCGCTGAACAACTCCAGAGGTACATGTCCCCCAAAGCCATCACATCTCATAGTGCACAGACGGTGCAGGCAACTGAGAAGGGACTCGCCTAAAGACAGGTAAGTGTCATTTTTCTCCTTCCAGGGAGCTATTGTGTGTAATATGCTGAATGCAAACTTCTTGCAGGAATTATTTTGATGGATCTGCTCTAAATGCATAAAGGATAATTGACTGCATTAGACAGTACTCGTGAGAAACTCTCAGTCTCTGCTCAGGAACTAGCTGGGGCTCTTCTGGCTGGAAATGCTGTAGATCTGGCACTGTATCAGAGCTAAAAACCGGAAGACCCAAATGCTGCTGGAGACAGGGGTTAATTCCCACTGTCCCTCCTGTTTCACTGCCTAGGTCAGGGCTGGTTGCAGGGGGATGCAGCCAGGGTGCCAGCAGGTTTAGCAGAGCTGTGAGAGGTGTTCAGCATGGGTATTCCCTAATTCAGAAAGCTCAGGAGCACAGAACTGGAAGGGTGGCTGCTTGATGATAGTGCAAGTCTCTCATTTGCATCAATTATAAGCAAAAAAGGCCCTGGTGTACCTTAATCCCCCTTTGCCTGTTGCCAGCAGACTGTGCATTACAGATGGATCGCCTCTCTTGCAGCCATATGAATCGCTTGCCACTTGATCCCAACAGAAGATCTGTTTAGCCACAGCTTCAGAGGAAGGCAAGAAAGTCCCTGACAGTGCATATTGGATGAAAATGCTCTCCTGTGGCTAGACTTAACGTTCAGCTTAAACCTGTTAACCTCAGAGGGAACCCCTGGGAGTTGGGTACTGTTCTGTCTAGGTCCTAAGGCTCCTCTGCGTGTCTGTAATGTATGAAGCATCTAATCTTGTGCCAAGTTTACTCCCGTGGATTCAGTGGTGCTGGCCTGAGCCTCAAAGAAAATGGACAGATTAACATCAATGGAGTCTTACAAGGGAAGAATATATTTCATCAGAAAAAGAGAGTCACTTTTAGGAAACAAAGAAGACGCTTTAGCATAAAAGATATTGTCAGGTACACCCAAATGGGTAAGGATCAGTGATGTTCCTTCTAAGGAAGAAAAGTCTAAGGCTCCGAGAGCAACGAATTGTGGTGATCATGAACCATAGATGCAGCATAGACTGAAACCTGCCTCTTTGATCCTGAAAGGACCACTGAAAACAAGTGGGCTACATGGGAATATATTTAGGTGATCCATTTGGAGGGATGGTTCAACCTTTTGAGGAATGTCTGTGCTAGTAATTCATAGCACTGTGAAGCTCAGGTTTGCCAGCTACCCGGGCTGTTGGCCTGCCAGCACAGGGATGGAAGCATCCCATAGGTTGCTAGAAATGAGCTGCGGAGCACTTTGCTGCCAAGCCTGCCCTATCTGAGACCTCACCATCTTTTGCCTGTGTTTTTGCCTGTGCTGCCTTCTGAGTAAGGATGGATCGTCATGGGGTTGGAGCTTTCACTAGATCTTGCCCAGGTCCATACTTAGGTTCCCCAACAAGAAATCAGAGGATGGCCTTCTTCGGTTGGAAAGGAGGTTACTTTGACATAACATCCTTGGAACTGGCTGAAGTGATGTTCTTGGAGAAGTAAGTAGATGTTTGCTGGTTGTGGTGCAGGGTTGTGTGTATGTTTGTGTTTGTCTGCACAGTAGGAATCAAATATTAATGGTGGAAAGGTGGTGCTGAATTTCCAAGGGAAGAGACACCATCATTAAATGTGATCTACTGCCCAAGGCAGAGAACTGGAAGTCAGGATGGCACTGTCCTCAATGGATTAGGCTGTGAAATGGAGGTAAGTTTTTGCTGCAGTTGCCCTGTCTGTAATCCTGCATAAATGATTTAAGTCCCCCGCAGTGCTCCGATGGAATTTGTACACTCCGTCTGCCAGGGATGGATGAGAAGAGCCTGGCTCTGAGCTGGTCCTGGGTGTGATTCAAGAAAGCAATACTTGACGCCCTCAGCAGCAAGCACATCCCTGTGTTGTAGAGACTGAGTTGGGGTCTCCTGCACAGCTGAGCTTCAAACTCAGAACAGCTTCTGGGTCTGTAAAGAAGGAGGGAGCCACATGGGTCCTTTCCCAAGGGACGTTTCAGCCCAAGTGCAGGCATTGCACATGCTATTTCCTGCTCCCTCACAACACCCTGAATAAAGACTCTTTGTTCTAGGAGATATAGATTATATATATTTTAAGGCTCTATGAATCATTCATAGCCCAAAGATGAAACTGAGCATCAGAGGTAAGGAAAGGCTGAGGGTGTGAGGTGAGGAACATTCCATTATTTATTGTACTAAATCTTGACCTGCTAGCACCTTCTTCTTGCAATCCTGCCTTTGCTCTGGGAAGCCCTCTTTTCTCCTAAAAATCTGGAGTACTATTTCAGTAGATAATTGTAGCAGGAACCTAATCAGCTGCTTCCCTTGATGTGCAGCATGATGTGTGGCCTTTAAAGGAGTAAAAGATATGTCCTAGAAAGCATGTGAGAGAACAGCAGGGCTGCCGGGAAAGGTGGACACGTTGGCTTGGATCGAGAGTGAGAGTCCTAGGGATGCTTGGGGGTCAAGCAGGGCTGAAGGGTTAACACTGGGTCTGGCAAACAGCAGCAGAGAAAAATGCAATTGAATGACTTGTAAAGAGAGGCTGGCTGCTTTCAGACTGCACCAAGCAAAGCACTTGCAGGCACGAACTTGTGGCACGAACTAGCTGTGAATAAGGATTCCTGCTTATTTGGGGTCACTTGGTGGTCAGCATGAAGTGAGTTTATGGGTGTCAGCCTCATTCCTGGCAGCCAGATGTCCGTTGCACAGAAAACGTCTGTGGTTCCTGGGGTGGAGGCTGATGCCACTGACTAAATCCAGAGTGTGGCTGTATGACTGGTTTGTGATGTCCTGACCTCCTAGCAAAAAGAAATATTTGACATAACCTGTCTGAATAGCCCCAGAACTCACAGTCAAATAAGTGAAAACATCGGTGGAAGAGAAATTGGTTGTTTTTTCTTTGATTTAATTCTGTAATCTAAAAGAAGGGTTGGAAGTTGAGCTTTTATTTTATAAGATCATAGTTTTCTTTCTTTTTTCAGTTGTATTGCTGTAAAAATTAAGGTCCTGCCTGTCCTGATTAAATAGCAAAATGTTGTACTGTGACAACAGGAAACTATCATGTTGCTTTGTTACTGCCTTTTTAATTACTGTGACTAGTTCATTGGCAAGATTAATATTATTTCTGCTAAGGGCTGGAGGCACCTTCTGTTTCCATTGCTATGTGGCCCCAGGGCTTGTAAAATGCAGCCTTAGCAGTAAGAAAAGGTAAAGAGAACTTCATTTATTTGCTGCTCTTTATTTGTGCCAGCACAAGAGCTTAGAGGCCACAGTCTTGCTTGGTGTCTAGGATGATCCAAGTTAAAAATAAGCCCACTTCCACCCCTACTCCCTCAGAGGTTATTTTTCACATTTCAGGGTGCTGCTTTGCCAAGCAGCAGCAACAGCACAAGGCAGGGGGATGCCTGGGGTGGGGTGGGAATGGCAAGCATCCCCAGGGATAGGAGGAGGCCAAACAACCGCACAGGTTTCACCATCAGAGCTGGTGGCTGACAGTTTGCAGCAAGAAAATGCCATGATACCCAAGAAGGCTGCTGCAAAAACTGGGAGAGAAATGATTTGGAAACCTGTGCTTTTTTCTAAAGATTTTATTTTTTAATAGAGAAAGCTTTCAGGCCCCTTTTTAATTCATAATAAAGAGCAGGTTGAAAAGAAGGAGAGGGCAAATGAAGGCAGTGAGGCTTGCTAACTTCCTTTAAAGTTGGAAGGTCACCTTTAAAAATGGATGAATGCAGTGTTTGGAGGAAGCTCCAAGGCAGCAGGCCTGGGGTTCAGCGCTAGAATAGGAGGCAGAACAAAGATGAAAAAGAAGAATCTGGTTGGGATCTAGGAATAGCTGCAGAGCTGTAAGTGCCCATGTTGGACTGGAGTGGAGGCGGTGTTTAAGGGAACTCTTCTGCCCACTTTCTGAGAGCTGCTGTTGCGAGTGGTGATGTGCTGGGCTAGTTAAATTCTTAAGCTCATGGATTGGTGGTATTGTTGTGGGTGTAAGCTGGAATGTGGGATAAAATTAAGGCACTGCCTGCCCGTTCCAGATTCAGAAATGCTGAGTAACCCTAGAGATGTATTGCCTGCTCTGGTTGTGTTCGCGTTGACTTTTTCCCTTTACTGGAACCCCTTTGGGAGTGGGAAAAGAGTGATCACAATATGAGTCCTGGTAATGAGAGAAAGCTTGTGGGCTCTGTTTTTGATGATTTCCTGTCTTTTGCTACTTGGATCCACTCTGTGAGCTGGTGGAAGTCATGGTAGTACCACTGTGCCATATAGAGTTATATGAATATATTCCTTTCTCCTTACCCCATCTAAACAACATACTGGATGCTAAGATACAGCCATTTGCTTCACAGGCCTTAGTTACCTGGTTCAGAAACCAGATATTTGCCCCCGAGAGTGCACAAAAAAAATGAGGTGTCACAAGAAAGCAGCCCAACATTTGAAAAAGGAACTCTCCCCCCTTGTCATATAAGGTGCTTTCTCCCCATATTCCCAGTGCCAGCCCTTCCTGTCTTTCCTTGGAAACCATGACACACATCCTGGGAGCTGCTTGATCATGGAAAAAGCGTGTTGTAGCTCATTCATCTTCTCTAACCAGATCAGGCATATCCTCAGGGAGCTTCATACAGCCTCTGGTCCCAAAGGTTCCAGGTCTGGTACGCAAAAAAGGGGCCTGAGTAAGCACAGGGAAATGCATTTCCCCCTAACTGCTTCCAGTCAAGTCTGAAGGGTGAGGATGCTCCTGTGAAGTCATTGCGTAGTGAGTTGAGAGGACAGGATTGCAAAGGAGAAAGGACTCCTATGAATCTGCTGTTAGTTTGTAAAGCTCTGGGATTTGCTGAGAAACAGTGTCTATATGATGTTTTACCCTGCTATGTTGCTTCCCTTTTTCTGTATCTGTCCTGTTTGAAGGATTTTAGAGCACTTTTGCATTCAGTAGTCAATAAGTCTTGCTAAGGATGTAGGTTGAAGGCCATTTTCAGGAAGGGAAACTGAGGCAAGTGTGTTACCTTCCCCAGGCTGTTGCAGTTCATGAAGAAGCACATGGGAGTGCATGGTCAGACAGGGAACAGGACACCAGGGGAAGGCTTGGGACTGTGACCTGTGAGCCTGGCACGGGTCTCAGCTCTGTCTGCCCTGGGCAGATGCTCCCTATGACAGGGAATGAAATTATATTTCTTAAGGGCTCACCTAAGAACTGAACTGATTTTATATTTAAGCAGTTGCCTCTGTTTCCCACTGAGCCAAGACACCGGAGCATCAGGCACATACTATCTATTGCTTATTAAGTGGTTTAACAAGCCCAGCTAATTACAATGTACTCAAGGATTTTGTAGCTTATGAAAGCGGTCCCTGTTTGTTTGTGTCAATGCATTAATACACCAATTAAACCTTGGGGTGTGTGCGTGCTCACACAACTTAACATACAGGAAGGCATGTTGATGCTTTTCATATCAACTGGGGCTTCTCTGGCTGTTTCAGCTCCAGCTCTGAAGGGATGCTTGTGGTTTTATGCTCAGCCTTGTCAACACAGGGACATGCATCCCTTACATGAAAACATAGTTCAACCTCCCCGAGAAGTACATTGTTTTACAAGGCTCTAGCAGACGTGGGCACTCTCTGTTATTAAGGTTTCCTTCTCTCAGACAGGCCTGGGAGAGTTTCTCAGACTTTATTCTCATCTTGGTGCTGATGATACAGGCAATTTGTGCATGAAAGTGTTGTCCTCTCTCCCTCTATTAGTTCTGAGGTGTCACCAGTGAGAGTGTGCTGTCTCTGACACTTGCACTTGTTTGCAAAGGGCCTGGTGCATTTGTTAAACCGCTTGGGTAACGAGCAATCATCAGTGCACGCGGCACCCAGCATGAGTCAGTGCAGGAATGGGGCTGGAGCAGCCAATGAGGGTCAGAGGTAAAAAGCCTCCTTCAGTGCAGTTATAGTTTGGTGAAAAGAAGGCAGTTGTGGGGGGGAGGAGAAGGAGAAATGATGGATTAAAGGAAATAGAGCAGCTGTAATAAATACACTTGAAATTGAAGAATATCTAGGATACGGTGATTATGTTCCCTGCAGAGCTGAAATGCTGAGGAGGGTCTGCAGAAAGGACAGTCATAGAAAACCACTGGCCTTTTGCAAGCAGGCTTACGGGGAATACAAAACGAGTTGAAGAAAGCTGGCTGGGCTTTAATGGAGATCTTTAAGATAGAATTGGGAAGGCTGCCCTAAACATTCAGTCTAGTAAAAATAAAACATTAAAAGAAGGAACGAGAGGACTAATGTATTCCAGGCTGACTAAACAAGAGACAGAGATGGCGATGGGGCACTGCTACAGTATCACAGTGAAAGGAGTATGGAGGAAGAAGAAAGCAGGAGAAAACAAAGGGGAAAAGCCATACAGGATGCTGAGCATGCATTTCAGACAACAAGGTCCTTTTCTGTGTAAATATCTCTGAGACGCAATGAAACCGACCTCACTGCATGGAGGGTTTGAAGTTTTGAGGAGAACAAGTGAGCTGATATGGAGGATACAGAGGAGAAAGTGCTTATCTTGAGAGAGATAGGTGGAGAACTTAGGCTGGCAACAGAAAATGCAAGTCAGCTTGTATCAGCATCCAGTTTTACGGAGGATGAAGAGAAAGGTCTCCCCAAATTGGTGGCCAGCTGTTCAAAGGCACGAGACAAGGTGAACATCCTCTGCAGGTGGAGAGCACATCCCATAACGTACACACCTGTGGATATGCATACCACTTGCCAAGCTCTTCACTGACATTTTAAATTGTCTGTCTAAAACTGGGCAGGTGGATGAGAGTTGGAAGGTGTGTGGACTTAATGGGGACAAGAGACAGACCAGCAAATTTAATATTTGCTCTGGGAAATTCTTTGAAATCTTCTTAAACTTTAAGCGTTGTTGTGGGAGAACACCTGGAAAAGCAACACTCTATGAAGGCCAAACTTATGTGGCTTGAAGTAGTGGGAGGTCACACTCAACTAATCTGCTAGTGTTCCCCAAGGAGCTAACTGCCACTATAAATAAAGGAAATTCAGTGGATATAGTATACTGAGATTTTCAGCAAGTATTTGACAAGGACCAGCATCAGAGATTAATGACTGAAGGTAGAAGCGTTGTTGTAGGATTTAAAATAAGAGTCTGTGTAGAAATTTGGTGTAAGAGTATGAGACAGAAAGGAGCTATTGGTAGAAGAGTTTCCAGTTGGAAAGAAGTTGAAAATGATGTGTCCTTGGAGGTCAGTCTTGATCACCTGTGTTTTTTATAATGTCTGCTAATTATCCACAAGGAAACACTAAAGCAGGAGCCAGAGTCATCCCTGCTATAATACCATGGACATGAATGTTTTTTTCACCAGTGCTGACAGTGGCTGAGGTCCCAAACGTGCACAGTGCCTCTCCTGATTTGGGATGTGTTTGAGAGAGGAATCCCAAGCTAGAGAATAGAAGCAGAGAGAGAGGATGTCTGTCCATCCATCCGACAATACCATGAGCAGCACTGGGAATATACCCATGCCGGAGGACATGTGGCACTAAGAGACTGCGATCTGTGCAATGGAGACACGGTGCTGTCTATGAAGAAAGGATAAATGAAGCAGGCTGGACAGCACAGGAATCTTCAGTCATTGAAGCCCTTCCAGGAATGAAGGTGTGATTTTGAACAACTTGGTAATTATTTTTTCCTTCATTATTTTCTAATTTTGTCTGCCTTCTCTGCAATTCAGATCCTAATCTGGAGACCTTGGATGACTTGATGTGAACTCTGTTTGCTGGAGAATCACAGCCTGGCTGTGTAAATGCAAGAAGTCTGAGGGAAGTTTTGAACTTTGGGTACTTGTCTGCACTCAGATGTTGATCTAGGTAGGTTTGCCTATTAGCAGCTTGAAAAATCTCTGCCCTTGGAAAAAGTTAAGGGACTTGATTTAAACTCTGATTGATAAAGAAAAGACATAAAGGTGACCTTTGTAATACAAGCTGAATTTGGGGTCACTTTCACAGCTCAGATTGCAATAATGAAGCAGGATTTGCAGGCAGACTGATGGATTAGATAAGTGGAAACTGGCCTCCGATTTTTCCATGTTACCAGCCTAATATCTGATGCTGGCCCTCCAATTAAGACAATTCAGGAAAGCAAGATATACACTTTTGTTCGAGACATTTTCCAATTAAATGAGACCAATCCAAGGCTTGCAAGGAGAAAGAGCTAATAGCACATCAGAGATCTTTCCACCATTATACCCCACTCTATGCTTTGCAGCATCACCCACATATATTCATCTACAAATTGCTGTTGCCAGCTTTGGGAGATTCTTTTTATGCCTCTGCTTCCTCAGCTAACTGCAAAACATTATTTCCCTTTCCCTGCTTTCTCAGTAATCTTACTCATTTTGGTCCTTTCCATTAGCAGTATGTTCTTGCTGTAAAACTCCAGTATACATATAGAAATTTAAGCTGTTAAGCCATATATTATATATATATAACCTTGTTTTGTAGCTGAAGATGGTGGTAAGTTGCCTTCCCAATGTGTCTTGAATACCAACTTAGCAATCATCCAGTCCTCACACATAGTTCAGTTAAAGCTGAACATGCACCTTTTCACCATCTGCAATTAATCATGTCTTTTGAGGCTACCAGCACTGCAGAATGTTTTCTCGAGTCTCAACAGGGCCCTTAAGAAGAATTAACTGGGTATGTTTTCCCTGGTGCAGACACTGATGTTTTGCCACAGGAGAAAACTGTAGAATACTTTTTTTTTTCTTTCTTGCACACACTGAAGTTTGTGATGCTTTTCTGTGAAAATTCACCCTAACCATCTGGCTCAGAATGGCATGAGACATCACTGGAAGATGACAGACAGACAAATGGACAAAGATGTAGTGTTTTATTACCCCATGCTCTCCCTGTGCTGGGAGTGTCAGAGACAATAAACCAAGATGGATTCTCTTTTATAAGTATAATAAAGGCAGGACATGAGGGGGATGTGATAAAGCAGTGCCATCAGGGAAGGAATGGCAGTATCCTAACAAGCACATGTAGTTTCTTAATTAGTCCTGAACTCCTGGTGATTAGAGATTTCCAAAGCTTTGTCCAGGGAGATCTTTTTCTGGTTCACTTCTCACTGCTCAAAGCGCTCTGTTTCTGCCAAGGAAGGAAAGGTGGTGTTGGCACAATGGTGTCTCCATTCAACTAGAATGTGTGAAATTAGTCAGATTGCACCATGGAGCAGCTCCGGAGTTGATGCATGGCTGAGCCATTGCCTGCTAGAGTCTGCAGGATGAACCCACAGCTCCTTTCTCTTGTGTAGAGCCACCCTGCCATTATGCTGCTTCTTTTTCAAGCAGTGAGGAGGACCTGAGAAGAAAGCGGGGATATCTCTTTGTGTAAAGCATCACAGGAGCACCAGTTCAATATTTATTGCATTCTACCTGTGACTGACTCAGGCACAGGCCAAAGGAGTATGGGAAGCCTGAAGTAAACACAGACCTGGATAACAAGGACCAGCTGCTATTGCCATCAGATTAGCTAATTCCTTTGTACGATCTGTCCTTCTCTTTATTCCTCTCTGCATAATTTGCTGCCTCGTAACAATTGTTGAAATCACCCAAACCGCAGCAATTTTAGAGCCCAGCAGACAGAGCTGTCTCACATTACTCCTCCTTCAGGGGTTTCCTTCTGCAGGAGAAGTTGGCAAGATGAAGAAAGAGATGGGGCTGTGCAGACAGAATAAGTAGGGAGAAAGCAATGGAAACCTCAGGCAGAAAGAAAGACGGGCTAAGGTCCATTTGGGGTGTTAGGAAAACATGAGTCTGAGGGAACACCTCATTAAGCCATAGAAGTAACAGCACGTCCTGTGTTGGTCCTGTGAGAAAGGGGTTCGGAGGAGGCGGGAAAGAAAGGGAGAGATGGAAATTGGGCAAATTGGCGAGAAGCTTTCTAATGAAATCATAACTTGAGCCTGAAATCTGTCTTTCAGCACCTCATGTTTTCACTTCATATGGCCTTACTTCTGGAATTTTCTTGTTCTGTGAGTTAGGCTGCATTAGCCACTCGTGTAATGACCACCAAAGGAAGTTGTTGGTGGGAGAATGACTGCACTTGGAGCAAGAAAAGACATAGGAACCCAGAGATCTCAGAAGAAAAACAAAAAAGGAAAAAGAGAAAGCAGAAGATGCTATATTTTGTCCAAAATTATCGTCTTCCTTTGTGATGATGTTGAGGCTGGGAAAAGTTAGAAGTATTTCCAAACTTCCTGGAGCTCTAACTGGAAAATGCAGAAGACTGGTCCCTCTCACCAAATTTCCTGCTTTGAGTCAATCCAGATATTCCATTACAACAGATTTTTCTGAGAGCCTTTTCGCACTTCCACATCTGGAGGGAACTGTGCTTCTTCTAAAAATACTTCTTCGTTTTGCACCAGACTTCGGGGCTAGTTCTTAGTCTTTTCAGATTGAGACCACAGCTGTGGATTGGTGCTTGAACCACTTCCAAACCATACCTCTTTTTTTAATGCCACCCTTCTAGCAGTCAAATGCTCCCCAAAACATATTCAATATATCTGGTTTTTTTTTAATATTTAAGGCACATTAAGATCAGAAGCTCTTAGGAAGACAATGACAGCAGATTTGCATTAGGCAGAAGCAGCATATGCCCATGGCTAGATTCTTCAAACCAGAAACTGAATGACATTGAGACAGTAACATCAAAAAACCCCAAAGCCTCAAAATTGCAAGGAAAAGCTTAACACTGTGACCTGAACCCAGAGCAGCAATATCTGCCTGGGTGTGCAAGCAGCCTGCAGCATGGTTCTGAAGTTCACTGCTGGGACTGGGATTGCACCAGCAGGATCTGGCTGGTGAGGCCAAAAAGAGGCGTACCCTGCTGTGAGGGTAAGTCCTGTCTGGGCTGTTAAAGAGAGGAGGGAATTTTTTCATGCTAGTCCCATCCATCTGGGAGGAAGGTGCAGTGCAGGGGTGAGGACTGGGAGAAAAGCTCGTGTTGTGGCATGAGATAATTAACCAAGCCCTGAGTGACATCTTCCTGCTAGGATGTTGCAGGGGTTGCAAAACCCAGGGGACGGCAAAGGCAAAAACTCAGGCTGAGTTTACCGAGAGCAAAATGCTTTCTACAAAGGGCCTGGCAGCTCATTTCTGGCCTTGCAGAAGCTCAGCATGATTCACGCTCAGCCTGGGAGGAGCTGCCTGTGCCAGGTACTGGAGTCGGTTCCCATTTCTCTGCAGTGGAGCTTTGACTGGGGAAATGCGAGGCATGATGCTGCCTGAAAGCAGGCACTGCCAGGCCTCTGGTCCTGTTGGAGCAGGTAGAGCCATGGCAGTGGAGTCAGATAGCCAAGAGCCTCTGAGACCTCAGAGGCAGAAGGTAAGTCTCTGCATTCCTGGCAGGACACAGTCTCAATGTTGTGGGGCTGCTGCTGAGACCTGGTTGCTTCCAGCTTTCTTGTGATTATCCATCTTGGCAATAAGATGCTGTTAAGTGTCTGATTACTGTGTTGTTAAAGTCTTAAGCCTGAAATCTGACTACTGCATGGTCCCTTGAGGGGCAGCCAATCCTCTTCCATCTCCCCACCAGTAATCCCTCCCTTCCCTCAGAAAAATAATAAAAAAGAAAACCAAGCGATATCTGTCTGCAGCAGCGCTTTCCAATCAAGTGAAAACTAGCTGGGAAATCAAATCAGCCGGTAAGTTCCTTCAAAACACAACTTTATCTCTTTAAAATCTCTCCTTTTGAAGAGGTGAACTGAACGGCAATAGCAGCTGATGTAAACCAAGCCATTATTCCTCCTATCTCCTCTCCAAGCCCCTTCCCTACAGATGCCTGAGTCTGAGGGAGGCAGATGCTCTCTGAAGACTATTTTCCTCCGTTAAATAAATTCACTTTCAAATAACGTGTAATTAAATGTGTGGTATTGAATTAATGTTTTATTCTGAGTGCCTTGGCAGCTGGGGACCTAGGGGCCTGGCTGGTGGAGAGAAAACACGTTCACCAGAAAGACTCCCTTCCCCTCTCTCATTCCTTTTACCTCCCACCCTGCCAAGAATCCCAGTCCCCATTTCCAAGAGCTGCTGGAGTTTACTAGTGAGTTGGTGAAGGACAATACTTTGTGTAAGGGCCCTTTTATGAAACTTTGCCATGGGGCTCTTGGGCTTTGCACTCAATGCAAAGACCTCTGCAGCGCACACTGGTTCCTCCTTTACCTGCTTCCTGCGGGACTTAGTCTTCCTCCTCAGAAGAGCCCAATTGTGTAGTTAACCTTTGTTCACAAAAGCCAGAGATTGAGTGTCTTCTCAGGATGTGAAGTTGATGCTGGATGTCTAAGGAGACAGACTGCTGAAGCTGGAGAGGTAGGTAGTTTGGCTTTGCAGCCTAGCATCAGCCAAAAACTATTTGAGAAGGTCCAGGAGATGATGGGAATCATTGGTTGTTTTTTAAGCATTTTGTCTTGGATTTTAAGGAGGTTTTGGTGCTGTGAGCAGCATTTTGTGTTCCCCTGCGAGCGAGCTGAGGAGGAATTGGTGTGTACAGAGGCATGGGTGGGCATGGAGTGAACCTGCACCCAGCTTTGTAGAGGTGACAGTGGCAAGGGATGCCAGCATGTCTGTCCTAAACTGATGAGATCTTGACATGTGCCTTGGGCATAAACAGTTGGATGGAGGCAGAGATTGGATCGGTGCATTTGGGAACCCGCTTCCTGCTGTGGCCTGTTCCCAAACCCCAACTCCACTGGCTTCAGGGAGCTGTGTGATCTCTAGATTTCCTCTAGGAAATCTTCCAGGTCTCCAGACCAAAGGATGTTTTAACCATTGACAACAGCATAGGTAAAGGGATTTATTTTCATTGATCAAGGAATGGCCCTGTTGATACAATGAGCTCTTTGCTTGTGTAATTTCAGTGTCACAGTCCTGCAGAAAGAGGAGGTGGTGGATGTTAAGCAAGGCCCAGATGTGCTGGAGGCTTCCTTGTTGCTCCAATCATTGCCAGACGTTTGCTGGGGTTGTTGCACAGGGACCTTCCACTTGCTCTAGTTCATTTATTTTAGGATCTTCCCAGGATTGTTGTGCTTCTGCAGGACTCTGCAGTGTTGTGCATCCCAGATGAAACTGCTCAGCAGCCAGTAGCCATGGGACACTTTATATTGCTCTCTTCATAAAATAATTACTAAGTGGTTTGTACTCAGATTTATGGAACTGAAATGGATGAGAAGAGCTTGAAAACATGTTTTATTTTTATAGGAGTGTCAGATGCTTTAAGCTGGGACAGAACTTCTTGCTTAAAAAGCATTTCTGTAGTGCCAAGCATGTTCTAACATATTTTTCACATTATTTCATGAAGAAAATGAGAGTTTGCTTTGGTTTGGGTTTAAACTTTGCAAATATGTCACACTAGGTTATGTCACCTGCTTCCAAATAGTTTTCAGCATGATGTGGTGAGGGAGTCTGCCAGGCTCTGGGCAGGCATCTGATGAATTGTTGGTTTAAGGGGTGATTGTGCTTTGCCTGTCTGCCAGCCCCTTTACACATACACTTCTTTTACACTCACCTTTAGCTCTGAGAGCATTGTACCTGTAGAGTGCCATTGCTGACTGTTGCTATATGGCTGGTATTGGAGCTAGTGAGGCAGCAGAGATGCAGCAGCTCAAGTTATGGTAGCTTAGCGGGTGCTAATCCAGTCGCTTTGTGCCACTAATCAAATCACTCTGTGGAACTTAAGGGCTGTTTTGCAGAAATGCAGCTCTCCATTGAATCAAGACTGGCTGAAGTTAGCTGGTGAATGAAAGGCAGCCCTTTCGGTCAGGGCTTCCTCTCCCCCTGCTCTTGCAATGGCAAAATCCAGAGGAGCTGATGATGTCCTCATTGCAAAAGGTAGGCTTGGAAGTGGTGGATATAAGGTGTTTTCAAAGCATCAGGGGTCTGGCTTGCAGAGTTAGCTCTTCTGTTTTCTTGAGCTTGATTACACTGAATGTCAGCTCCTAGTCCAAATTAGTATTTCTGGATAATATTTTTTTTTAGACCAGATTGTCCAGCTAAATGTGTCAAGGCCTGCTGTTTTTTACAAAAGTGCACTTAGCAGCATGTAGTGCATTTGCTCTGGGTCTGCTGGGTCAGCTGGGCAATAATGGCTCCTTTGCATCTGGTGTCTGCACTTGTACCTTGCAGCTGCTCCCAAGGAATAAAGGGGATGGTAAGAAAATGCAAAGAACTGCAGAAAAATAAAGTAGTTTTTTTTTAAGGTCTTTGTGAAGGATTACTGTTTGATAATGTAATATATTTTCAGGCACCAGGGGCTGTCTGGAAGAAAGTTGCCAGCATCTTGGTGAGGTACAAGAGGTCAGAAATAGTCTGAAGAGAGGTTGTGAAGCCAATGACATATATTGGTTTGCTGGAGATTGAAAAACCTGAGAAGGGATGCAAAGAGAGGAGTAACAGTAAAAGGGAGAACATCCTTTGCATTTCAGGTTGTTTCCATCAAGGCCAAAGGAGAGGTGGATGGAAGATGTGAGAAAGTCTCTATGTCTCTATTTTTGCTGTGTGGACACACACAAGTGACTATGAAATCTGTCATACAGAATTGGTAAGATTTAAATACTGTCCTCAAAGTGGAGAGAAAGGTCTGAGTGAGATGGTCTTGTCCACGGGCCTGCAAAGAAATGTGTGGGAAGGACCCTGGTGCACCCATGTGTTGGAGCCCAGGTGGGTCAGCCAAGGATTGTGCTTGTTCCCAGAGATTCAGATATGCTTTACATAAACCTCCATGATTTGAGGTCTTGTTGAATGTCAGATCTGCTTAGTCCTTATAATCACAACTCTTTTGAATCTGAGTCCTTGAAGAGTGCTTTAACGGAGGAACTTGGGAAAGAACCAGTGTCTGGGCGCAGCACTGAGCTGCCTTTTTGCAGAAGTGGCTTATGTCAGAGCTGGGAGAGAAGTCATCAGAAGTGGAGGGCTAGCTACTCAGAGTTCATACTCGGGGATAAGAAACAGCCTGTTTGTGTCTTCATTTCTTTAAAGGATGTGGGACTGATTCTCCCTTTGTTTACGTGTACTTCACAGCAGTCCACCATTTAAATCAATATCCTCCGTTAACTTTGATGGATTTGCACCAGGCCAGGAGGGAGACTCAGACTTTGTGCAGCTAGCCTATGCATTATCTTCTCTCATACAAGACAAGTCTGTGAGAGAATGACTTATCAGCCCTCCAGTGGCAAGGCTTTTTGATCTGGTCCTACCCTATCTGCACACTTCCCTTTGATCAGGTACATTGGGTAACTCATCAGTATGTTTGGTTGACATCCAGGTTGCAATTGACTGCTTGACATGAAAGGCACTCTGTTTGGTAGTTGCATGTCTTAATAATGAGGTTCCCAGTGTAAATTGTAAGCTTTGTTTATTTCATTTTAATTGTCACAGAGCAGGGAAGTTATACAGGATTTATTCATAAGAATTATTTTAGCAATGAGTCAGGAAAGATGAATGAATCATATTGACTGAGAATTTTGCTACCTTTTTGAGGGCAACTTATGAATAAAGAAAGAAGAGACAATACTTTGGCATAAGTTAGTTGTTACAGCAAATGACTCAGCCACTACTGAATAATGTCAGTGTTGTTATCATTTACAAAGTGCCGTTGATGCAAATGAGGCTTTAGAAGATTATGAAAATCAAGGCCATTACCACAAAAAGCCTGGGATCAGACTCAAATCAGACCCTAGAAACATATCTAAAAGAAGTCAGTTTTAAATCAGGGACTGAATAGCAAGAAGGGCAAGAAATAGAGAAATAGAAAAAGAGAGAAGAAATCCCATGACACGACAAAGCTAAGGGAGGAGGAAGTTGGTGATGGAGAAGTGCAGGAAAGGATCTACCTCTAGGGAAAACAGAGCCACCTGTGTGGAGGAGAAGAAGAAACTGATAGAAAATTGATACTAGTCTTTTCCAGGCTGGAAGAGAAAGCTGCTGATTAAAAGGATGGCAAAAATAAAAGGAGGTATTTCCATAATTCTGCTCCCAATGAGCTACATGTTGTTTCTAAATTAAGAGTCACAGGACAAGAAACCTGCTAGAAATGCAGCAACCAGACAGGCTGCTGTTTGGCAGTTTGAAAGTAGGAGATGTGAGGAATTAATTTTAGACCTGGTGTAAATGATCCAGCTGAAGTTTTGCATTTTGCTGTAACTTAAGTACTGGCACTGCCCATGGTTTATTCTGTTTGGAGTTTGAATTGTGCGTTTACCTCCCACTGTAGTCATCTGTGTCCAAATACAATCATGTGCATCCAGGTTTCTGGAGTATTATCAAACCATGGTTTTAAGGGTGCAGGCTGTGATGTGAATCTGAAATGCAGAATTTACAGTGCCACTGAACCCATCTCTTCTTCATCTGACCCCCAGGATTCATTTGGAAATGAGGCAATAATTGGTAAATTAGATTCATGAAATGTAGCCCTGCAACGTTCTTCTTTCTGTTCTTGTGATTGAAATGTGGTGGTTATTAGAAGAAGGGTGCTTTCATTGCACACAGGCTGTTACCAGCTGTATATGCTCTACCTGGGATTAGGAGGTTGAGTCCAGGTCTTTTTGCCTTAACCTCGTCACAAGCAAGAGAGATTCTGCAATATGAGTGTAAAAGATGTGTGAAGAGTCATTGAATCAGTGATTTAAGCAAAAAAGTTCTGTATTTTTTTAAACCAGGGGCCCATGCAGATGTGACCCATTGCAACATGCTAGATTGATGTATGAGAAGAGCAGAATTAATCTTGTTCCTTCTTCTTCCCCCGTATCCCATGGCTGTGCTGTGTTTGCAAGGTTAGCAAACTGGAATATGTGTTGAGGAGAGGAGCAAACATGACTAAGGAACACATGGGAACGAATACAAGGAGGAAGAAGTTGCTGGGTTTAGACAGCCACTTTTCTGACTGAGTGCACTTTAAGCACAGATCAAGTCAACCATCCTGCAAAAGGTTCAGAGGAGGTTGGGTAAGATCCCATCACAGATCCAAAGCTGCAACCCTTCTGCCTTGGCTCTTCCAGAGAGAATGAAAGCTTTCTGCTCTGGAGGCAATTTGTAAAGGTGAGTGCAGTGTCCCAGACTTACCCTCTTGTTAGTGCTCTAGCTTACCCGTGTACAACCGTCATTCAACTGAAGTCGTGGGGCACTTCCAAGCAGCTGCAGGTCAGGTATTTTTTGATGTGGTTCATGTGTTATTCAGAACAACAGTGAAGGCAAGAGCTTAAAACATGTTCTCTGTGTGTCAAAGCTTGATGGACAAGAAGGAAGGTGGGGGATCTGCCCAACTCTCCTTCTGTGTCGATGTAGTAATCCCAAAACAAGGACTGCAAGATGTTTCATTTAAAACTGGAATTACTTCAGTGTTGTGCGCTCACATCCTTCCTGTAGATATAGCACGGCCTTGAATGAATTCCCATCATGCTGTCAAGTCTGGTTGTTTTCCTGTCAGGTCTTGCTGTGGCTCCTGCATATATACTCCTTTTGAATTGTCTTGTTGGCTTGTTTTTATAAGTTAATGGTACAGGGGTGGGGGAAAAAAAAAAAAGTGTGTGATACTTCTGGGAAGACAGTTTGCATACACCTTGTCGGCAGGGCTGACTGCAACACAGCCGAGACAGATTAGCACACCACTGTCTGCCTAAAACAAATAAACACCAGCTGTTTATCAGACAGGGCTCGGCTTTCTCCAGGAGGAGGTAAACAGATTTATGCAGATGAACCTCCCAGGTGCCCTTGCAGCACAGCATCTTTCATGGCTACTTGGCCTTCCTTATGAGTTATAGCTGGGACAGATGAGCAGAGAGATGCAAGGTTAGCACAATAACACAGCCATTCGCACAGTACGGGAGTGGTTTGTCATTGCTTTATGTTTAAAGACCATATTTAATAGTAATGTAGAATTAATCATAGTGCTGATCTCACCATGAATGGAAGAATTTGATGTAGACTTCAGTATTTTAAGCCTAAGGCATGCAAAAAAAGCCATTTATTATAACTCACTTATTATTCTATTTGTGCTTAAGATACTATGAAGCAAAATTTATGGACATTTGATGTTGAGAAAAATTATCATCAGCAAAAGTACTTTTCTGATTCTACATTAAGATTGTCCAGTTTCTGTCAAACAGCTTAACTTAATGAACCCTTTTTTAAAATAGCCATCCAAGTTTACTTTAAATCCAGCAGTGCTATGTGAGTCCACTACTTCAAAAGGATTGCTTTTCCTTCTGTTCAACTCAGTCTGCTACAATATCTCCTTAAATTCTTCATATAAATTTCCTCTGAAGCTTCTCAGGTGACCGTAACAACTTGCTGTGAAATCTGGCCTTGAAGAGAGATGGGATATTATTTTAGTAATGTAGACATAATTATACAGTCTGGATGCCAGCTCTCAGAAACGTCTCATCATTTATTAAGATGTTGTTGGGAGGAAAAATTGGGAGCTGAAAATTTCAAGCAAGACCCTGGGGAGTTCAGAAAGAGGTTTGCTTCAGTTCTCACGATGTTCCCACTTACTCATCAGAAGTGTAAATAATCTCAAATAGTATCTCTGGTTATTGTGAGACAGTTTCCTTTTTAACTTTATCTCACATCAAATGGGACAACTGGATTGCAGTTGCTACATTTCTGTTGGGATTCTGAGTTTTTTAAAGTGTCCTTGGGCTCATCTTAATACAAGATCATTTCCCTGCAGCATTTTTGACTGCTGCTGTTCAGGAGACCAAGAGTGCAAATACATGGTTTGTCAATACAGCAGATCCTAGATGCTGTAGTGATGAGTGCTATAGAAATGCTTGCCAATAGAAAGATGAAAGAACCCTTGTCCTCTACTTTTGTTAAGTAAATTGGTGTTATTCAAGCTTTTCTTAGATTAGGACTTTTCTCACCCAATTGCATCACTTAACATTTCAACACATAATATTTTAGATTACTCAAAGTACTCCTTAAACACTCAGCTAAACCAGGTGGAGAAGGCAAAGTCCACATGTGATTTGTTCTCCCGGCTGTCACTGTAGATTTAAAACCAAAGTCATTGTGGATGTACCTGCCATCCTGTGCCTTAATGTTACTAATATTATTAACATTGGTAACAGTTTTCAGTCTACTGAACAATTAATGAAAAGGTCAATGTGAATTCTCTGTAGAGGTATCATTCATTATGAGGCCCATTGCTTTTGCAGTCTTGCAGCATCCGTCTTCCCAAACAATAGAAAGGGCCAGAGATGGCAGCTCCTGAAATCTGCCCGTGATGTCCTGATTAGAAAACATAATTGTATGAAAGCCATTAGGATGTTAGTCATCCAATCCATTGGCTTTTTGATGCATTAAATGGTACTTGTGTTGCTGTGGGGACATATGCTGTCTTGAGTCTGTGCGAGTGCCTACTTGTGTGCCTGGGTGATAGGAGGTGGTGATAAATTGTGATTGCTGTTATGTACTTTGCTGCAGCCAATTTGAACCTCTGTGTTAATCACCTCCTCTTCGTGCATCTGCAGTGCCCCAAGGGAAATGCATTTGAGCTGAGGGGTGCATGCCTGTACAGCTCCTGTGGCACATAGAAGAGATGGAAAAGACTCAAAAGCCATCCAGTTTGTAAGCAAGCATACACAAGGCCAAGTTATGAATGCCCCAGGGTAGGAGTGGAAAGAGGGCACTGTCTTATCTAATGCTTCTGCTTGAGAAGACCTCTAATGCATCAGCTATTGCTCACCAAGCATTGTAGAAGAGTGTGTAGCTCTCACTGCCCTGCCGTGACCATCTGGCTGAAGCTGGAGGTTGTCTCTGCTACCACAGTTCTCCAGGGAAGCAGTAAGCTCCACTGAAGGGCAGTTTAGGAGAGAAGAAGTCTTGAGTAATGTGCCTCCAGAAAAAGTCATGGTGGCTGTGTATTTGTAGCTGCTTCCAAAAATCATTCAAGGCATTAAGAAGGCCTCTTTGTATTGGCAGAGTAGCTACATGGGTTCTGTGATGCTAGAATTGTGCTTAGAGGTTTGGCAACAAGTAGCTGTGCCCTAGTGTTATCCCCAAAGGAGAATATGGAGACCCCCAAGCTCTTCAAGCAAACAGTGACGTTTAATAATGACCCATCATTTGTGGAGATCCTGCTAGTCACTTATCTAACCTAGTATGTGGGTAGACTTAGCCCTTGTGAATGACCCTGTTAGCTCACCAGACCATCTTCATAGGCCTCTGTACCTTTATTAAATTAACAGCTATTGCTCTATTGATCCTTCCTGAAACCTCAGTTGCTATTCTCTGTCAGTTGTCACCATCTTAAATGTCAGAGGAAAGGATCGCTAAAACTAATGGGTTGAGTTTGTTTGTTGTGCCAGTGACTTTATCCTGGGATGACATTGTTCCTCCTGGAACATGCTTAGGAGATGGCTACAGGGTCATGGTCTTGCTGCAGGGCAGCGCTTTAGTTGTCCAGCCGGCCCCTGTGCGTGCCCAAAGGTGTATGGGTTTCAGTGGTGCTCCTTCCCTTGGGAATGCTTTAACTTGCCAAGGTTCTGCCTCAAAAATCTTTCTGAGTTTGGGTTTGAACAGATCCCATTGAAATGCAAAACTCAACAGGACCTTCTAATCTCACCTAGCCTGGCATTGGAAGCATTTGACCTTTGCTGTGCCTTGCAGGAGATGAATTATTTCCAGAAACATTCCAAAGAGAGGTCTTTGTAAGAGATTTTGCCCCAAAGGTTCCTCTCCCTGAGAACAAGGTTGCCATGAGCTTTTAGCGAAAATATGATAAACCTCAAGTACTTTCCTTGCAGATGTTTTGCATGAAACGAGCTCCATCCCAGAGATGGCTGCGTTCCGTGGGTGGGTAAAAAGATCCCTGTAGATATTTTTGCAAAGCAATTTCAGATCCTTTGCAGCTTGCTAGAAAATTGAATTAGTTGTTTTCCATTCCCTGAATTAACCCTGATTCATTCTTTCCTCAACCGTCTCCCTCTTCCTCCCCTCCCTCCAACAGATGTCCAGCATATTAAGAGGAGAGACATCGTTTTGAAGAGGGAGCTGGGAGAAGGTGCCTTTGGGAAGGTGTTCTTGGCCGAGTGTTACAACCTCAGCCCCACCAACGACAAAATGCTGGTGGCAGTGAAGGTAAAGCCCAAGGGCAAAGGGCAGAGAGTAGGGGAGGGGCTGGCCGGCAAAGCGAGGCTGGATGAGCTCGTGTGGGAAAGGGAAGCAAAGGAGGGCCGGGGGCCAGGGGCAGAGATTTATCTGATGCCGGAGGTTGCGGTAAATCCACTTAGTCACACAAAGTTTCAGTGTTTTGCTTCAAGGTCGTGTATCCTCACCAAAGCCAAAGCCTCTCTTCCTGCCGAGGCGGCCAGGAGACAGACGGGGAGGAGAAGCTGGTCTGGAAGCTGTAGGCTCCCGTGCAGCTGCAGCAGCGCAGTGTGGAGTCTATCTTCCCTCCGCGAGGGACTGGGGCTCTTCTCTTTTTGGTTTTTACCTCTCTGTGGAACATGCAGAAGCTGAAACAAAAGGCCTCCGCACAAAAGAGCACTTAAAAACTAAGCACGACTAACCAATTTTCCAGGATCAATTTGCTGCAAGATGGGCAAAGCAACCCAGCTCGACTCCACTCAGCTACTGTTTGCCTAGCCACAGATTGCTCCTGTTTTGGTGATTTTGAGCCAACACAAGTTCAGCTTGGCTTGTGCTGTGCTGTTTGCATCCTTGAAAGGGTCCTCATGCGAGCTGTGCCCCATCAGTGTGGCTCTGGGCAGAAGAGACCACTCAGGGCAGAAAAGCACTCTCCTCTCAAGTGCTTCTCGTTGGCAAATACACATAGTCTAATCCCTGGGAGTTAATTGATGCCTTCTAACTCCTTGGAAGACGACCTGCATTGGAACTGATGCTGTACAGGAAAAAGGGTTCCAGCACTCTCTCCAGGACGCTGGAGGCATCCAGTTACTTGAGAATTGTTTTAATCATTGGCAGTTCAAGCCTTTTTTCATCCCCTTATGCTCTGACTGAACTGCAAGATTGCACCTTTCACCTCTGAGATTGGTTAAAGCTGAGGTAGCACAGCTACTCGTATGACTAATTGCCTGATTATATGGCTGGTACCTGCCTATCAGTGTCAGCCATCCCTTATGCGATCCTGTCTCTCAAGTCTCTACTGAGTATCATTTGCATGTAGGCAGAAACAGCATCCGAACTTGTTTCTGTTAATTGCTACTATGAGCTTACATCTCCAGAGCGCCTTTCATCCTGCAAGATCATACAGACCCAGCTTTGGAGCAGGGCCTTGAAATCTGGCTTCTTGCCAGCTCTGAGGGGAGGCAGGGAAAAATCCCTCTAATTTGGGCTACGTTACAAGTCTTGGAGGGAGGGGGGGAATGGAAAGAAAGAAAGTCTTTACATATTAAGTTGAGATTTGGCTGCATTTCCTGAAGATCTCATGCTCCCGACGGAGGCTGAGAACTACCTCCCTGGCCACTGCAGCGCAGGGCAGCAGCAGGACACGCTGGTTGGAGCAGCTGAGTCTGCAGCCTGGAGTTTGTCTCTGCTGTGCTTGCAGGAACTCCCTCCCAAGGCCAAAGAAAGTGGCTGTGTTACTCACTCAGTTAAATGGACTCAGATTTTCAGCGGATCTAAAGACTGCAGCTCCACAAATGAGTTGAATTTTGATGTGATGGCATAGACAAGCTTCTTGTTTTATTCAGCTTGCTTCTAAAAACGTTGTAAGCAATGCGCACAAACTATATCCAGTGAAGAGTGTTGAGGTTACAAAGTCAAGTACTAGAAATGCTGGAGGGGCCGGTATTCAGGACATGTCCTCTGAACATGTATTTTTCATTTCTCTGTGGGCTGCTCCATTTTGATGATCACTCCTGTGTATGAGAGCTCCCTAGATATGAGTGTGCTCTTTTTCACAACCTCCCAGTGAGGTGCTGGCGTTGTATTATCCTCATTTTGTAGAGGGCAGATGGAGAAGCAGGGAAACTGAGCTGAAAGGATCCAGTTAGGTGGAAGATGGAGTTACTGACATGCATTTCCAGCCCTGTGGACAGCAGGTACCAGACTCACACTGAGCCCTGCTGCAGCAACAAATGTGTGGCGCTTGTGCGGACCTGACCTTGTTGCCATATGAGAGGGGATTTCCTTGGCAATATTGGAACAATTGTCACTTTGTGACAATGGCTGCAACCTGCAGATGATGAGTGACTTGCCAGCTGTCACGTAGGAGTCATATGGTAGACGCACAAATACAACTCCAAACCTTCCTAGGAAAGGTATTTCAATTGTTTTGCTGATACATCTGCCTCTTCCTCTGGTCTTGGTCTTCTTTACCTGTTCTGCCACTTCCAGTTCCTTTTTCCCTGATTTCTAAATGCTTGGCTGTGCAATCTTAGTAATGTGGGGGTTTTAATATCTTTTTTTTTATTGGTGTGTGGTATTTACATACTTACAGTCCTGACACCTTGTAGAAATTATTGTGTGTAAAGGAGAGGAAACCTAAACTCAGTAAAGCTTGAAATATTACATGAAACCACAGAAAAAATGGGGAGAAAAGGAAGATGGGGAAGGAGACTGTTTTCCTAGGGAAAAAAATAGAGTAGCATCAGCATTATGAAGATATTAAATGACTAAAAATAATTGGGTGCCTGAGATAAGGATGGATGCTTCGCCATCTGCACCATGTAACTAACATCCATCTAAATATCTCTAGTCAAGCTATCCTAGAGGACATAGAATTAAAATAAAATTATGCCATGTGATTAGCCATTTGGGGGTAGAAGAAGATGAAGCAGCGTCCTAAGGCTTGGGTAAAAACTTTGCATTACATCTTCTCCAAGGAGAAAAGCAGCTACTCTAGAGGTCTCACTACTTTGCGGTACATAGCATTGCACCCAGCAGTGCCGTGGATGATCTGGAATTGCATTAGCAGTGTGCTCTGCCCCTTCGTTTATGTACAGCTTTCTGATGTTTAACATCCCTTTTTGGACATAAATTGGAGCCTGCACCTGCTGATGCAACCTCTCCTGTCAAGCCTGGGAATAAGGATGCAAGTGCATTTGTGTGTAGGTAAGGGAAGAGCCGTCTAGTGTCACCCAGCACCAAGGGGGAACCAGTGCGCATCAGATTGAATCTGGGGATAACTGGAACAAGTTGCCTTGAATCCTTTTTGACTTCTATCAGGCTGCACAGTTAAAGCCAAAACTGGTTCTAAACAATCCTGGCATGTGGAGGATGAAGGGAATATAACTGAGACCCAGCAACTCAAAACCAGAATTACCTCTTTGTTTCCTTAAATGTGCAAAGGCCATGCTGTATCTCCTGCCCATCCCATCTTGTCAAATGTTCTGGACTTCAACTTTTTTTACAAAGTGCTCATGGAACAGCCCTCCCTTGATACCCTGGGATGACAAGACGCTGCTTTCAAACTACTCTGTGATGCAACTGCATGGTATTGCATAGACAAGTGGTCTCCACCCGTGGGGAACCCTCCCCAGTCACTGTCTGCACCCACAACAACATCTTCATAGCAACCCAGTGACGTTGGGCTGGTACACACAGCCTGGAGCCTGCAAGCTACCCTGCCATGGCAATGTGGAGGATGAGATATTCTCAATAAGGATACTGATTTCAGCATCAGTCTGCCAAGGGAGCTGTTCTAAACGGCAGGGAATAAAAACATGATTTTAAAAATTATGAGAAAAGACTTGACAGTGTCCTTCTTCAGAGGCGGTTTGAAAAATCCACACAATAACTGCACAGCCAGGCAAATCCATCTTCTGAATAAAGGCAGTGCAGTCAGCTATTTCAAAATAAAAGACAGATAGCAAGGACTGGCTGGCTCAGGAATTTAATAATAATGAGATATGAAGCCATCCACCCCTAGGTCACCAGTACAAATCCTACCCAAGCTGGGAATAATTGGAAGCTATTACCCTCTGAGGTATGTTTGCTGCTGCCTAGGAAATGAGTTGGGGAACCCGCTGGGCTAGTAACTACATGAGCAAAATGCCGAGCTGGTGCCACTGGCACCCACCATCAGCCTTACCAGTGCAAGTGGGCTGTGGCAGCAGCAGTTCCTCTCCCCTCTCTTCCTCGTTGGCTCTTCTGCCGTGCTGTGACCAGCTTATTCTGGCTTTACCCCAACCTGAGCCCACCCTTTGTGTATCTGTGCCCCTTCTTTCAGGCGCTGAAGGACCCCACCTTGGCAGCCCGCAAGGATTTCCAGAGGGAAGCAGAGCTGCTCACCAACCTGCAGCATGAGCACATTGTCAAGTTTTATGGTGTGTGTGGTGATGGTGACCCGCTCATCATGGTCTTCGAGTACATGAAGCATGGGGACCTGAACAAGTTCTTGAGGTATGTGCAAAGGAGGGCATGGGATGTGCTCTGTGTCTGCTCTGCAGACTCAATGTGGCTTGTTACAGATCTGTGGTGCACCAGGGACCCCACTGCCATGTGGATGGCGGTGGATTGCATGATGAGAGTTGGTTGTTCCAAGGACAGTGTGTAGCATATGATGGTCCTCACTGGATTTGGTGCTTTATTAGACCTACCCCAACATTTCCTCTTACGTAGTCTCAAGCTATGGAAGCCAGAGTTTTCTTCTTCTGCCCCAGCAAGTTTGAAGCTGCAGGAAGAGTGGCTGCCATCCCTGTCTGCTTTGCAGGGGCAGGGTGTGAAGCCGTGGCTGTCAGCAGCTCCGAGTCCAGTGTCCCTAACAAAGCCATGCCCTGCTGAAGCAGGAAAACCACTAGCCAGCACTCCCATTGTCACCCAGTTCCTGCTTCAATAGCAGCAGAACCAAAACCTTGAGAAAATTCCTAGAGTCCTTGGTCTGATTGGTATCCTGGGCCAGTCTGATCTCTGGTTCTCATTCCTGTACTCAGAAAAGAGCTGAGAAAGGCTGGAGGGGCCTCCGGCAGTACCTGTGGAGTCCGTCCTCATCAAAAAGATGCTGACTAAGGTACAAAATGCACTAACCTGTGACACCATGCTACTCAAGAAGCTAGGCAAGGCCTGACAAAGTGTGTTAATTGCATTCTGTGTCTCTAGAGAGATGCAAATTGCTGGACCCCCCTCCCCAGTCATCATTCAACCATTTCATCAGCATGAGACAGATCGTTTGTGTGCCCTGACTCTGCCAGCGACAAGGGGCAGGGAGCAACTGTGAAGGATGTTTGTGGTGCTGTTCTCCCATGATACAGAAATTACGCTCTGCAACCTGTGTGGAAGTGGAGTGGTACTTACCTTTTGAAATAATTAGTAGGTTTATTTCCCAGTATTTAGAAAATTGGACCCTTGATATTTTCCTGTTTTGACTGCTAAGTGTGAACATGATTGCAGCAGGAACAAGAAGCTTGAGCACAGCAGGTCTAGATCTGGAGTTGGGATACACTTGGTAATTACTTTTCCACCTTTGCAGTCAGTTTCTAACGAGGAAACACAGATCCTTCTCTGAGGAATTCATTTCTAACCAATCATCTACACCAGAAGAGGGAAGGACTCAAAGGTTTCTTCCTTTCTCTGTGAGCAGTGCCAACCTGTCTGCAGCCTCCCTGGGGCAGTTGCAAGGCAGTGGCTGAGTTGGGAACATCCCTACATTGATTTCCCTCCTCATTTTGGCATAGTTGTGCGTAGATTGAATATGATTTTATAGCTCAGTCTCTGACTCGTTCTCTGGATAAATGACATCCTTCAGAAGATATGTGACAAGTGAAGGCTGATGATATATTAGCTTTGCAGAGCTCTTCATAACCACGTTCAGTGGGGAGAAGCCTTGGTTACCCTGGGACCCTCTCTTGTGGTACCCTCTGTTGTAGGGGCCTGGTAACCTCCCAGCAGCAGCAGACCATGCAGCTACAGAGCAAGGAGCTATGAGCTCCCTTCTCTGTATGTTGACATGTTCTAGGCAGTGAAACCCCTTTGTATTCCAAAGAAAGCTGGCTTTTGCGACAAAAGAGCTTACACTCAGCAAACAGAAACTCACAATGACTTAGGGGGCGTATGGAAAGAGAGACTTGGGCTTTCCTTGTCAGCTATCTGCTGGTGGTAAATTCTGAGGGACAAGAGCTACAAGGGTATTAGAGAGGGTTGGTGATGCAGGCATGCAAGCAGCAGGTTTTATTGTGGTATGATTCACCCAGCCTACCAGGGAAGAGTTGCTCCCAGGCACTGGAGGCCAAAGACACTGGGAGTCTGTAACAGACACTCAGATGGACTTTTCCCAGTTTAATTGCAGAAATTGGAAAAGCAGTAAAATGGAAGAGGCTCAATTTAGACATAGTTTCCTAGAGAAAAGCACAATAAATAAATTCCCCTAAGTATTGTTAGACTTTTGTGGGCTTCCCAGAAAAGAGAGGATTTTACTGGTCTGTAAAATGAACTGCTGTGGCAAGACCCACCAGGCAGGCTAGAGGTGAATTGTCTTGGGATGGTTCTACTGGGCTCCCAGAGCCCCTGCATGTAACAGCATTGCTGGTGGTGTGACAACTTACCCTGCCCTGGGCACCAGGGGTGACTGTGATCATGGTGTCCTGGAAAAGTGGTAGTGAAAAGATCCTGCTGTGAAGAAATACGGACATTGCTCTTCAGGGAGCATGGCATCCCTAGGACCAGTATATGCAGGGACTGGAGACTGCCCTCAGGTTGTGTGCATGACAAGACTGGGAGCTCTCCTGGCACACAGGACCACCTTCCATCTCTGCTGGCCAAATATCTCCAATGGTTATTCCCTTTCCTTCTGTCACCAGTTTTCTAGTTTTTGTTTTCTGTCTGTGGCAGCAGAGAATTTGAAGTAGGGGTATTTGCTATTACTGACCCTCTTTGGAGTCTATAGGAAGTTGTTGCCATTTGCTGTTAACTCAGAAGGACAATAGATTTTGTTGGAAAAGTTGCATAGCTCTAATATCTTTGTGTCTAATGTCCTTTGTGAGCAGCCCCACAGTCAGACTGTGTTGGGACACAATGAGGCATTTCAGCAGAGGAAGCCAGAGGGGTTATTTTCTTCCACATGTTGGCAAAAGCCTTCATCACTCCATAATAAAAAAAAACCAAACAAAAATCTCCAACGCTTCTTTAACATGGGATCCACACAATTTTATGATCTTTGTTTAAAGCTGAATTAAACCCATTTTCCAAGAAGAGATAGGCAGACCCCTCTCATGTTCCTTGGAGGTTTCTTGACACAGCTGAATGTGCTAATATCCCTTCTCTTAATCTTGTAAATACGTTGATACATCTTTCTTCTGGACTATGACCATGTAGGATAGAGAAAGAGAAGGAGGGAGTTGTATGTTTTATTATAGGACATACCGAGATGTGTCCTATATTGTAGGAATGTACAAAAAGCCAGTGAATTAAAGGTGTTGGCTGACCATTTTTTAAACATAACCTGTTCCTTCACAGATCTTTTGTTAGAGGCCATTATTGTATTTGAAAAAGGTGACAGTAATGAGACAGTAACATATCCTTCCCTTCTCACATAGGAATGTTTACCTTTGATGACAACAGATATCAGCTGCAGCTAAATATGGTGTAACTGCAAGGCATGACTGGTACAAACTGTCCAGCACAGTTTTAGAAGCTATTGTTTGTGTTACTTTGCTGGTTTTGGCTAACCTGCTCAGTCCTGGCACAACTTCACCTGCTGTCAACATCTGTTGTCACCAACAGGTAATTTTCTAGGGTAAACCCATTAGTGGGCTGTTTAAATAAGACATCAAGCAGTCATTTCTGCATATACTCTTCTGCAGCTCCTCCTTGCCCTCAGCAGTTCTTCCAGTGCACTACTGCTCCCAGCCCTGCCACCCACAGTGCTGCTCCCAGCCAGCTCATCCCACAGTCACTGCAGCATCACCCATTCTTGGCTCCTGAAAAGCACTCCTGGCTCCTCCACACTTGTTTCTGGACTTCCTTTTCTCTTCCAGTTGTCCTTTCTACCAGGCGTGGAACTTCAGAGCCATGTTCCCAGTGGCAGGGCAGCAGGAGGGAGCTGAAGAGAGGGGCATTTGTAAAACTCTCTGTTGAACCCCAGATGCCTGGATGCTAATGGTGTGCCCTGAAGCCCAACAGAGCAATTAGGAATCAGAGACAAAGGAGGGAAAATAATTAGATCTTGTTGTACGTTGTTCAGTCCCACGTCAAGAAGGAGAGAAAGCTCTGTACGTGTGACTTCAGTTTGCTATCTCTCTGTGGGGTTACTGCTGATGACAGGGGTGAAATGCCAAGAATCATTTCAAAGAGAACAGTATGAAAGCCTTGGAGGAAATGCTGTACTGTATCTTAGTCACAAGGAGGAAGGTCATGGCAAAATCTGTTGCTTTTCCCTAAATATGAGGGCTTTTGTTATTCCACATTCACACATGCTGCCACAGGGTGAGCTTTACCAGGGGAAAAGACATCACAGAGGGAGCACGGCAAAGGCAGGCTCGATACACAGATTGAAAGGGGACTAAAAAGAATGACCTTAAGTCCTGCATTTACAATGCACTTGGTTCAGCAAAATATTTCCTTTTGTTGCCCAGGATGTTCTTTGCATCTGCTGACATCCTGGTCTTACCTCTGTACCTGTGCTTGTGCCTTCACAGCTCACAGTACTTGTGTTACCTCTGGGATGGATTAGGGTATAAAAGGTGTTTTCTGGGGATGAAGCTGCTGGTGCTCCTCTAAAAGGTCTCTATGATCTTTGCCTTTATTAATATCAAACAGGGGGTTGATGTTTGGTGATGTGGTGTTTGGAGGAAATAGTGCAGGTTGTTTGGGATTAATAAAGAGACTAGGTAGCAAGAATATGATGTCTGTGGAAGAAAAGGGGGTGTCATCTCTGCCTCCGGGAAGGTTTTGAAGATGTAAGAATTAACTGCAGCAAACATGTAAATATCTGGAGGTTCATGAGTTTTGCATAGGTCATGCCAGAGAATAATGTCCATATTGCATCAAGCCAACGGTCCCTTTGTCCTGACAATATGTCTCCATCTGTGGCCGTAAGAGGTAGCTTGCAGTAGAGTGTGGATAGGAGAAGGATGTGTGTCACTTGCCTATCAATGTTCCCCCAACTTCCTATTCTCTTAAACTTTTCTGGTTTTTGTTCCCACTGGAGCTCTGTGTACATCCTCACAGTGCAGAGTTGGAGGCTCGTCCTCACCCACCCCCGAAGGAACAGCAACCGTGTGGGATTCCTGTCTCCTGGTCACTTTTGAGACCCAACTCTATGCTTTTTGCTTCTTCCTCCCTATAGGGCACATGGCCCAGATGCTATGATCCTCGTGGATGGGCAGCCTCGACAAGCCAAAGGGGAGCTAGGGCTATCCCAGATGCTCCACATCGCCAGCCAGATCGCCTCTGGAATGGTGTACCTTGCCTCCCAGCACTTTGTCCATAGAGACCTGGCCACCAGGAACTGCTTGGTCGGAGCCAACCTGCTGGTGAAGATTGGAGACTTTGGGATGTCAAGAGATGTCTACAGCACTGATTACTACAGGGTAAGGCAGATCCAGCAGCAGTGTGATGTTCAGAGCAAAGGGAGACTAGGAGATGTTACAGTAAATCAGGTTTTGGAGCTCTTGGGCTCACTCGCTTGGTTATTCCCTCATTGAAACATGTGCACAGATGTCCATTAGGCATCCCTGAACCACTGTCTTTACTTCTTTTCAGTTCTAGGCATGCTTGTTGCTCAGACATCCATGCAGATGCCTACACAGAGACCTCTCTGTGATACCCCAGCACACAGTCACAGGCTTTGGGATGGCTCCGAAGTCATCCCATTCTTCCTTCCTTCCTATTTTTCTCCCTCTTTTTTGAAGACGTTGATAACTTTAAGGTAATCTGAAGAGAAGATAAAGACTACAGGCCGTGACCTCTGGTGTTGGATTAAAGAAACTTAATACAGGGACATAGAGAAAAGGCAGCTGAAAGACTGACTGATAAGTGCATAAAATATGAAAGAGGAAATAATAGGCAATTTAGGTTCAACCTCAAAATACTTTTTTCCAGCAGGGTCATCATTTAGACAATGGAATAATTTGCCAGAGGTACATTGCAGAGAGCCTGTCATTAAAGAAGTTCAGGAAGCAACTAGATAAAAATGCCTGGGTTTAGTGCAGTGGCTAATCCTGCACTTGTCTCTGGGGACAGGCTCAATCAGTCAGGATGACTTTTCAGTCTTTTCTTCTGTGATTTGTGCTCTCACTGTCCGCTTGTCTTGCACACTCCTTTTGTACCTGTCTGCACTGCCTTGTCTGCACTGGATGGCAGCCTTGCTGGGGGAGCAGCGTGTTTCTCGCCCTTCCTCAGCTACAGGATAAGCTGAGACGTGCAGAGTTTGAAGCACACTGAACTAGGTGTTTATAGCTGGGCCGTCCACCAGCAGAGAAGGGCTTTTCAGGCTAAAGAGTAGTGGTGTCTAGCCTGGTACTTGGACTAAGACTGGTTTACTTCTGATTACAACATGGATGTTTGGCTCTGAGGATGATTTCTATCAGCAACCTGAGAAAGGATTGACCTACGGTCTTGACCTGATTCAGAAAGTTTTCTTTCTGTGATAGGCAGTTGCCAAATGGAATTACTGTGTTGTGGACGAGTTAAAATGTGATCAGATTTCTACTGAGACATACCACCCCTCCCAGCTCAGAATGTTGGTTTATCACTAAGTTTCATTACCAATGAGGGAACCAGTCTTCGCTAACCAGTGCAAAAAAGCCCATGGTGGGTAAAGATCTTGGTGCAGTTACTGGGCAGTGATGAGGGAAGAGAAAGGTGGCTATGGTCCCATTGCTGTTTAGACTACAGGAAGGAGCAAGAAGGGAAGAGAACAGCCCAGGGGAGGATGAGAAGCAGCCTGTGAGATTACCCACATTCTTGCCCGACTTCTTTCCTTCAGCCGTGATAAACCCACCTCAACAACAGCCTGTGTCACACTGCTTGATACAATCCCAGCCAAGCTTGTGTTCCTGCAGCACCCAGAGCGCTCTCTGCAATGATAGAATTTGCTGCCATTACCATGCAAAGACGGAGAGGGCCCCCAAAATGTGAGAAGCGAGAAGATTGCAATAGGCTGTTCACTGTTGTGGGATTTTTTTGTCTCCTCTGTAGTGGTGTCTTGTAGACCTCATCCTGTCTGTGCAAAACGCTTTGCTGAGGATTGCACCATGCTATCTCATGAAGTGTCTTAAGACTTTTTAATTGACTTTTCTCTGCTAACACAAATTGCCATGCATGACCAAGATAATAATTAGTTATCACCTGTTTACCAGAGTAAGAGCTGAGCTTCAGACCAACACAGGCTTTTGTTCTTAATTCATTTTCCTTTCTCTGTTTTCACTGGATTTTGGTGCTTTAAAAACTCTTGATCAGTAAGTCCTTGCCCTGCATACACGGAGACATTTATTTTGTTACAATCTAATGAAGGGTCCTAGCAAAATAGCATTCTGATTGCCCATATTTACATTGGTGACATTAGGGGCAGTGAGCTTACCTGACTTGCCCAAGGCCAGCGGTCAACAGGATTCAGTGGCAGAGCTGGGAAGCCCATCCAGGCCATCTGTTCCCCCAGCAAAGAGCAGAAATCCAGGGGGCAAATGTCCTTCATCCTTCCCCCAGCCACAGCCCAGTCACTCTCCTCCTAGCATATGAGAATCCAAATAGGAAATTGTAATTTGTCATTTACTGGGAATACCGTGCATGATTCCACCTTGAAGCTGAAACAAAGCGACAGGTGAGGAGATCTCTGCAAGAAGACTCACTTCAGTCTGCTGGGTCCCCATGTTTGCTCCTGCCCAAGCCCAAGAGCAGGAATAACTGGGCATGTGGATATGTGAGCGTGTTCTAGGCTGAGGATTAGCTCCTATCCATTTAATTTCTTTCCCATTTTTAATCTCTTAAAACAAAGAAAGAACACCATCTGGCTCCTGCATTTGTGAGATGCAGAAGTATTTTAACAAAGGTGAACTGCTTAATTTTCTGTTACACATTTGTGTAACAAAAGCAGCAGAGAGACTTTTTTCCTCACTCTGTAAGGCTCTCCATGTTCTGCCTGAAGACAGATGCATCCTTTTCCTTGTGCATCACGTAGGGATCCCATCAGCTGTTGCCTTTAAACCTCCTTTCCACAAGCAGGATGGAGAGAGGATGGTTGTGAAAATGTAGGTGGTGGGGAGAGGTGAAGGAGTATCTGATTAGAAAGTGGAAGAAAGTGGGGGGACTGGGGAGACAGAGAGAAGTAGCTCAGCATCTGTGTGAAGAGTAAAGGCGGGGATGCTGAAGAAGCATTTCTGTGATGTGTTGTGTAATGTGCTGTGCAATCTTTGATGTGGGTCTCTGTGGGCCGGCAGGATGGAATATATCCATATTGGAGAGGAAAAATTTGGGCGGATTTCATTTTCCTTGTTGTTTTCTTTAAAAAAAATGTGTGAGAAGGTGATTTTTTTAGGTATGAATCAGGACTGTGACAGAAGGTGGTGGGACACTGCAGGTCAGGGACGTTGTGCCTCCACTAAGCTGAATGTGGCTTGGGGACTGCAGCAAGTCAGGCACGTGGTGCCTGCCCAGTGCTGCCTGAGAAGATGGAGACTGTCACAGTGGCTGGGGAGGTTGTCCAGAGCTTGGGGCCCACCACGACTGGGTTAAGACACCCAGCTGCTCCCTCAGTCAGCAGACTGGGGTTTGGTTGATCTCAGAGCTCTTCTGTGGCTCTGAACTCACTTATGCTCCAGTATAATCCAGGAACTTTCCCTTTCATCCCCCAAAATGCGTAAGTCAATTCCAAAACAAAATCATATGGCAGCTGCCTAGGGAAAAGGCAGTATTTCTTCATCTTTGGAAGAGAACACAGTCTTAAATCGTAGTCAACTGTCCTTAATAACTGACAAGGTAATATCCTGATGTGAGTGGGACATCAGCAGTGAAGGCACATGTTGTGTAGAGGAAGGATTTATATAGGTATTAAACCTCATTAAGACATCCCTCTGTGCAGATCTTCTATGTCCCACCCTTCTGGCATCTTGCCCCAAATCCTGGGCTGGACTTGAAATGTAAAGGGGACTGAGCATCCAGGCATCTGTTCTGAGTGTGCTCCAGGTCACAGTTCATCACACAGAGGACACCTGCTTGTCCGAAAAAGACACATGCAGGATTTGCAAAGTGCTCTGAAAATACATTTCTATTTCTAGCAACACAGAGCTAAACATAATAACAAAAACTGTTCCCTGTTTCTGTGTCCTCACCCCTCTGGAGCATTGTTTGGATCTGGGAAAGACAAGGTTTGCAGGAAGAAATAATATCTTTTATTAGAACATACAATATTGTTGGAGGGGGAAAAAAAAGAATGAATTTTAGGCACGAGCCCTCTCTAAGCTCTTTATTTGTCTTTCTTTTTTCCTCCCCTTCAGTAGCATCAGTTGGTTTAATAAAAGATTAATCTCTCTTCCTATGAACCTTGCCTCTCACATCCTTAGACCATCAGAACCAAAACAACATTTCTGCTATGACTTTGGCCTTAGGTCAGTGTTCTTTAAAACATCTAGGATCTCTCTGGCAACTTCCTCCTCCTCCAAAGCAAGAAGGTTTACTGTGTAAACATTTTCTTTATTCTCTTTCTTTAAAATGGCTAGTGAAAACCCCATATTCTTTCAATAGTTTCAGTACCCGTTGTCAGGTTACTGTCTGATGACCATCTCCCATCTAGACCATCTCTTACTTTAGTTCTTCTCTGGAGTTCAAAATTGTTTCTTTCTCCTGGATACAGTCAGTTATTTTTCCAATGAAGTTTCCACGCAAGTAATAGATCATGGAGGTTTAGCAAGTGCCTGTGTCGTGTTCTGTTGGAGGCTCATTCAGCAAGGTAGATAAGACTAATAGACAAGCCATACATTGAAAATAAATTTAGTCTAACCCATACTCTCCCAGATAGAGGGTCCCTAAATGGTCAAACCATCATTGAATGGTGCTCTATTCCCACCAGCTTTGAACTCACTACAGAGGTTTAGCTGTGCTCTCCCAATGACATTTTTTGTGCACCCTTACCAGGGCTCCTTAATGTCCGTGTGTATCCCTCAGCTGTACAACACCCACTTGCATATCCCCTGATGCTCTCCTTGTTGCTTTGCTGTCCGTCTTGTGCAGCACGTTTGCAGTGTGGGAGATCGAGCCTAGCAGAGGGAAATCGCTGACCAGTCCTGTTAGCACCAGGAAGGAGGCCTGTGATGAATGTGCTGGAGTTCTGCACCATCACCTACGAAGGAGAATGCCATCAGGCAGATAGGAGCACTCCTTCTGAATTTTTATCTGGGATCTGGTACTGACTCATGCTGGGAGTGGGGGGATGTGCGTGGAAATGCTGCTGCTCTTAGATTTCTCTGTAGACTTGGTGTACAGTGGTAGGTAGGATTTGTTGGCTCTGGACAGAGAGCGAGCCAGGCTCTGTGCACCCAGACGGTGTGCTCAGGCTCCATTTCAATGTCAGTGGGTGGGGAGAAGCAAGTTCAGTCCTTGGCTGTGCTGACTGTTACGTGTAATCTTGTGTAGATGGTACAATGTGTGTGCCACATTCAACTTCTAACATCAGTTCTGTTTCCGGCACCTAAGTGCTGTGTACATACTATGCAGCTGAGCATCGCCTTTTGTCTCTTCTACCTCTTCTCTGAGGTGAAGAATACAGTGTGCTACTCTCCATTGTTTTCTGTCGTGGTGTTGGGAAGGTTTCATACCTGTAAGTATATGTTGCACTAAGGAAAGGACTTAGAGGTGGAAAGTAATTTTCTCCTGTGTTAAGGGATCCTGGGGAACATGTTTTGCTTCGTCATGCCTACATAAATAAGGACAGGGAAGTCTCATAATGACCTGAAGATGTGACCTGGAGACCTGCTAGGGAGGGACCAGTCAGGCAGAACCATAGTCTTGCTATGTGCAAGGGCCCATGTCTGCTGTTGAAAGTATTAAATAACCTTCTTGGCATCTGTCTACCCTATATGTTCCATCACCCCAACCCCTGATTTGTTATTTCTTGTTTTCATTGCGGTTGTTTCGCCTAGATGACACCTCTATGGGCCATGAGGTATGGATGATTCATGCCATAGTGCCTCAGAACTGCCCTGACTGGTGGTTAGGGGCAAAAGAACCAATTTTCCTTTGAATTGCAGTAAGGCTGGAAACAAAGAAGGTGAGGGAACCACTTAATGTGGGTGCGTGGGTTAAGTGTTTCTGTGCCTGTCCTGGTGTGTTCTGCGTGCGAGAAAAGTCAGTGTGATATTGAACATGCTGGTCTTTGATATCTCTGTGGCTCCTGTAAAAACCTCTGCAAATTGAATTCATGGCACAGTTCCTTATCTCCTGAAAGGAAGATGTAACAGCATCATCTTGTGTTTTAGCCAGACATTTTTCCTCAACACTTCCTCATTTCTGAGGGAAAAACAAATGTTGAGTCTTTTTTTCCCCCCTTCCTCCTGTTTGAAACATTAAGAGCCCTTCAAACAAAGCAGCTGAAGTGCAGAAGAATTAATTGAGGAAATCAGATTGTGTTGTATTTCTGGCATTTTCTCAGAAATGGTAATTGCCCTAATTCTCCTCCCTGCCAAGACCTCCACCCACGCCCTATTTCCCCCCTCCCCTTTTCCTCACTGTCTACCTGTCTTTCTCCTGCTTGAGTTGTTGTTTTCATGCTGTTGCCATTTATTTCATTTCAGTAATGAGAGGGATGTGGCAGGTGAAGAGCTCTCACAGTCTGGTGACATCTTCTTTGAAGCACAGGCACAAAAGAGCTGTTTGTTTTTGGGAAATAAAAACTCCCTGCTATGGTACTTGACCTTCGTGCTCACCTCTTCTGCTCAGGATATGTCGCTCCTGCATTGCAAGTCATTTGGTTCAGATTTTTTGTTTAATATAGTCTCAATGTCTGCCCAAACACTGATCTCCATGCTTAACTCCTGCAAACCACCCAAACCCTCACAAACTCACTGAGAGTTAATCAAACTTACGGTCTTTCAGTCAAAGCTCAGATTCATTCCCAGGCATTTGATTTGAGGCTTTGCTTTCTCCCAACCACTGGCCTGAGCTACAGAGAGCTGGGAGTTCAAAGCCTTTCAGTTTAACTTCATGACAGTTTTACCTCCATGACCTTCCATTTGTGAAGGTCATAGGTGTATCTAGCTGGGGAGGAATTGCTTGTTGTTCAGTATTTCAAGACCAAAACCACCTGGTGATGTACATGTCAGGTTTGGATCCAACAAAGGTGTAAAGTTGGTAGTAAAGTGGTGGGACTCCTTGTCTCAGGAGATGGTAGGTGCAAACAGCTGAGATGGGTTGAAAAAGTGATTGAACAGAATTGTAAAAGCTAAGTAATCTATGAGAGGCTACCAGACACAAAATATCTCCTCTGCTTCAGGAAATCTCTGTGCCACTGATAACTGAGGACTGGAAGATATTGTGGGACATATGCTGCGAGCTCTTCTGTTTCCCTACGCTCTGCTATGCATCTTTGACAGATCAGGGTCCCAGCTGACTGGACTTTGGCTGCTTTTAAAAGCTGTCCAGGCTGATCTCTGTTTTTCTAGGAGCTGGGAAGATTACTGGGAGTCACCAGTCAAGTGCTGGACCCTGGTGAGGGGTAGTGGCACCATGCCTAGCAAGACAGAGATTCAATTCAGGAAGCTGGGATTGTTTGTCATTGTAGCCAGACTACCCAAGCCTGTTCACCTCTGCTGTGAGAAGAAGTTTCCTGCAGGGATTTCAAAAACCCTTCCCTTCAAAACTATTCCCTCCCCATGAAACTTAACTAGGGAGGGCAGGACTTCTCCAGCGTTCCCTGGATGCGGCCAACAGCTCCAGAGAGGTGAGAGAAACTACTTGTGATCCTCACCCATCCTTGAGTAGTTTTCCCACCCCTTGACTGTGAAACTGTTTTTTTCCTCTGTTCTGATTTGTGTTGTCCAAGTGTGGTTCCCAGCCACCTGCTAGAGGTTGCCTGCATGTAATGTGCTCCCATCCTCCTGCTGTCCCTTTTCTGAACATCCTATTAGCCTGAAAACTATGAGATACATGGAAAACTGCACAGTGCCTAGTTTGGAGCTAGTGAGACCTTCCTATGGTGCAGATCCATCCAAAACATGTTCCGCTCTGGTGTTACGAGAAAGAAGGAAGAGCTTCATACAGAGCAGGCCAGAAAAATTGATAGTTCCTGGGTTTTACCAAGGGGGTCTGATTTAAACTGTAGCTAGAGCAGAAGGTAGTGAAGATCCATATGCCAGCAAGCTTCATTATTCTAGTCCCAGGTGGACCAGAACCAGTGTGTGTACTCCTGAACATATGGAAATGAACCATTCACACTTTGGAAGAAGCACTGCCGCTTAAAACTTGAGGGAGACTTGGGTTTGTAAGCCCCCCAACACTGTATCTAGGTTGTTGGACCCATTTCCCCACTGCATCCCGGCTGGCCAGTGGCCTCCTTATGCCTTCCCACCTGCAGGACCATGATCTCAGCTCTCCTTTACCATGAGGGTAGCCATGAGATCACAAGTTGGTTGGGAAAGGTGGGAAGCAACCCCAAGCCTCTCTGTGAGTGGCGAAAAAAATGGAGGCAGAAAAGTTATAAGCTAGTTTAGTGAAGTATGGATAAATTGCTTTCTTTTTTTTTTTTTTCTGACTTCTGCAGTGGAGTAGTGTCTTTTTGAGTGAGATCTTCCCTAGTGTGAAAGGCCCTGCTACAAGAAAAGCCAAAGACCTCCCTAGAAAAATTAAGATGCAAATAACTTCTTCATCCTCCTTAATTAAGATATTTGTATGGAAAGAAACCATTGCCTTCCTTTTTATCTCCTGATTCCTGCATGGTCAGAGTTTCCACAGGCTTTCCCCTCCTGGACACCCTCTGTTACACAGTCCTGCCTCTCTCACAACCACAGTGAGCTGCTTCTCCACGCCAGCTGGATGGAGAAAGCCCGTGTTTGCAAGCAGCTGTCTTTAATAAACAGGCTGTTTAGGGCTAGGCTGTCAAAGAGAGTACATGTTCAATGTACAATCAAGAGGCAACGATGCACAAAATTGCACACATACAAAAATAGGAATCTTTTCTCGGTGTGTGTTGAGCTTTGAACGCTTAAGTGATTCCACTTCTCTCTTCCCCATCCAGTTATGCAAGCAACACATGATTAGATTGCTGTGGAATTAGTGATGGAAATCTTTACACAGCCTAATCAATATTGTTTTGCTCAATACCAAAGCATCTTCCCCCCTCTGGCCTCAGTTGTGTTCTCCTTTGCCCTCTGAAAACACAAGTTCACCTTCTCACTTTTTGGGCTGGGGTGACAAAGAAGAAAACCAGCAGCGTGTCTGTTGAAAATGTAGTTACAGAATTTCTTCCTTGTGTTGAAAAAAAAGAAAAAAAAAGAAAAGATGTAACACAGCCCTGCCAAAATCACGTTTCAGGGTTTTAAAGAGGCTTGCTATGAAGGCCAGAAAGACCTTTCCTTCTGTTTCAATTGTATGGCCTTACAGAAATGGCCAGCGACCTTATAAGCAAAGACACTGGATAATAATTTTTTTGAGCATCACAGAGGCAAGATGCCAGATTTTATGGGCGACTAAACTGATCCAATATAGCAAATCCTGTGTTCCACTGTGGATTCTGAGACCAAATTATCAATTAATGTGAAGCATTAAAAAACCCAAATCCCTTTTAGTTCCCTGCAGTCATTAGTGACAAGATACAATATCTATAGCCCAAATGCTTTGCCAACATCCCTTGGTAGCAAGGCAGAAACTCCACTCCTTTTTTTCCAATATATACAAGGAAAACATATGAGATCAGTGGTTTTTACAGTCAGATTCGGCTGCCTCTTCATATTTACTTAGATGGAGGAATAAATCAGGTTTAGGTTACTCTCTGGGTTAGTTATTTGTTATTGGAATAAATGCATGGTAATAGATCTGACAGAGGAAGATGTTTCTGTTTCAAGTCTGTGTTTGCGGTAGAATTTGCTTTGTTCTGCACTATATGATATTGATATTTTTTTTTCCACTGCCGGATGACTTCATTTGCTCTGCTTCTTTCCAATGTCCATACCTCTGCCACAGCTGGTTTTAGGATGTGGCTTTTATGCAGCAGATCTCTCTTTTCTTTTTCCCTAACTGTACATTGTAATGCAGAGGCAATTTAAACAACCATCATGAAGCAATTTTCTAAGGCTTCACCCCACCCATTTCCTACCTCCACTTTTTGGGAAGGGGGGTGAATCAGTTATTCACCAGGCAATTCCCCAAGCAGAAAGAGCTGTCGGCTACGTTTAGCAGCTCAATTTTCACCTCTGGTGCAAAGTGGGAAGGCATCCAGGGTGATGGCTAGCTGGACACACCCTGAGGCTGTATTTTTGGTATTCCCTGGGCAGTTGTCAGCCTGAGCTCCTAAGTAGCACACCCAGAAATCAGCCCCAAACCACCGTGCTCACCAATGGCCCTTTAGACTTGGGATTTTGTCTCCTTTTTGTCCTGATGGGAACAGGGACACTTTACTAGAACGTCAGTGGACCTTATGCTTGTCATTCACTCTTAATTTGCACACTGAGGTCCTTACTCCTTCTCCGTCCTTCCGTTCCCCCATCTGTCCTACTTCAATACATGGGGAAAAGTAGTGCTCTATTCCCTGTTCCACCATTTCACTTCCCTTGTCCCCTCCTAAACTTCAGTTTTTCAGGCACTGGCAGGTTTGTGGGTGATCAGAAGATGTGGCATGAGGTTTTTCCTTTCTTCCTCAACCTGTAACAGTACTAATGGACCAAAGACTTTTGGGGAAGTGTAAGGTGATGTACAAGGTTCTTCACTGGGACAGCTGTCCAATGATGCCCTTAACTCTGCTTGAGTGAAGACTCAGATGGGTCCCTGTACTGTGCCCAGGAAGGCTGGCAGTAGGCAAAGAGCAAAATGCTTAAGTACCAGCCACAGAGGAACAGCTCATGCCTCCTAAAAATTCTGCTGTCTGGAGAGGGATTCTGGGTCCCCCAAGAGATGTGGCTTGACAGTACAAGGAGTTTCAAGAGTCTCAGCCCCATTTGACTCTTGCCTATCTCCTCCTCCCTCTGCACTGGTGCAGGTGACAGTGTGGGGTGCAAGGTGGTGGTGACCAGGGACAGAGGGTCTCATCTGCCCTGTGCCCTTGCAGCAAGGGTTGTGCAGTGTTGGGATATTACAGCAGTGAAAGACGTACTGTTCAGTTAAAGACATACCCTTTCCCTTCTTGTCCCCTTGCTTCATCCCCCACATCCCTCCCTCCCTCTCTCACCCTTCCCTTCTTTTTTGTTTGTCTCCTTCCCTTGTTTTCACCCATTCACTGTCAGGAAGGGCCGCGTCCGAAGGGCCAGTTCAGCGCAGCGTGGCAGCGACAGAGACTGGCACCGCCGGCAGCTGCAACAGTGAGTGGATCTTGACCCCTGGGACAGCTGGAAGCGGGGAACTGATGCCGCTTGAGCATGAAATGTCAAGTGGGGTTGAGCGGCTTTGGGACTAGGTCGGGGTCTAGTGTGTTTGGCAGCAAAGGGGCTCTTGTATGTGATGGAATCTGCACCTGTTTCTACTATAGCAACTCTGTGGGGCTTGTCTGCCCAGTGAGATAATAAGGGATGAATGCAAAACTCCTCAGTGCAATCTTCCTCTGCGGGTGTTCATGCTGTGTCCGCACCAGGGGACAGCGTGGGCTGTCCACCGGCTCTGATGACAGTGAGCGCAGCATGGTTTGTCTCCGTGCAGTTAAACTGCATTTCCACTGCTCCATCCTTGACTTGTGTTGTCCTCTCAACAGTTGTTTGGATACTGTGGAATTGGTGTGGACTAAAACTAGACCATTTTAACTGGAGGTTCCCCAGCTGTCACAGCATCCCAGAAGCCACCACCAGTGAGTTTCAAGGCTTCTGGGGGTTGGCTGCAGAAGCCTGTGAGAGAGGCAAACATTGAATTGACTGTCCTGTGTGGCTTTGCTGCTGGCACGCAAGGAAGTGCTTGATCCAGAGAGTTTTGGAGCCTTTGCTTGAGTGTGTTTTGGAAGTGTATTGTGCTAATCCACCTAAAGACACTATCTATGTGGAGCAATTGTGACCCCTCATGAGTTAAGGCAGGAACGTGATGACTTACACCCTTCTCAGTAGATCTCCTGCACCAGCAAGCCCAGAGAAATGGGCATAAATATTTGCAAAGTATCCATGACTGGGACAAAATACTGGGGTCCAATTACCCAAGCCCTCCTATGCCATTGCTAAATGAAGGGTCAGCTCCTGGCTAGATGATGAAGGATTAGCTGTCCCACTGCCCAGCCTCCTCCCAGTGTCACTTCTACTCCTTCTGCCCTGGCAATGAGGGGAATTAAGGAACTATCTATGGAGATTTAAGCAGCTGAGTGGATCTGGCAAAGCCCTTCTAGATTCTGTGGTGAAGCAGGACTCTGGCAGTTCCTGACTGTTGCCAGAATCACATGGGAGTCTGAGTTTAGATATTGCTGATTTTACAGGGGATATGTCAGCAGATAAGACGACGTGCTACCTAAAGGTGATTTTGTTACGTTTATGCCTTTCTGAGGCAAAATTGAATTGTGAGGTGTGGATGGGAATTTAGTTCTAAGCACTGATGTAATTTTGTATCCTCGGCCCTGAAGGCAGTTTTTAAAAAATGATTTTCCCCTGTGCCCTGACACTATTTTTTTGCCTTTCAATCATGTCCTTATGACAGAACAAATACTGGAGTTGACCTTTGCAATGTGACATAATAATATGTGACTTCTTTATAGCTCTTTTCATCCAAAGTGCTTGGCACACTATGAATCTGATCCTGCAACCGCTTACCACTGGGCTTAGCACTCGCTGCTCCAAGCAATCCCTGGGGAAGCCAGAGGAACACTCATACTCATAAGTGCCATACCTGGTATTATTTGCAGGATCAGGCCCTGGAGATACGTAGCACATGTCTCTGAATAGCCACATTTTGGAGAGAGAAACACTTGCCTGCTCATTTATGATTGTTATTCACTATCATAGTGCCATGCCCAGCACTAACATGACAGCCTCCCCTTGGCTAAAATGTCATGGCAGATAATGCTTGAGTTATATTTATAGATACCATCTACAACCCTGTTGCTTCTTTTTATTATTTTTTTCTCAGTCTTGAAAGCATGCTAATTAATAAACTCCTTTAGCTTATCCTGCACCATTTGATCCTGCAGAAATCACTACATTTTATCTTATTAGCAAGTAGGAATTAAAGAATTAAAGCTACCCAGGGGGACAAAAAAACATAGTCACTTTCTCTGCGCATCTCTTCTGAACCAACCTTTCACTGTGCCCTTAGAAGCTCCTAACTCTGCCCTCTTGGCTTGATAGAGAACAGGAACGCTTTGGTTGAAAATTACTTTCTGTTCTGCTTTTTCTGTTCTGAAAGGGAGGCCCCAGTTAGGTACATGGAGAAGAGTCCAGCAGTGAAATAACAGCCTTGAACTGGGCTGCAGGTCCCTTCGATGATACCATTGACCTCTGTCACCATTGGAAATTCAGTTAGTCTCTGTGTGCCTCAGTTTCCTGTTTTTAAAAGGTGATCCCTGCTCATTTTCACTGAGGGAGTTTACATGAAAAAGAGATTGCAAGGGATGTAGTCATTATGGTGTTGGGAGGCAGGTAAGTACATTAGAATGCATGGGAAACCTTTGAGCTGAGACATTTGCGGCACTGGGTCAAGGAGGGTGAATTTTGGAAGTCCTTGGTGGTTCAAAAATGCAAAGGGAGAAGCAGGTAGGATTCTTGCGTCCACCTGTACTTGTTATGTTCAGGATGGGCAGAACCAGGAGGGAGACCTGCTCCAACTTCTTGGTGGTGAGAAGTGGTTTAAATCTGGTGATGGAGACCCACTACCCATCAGCAGGTTATCTACATGCTTTGATGTTGTTTGCCATCAGTAGAACACTGCATCTCCTCGCCCTTAAAAAATAAATTCATTAGGTGTAGAGGTGTCTGAAAAGGATTCCCTGGATCATCAAATCCAATCCCCTGTTACATCAATTTTATCGGATTTATCCTTTTCATAATTAAGCACCACTATTAAATATGGTCCTAAGGGAAGACAGTCCCAGAATCTCATTGCTTTAACTCGTAGATGTTTCTAATTTCCAGTCTGTGCTTAGTCATGGCCTGTTTGTTAAACAGCAGGTACCTGGCACAGAAGCAAGAAATTTAACACAGTTTTCTTAAAATAACACTCAGAAATCCTATCCACAAAAAAGTGCTGAGGTTGCAAAAGGGAACATTCAAGGTCAGGTAATGATAGTGGGGAGGCCTGAGCTCACACTTGCCTCTGTCTTGTAGTACAGACTTTATATAATCACCTGCCTTTAATCTTGTGTGATCCAGTTGAGTTACAAGGCAAAAGTACTCACAGAACAGAGGAACTTCTTTGCTATTCTTCTCCATAATGTTCATTGTGTAACCCTCTGTCTCTTTTGCCAGGTATAGCTAACCCTGAGCTAAACATTTGACTATTTTTCCCTTTCTTGGCAGGCTTTTCTGTGCTATTTATTACTTTGCTGTACAAGCCATTACCTGCACAGCATCTTTGAGAAGTCACTGAGTTGCATTGCCCCATTTTACAGTTTAGGAAACAAAGCATGGAGCTATCAGCCATGTCAACCCATAAAGCTGTAAGGGTGACATTCCTCCTCCAAAATGCTCCTGCTTTATTCAGTGCACTCTCTTGTTCACCCCAAACCGTGCCATTGCTCCCCAGCCAGAGGAATGGGGCTGGTGCATCAGTCTGCCTTGTGGTACCATGTACATTGCATGCCATGGGAATGATGGGATGCTCTAGAGTCGTGATTTACTTGCTTTACAGTCTTTTCCGGTTACTTAATCAGAGCGTACAATGAATGGGCAAGAAAGGAGAAATAGGTGAACATAGGCAGAGGTGCAAAAATGCTGTGTTGCCCATTGCAGCCCCCATAAATTGTGACCCAGCCCATGGAAGGCAATGGCATATACATACCTAGATTGGGTCACAGCCGTGCGGCACAACCACAGTGACTAGGAGGAGGGCTCACTTGGCAAAAACAGGTTTGCAACTAGGACGCCAATCCCATGTTTGCTTATTTAACTTGGCAGGTATTCAAGTGAAACAGGCATGGAGGGGAGGTGTCAGAGCTGATCTTGGTACCAGTGTGTGGGATTTTTACTTCTATTTCAGTGCTCCTGTTTGGAAAAGAAATACACTCAGAACCCCTCTCTTTTTTTTTAAGCACTATTTAAATGTCATAAGAATCATACAGTGCCCACTTTAATGTTCCTAACAAATTAAAATATTTTATTAGCCTATAATCTGAAAATCATTACCGTGATTACTATAAAAACCTGAAGCTCTCCAGAGGGAACGATGTTAGGAGGTCTAAAATATATGCAAGTATATTTCATTGCCATCAAGGTGCCGGGGGTCAGACAGGCAGCCCCCAGCCTTAGGGTGACAGGCTTTTAGTGTGTGAGGGAACAAAGCACATCTCTCAGTGGGGAGGGAGAAAGCTGATGTCGTGGCTGTTTTTCCTGGAGTTTTCCAGGGTGAATGCCTGGGGCTGTGCCTGGCTGATTTGAATTGGTTCAGAGGAAAACATTGATGCCGTTTTCAGGCACCTCCCTCACAGTGAGGGTAAGGAGGTGCTCCAGATGGCTCACTCTCATCACAGATGAGTCACTCTGAACCTCTGGCCACATCTTGCTAATGAAGGCAGGGCAAGTGCCTGTTCCACTTAGGCATCCACATGGCCCTGGTGCCCCCTTCCTTCTGCAGATTATTTGGGATGTGTCTCTCTGAATAAGTGATGCCTAATGCAGGGCAGGCAGGCGGCAGCTGTATCCCGCTCTAGGAAAGGTGCCCACTCCCAGTGCCCCAGGCAGCTGGCACCCAGACAGGCTGGGTGACAAAAAGCCCCTGCTTTGGTCAGGTGATGCCAGACACTCCCAGAGAAGTGGCTCCTGTGCCAGTCCCTTGCCCTGTGCAGAGCCAGTGGGCTCCTCCTGATTACTTCACTCTGGCTTGGGCAAATGTCAAGTGGTTCAGAGATTAATTACTATTTAACCAGCTGTATTTCCATCTCTGCAGAAGGCTGCAGTAGAAAAGACAGAAGTACTGGGAAAATACACCCTGGTATTACACAGGAGATTACCCTGTACTTACAAGGTCACCAGTTACAATGTAATTAGACCTCCAACGCAGGGAAGTCCGCAACTGATTTCCAAACCTCTCTTCTTCCCTGTGTCAGAGAAGCAGAGGGATGGCAGTGAAGTGCAGTCTGAAACCTCATTAGGTGCATTTAAAGCTGTTAAATAGTTTAAAATTCGAGCTAGGGGAGGTGAAATGAGAGGGCAGCAAGGCCACTTGTACCTGTCAGCGAGAGGAAGAATTAAAAAACCAGAGCAGTTTGTCTAGGAAGTATGGGAAAGCCAAAACAGACAGGAGGGCTTTGAGGGAGCGGCGTGTGCCAGGCAGCTAGGGCTGAATGGCAGCAACGGCTGCTGCTTTTCAAGCTTCGTCAGGGAGGGCTTTGCCACTGGTAGAGGACTTTGCTGAGCCACAGAGCTGCACAGCCGCTGAGTCCTGGCCTGTGGGATGGTGTCTGTGGAGCCATGTGGGATGCCCCAGGGGGGATGACCCATAGGTTGGGAGGAGGGACGGGCAACAGTAAACTCCACCTGTGCCTGCTGCTTCCCTGCCTCTTGCTCCAGATTGCCACCCTCCATTTTTCACATGCACCCAAATCAAACACCTACTCACAGAGCATTTTGAAGAATGACAAATGCCTTTGATTATCAAGCACAAATTCCAGTAGCAACTCATTGCACCTCTCGGGTGGCTAATAAAGCATCGAGCCAGTTCTAATCAATATACAGCAGTATCACTGTAAAGTGAGATCGTGCCCGCCCTAGGCCATGTCGCATTTAGTCTTTATAAACTCTGTCCTCTTCAAACTAAGCACAGGCCCTTGTGGGATGGCAGCTCCCCAGCAAGCTTGTGGCAGCAAGCTTTCAGTGTGTGTATGAAACTAGTGCTCTTCTGAAGTCTTCTATGTAAAAACCCAAGTCAAAGAGCAAAGAGTGTGGCTCTACAGCAATCGTTATTTAAAATACTCTTTCATTACATGTCCCTGACTCAGCCCCACAAAGAGCATCCATAAAGTCAACAGCTTCTGGAGAGATGCCGCAGAAACAAAAGACAGTGTGGAGCAATTGATTACTGAGGACAGAAAGAACTGTATGTAAATAGTTTGTCAAAAGAATGACCAGAGTGGAGAGATGTACTACCTGACTGCAAATATTTGGAGTTGTGAGTCTGAAGGTTAGAAAACATTGAGATAAGTACCTAGAAGTTGGCACAGGGATAATGTGGTGGGGACAAGTCTGGGGAAAATCAGTGTGGCAAGCAGGAAATTTCCATCATGTAGGCAAGACCTGCTTGTGATTTCCCGAGGGAGGCTGTGGGTTGCCCACTGGGATATTTGGATTGGCACGCATCAATACCTTAGCAAATCCTTTAGGGCCATTTCTCACAAAGGAAAGTGGGCAGAAAGAATTTAATAGGGTTTTTTTTTTGAGCTCTAGTTTTTGTACTGTAAAGCTGTTTCATATGTAGACATGCTGCATACACATACCTAACACTTCTGGACTAGAGCGGCTCATCCAGAGGCAGTGAAACCAGCCAAAGTCTTTAAACCCAACATTTGTAGTCACATTTCTCCTTGAAGTAAATGCTCCAGCAATGACATAATTGAGGACTGCCCTGTCTGCTCAGCATATGTCTGCAGGGGTCATTCATCCTATCAGACACTGCAGAGCACTAGTGGTTTCTTTAGACTCACTTTCTCCTTCCGTCCTTCCTCTTGCGGCTACCCCTAATGGAGAGCTGGTGGCTAGAGACTCCTTTAGGAAAACTTGCCTGGTTCAGCGAGCTGGCCATCTAGATGCAATCCTGTAATATGGTAAAAGCAGTCAGATGTGTCCTGCCAGGGCCTGGATTTGTGAAATGGTCCCAGCGGGGCCCACTGAGGTGGAGTGTCTGGCTGGCTGCAGGAAGGGGAGCAGAAGGCAACTAGTGATATCTGCAGTGGCCACTTAGTGCTCGAGGGCTCTAATGGCATCTGGGAATCAGGTTCCTGTGTTTGTGGGTTTGCTTATTTATTTACGCTCCTGGCAAAATAAAATAGAGAGGAAGAATTTTAACACAGTGGTTAAAATGCATGGGACTCCAGCAACTCTGTCCTACTCAAGGACGTCCAAAAAACTTGAAAAAGAGTGGAGGAGACTTCAGTGCATAGGAAGGCTCAGGTGGAAAAGTAGAGTAGAAGAGGATGCAATGCTTGATTGCTTCAAATTTTCGAATTTAGCTTGTTTGCCAGCAGAATCTTTCAGCCAAATCCCAACCTCAGGTGCTGCATGTGCCATCATTTTGGCTGTCACTGGTTTGAGTTCTGCCACTTCCTAGTGCTGCTGCTGCTGCTCCCCCCATTGCAGCCGTGCTTAGGTGGGTGCAGTTACTCTCTTCTCCTGCGCCTGTCTATCTTTGGCTGTTCTCACCATCTGCAGCCTCTCCTTTGTGTGCCACACCACTTTTTGACAGAGGTGCATGGGAAGGACATGTTCTTCTACTTGAGGTCTCAGAAAGTTTATCTATTAGCACCATATAATTGCTGTGTTTCTATGGTGGCCTAACTCACATCAGCAGGTAGTGGGGTTTGTCTCTGTGCCGGAGCTGGCACAGCTTTCCCACCAGCACTGATGGGTTTAATCACATCATTAGTAGGTGTGACATCGCAGCCTCCGATGATGAGCTTTTTATTTTAACACGGCTTGCAACGTGTTTGTCTGAGATGCCATCTGTGCCTGCACTGCCTTCATTAGGAAAGAAAACCTATGCATCTTCTGAAGTTGTTCTATGTTTCTGTGATGTTTCCCTGCTGAGAAACCACTGTTCAAATAGAGGGTGTTAACTCATACCTGAAGGAAAGCAGCGTCACCCAAAATGTGTAAACAGTCCAAGTAAACCATTGGGAAGCACACCATCGGGAACCATCCTCAATCAGCCTGCAGGAAGCTGGCTAGAAAGAATGATCCAGCTATTTTATTGCTGCAAGTTTTTTCATCTTTATAAAACATTAAGGCCTCATGCTCCATTCTAAAATACTGTAAGTTTTCAGGAAAGCAAGGAACAGATTTTTATCTTAAAAATACTTCTGATTTTTGTAAGTCTATATAATGATTGTGCATAAAAGTCTCATGGTTGGTTGCCCAGTTTTTAGACACAAAAGTTCCTAATAAAATTTTTAGGTGCAGAGCTGAGCATCTCACCTTCCCCCTTAAAAACTCCATACTCAGCTACATATTTCTATAGGTGTCACTTGATCAACCAACAGGCAGCATGCTCACCATGTTTTGTGGCTATTTAACAAGTCTCACAAATGACAAACAAGGCAGGAGCTGCCAGATCACAGTTCACCTGCATGTAATGAAAGGAACCATTTCTATAGGGAGTTCCTGTACCCTGTGTTGTATTAAATTTGTCTGTATGCTACCAGGCCTACGCTCAGTGAATCCGACATTAACAAGAAATAGATATCCAAACAATCTAGCCTAATGAATTTTGAATATTATTATGATTAATGCCAAGGCAGTTGAACTGATTATCCAGCATCCTGAAGTTAAGTAATGGAGCCTTCTCTAAATCACATATAGTTGTCAGTCAGGAATGGCTCTGGCTGCATACAAAGAGCATTATTGGTTATCCAGAGGGAAGTCACTGTCAGGACAGAGAGAGAGAGAGAGAGATGGGGAGTGGGGAGGAACAGTGGAAGGTAAGTTTATGAGATACCAATCTGAGAGCATTTTAGCATAGAGTGATCACACATGCAAGTGCTTTAGTGGTCCTAAGCTGCATTTCTCAGGTTAAGATTTATTGGTGAAATCTTCTTCCTACTTTCCAAAGCCAGAAACTGAGACGATTTTCATTCTCTGCATCACCAGAAGGGCAGAATCCTGATGGACAAGTTTCTTGCATCATGATGGTTTAACTTAGCCTCTATCTGATTAGCTTTCGAGCTATTAAACACTACTTGTAGCATTACTGGCTTACTGCAAAATGATAATGCAGATCAGTCATGGACAATTTCTGTTGATACTTGCAGTCTTTTGAGGCTACAGATCCCCTTTGAAGTTGGAACTAGCTGACAGCTGTGCTGTTTCATGGGTATTGCACGTCTCTGAGTAGGCCTGTCCTAATAAAAAGACTGTGGTGTGGTACAAGGGTCTCCAGCCTGGTGGAGTTAAATTGGTAAATACATATGGTTCCTGATAAACTGAGTATTTGATGGCTGTAGTTGGAATATGTTTAGTGGCCTTCCCAGCCTATGCTGTTATCTGTACAGGGACCAGGAGAAAGGTGGCTTAGCTGGTAGCTTTTGAACAGCCCAGATGTGGTGCCTGTGTTGTGGCTGTGGTGCAGAAGACCAACTAAGCCACCATCTGCATGCACCTCCCTCCATAGCTTCCCAGTGCCAACGGAACACCCAGGAAGCCACTAGGTCTCCCACCAGTGAATCCTCCTGCAGTGCTACCACTTTACTCCACTGTCTGAGATCCTAGTGTAGGCTCTTCCTGGGGTACAGGAAGCTTTCAGTAGTTAGCCCAGGGGATCAGGAGGCTGGTCACCTTGGAATAATTTAGCAGCAACTGCTAGGACAGGGGCTTAGGACCTACTAGGACCTGGTGGTGGCCTCACTGACCTCTTGGTGCTTTGCAAACTACAGCTGCTGTGCTTCCACACCTCCCCAGCTGAATGAGGCATGGGTGGTGTTCCTTGCAGTTTATGTCCTGGTGTTGGAGGTCATGGCTTTTGGAGCATTAACTTATATGGAAATGAGAAAATGGCTTATGTTCCTCTGCAGGTTGGTTGTGCAGCCCTTTCCTAGCAGTGGGTGCTGCTGCTTTGAGTTCTGGGAAGAAAATGGGAGGGGTGAACTGTGTTAAGGAGCACACCAAACAGATTATTGGCAAACATAATTAAAAATATATGTGCCATTACTCCTCTGTTTCCCTTTTCTTAACCATCCTCTGCATTACCGCTGGCATTTTTAGATGGCAGATAATATAACTGAGAGGACTCTTGGGTACAGGCAGCTCTTAGAGCTGCAGTGATTTATCTCAGGCCATTTTGAGGTAGCAGAATTTACCTCTAGCTACAGCCACCCCTCCATGTCTGCCCCCCCTCATTTGCATAAGTAATTGGCAGCTTGTTACTGGCTCATTAGGAATGCTGAAAACCGTGGGATTAAAACACACTCGGTGGAGCAGAGATGAGGGAAAGGGGGAGAAAGGCCACTGTCCCTGCTTGCCAATTACAGTGCTTGATTCAACGTGATTCAGAATTACAGGTCATAAAGCAACTAGATTGTTAAATGAAGTAAGCAGAAACAATGTCAATGGCAGGTTTTATTTTTGGACTCGTGTTTAAACACAGTATGTGCATCTGGGGGGAACCAACAGTCCCTTGCCAAACAGTCCTACTGACAGCAGGAAGGTCTCACCCCCTTCTCAGCTTTGCATTAACCCTGCCTGGTCAGTCCTTCCTGCTCCTGAGCAAGTCCATCTGGCTCCTTACATCACCTCCCAATAGGGATATTTTGTTCCTTTCCCCATGCTCTAAGTCTGACCATCTCACCTCCGGCAGCAGGTGACCTGCATCTCCTCTGCTTTGGGCAAGGCTGAGCCACCCAGTATAGCTCCAGCCAAGTAGGAGAAAGCTACAGGTCGCTTTGTGTGCTCTGTACATCTCTGAAAACCCTGTGTGATCCCTTGCAAACTGCTACGAGTTGTCTCCAGTCACTGGCATGCCAGGGGAATAGCAAGCCCCATGCTGTGACACTGCCAGAGCCTGCAAGGGAAGAGATGGTTTGGTGCAGAGTGAGGAATAGGAGGGGATCAGATCTGTCATTCCCAGAAAGTGGGGCAGACACGTGCAGAGTGCTGCATGGTGAGGGCACAATAAGTCAGGTGAGTCAAAATGTTTGGTGGAAGCTTTTTGGTTTTTCTTGACTGATTTTAAGCTCACATTCAGCACTGGCTGTGACAGCAGGGACAGCAAAGGCACAAGACCTGAAGGCAAGGGCAGGGTTATGCTGAGAGTTTGTAGTGATGGCTTTTAAATCACTTAGAAGCAGTTTAGCTTGGGGCCTAGTATGGCCATAACATATGATGACTTTCTGTCAGGAGAACATCTTGGGGATTTTTGTGATGTCAGATTAATTCTGGCAGCTATAGCTAGCACCTTTTTTCTTGGATAAACTGAAAGGAAATTACAGATTAAGTACTTGAGAGCTGTATCCAGTCACAATTTATGTTAAATTCAGCTAACTGATGTAAACTTCTTCAGCACTTAAAAGGCTAGTAAGGCAACAGTTCAAACTAGGAAGAGTGGTACAGCTAATGTTCAGCAAAGCTCAGCTTTGTTGGGCGTGACAGAGTTAATCCCTCTGATTTCCAAAGGTGCCCAGGAATCTGTCAGTACTCATACAGGTGAAATACTGGCATATCTGGTGGATGAATGTTTCTCAATGCTGCCGGACACAGCACTGAAGGCTCATGAGCATTTACTGCCTTTTGGCTCGCCCCTGAGAAGATATGTTCTCATCCCCCAACCTGATCTATCAAACATCAGCTCACAAAGGCGTGATCTACAGCACTTCTGTTTGTTTTTCTCCAAGAGTTCAACTTAGCCAAACAGAGAAGCTGCTTCTGCCTCTTGCTTGCATTGCTTTTTTTTGTCCTTGTGTCCTCCTGGGTGACCCAGCCACCTGTGGCTCTATTCATAGAAGGCTGTCCAGAACTGCCAAATATCACATCCTGCCCACAGCAGGAATTAACATGTCCTGATGGAGACATATATCTGGCTGCTTGGGGAAGGTGCAGAGCTAAGTATCTTCCTGGGATCACCCAGCTCCTAGAGTTGTGGTCTAAATGACATATGTTCTGGTGCAGCCCAGCCTGGGATGACAGCCAGGTCTGCAAATAAAGAGCATCCTAGGTTATCGCTACCTACAGCACCAGGAACAGAGAGAACAATCAGAGAATGTGTGTCTTACCACTAGGTCATGAGTGCTGAGTGGATTTTCCGAGGGAAATGGTGCCAAGGTCTGTGCTACTGCTACGTGATTCTGTAGAAACTCAAATGTCTCAGCATCCTGATAATAAAAAGGAAATTCAAATAATGCTGATAATGCTGCACCATATGAAGTGTCCTACAGTGGTTCTTGTGACCTCCTCCCAAGGCAGGAGCAGGAGCTGAACCTCCCTGAAGTATGCCAGGAACAGGAAGAAAGCTGTCTAATGACTACGGAAAGCAAATGCCAAAAGACCAAGAAAAATAAAAGCACTAATTTATTTTTTTTATTTCATTTCAAAGTTGTGAAGGAAACTGCACAAAAAGGAAAATAAGCCAGAGCCTTAGTATATGACAGAGTCCAAATTCCATTCTTAGCTGACATCCATGAAGAAACCTTCAGCTGTGAGCCTGGAGGGGATGGCTCAACAGATCCCCTCTGAATGCTATGTTACACCGCTGGAGCTAGTATGTGAGCCAGAAGGGGAAGAACAGGGCTGCCCACCAAGAGCTGCTTTTGACATGTTAGGATCTGTATTCCCACTGGTCCACAGTTCTCATGAGGCATTTTCAGCCCTACTGTGGTTTTGATTTCCATGCTGTCTCTGTTAGTGGCCCAAACTGTGCATATATTGCACAGCCTTCACCAAACACTGCTGTTCCCCTGCCTGCTGCTGTACTGTCAAACTCATTGGGGTTAACATGTCATCTTTTTCCTTCCTAATCAGCTGGATGTCATTCAGAAGGCTGGGACAAAGAGAATTTTTTTCCCCAGACATTAGCTTTCCTTGGTAGCAGATAAACCTTGAGCCTTATAATACTACTTGTACATAGCACTTACATAGCTTTATATCGTCAAAGTGCTGTACTAGCATTAAGTAATTATCTCTCTCCCTAATGGCCATTAATGCTGGCCTTTCATGAATCTCCCCCAGCTCCCTGAGGTTCATATCTAACACTGCAATAAGCTGCTCAAAAGGAGTGGCTGGTTATCTGGAAGTCTATGGGCTTGGATGTGTAATGAGGCTTCAGAACAAAGGCCAGGTGCCCTGGGGTGTCAGAAACGTGGCTGTGGACCAGGTCATGCACTTGGGATTATCCATTAGAAAGAGGCAGAAATGAGTAGGTGATACTGCACCTACTCATTGAAATGGAGGCAGAAGAAGGAACCTTTGGCCGTTCAGAGAATATTTACTAATTGCTCTATATATTACCAAGATACTGCTGCAAACTGAATGAGCAAAGCAGTGGGAATAACATGTCAGCGTTGGCATGGGGAGTTGGTCTAGGGAGAGAAAGCCAGAGAGCCAAAAATGTCAAGCAAAGCTAGACAGCCATGGCAATGGGATAAAGAGGCCAGTCTGCAGGTCTATGAAGCATTAATGTAACAAGGAGAAAGGGGAAGCTTGGCAGCATCATACGGCATAAAGGGAGGAACAGAAGAGGATTTACTTGCCTTATTGCTTGAAAGCAAATCCCTCTTCCAGGCTCTGGACTTTATCCAGGGGAGATGTTGCAGTGCCATTGTTTGAGGACATTTCACCCTTAGAGGCCTTTAGAAGATGAGCTTGCATGGTAGCTGGACTCCCCATCCCTGGCTTCCAAGGGGAAGGGAGGAAGGCAGCGTGGGAAGATGACATGACTGCTTTAGAAAAGCTCAGAAGTAGCATGCTCCTGACAAGTATCATTCCTGCATGGTCACTAATTTCTGAAACCTGCCAGGCCCAGCTCTGAGCAAATAAAGGCTTTCAGCTTCTCTCTAAAGACATGATAACGATTCTTTCTAGAGCCCAGGACATGCTATGTAAACTGGCTTTGCAAAAGAAAGAAATACCACCCTTCTTTTTTAGCCTTTTTTAATAGCATCATTTTGCTTTTAAGCTTTTGGCAACAGCTAGTCCTGTAGAAGTATGTAGCCGTGGGAATCATGTGCGGATCTACACTGGTGTAATGCAGATTGCAGCCACTACATGTTATATAAAGGATTTCTGTCACCCTGGACACAGTCTGCTTCCTATAGCATCAGTAGCACAATCCATCTATGCTCAGCTCTAAATCATTTTGCTACATCAGCAAATAACAGGGTACAGCTGGATGCAGACCAGGAAGACTTGACTTAGTGTTCATTTGCTATACAGCTTCAGAGCAGGGCCTTTCCCTGCCTTGCTGCATCTGTTTTCTCATCTGTGAAATGGGAATTTTAATCCTAATCAGTTTGCGAGAGAAGCAGTAAGGGACAGTCAAAGGCGATTCTTTAAAATGTAATAGTCAGCCTTATGTACTAGGCGAGACATTGGAGAGGTTTTATGGTACAGTTTAATTGATGCCTCTTCTGCTTATAGTTAGCTAGTAAGTGCAAGACTTAACATTTGTGCTCAAATGTGGCCTGCTGTTTGAGATGCAAAGAATACCTCCTTACCTACAGGTGTAGCTGAGCTATATTTTGGAATCCACACTTTCCTGAGCATTATTTGTTTTTTAGTTCCCCCAAAAGTAATTTGAGTATTACTTATTATTTGATTAATTTTTAGTAAAATATATGTCTCGTATGACATACAGGACTGAGATTAATGCTTTGGCAGTCCCTGGACTTCACCGTATGAGATAAGCCAAGCCTGTGTCATCACGTTCTTGGGCCAGTCATTGACTGTGTATGTCACTTGACTGTCAGTTCTTCACCAAGATGTGTCTGGGGGAGAGCAAAGACCTTGGCATTATTTTAGCTTTTTAGAACTGAATCAGAATCATAGAATCATAGAATCACCGGGTTGGAAGAGACCCACTGGATCATCAAGTCCAACCATTCCTACCAAACACTAAACCGTGCCCCTCAGCGCCTCGTCCACTGTCCCTTAAACACCTCCAGGGAAGGTGACTCAACCACCTCCCTGGGCAGCCTGTTCCAGTGCCCAATGACCCTTTCTGTGAAGAATTTTTTCCTAATGTCCAGCCTAAACCTCCCCTGGCGGAGCTTGAGGCCATTCCCTCTCATTCTGTCCCCTGTCACTTGGGAGAAGAGGCCAGCACCCTCATCTCCACAACCTCCTTTCAGGTAGTTGTAGAGAGCAATAAGGTCTCCCCTCAGCCTCCTCTTCTCGAGGCTAAACACCCCCAGCTCTCTCAGCCATTCCTCATAAGGCCTGTTCTCCAGCCCTCTCACCAGCTTTGTTGCTCTTCTCTGGACTCGCCCCAGAGCCTCAACATCCTTCTTGTGGTGAGGGGCCCAGAGAGATGGGACTACTGGCTTCTCTGCTCTACTTTTAAGTTCAGATTCTCAAGTGGCGTAAATCAGAGCTCTCCCATTCAAGCAAAACTGCTGTAATACTGTTTGTGTATATGTGGCCTGAAGACCTGGTTCATAGATTCTGAACAGTCGTAATGCCCGTGCAAAAGGGAGATAAGTCTTCTCAACACAATGTACTACTGGTAATCTCAAATGATCCTGCAAGATTCAGGATATTGCAAATCTAGAGAGCTTTGTAATAAATAGTCATTCTGAGATTGCTCGAAAGCTGAAGAGTTAGTGCTACTTTAAGAAGAACAGAATAAGCATTAGCACAAAACAATTTTTGCAACAATCAAGTTTGATGTATGTCCTCTTCTGTCAATAACATTTCCTCAGAGCCTCCCACAAGAAGGAAAAGCAACTTATAAAAGCTGAGAATGCAGGAAAGAGCTAAAATTGCAGCCCGAATTTCAAAGGAACAAACAAAGAAAAGCGTATTTCCATTTCCATTCTGAGAGGACATTCTTGGGAATTCAGGCAAGCAAGCTGAGAACACACCAGCTAAGCCATCTGTAAATAGGAGGTGTAGAGCTGTGATGAACTATTTTCCTTCATACATCACAGTTCTGATCACCTCTGCAATTAGGAAAGAAAGATATTCCTGACACTTTTTTTGAGGGAGGGTCTGTTTCAGAGTTAGAAAAAGGGCTGGTCTGCAGACCTCTGATTACAACACTGCAAGCCTGAGTCCAAATTCTGTTCAACTCCAGATAAGTCTGTCGTGCACCCTTCATGCAGAAAGCCTGCTAAGCATCATAACCATTTCACACGGTATTCCAACACACCTCCCCAGCACTGTCCCTCTAGCTTTCAGACACTACAGTGTGTCTCTGTACTGATCCTTCCCCATGCTAGTTCTCCTTTAATCAGGCAAAGAAACCTGTGGAAGCTAAGGAAAACTGGCAACTCAGAGAAGAGCTTTTGTTTGTACAAGAAACGTTTTCATTCAAGCAAGAATAACAATCTAATTATTTTGAATAGCCACACATATACCAGAAACCTATCTCATACCTTCTTCCATAATCCTTCTTAGGACCAGAGAGATTTCTGCCTGTTTGATTCAGTTGCAGTACTACAAAGTTATTAGCACTTATGTTTTTTGGTGTCTGTAATGAGACAAGCAGTCTTCCAAGCAGCACCACAAAAGCACTCTTTCTCATCACCGCTAAAACCTTGGACACTTTACTAGTAGCAGAAACAAGTGCTGGAGACTTGCAGCCAAACTGCTTCTAGCACCGGCTGCGCTTATCAGTTAGCTATTTCCCCACAGATGGTGCTTCTTATGTAGAAGAACAGAACAGAGAAAAACTTGTCCTGCTCAGAGGCACTTGCTTAGAAATCTCTAGCAAATCCAAAGGTAAATCCATCTGCTTTCGAAGTGTTTGCATGTATACTTCAAATCTGTCGTATAGCTGCTGAATTCACGTGTCCTAGAGAAGGGTAGATCCTGACTGAGAAAGTGCATTTGCCTGGCTTGGCATACAATGGGACTTCATCCATGGGGTCTTCCATTTCCAAACTCTCCAATGGAGCTGGTTTTCCTCCCTCCATTAAATGCTGGGCATATCCCTGCCTGTAAGAGCCTGTCTTTATAAACAGACCGCCTTTTTGCAGTGCGGTCCTGCAGTCATTTACATATTCAAAGCACTATTTCAAAAGGCCTGTAGCACAGTTTTATGAGCACAAAATATTTCATGTGATTAGATAATGTGTAGATGCCTGTGTATGGCTTTTAGAAAACCTTACTGAAGAGGGACAAACCTCGAGCTGTATTTCTGGTAGGTGCCTCAGTGCACTGAGGTCCTGCAAAATTGAGAACAATACTTCATTGAACACTGTTCCTTTCCTTGCCTCCTGATTCATCAGACTGTAGGGCTGGAGTACACTCTTGGCATTTTGTCATTTGATTTCTTTACAAGACCATTTTGGGAGGAGAGGACATCATTTATCTTGAAACATTTCACATTTCATCATGATAACCAGGTGGGATTGGTGGGTAAGCTCATAGGCAGTCAGGGTAGCAGTAGCCAGCCCAGCTTTTTTGAATAGATCCTTGATGATGCAGCTCACAGGGAGGCCCTGAGTTTGTCCACATAACATCAGGGCTGACCCCTTCCATAGGCTCTCATGACTCAGTTTTCCTTGTGCCTTTGCCCTCACCTAGGTTGGAGGACACACTATGCTGCCTATCCGCTGGATGCCTCCGGAGAGCATCATGTACAGGAAGTTCACAACAGAGAGTGACGTCTGGAGCTTCGGGGTGATCCTTTGGGAGATCTTCACATATGGGAAGCAGCCCTGGTTTCAGCTCTCAAACACAGAGGTACAACAGTGCTGAGACACCTCAGCTGGAGACTGTACTTATTACCATGTCTCGTTTCCATATTGCTTGTAAAGCAGTTCGTACAGAGATGGTGCCCTTCTTGGCACCTCCAAGGTGAAGCCATGGGAGAAGTCTTACTTAAGAGCTAGGGAAACTGAGGCATGCAGGATTCCAAGGGTTCTGTTAAAGCCATGTACTGTCTCACCCCCAGTGTCACCCCCAGTCTCTCCCTTTTAAGTTCCTGACATACCTCCATAACAGCCGCATCTTATAATCTCTTGGGGTGCTGCCAGAACCGAGGAGACTCAAATTATTGCTGGGATCCAAATTATTGTCATGCCCTGCATTTCCTCTGCTTTCTTCCACCTTACTTTATAGCTGGGGGTCTTACTTCAATGTTCAGTTTATGAGAAAGTATTTGAAGTCTGTTATGTAGCACATGGCACGTTTCTGTGGGGCTTTTTCCTATGGGGATATCTATTATATGGTTTGCCCCAGCTCATGGAGGGTGGGACCTGAGGAGCTGGTCTGTCCTTGTTATTTTTTGAATAGTAAAAGTTGCAGCCCATCAGTATGGGGCTGTACTGTAAAAATGTTGAGGGAAGGCTGGTTGGGATTAGCAGAGTGTCAGAGCTGAAGTTTGAGGCACATCAGCAGAAATGCATTGGAAGATTTTTGCTCAGAATAGCAGGGGGTATTATAGCAGAGGAACAAGATGCATTGACATAGCAGTGTGTGGGAACCTTGCACATTTTTATCCTACTGTGTATCTAATGGATTTCAGAAATTTCACCTTTTGTAATGAGAAATGTGCATTTTCTGCTTTCTGGATACAGATCCCTTAATTAAGTTAGTTGCAGAGATGGCAAATCCAAGGTGTTGCTTTACAGCTCTAATACTTGCCCGTTCGTGTGCTCAATGGGGCCTGACTATATATCCCAAAGTAGCACACGCAAACATTTTAGAGACACAAACAGTGGAATTGACAGCGACAGAAGTTATTTGTCACGCCATTTAATGAGCTGCTCTTGCATTTCCCTGGGAGGGTAAATACAAACACACACAAATGAGCACATACAGCTTGTGCATGGGTGATAGGCATGCTGGAATACGACAGCTTAGTTGGCCTTGTGCCTTCTGCCTCAGTTTCCTTTGCAGGGCAATAGAAATGAGAATAGTCACCTCCAACTTTGAGAGAGGAGAGCTAGCTAAAATCTGCAGAGATACAGCTGTATTAGCTTTTCTACCATCTGTGTAAAACCCTTGCCCTTTCCTCCCCTATTGCTGTATTCACTTCTTTCTGAGAGCTGAAGACTTACATGCTAGACCACACTACTCTGATGGTAAGAAGCCACATTAGCTCTCATCTGGCTCATTTTTCAGTTTGTGGAGAGGTGGGCAGAACCTGAGTAGCTGCAGAGGACTGACACCTCCAACAGCTCCTGGATGATGAGGCATCAAAGCAAGTCTCAACGGCAGCCTGGCCACAGCTGCAGAGCACTGTGGAGAGGCAGGTTAAATGAGTCTGGGTCGAGCTCCAGGCTGCTAGGACTGGACCATGTTATCACCAGGCTGGCTGAGCATTGCTGCCTCTGAGTGTGGGCACTGTCAGGGTTGAGATGCCCACTCCCTCCTGTGGCATCTGCATGGCCTCATACCCCAAGAGCACTTTCAGCAGGTTTTTTTTCAAGACTGGAGGAGACCCTATCTGAAAAGACAAATGAGGCAGGACACTATCTTGTCTGAAAGCTTAATCCCTACCATTAACTTCTGTCTGTGCCCATCCTTTGCCCTGGAGAGAAAAGGCCCAGGACAGGTCTCCTGTGCATGTTCAGGATGTGCAGATAGAAACCATAAATAACATCCTCCCACAAGTCGCCACTGCCAGTAGCTTTATGGCATTGCAGCCTTCTCTGCATGTGCATTTTCCTCCCTGCACTTTCAGCAGGTCCTAATCTCTCCCCTCTATATTTATATGCAAACAGCAAGGCAATTAGTATCCGTTGAGCTGTGTGGAAAGCCCATTACTATTCATAAATGATAAATTCCAAACACCCCTTGCTGAGTGGCTTCCCTCAACACACTGCTTGGGATCTGTGTTTATCTGCAGAGCGTGGCAGGTCACTTGCACACTGCATTGCTGGAACTCATCAACTCCAACCAAGGAGGCCGGACAGTAATAGCAGCTCTCTAACAAACCATACCTCCTGTCCCTTTGCATCCACTCCTCCGGTGAACAAAACACAGACTCTTACGGGAGTCCTTTCCAATGGCATCTCTCTGAAGATACTTAAATGCTATCCAAGAGCTCACATTTCTCTCATTTGCAGCACTGACCTGACCCAGAAGAAAGTGTTAATACCACGGGTTTTTTTTATTCATCACAGATGTCATTTGACATGGAATTTCATCCTTTCAGATGCTTTTCTATGTCAAAATGAGGCAAAGTTGTTCTTGAAGATGGAGGTATGAAAGGATGCTTTGAAATGTCCCTTGTAGAATTCTCCTGGGCTTTGCAATGGAAAGGAGTCTTGATTTTCAAGGAAAAAATATCATTTCAGCTGTGCAAAATATTATTTTACTGTGAGGATTTTAAGGCGTTTTTTTCTTTTTCAACTGACAGGAAATACTGACATCATAAATTTAAACTTCATTTCATTTACTAGTGGCCTCCTGTTTGGGGAGTGCATTGAGGTAGGTAGGTGTCAAATGCAGAAGGTCTTTGGGTACTGCAAGACTGCAGCTATAGACAAACTTTTCACTGTAAAATTATCATTAATACCCCACAAACAAGCGAGTGCTGAGGATCTGCAGACCTGTTGGATTCTCAGCACTCCCATTCACTAAACTGTACCACATAAGTCAAGAACTAGCTGCTTGACTGGTGTGCAATGTCTTTTTGTTTTCTTTTTTTTCAGGTCATTGAGTGCATTACCCAAGGGCGAGTTTTGGAAAGGCCTCGAGTCTGCCCCAAGGAGGTTTATGACATCATGTTGGGCTGCTGGCAGAGAGAACCTCAGCAACGGCTCAATATCAAGGAGATCTACAAGATCCTTCATGCTCTGGGCAAGGCCACACCAATCTACCTGGACATCCTTGGCTAACAGTGGCCACTTGTCAAAAGTCCCTGTTCCTTCTTTCCTTCAATTTCTTCCTTCCTTCTCTCTCCCCTTCCCAAGTCCTTTGCCCTCAGCTCCCAAGCAAACATCTTCATATAAACTCAAGTGCCTGCTACACATACAACACTGAGAAAAACAAAAAGCAAACCAACAAAAATCCCACAAAACAACAACCTGTAAGGCAGTTTGGCTTATATATATTTATAGATATCTCTCTATATATAACTTCCACACCAATACAGAAAGAAGCTGCTGTTACAGAAAATTATGAGACTTTTGAAAAAATCAGAAACAAAAAAGGGAGAAAGGAGTACTAAAAAAATTATATAGAATTAAAAAAAAAAGAAAAAAAAAACAGAAAAAGAGAAAGAAAGGAGATGGTATCTTTCCCTGAGAAATGAAGCAGTGAATTGTAACCTTACTACAAGTATGGTTCAGGCTGCTGGGCAGGGCTCTGCACTGGCTATAGCAGCAATGCCATCCTGGGTAGGAGCCCTGGGAGGAAAGCCTTGCCTTGGTTGTATGATATGCACTGAATGTGTGAAATAAGTCCTCCCTTTTCCTCCTTGTCTCCCTCCTTCCCAGCCCACAGGTGATGGGCACAAAGCCAGGGTATTGCCCCTGGATGAACTCTTTTACCAACCCATTCTGTCCATCCCTCTCAGTCCTTCCCCACCCCTTTTTACCTTCCTGCCTTTTTCCTGCCTCCAACATTTCAGGACAATTTTTCTAATTTGTTGATTCTTAAATGTATAGACTCAAGGCTTTCGAGCACACAGTCAAAGGATTGTGGCACCTACGGGTAAAACACACACTGGGAACCAGCTGCCCTCCCACAGACCATGAATCGGCCAGACCCAAACCTCCCTCCTGCCCCACGCCGGCTGCTGCCAGGACTGGGAGAGCAGTGGGACCAAAGGGACTGTGCAAGGGAGTTGAGTGGGGGTCATGGAGACCCGATACTGAATCATCCCCAACCCATTTTCGTGTGCAAGACAGGAGTGCTGCTTGTCCAGGGCACCCAGTACAGGCAGCCACTGTGGGAGGAAAAACACACCATCCACACCCCTCCTTTTTCTCCCCACCTTTCACCTTTGCTAGCAGCCATGGGATTGTTCTCCTCCTTCAGCTGTCTGCGCCAGGGCCAAGTTGGTCCCTGGTGTAAACTTTAATCAGACAGGGTTGGATCCCTGCTCCCTTCCTTAGGGAGAGGCTGCAGTGTGCAGAAGGCTGGGAGCATGGCTGGATTCCAGCTGGGAATGCCTATGGGGTCAGTTTATCCCAGTGCTCTTCCTCCTCATCCTCTTCCCTTCCCCATCCCTGCCCCACGCCTCAGTCCCAGCCTCAGGCACAAGCCGGCAGGGGACAGGGAGGGAGACTAGGCTTGTGAGATAGCTGGGAACCTCCCAACACCTGCCTGCAGGCCTCTTGCCATTCTCCTCACGTCCCCATCCCCTGAAAGGATTGATGCATCTGCCTTTGAGCTGTTGTGAAATGCAGAGGCTGAAGAATAGCTCCACAGGCAGCCCCGGGAGAAGGGGGGGAAGGAGGGGAAGGTGCCTCCAGGAGCAGACGGCTCAGCGGATGGCCGCAGCGGCCAGCCTTGCATCTCAATGAGGATAAAAGCACGACAGGCAGCGAGAGGAGTTGGTGAGGACAGCGAGGGAGAGACAGAAGTATCCTCCCTAAAGACCATCGCCCTCCAGCAGGAAACAATCCTGACCTGGGGAAAGGCTGAGTCAAACGCTGAATCCTGTCTCCTCACTGGGCTGAGAATGCAAAACCTTTCTGGGTCATTTTTCTCCTGTGGCTAATCAAGGGTGAGGGGGACTCTCAGCTTGGCAACTGCTCTCGGAAAGTAGGAGGTGGGCGCCACAGGCATTGTCAAGGCAATTTTGAGAAGACAACAACCACTAGCACAAAAATAGCCTCCTCTTGCCTGGAAGGGAATACATGTGGGGGAGGAAGGGGTGGAGAAGGGATCTTGGCTCCTTCCCCATGACCAGAGAAGTAGACATGACCAGGATTCATGCCCAGGGGAGATGAGTGACTCTGACTGAGATCTAGTTATGGCCAGCTACTGGAAGGGTAAGATTTTTCATCCACTCCTCATCCCCTTTGTCTCTTTCCGATCTCTTCCTCCCACCCATGGTTCTGGCATGACCTAGCTTACAGTTTCAGACAATGCCAGGGGAATGCTACTACAAGGAATTTAGTCATTGCAGCAGTGACTGTGGGTTTATTCTCTGCTTGTGTCAAGGGCAATGCAAGCTTGAGGTGCGAGATGATGGGTAGGGCAGCAAGTGTGTAGGAATAAGGATGTAACCTTCCTCTGCACGTTAGAGAGATCTGGGCCAGTGAGACAGGCTCATGCCAGTGGAGGTTGGACAGACTGCCACTGAAAAGGCACTAGCAGCTCACAGCATGGACACCAAAGATGACATGGTCAAGGACAAGGACCAGCACCAGGAGTCTGCATACAGGAACAGCGTACCATGCCACACCTCAATAGCAAGATCTTGCTCCTTTGGGAAAGGACATCTCGTTTTCCTCATCTGCCTACTTAAGTCCACCTTTGGAAGTGAAAAAGACTGATTGAAAGATTGTTAGCCCTGGCCTGGCTTCCTTTGCATGAAGGTTGCTTTGGCTAAAAGGACTGGAGATTCTGTAAAGAGGAGAACAAGTGGTGGCTGTTAGTTGCCCAGTGTCTCCAAGGAAAACCCTTCCTAGGAGTTGCCTCTCTCTTGCTCCAAATGGCTTCTTGCTTTTGTGGCTTCCAGGCACTGTGCCAGATTGTGCAAGGCCACCATTTCATCCATCCCACTCCGTCACTCTCATGCTCTCATTTTGCTTTTAGGTAATGTCATGGGCTTTTACACTATCAGATCACAGGCAGATACTGTGTTTCCATGTCTGATGAGATACCTCTGTCACCATTCTTCACAGCAGTGACGTTCTCCTTTCCTTCCTTCTTTTCTCCTTTGCCTCCTCTGCAGCACCACCACCCTATCCCTTTTGCCACCTCTTTGTATAGTCACGACAGTGAAGCAAGCTCAGAAGCTGAGAATGACACTGAACCTTGGTGCCACATGGTTACGTCTTAGTGGTCTATGAGATGCAAGGATATTGGTCCCCAGATGTGGAATGGCTGAGACCAAAGTTCATGCTCTCTGACTGCTTTACTGCTAGCCCCACCAAGTGCAGTGACTGCTTTGGAAAAAGGTCCTTTTGTCAAAGTTAATTGTAACTAATTGCTCAGAGGAGCAGGATAAGCTGCAGTTCTGCAACACATCTCCCTGGCTGCTACTGCTGCTGCTTTATGCCCCTTGGCCTGTTGGCACTGGATGGAGGGTTGTTGTGGGGGAGGAGGTTGTTTTGTGTTTGAAGATGTGATGGAAACTGCTGCATCCCTTTTGGCGTGACAGTTTTGGAGGGAAAGAAGGAAAATAGATGTGCTGAGTTCCTGGTGAACACCCTGAGACCTCATTTCCAGAAGCACCTTCCCTGGACCAGAAGTGTGGCTGCCCATCAACACAGACAATTGTGGTCTTCCCTGTAGGAAGACATACTCTGGGCTGGCCCTGCTGTGTGTGAGGGGAGGAAGAGAAGCAGATTTGCGGGGCAGATCTCACAGAGTGCCATAAATCTGAGTGTGGGGACTGTTTGGATGCAGAGAAATGAGTTCATGCTTCTTCCCCATTTCCAGCGGGGATACTTCCCATTTTCCCATCTCTACTAAGAGCGGAGAGCTATCCCTGCTGCCTGTGAATACTGACAGGTCTCACCTTGCTCTGGGGCAAGCCAGGACTAATTCCCAGCATGTCCAGGCAGATGTTCCCACCACCCAGCCTCTTCCATCTGCAGTCTTCTTAAGGGGCTTGTGAAGGGGAGCTGCAAGGAACACCAGTCTGAGCGCTGCTGAGAAGGGGACATGGGGTCTTCCCTGTCCTGGCTGCATCCTATTCCCTAAAAATTGAAATTGTTAGTACCAACTCAGTTACCCAAGGGTATCGCTGAAATGATTCTTTCTTGGAAGTGAAGGTACTACTTTGATGCACAGTACGGATGGCAATTTTATGCTAGGACAGTAAACTGTGGGCAGCAAATGTGGCTTCAGCCTTAGGATCTCATCAGTGACCTGTCTTGTCTTCTCCAGCCATTACTTTGCCTTCCACCCCCCATCTGTCAAATTGTAAGATGAAACTTGAAATGTAGCAAAGGGAAGATACCTAAGGATCTGCCAGACTGAAAGTCCATCCTGTGTCCCACAAAGCTTGCCCATATGGTCTTTTTAAATGGCCCTCAATGCATGTAGTTTGGGAGTGAAAAAGAGCCTGAGCTGCCTCATTTCATGCCTGTCCTTGAGTCCACAGTGTTGAACTGCAGACAGATGACTCTAGAACACGTGCTACACAGACAAATGTGAAAAATCTGAAATGCCTTTAGAGAGGCTGCTGACTTGAGAGACTTAGCTTTGAGCTGTCCGCTTGTCCCCAGGAGTGGGTGGAGCAAGGTGAGAAAATACGTGGGGAAATAAAAAAGCCAAGGAAAGGGGAAGGATGGGTTTAGAAGGCAAGGGAGTATCCTGGGTTTAGAAACTGAGACTGGTTTCAGAAGTGTGGCACAGAATTTTAAGTAGCACAGTGGATACAAGGAAAAACAAAATAGCAACATACTGGAGCTCCAGGAAAAGTTAGCTACAAGGCTGGACAAATACTGGTTTAAAAAGCAGATGGAAACCAATCAAATCAAGGGACCATTTATGCAGGCAGAAAACAAAATAACAAAGGTTTGTGGGTTTGATTTTTTTTTTCTATGAGAAAATACAGCTAAAAGAAGTCCTGTAAAAGTTATGTTTTTTCATGGCCATGGACAGAAGTATAATACTGCATGATCTGTTTCCTTTCATGTGAAAGGCTATTACTTCCCAGATGTCAAATACATGAGTTTCTTTGAATTCAGAGTATAGGTTGAAGAATGCTGACCTAGGTCACTGCAAGCCCATGAAACCAGAAGTAGTTCTGAACACTTGATCAACGGGCTTTTACATGCCCATCTGTGTGGAGACAGTATTTTGTTCACCGTGTCATCTTAAGAAGTTTTTCTGAAACTTTCTCATTTCCCTGCCCCCAGGGAGCATATCCCTTCATCCAACTGTAATTCACAATGCTTTATATGTCCATCTTTGCTTCCAGATCTGGCTGGGAATCAGCTGAACCACCAGAGCCATGGCTTGTACCCAGTGTTTTCTTAACAGCTGCAGGTGTGTTCTCTAGTCGTAAGTCAATGGTGTGGACAAGCAAGCTGAATAAATGGGATCCTGGCTGTGATACCATGCTGTAGTGGCTCCTCTAATAAGTGGAAGGCTATGGGCATTAACAGGTTCCTCTGCTGTGAGACTTAGCAGGCAAAGGAATGCTTTGGCACAACCCAAAAGGCTTGTTCTCCATTCAGATACAGTGACTTTCTGATGGGTGGTAAGGTCATGGAACCTTGGCATAACAGTGCTGTCTCCAAATGAGTATCAAAAATAGAAAATGAGAAAATTCCTCTCTCAGCACTGCTTTCCAGGAGTGGACAAACTTACCTAACTCTAGGTGCTATCCCCACCCCTGCCCAAATGCATCTCTTATATCAGTATGCATTTCTTTTAAGTAGCTGCTTAGTTCCCCTTTACTGCTCTCCCTGCAATCACAGATATTGTGTTTCAAGCCTGGAGAAATCAGATGTTTTCAAAACATCCGTTCTTCCTGGCAGTGTCATAAATGACACAGGCAAAGACGTCATTTGCTGCTCCAAGAGGAATGCAGGAGCATTCTGACACTCCTGTGCCTCTTACTCCCTTCCACTATACTACCGAGCCATGAAAGAGCTCTCTGAGAGATGTGATTGGAGTCCCATTGCTTGCAACCATGAAAAACTGAACCGTGGAAAGAGATAAGAGACCGAAGAGAAAGAAGGACACAATCTTACAGCTTTCTTCAGGGGCTGAGCTAAGCGAGCTGATAGGTTGGTTTCATCTCAGTGGCTTGAGTTTCTCACAGACACAACCTGACAAGTCTTTTCAGACTAAAGGAATGACCATTGGTTTCTTCTCCCTTCTGCTAGTCTCACAATTGTAGCATCCCTTTCCAAGGGGAAAGGAGGCACAACAAATCTAACCATCGCTTCTTCACACAGTCAGGAGTCCTCTATGGGAACCGATCTCCCGCCCAGCACAAGCGACTGATCCTACAGCTTGAAACTTGAGCAATTGTTCTGAGGGGATGTTTAACTGCTGAACTACTGGCTGCTTAGGACAAGGTCCCAGCAGGGAAGGACTGAAATACCTCTAAAGAAAAATAATAACTCTGGGAGGCCCGAATGTCTTCTTGCATGCTTTCTCCTGCTCTCTGCTGGCTTCCAACCTCCTGAATCTTTGCTGCTTGATACTTAAATAACTGTGTTTCTACATTCATGCCCTTTTCAGAGCACAGAGAACTGGTGAAGCTGTTTGATTTTGATGTGGTAGGTGAGACAAGATTTCTCCCCCCTGCCCTCTTCTTTTTCTCCCTGCACAACTCCTGTCCTTGCAGTTCTCAGGACTTGACTAGCAGAGTTTTTAAATGAAGCGAAAGTCTTAATGTGAGGTGAATCCCAAGACCACAAACAGTTTGGACTTCAAACAGTGAGAAAATTGGCGCCGAATGATTCCGCACACAAAGCAGAAAACTTTCATTTCCTGCAGGCAGGATGGAATTGACTGTTATATTAAGACTTCAGAAGGAGCACTGCCCTGGAGTAATTTCACTGCTGTCAGGCAGTGTTGACATCTAGATTAACCTCTGTGCAGTGAATTTTACAGCAAAGCTCATTGTAATGCATGTGGGGTGTCTCCTGTAAATCCCAGCTGAAACCCATAGTGTCCCACCCTTCTGCACAGGAGAAAGGGTCGGGGAGCAGCTGCTATCATTTTTGACCCCAGCAGAGCGTGACTCTAACCTCATCCAGGCCAGTTCTGCTGAAACTGATTTTCTGCTGTGCTGAAGTGACAGTAGCTTCAGCCTGTCCTTTTTTTTTTTTTTTAATTCCCCAAAGAGGTTTACATCACAAGGCTGACATTTTTTGCCAATGACAAACTGCTCCCTTCATGTATCTACCCAGCAACACAGTCCTAATTAAAAGGCACTAGTTAACCAGTGGCAATTAGCTGCTTGCACTGATTAACTCCAACACATACAATCCCCACACACAGTGCTCTGATCAGTCATGATCCAGGACTAAATGGCAGACAAACTCCCAGCTGATATGAGACGACAGCATCCTATCCTACTACCCACCAGCCCACAGGCACACTATTAACTCTGCCTACCAAACCAAAACTGCATGAATTAAGGTTCACACAGTTCACTCAGTGCAAATCAGAGAACATTGCAAAACAACTCTCTTAACTCCTGATATTAATGCTCTCACTGTAAAGCTGGAAGCAAAAGCCTGACCCCAAGCCCTTTAGTCTTTTGCTGTAGGAGCAGGTCAAGCAGCAAGATTTCCTAGGCAGGTGCAGAACAACTTCTTCACTCTTGTGTGAGTAGGGACACTCCTGTCTGGGGTTCTCAAGATGCACCTCTGAGAGGCACTTCTTTGTAGGAAAAACCACTAGCATCCAAAAAAAAAATGGAAGAGGAAAGGAAGACTTTTTATTTCTGTGTTCTTACCACATCTTGTTCGTACATTTATTTTCGTCCTTAAACATTTCTCTGCAGTCATATGCAGTAGAGTCTAGTCAAGAGACAAGCTATTGTGTGCCAAACATTAGCCACTAACCCTAAGGACAAAATCTCAATAGTACTTCCAGAAATCTCTTTCACAGCCCACCCATCCTCTCACCCACAGCTCTTCATACAAGGCTTACTGTTATATTTGTCAAAGGCCTGGGATAGCCTATGAAGAGGGGACATGCCTGTAGTTTCCCCTCATCTTCATATGGAGTTGTGTGCCCCTGGCATTTCTGTAATCAGGCCCAACAGGAAGATTGCTTGAAACTAACATTTACTACCCTCAATCAGAATACAGCTGAAAAGGCTACCCAAGGTTACAGAGAAGGTCAAGCTGTTGCTTTGGACTGGAATTTGCTTTGGAAGGAATTTGATGGACCAATTTAACCACCACAGCACATCAAAACCTGGTGGCTTCGTTTAAAAAGTAATCAGTATTGTATTTCGCTTTAGACATCCGTGCATTAGTGTTCTGCAAATATGATTTCCTCTTTGTTTGCATTATTGATGCCATAAAATGTCAGACACATTAAAGAAAAAAAAAAAAAAGAGGCCAACCTTTGGGGTTTGGAATGATTCTGGCTGAATTGCAGTTGGGTTACTTTTCTTTTTATTTCCCTTGGTAGTGATGATCTGTTGCTCTTTCTGCTATTGCTTTACAATGAGTTCTCTGTAAGTGTATTTATTCAGCCAGCCATATTTCAGGAAACACATAACCTTGATATTTTTTTTGCTGTATGTGGCAGTGTGTGTGCATGTGTGTTGGGGGGAAGGGATGTGGAGATTTTTACAAGAGCCCTTCCATATCTGGTAGCATTTTGGCTTTGTGCAATGCTGTGGGACTCCCTTCTGCTCAGGGGCCTGGTTTGATTTAATCTCAAGAACTGACTTTTGTAGTCAAGATTTGAGGTCTTATGGCCCAGAATCTTTCATCTGCTTTCATCATTCAGCAGCCATCTGCTATCCACAATGGTTCTTAGACATCTGTGCCACAGAGATGACACAGCACTTGAGTCTCAGGCATGCAATAGAGAAGTTTTAGCTCATTCTGGTTCTGGTTCCTACACTCGTCCTACCCAAGACTCACTGACTACTGCTCCCAAGGCAAATACTATTAGCTACTCAGGGTTTTTTCTCATTAAAGAGCACTGGTCTTGGCAGTCATATGATTTATGCCTCACCTCTCTATAACAACTGCTGATCCATTGTTCAGTTTTCCTGTGAACCTTTTTGAAGAACATTTTCCCTCTTAAAATCTTAAAATCTAAAAAATTCTCTCCCCAGGTCTTCTGTCTTCTTGAAAGTGAAAGTGAAAAAATCCCCAGATTTTCATGAGTAGCTTCCTGCCCAGCTCTCTTGTTCCTACTCCAGTTCTGAGGAATGACCTTCAGATCTCTTTGATTTACTGTTAAAGATCCATCTCAAGCATATCCAAACATCCCAAAGAAGAGATAACAGGGACTGAATGCGTGTTTAACTCAGTGTCTTTCTCCCCCTTCTTCATCCAGAGCAAAGATAGTGAAAGCAACAGAACAGAAAAATTCTTTTCCCCAACAGGAGTGATCCAGTTGTTGTTTTTTTAACTTGGATATTTAGGATGCCATGCAGCAGTACCTATAAATATGCCTTGAAATGTTGAATGAGCACAAGAAGTCTATTTGATTTTGTTTTTATGCCTGTAATTTCTCTCACCAAGAACTCAGCTGTTACTCAGCTCCCAGCAGGTTGTTCTGATTGCTGGAGAGATGGCTGGGATTGATTCCGGCTGTGATCTGTTCGAGTCCAGTCTCATTCTTATGTAGCTAGATTGAGACAATAGAAATGATCAGCAAGGGACTGAATTGTTGATCCTGTGTAACTAAACCTTCTTGTGCAACACCGGGCTAAACCTTGAAGGGATAGAACACCCACAACTTTCTCTGAAGTCAGTAAAGACTGTGGATGCTGAAAGGCACCGAAGTTCACTGTGATGTTAGGGACAGAACAGCAGAAGAGAGGAAGAGAAATGCAACAAGAAAAAAACAAATGTATATCAGAAAAGACATTCGTTAGTTTATAATACAAGAAAATCCACTGCTGTCTGTGAGAAAAGACTCAGAATATTCACCCTGGCAACCAAGAACATGGGCCATCAAGACAGGAGCAGCTCTCATTCCTGCAAACCTCCTCTTACTTTTAATTTCCTTTTTCTCCTTCTTCTGCTAATACAGAACAAATCCTGGCTTATGGCTTTCTTGAAAACTGAAATTAAGATCAGAGGCAGATTTGGGAGAGTAAGAGAGATACCAGATCCTGCTGGATGATGTAAGAGATTTGTAGTCCTGCACCTCTTCAATAGCAAGTTTCCCGTGTATTTTTTCTTTACACGACCCCTGTTTGCTACAAGTAGGCTTCGCAACGAGAATAACACAGCTCAGCCCCCAAGAACAGTAATTGAAAAGCTCACAGCAAGCTGAGGAAGTCAGCGGAGGGTCCCTGGGATCAGCACCGCGGACAGCGGCACCGCCCGCAGCCACTTCCCCTCCCCCTCGGTTAGCCAGGATCCTCTTTTCAAGCAATCACATAATCCTTTAAGTTCGAAAAGACTTGTAAGATCGTCGAGTCTAACCATTAACCTCACACTGCAAAGCCCACCACTGAACCATGTCCCCAAGTGCTACATCAACATGTCTTTTTAATTCCTCCAAGGGATGGTGACTCAACCACTTCCCTGGGCAGCCTGTTCTGATGCTTGATAACAACCCTTTTGGTGAAGAAATTGTTCCTAATATCCAATCTAATGGGTCTGATTGAGGTGGGATGGTTAAAAATGCAAAATAATCAATTCAGTTTGAGAGATACTTATTTACCCTTCAGAATTAAAGCCTCTGTTCAAACTCTGCACTGGTGTTCCACCTATGAAGGCTCCATCACTTATTATTTGGACTGTGAAATGTTCCTGTTCTCTCATGTATTGGGACAATTTTACAAATGGAGAAATACTACACTGCTAGGCCTTTAGAAACAGAGTATTAATTTTATTGGCAGCTTCCTGTGACTCAGCTTTGCCCATCAACTGAATTTCCTGTTGGTAAATGGTAAACAGATAAATCTCTTGGAAAATTCAAAGTAGGGGGCATATAAATAACAGGCCCTGAAAGTTATTTTAACATCAATCCACAAAAACCACCACATCACTATGTAATGGAGAATTATCAGAAAACAGTCAGCCAAAGAGGAACCATGCAAAGAAAAGCAGGCATCAACAGGCAACGCTGCAAACTGAGAAGCAGCCATACTTCACATACAAAAAAAGGCGGGTACTTCAATATCCAGCTTGCTCAGCCTGCATACGTGGTATTTCCTGGACCATACTAAGGAAGAGATGCTCTCAAATTAGGGCTGAACATCTCCTGAACCTCATCATTGTGGTGGGAATCTATTGGGCAGGAGCATGCAGGAGCATTCCATCCCTAGAAAAACTTAGTGTGAGGAAGAAAAGTCAGATTATTCCTGCTTCCCATGCCCCAACACATGCTGCTTCCTAGAAGCAATTTCCTCTATATCCCATCTCCTCCATACTCCTCAGCTGTAATTGGCAGTTACTACTAAAGGATGTTTGGTCTGACATTCAGAGTGAGGACCCTGAAGTGCCTGAAACACAAAACCTCATAACTGCTTGAAACACTGAAAATGAAAAATTGAGGCCAGACTTCTGATGCTTAGGGCCATCTCAAACTCAGAAAGAATGATCTTGCAGGGGATGAGAAAGATGATTTAATAAGGAGATCGGAGAGTAAATGGTGTAAAGAAAGGGACAAGGAAGCCCTTTGGAACACAGGGAGATGAAGAAAATGGGCAAGGAATTATTTCTTAGTGAGGGGTCAGCAACTGTGAGGATAGTGAAAGTCCAGTGTGGGCTGTGGTGAGGCAGAAGAGAGTTCTGGTCAGGGAATAACTATGGATGTGAGGAAGCAGTCACTACAAAGTGGTGTGTGCTCATCTAAACAAGTCTTGAAGTTTTTTCCAAGCCCACTCTCTCTGCTTCAAATCCTTACAAAAACATTATTCTCACTGTATTTATCCTGTTTTCTGATTACTCTGGTTTCAGTACAAGTAGGCTAGATTGTTTTAGTTCACCTCATTCCCCCTGCTCAGTCCCACATCCACCGTGAAGAACTGCCTCTTTTTTTTTTATTTTCCAGAAATGTCCTTTACATTTTCAGCTGAACTGGGAGGCATTTTCGTGCATGAAAGCTTCATAGAGATAGGCTTAAAGCGTAACAGGAAAAAAAAAAGAATAAATACACTAAATTACATCCCCTTACCCCACAGTGTCTTAACAAAGTGCTATTTTACACATGTTATTTCAATAGAAATTAAGGATTTTTGTGCAGTCAAATGATAGACCTTGATTTAGTGTTCAGAGAGTGTCACAGCTTCCTCTGCCTTTTCTGGGTTAGGCAAAGAAGCAGAGTTTCCTCAGGTAAAGGTTGTGGATACACAACCTTCTTGGATGAAGAAATTTGGGCCTTCAGACTGTGTTTAGGATGCTGTTTAGGGGCTGCTTTGTGCACTTGCCTCCAGCAATTTCTGCGAGACATCTGTGTTGAAGCAATATGGTCCATCAGTGGCTTGTGTGGCAGTGTGATGGCCTAGACAGAGAAATCATGCTTGCATTCCTGCCACAAGGAAAAACACCTACCCTCCAGAAAACTGCAAAGGTGGACTTCTTTTCCAGGAAACTGTCCCTGCTCCCAGCTGAACTGCCTTTCAACCAGGCAGGCAGGTTTGGCCCCCAGAAGGTGCTGGTCCGCAGCTCACTCTAGCAGTGAGCTGGCACTGATGGGAGGATGCAGCTACACCTTGGAAGAAAGACATTTTAATGGCCTTTTTGTTGTTACTATTATTTAAACCAGCTTATTTTAACCTTACTTAATGTCACTGAAAGTCTGGATGAGCAGAAAACAAATCCTCTGGTGATATTTGCTGAATTGATTGTTTTGGGCAGACTTTATTTTTACCCCATGCAACAATCCATGTGTTTGCTTAGTCTGGGGATTCTTTTGCATCATTTGAATCCTATTTGCCATTTTGCAACTGAATTGTCAGTTCTCAACCTTTTCCATCCTGCAGTCTCCCCTTCTCCAACTCAAAACTCACTATTATCCCCTGCTGGGAACAATCCAGGTTACCCATTATGGGAGAACATGGTGAGAGCAAGGTGGTTGTGATCTCTGCCTGCCCTTCCCATCCCCACTGGCTCCACCTCAGAGGATAAGGAACCCTGATATTGGCCAAAGTAGGGTCCCTGCTTCTCCCCACATCATGTGCATTGAACAAGCTGCTACCCTGGAAGGGGATGACTGATACAGTGTTAGTTAGACTTACAAGAAGACTTTTTAAATTAAGGATTTGCAGTGAGGTCAAGGGACCTTTTAAAGTGCTGAGGTACTTACTTTCCCCAGACCTTCCCTTCCTTCCCGTCCCACTTGTCCCTTCCTCTTTCTCCAGCCTTGAAATGAAACAGAAAATTATTTTTTTAAAACTGTGTCGATAATTTATGTTTAGTATAAAGGATGATTTAATGGTATCACCAAAGGTCATTTTTTTCATCTCTGTATTACTGCCCCAGCCTCAGAGGCTGTGTGTCCCCTCTTCCCCACTACTCCACCACCCTCCCTTTCATTCACCTCACACATCTCCTGTCACCATCCCACCACAGTGTACCAGACACCCAGAAACCTACTTCAGGTTCAGCCAACAACAGCTGGAGAACAGAGATTTCAAACTGAAACCTCCACTCCAGACCACCACAAACCAGTACCATTTCCACCTTGAAAATAATCAGTTGCTGCAAATGAAAGGCAGACTCATTTCTTGAATTATGTAATTTTTTTTTAAAGCTTTTTATACCTATTTACATGTGCGTGTGTGTGCACCACGTACACAGTGGTATATGCATGCACAGATGCACATGAAACTCTCTCTCAAATATAAATATATTGTATGTTAGAGCTGTAAATATTCCTTGGTCATGTGTCTATGTCTTCTTCAAAGTATCATATCTTCAATGTTATGTTAACAACTCCATTTATTGATTGAAGAAACTGTGTGTAGACCTGTACCTTCCTAACATAGTTTATGTAGTTCTCAAATAAAGGACAAAACTACCACTAGCAGCTTCTTCTCTCCTTTTTGTTCCATGTGAACATTGAGCTTCAATTCATAAAAGTCTGTGATGAAAATTATTGCAGTTTCCAGCTATCTCAACAGTGCAGGAAACTCCACGTGATGCTTTAGGACTTGTGTTTGTTGGTCAGGCCATTAAGTTCAATGGTTTTTAATGAAACATGATAATCTGTAGTGAAATGCTGTTCCAGCTGCAGTAAATGAAGGTCTTAGAATGGGAAGAATGAATCAAGTCAATAGTTTCTCAGGTACAGCCTACAACAACCATAGTTCACTTCCTCATAGTAGAGATGGCAGGAGTCCATGCTGCTCCTCCTGTCTGTCACTGGGTCACCAAATCACTACATAAGCAACCCTCCCATGGTGTAGAAAGCTATCCTTGACTTAAAAGGATCCAGTTACTTCCCTGTCATGTTGTTGGCTTGTTGTTGCCTGGATTGCTTAGCACCTAAAATCAACTCCTGCGAGCAAATCTCAGCTGGGAACAGGACTCAGGTTTACAGCAAAATCCACTGCTGTCACTCTGTCCCCCTGGATTCTTGACACCAGTTTCAACTGAAATCACAGGAACCAGAGGATATTTACCATTGCAAGTTGAAAAAAAGCCTTTGCGCAGATACACTTACTAGGCAAAACCATAAAGGTGATTTGTGAAGTAACGCTTAATTTACTGCAACTGACACCAGACTCCAGCTGCTAGGAATTTGACTGACAATTTCTATTTATTTATATCCTGCTATACAATATCTGCCTTAATGTTATAAATTTTTGTGATTGGAATTTCACAGTGTCTGCTTGGATATTTATTGATCATAAAATAATCTGTATAACTTGCTGAAGTAAAGGCAGGGAGAAAGGATGCCAGAAAAATCACTTGGCAGCATCTGGGTACCAGTACCCAGGTAACAGAAGATGCTCAGATGCTATTTTTACAGCATTGTGTATTACCGAAAGCTAACCTTTTGAACTTCTTTTCTTCTGTTTCCTAAAACCTCTTCTGAAATGCTTCCAAGAGCCTAGTGTCGATTTCCTACCAACCACTCCATAAGGACCCTGCAACATGCCTCATTTACAGCTTCTCACCATTGAGAAATCCCACCTTTACAATGAAATCTGGTGTTTTCACAACTGTTCACTAAGACAGACCACGAGGGAAATGTTTGGCTCCTTCTTGCAGCAGTAAGACAACATTTTTTTTAATTATTATTTTTGGCGGGCGAAGACACAAACATAAAATTTCTGCCCACAGGGGAAAAAAATGTGAAACTTGGTCCCAGCTGGGAGTTTCCATATTGCCGCTATGAACAGAGTCTCTTATTCCATTCACAGCTTCAACTATGCAGCTTTCCAACATCTCCAATGGATTTTGCGTCCTGAGATGAGATTTTTTTTTTGTTGTTTATTTTCATTGGTTGGTTGGTTTGTTGGAATTTCTTTTTGCTAAGGTAGACCTTTGCTCCCTTGTGGAAATCAGAGGTGCGTGCTCTCCTCTAGCAGTTGTGCACACTCAAGCATCCCTTGGTCATAGCCAAACCTATTATTCTCCCAGAAGCCTACACATGACACAGTTAATCCAGTACACACCCACCTTCTCATCAAGTCTTCCAGTGTGACACCCTTCCCAACCCAGTGCACACATATACTTCACTCCTCCAACCCACTCTTCTGCCTACTCCATCTCTTGTTCAACAAGAGCCTGTTCTTCTCCCCTTAAATGCTTCACTAGCTAGCTTTTCCTGCTCTTTTCTGAGCCCCAAGACTAGGCTGCACTCTTACCTCTCATCAAACACGGCTCCCTTTCCTTTCCCTACATCAGGATAACAAACCAGTAACTGATGATATGCATTGAAGCCACATTAGTTCTGGCTAGGCAGCCTGATAGACAGAGTTTCCTTTTATTATTGATTTAAAGCATTTATGTGATAGAAACCTTTGGAAACGCATTAAAAATGCAACAAAGAAAAAAAGAAATCCTCAGGATTTGACCAAGTTCCCTAAGAGTCACCTTGTTCTTTCCACTCTCCAGTACCTGTTGCTATTTGTCTTTGCCTGCCTGAGATGAGGTGATTACATGAACATGCAGTGGCTGGTGGAGCATATGAGCTGGGAATAGACACACACCAAAACAGAGAGCAGTTGAGGTTGCCTGTAACCAGGCTTTCAGTCTACGGGCACTTGCCCCAGACCAAACAGCATCTTTTGAAGGCAAGCAGGTGAAGGAAGGACTGGATCACTCAGGGTTCGCTCTACTTCATTCCTGCTACAGCCACCCTGAGCTGGCTCAGGTGCACACAGTTAACCTTTTCAAGCTCCATGAAACCCTTCACAAATTATCCTTTAGAAAGCAGGAGAGGCAAGCAGACTCCTGCATCCCTTTTGGGTGGAGGGAAGGGAGAAGTCCTGGTCTCGCCCCAGGTTGCAGAGAGAGACAGACAAAAGTTTAACAGTAGGATGTAATCACAAGGTAAAAGTACAGATCAGGAATGGGGGAAATTATTTCCTGTTGAACTGTGGCTGCTGTTATTCCCAGAGAAAAGCAGCAGGTATTCAGGGGCTTCTCATTAGTCAGCATGATTTCCATTAGGCTGTCTATTAACATTTTGTGGCTGTAATAAACACCTACATAATTAACACAAAATGAAGCCCTCTCTAGGCTAACAGAAGTGGCCAGAACAAGCTGTGAGTAACACAGGCAGACTGGTTCCTTGCCTGGAAATTTCTGCCTGCAAATGAAGTGCTCCTTCCATCCTCCTGGGACAAATTCCCTTGCAAAAGTTAAGCATTAGCGTGTCTGTCCTCCTGCCCCACTCTGGGAGGCCATCTAACTCTACTTTGCAGCTGGATGAAAGAGCAAGGTAGAAATTTTCCCTGCAAGTCACCATGGGCAGATTCAGGACATTCCAGTATTTCCTACTGTTCTGTCTTTCTCCTAAAAACTGACAGGGTAAGAAATCTCTTGGGAATACATGCATGATCCCATCTAGCAGACAAGGCCCAAGAGCTCGCATAAAGTTCCCGTAGAAAGAAGATGGGATGTTATAACTCTGGCTTGTTTATAATCACGAAGTACTCTAGCTCGTCAGGTCCACTGAGGACTGGTGAATGATGAGGAAAACAGACACAGAGGTAAAACATAACCTTCCCAATGCCTCAGTCATTGGTCTTCCATGCCTTCTCCATCCTGCCAAGGCATTAACGCATTTCTGAGCGTGGTATTCCTGGGGAAAACTTACAGGTAGCTGTGACTCCTCCACAGCCCTTGCTGTCCTAGCCACCAATTGCCAAAGGTCCTGCTGTGCACAGGAGATTTGAGTACATGCTGTTTTGACAGGGCTGCCTGTCCTCCCCCCCCATTTCAGACTCCTGCTGCTAAGAATATGTGTGCCCTTTATCATAGCTTTGAAATAGAGAGAGACACTTTGGAATTCAATTAGTCAAACTGTTGCCACAGCAACAAAAACATATAAACTTAAATGATTTATACTTGCAGACACCACTTCAAATAGGAATAAATTTAATACAGCAGCTGGGAATGAAATGCATTGTACAATAAGAAAATTGTATTTTTTCTCTCCCCAATGATAGGCCTCAAGGTCTTAATGCAATATAGATGAAAAAAGATATTTGGGCAGAAGGAAGCAGAATACATTGTGCTGTATGTACAATGCCTGCTTGGAGAGTACAGCACATAATGAGCATGTACATCTAATCACAGAGCTGCGATTCTGTTTGCAGACAGCCACAGATCAAAAGCCTGCAGCTAGCAAATTGACTGCTTGGTTTCACTTTCTTTCTTCAGCTCTCCTCCATCTCATAAAACCTTTCCTGTCGGCCCCTACACAGGAGAAAAGCAAATCTACCCTTACTCCAGCAGCTTCTCTATGCACTACAGAGCCAGGTACCAGCCTGGTAAAGTGAGATTTGTGGTTTTTTCTCTAGCAGAAATGCTTTGATTCAAATATAGCTCTGAGACTCGAAGTAGAAATTAATTCCAAGAAATCTGGAGGAAAAATTCTTCTTCTGCAGGAAAACTGCAAAATCTTGCAGGGAAGTCTAGAACAGTTGTTCAAAGTGACAGTCACCTGCAGTATTTCTGCCCATGAAAGGCTGAACATGCAGTGAATGCCACCCTCCATACAGCTTTCCTCTGACTCAAATTCCCTGGACAGAAGTGCAGGTACAGGGGCTGTGAGACTGCATGCTCAGATTACCAGCATTAGTTGGTTTCCTGTAAATGGGAATTGTCCAAAAATTGTGCAGAAACTGCCTCCTTCTATTCTAATTGTGTAACAGCTTGTTTAACCCTGAAACGTGTAAAGTTGTGTGCTGGTAGCTCATCCACCTCTACGTTGAAGTGCCAAAGCCAGCTGCTCTCAGACCTTGGTAATACTTAGACTGCAAAAGAGTGGAGATCGAACCACTGGCTCTTCATTTTCGCCTGTATTGAAGTTACTCAGTCTTCCTAGGATGCATTTTGGAAGTCATCACCTGCACCCACAAAGCCTGATCAACATGGGCACCCATTACTATCAATGGGATCTGAGGCTGTTAACACCCTTTGAGGTTAACACAATGTTATGAGCAGTTGCATGAGACCTTTCATCTGACCTGCTCAATGCAACAGCATTTATAGTGGGAATAAGATCTTTATTTCCTGTCTAGATCATGCTCATAGCACCTTCTCCTGCACCTCACAAGAACTTAAACAAGATAAATCCCACATACTTTGGGACCATTCGTGCAAAGGCAGCTTCTCTGGCTTATATTGTGTGTTGTGTAAACATTATAGGTCTAAGGACAAGATGGAAAAGGCAGAAAGGTACCTTTGAGAGAAACTGAATGCTTTTTTCTAAGCAAAACGAAACAAAACCACAGGCCATAGTTGTAACAGAATTTACAGGCTCCTCGATGTAAAAAAAAAAAAATATCGAGGAGAGTTTTTATCATTTGTTTTAGGTAGGAGGTCAAGAGTTCTACTCATTATTAGAGTTGGCAGGTGAAACAGAGAGTTCAAGATGCTTCGGGCGCAAATTGAGATCAACACCTGCAATTCTCTTTGGCAGCTTTGGAAAAGAAAGCATGCAGATGCAGAACAACAGCTAAACAAAGCTAATAATGAAATCATATTTATGTAGTCAGGAAGGAAGCTCAATTGCCAGGAGAGTACTAAAGTCTACAAGTGTAAATACATACCAAATAAGTCAGCTTGACGAGATGCCAAGTTTGCTCAGCAGAGTATGGCACTTTACTGCTGAAGTGCTCCTGCAGGAGGGAAACCAGGAAAATGTCAAAAAGGTCAATGGGTGAAATGTGTAGCTCCGTCAGGAATCTATGCAAACAAGCTTGTGCCAGTGGGATTTAGCATCACCTTGCAAAGTGTCTGTTGGTCCTGTGACATTAAAGCATAAGCATTTTGCTCCAGTGCTCTGTATTACTGATCTAGATCTCACTGCTCTCTTCACATGGCAAAGCTGAAAGCACCACAATTTATAGATGAAGGAGCTGATGTACCGAGTCTGCTCATTTGAAGTTTCTGGATTTCAAGGACAAACTCAGAGAAACAAACTTTGTTCAGATGGAAGTGTTAACACCATGAGGGATACAATGGTGCAAGCATGTGAGGATTTGTAAGACGTGTGTGGTCAATGTTTCACTATGAAGGATCCAAGGCAATAACATAAATGAATAGTTTTACAGTGTCTGTGAGCTTCACTCTCAGACCGGACTGTTCACAGAGCCTGAGCCAAGGCAGGGAGAAAACAAAACAAGAACAAATAGTACAAAGTATCTCTGGAGATGTTTAGAGTGGAAATCAGCGTCATCACAGTATTTAGACCCTGCATTAATCTTCCGTAGATATTGCAAAAGGCAAGATCCTAAACAACTGAAAGATGGAACTGAGCCAAAAGTATTCAGCCTGTGATAGCAAAAGTCTTGACTCAGCTGGGAAGTCCCCTTCGTCTTCCTGTTCCTATGAAGGTAACATCTGTTCTACTCTATCCCTGCTCTATCTCTCTTTGGTAAGATGTCACGGAGAACAGCGGGCTGGCATGTCCATCCCTACTCTGCTCCTTCTGGATTAGGTGATGGAGCCATTCAGCAGCCGGCTTCCCAAGCCACAAACTACATTTATCATCATCTTTACATGCCTTTACACAGCTGGCTCTCCTGATGATAATGTGTTCTACAGTTTCCCTAGCTGGCGTGGCTTATGTTAATACTCCATTAACATTGCTAATCAGAGACAGACTTCTGGCAGCATCTCCAGGGGATGAGCAAATGCTGTCCTATGCCTTTTAGCTTAGGAGATCAGACTTTCAGATGAAATCCATTCCCAACATCTCTGATTTCAGCAATTAAATGAAGCTGCGACATCTGGGAGCTGTTCAATGCTGGATGCATGTGGTTCCTACTGCTCCAAAATCAGTCCTTTTAAACTCCCATTTATGCCAGTCCTTGGATATATGACATTTGGAACTTTAATTCACTTGGGAAATCAAAGGCTGCTAGAAAGACAAGATGGAATCAAATCAAAGATAAAAGGTACAAAAGGTTCTGAAGGTCTAAAAGTGCAGACAGTTTCATCTCAAGAGATGAAGACGTCAGTGTGGTAAACCTTAGTCACAAGAGATGACAACTAAGACATGTGATAAGCCTCATTCTTTAGAGCCTCAAGCAGGTTCTCAGGGTTCCCTCTAACTGCAGTGTGACTACTTTTATTCTTATTCCCATGAAGTTCTGCTCTCTGGATAAGCCTCTGGACCCAGCTGCCTGTTTTCAGATGATCCCACTGCCTTTTGGCACTATTTTCTCTTCTCTTCTCCAGTATGTTCCCAGTTCAGCTTACCCAACCCAGAAATCTAGATTTTAGCTTGATCTATTCCTTCTTACATTTAAGGAATACTTCCAAACCCACTTTAACTTTAAAAAAGGAGCCTACTTTTATTTGGATTGAGTAGAATCAGGCACTGTGATATATTTGGTCTCAAGAAATTGTCTGGAAGTTCTAGCTGCACAAGTAAAAGGAAGGAAACTGCTCATTAACACAGTTTTCAAGTCACCTCAGACTTCAAGTGGACTGGCATTCTCCACAGGATTCATAGAGAGTATAAAATTAATGTTTGATAAACAGAGAAGGCAAAAGCAAAAGCCTACACAGTGGAAATAAAGTTATTCCCAAGGAAAATACCATAAATGGGGCAGAATGAAACACAACTATTCAAAGGACATGTAATGCCTGTGAACCTCCCCAACTCCCTCAGCAACGTGCAACAGCTGAGCGGGAGGATGATGCAGTTAAACTAGTGAAGTAGTGAGTCTGATCAGCAAATGTATGCTCTCATTCGAACAGATGCATAAATCCACTTAGCAGCCAAAATTAGGACATGCTTCCTCTCTACTTTTCCCTTCCCTCACAGTCTCTGTGTACCTCATGACTTGTCTTAAATGGAAGGCACTTCCATTGCAGGAAGCAAAGTTTACTAGTGATTCTCAGTGATATAGATACAAGAAAGAACAGCTCTTTGAACAAGCAGGTGTGGACCAGTTATATCTCACAGCAAAGCCAGCACTTTCCTTCCCTCAAAAAGTCAACTCAATTTACAGAAAAAGGAAGAGTACTCATAAGCAAACAATCAGTATCTAAATGATTAAGTGTTATATGACTCATACCCATTTGGAAAGGATTCTCCAAAGCCCTAGAGGTGTCCCCAGAACCTATTTAGATGCACAGCTCAGACATACAGTAGCTGCAGGGTTTATTTTAAACACTTCAGGAGTGTGGTTTCTATGCCCACTCTTTTTAAAGGTCTGAATAATAATTTCACCAAAGGATGTACCACATTCACTGCGGATGAGGAAAAGTGAGTGCATATATACAAGGTCCATGGCACACGGATACGACCTGGTTTGAAGTGATTTCTAATACATCATCTCATCACTACAGTAATGTGCTTTGGAGCCATTAATTAACTTGCTGCTCTCTGAGGAAACACACTTGGTCTCTCCATCATTCATGTCTACTTAATAGAACTGCAGACCCACAAATGCTATGTGTAAAAGTGAGATCTCTGTGGGATGTAGCCAAGCAAACTGTGGGCAGGTGCTATGAAAACTTCCTTATACAGAGCTTCAGTACAGCTCCATCACATCCTACGGCATTAGACCAATGCTACCAGAGCAACACCCTCTTGCTGTGCTGGACTTAGTTTAAAAGCCTGCCTCCAAAACCACTGCCAATAGGACATGACAGATCTCAAGTTCATGGTCTTGGCTCTCCAGCCCCACATTCTACCTAGTGGAAAACGCCAAGTAAGGGAAGAAGAATGGGTGTGTAGTGAAAAAGTTTGCTTGCTCCTCCTTGACATAAATTGTCATCTGTCTCCTATTTATTCATTATTCAAATGTTTTCACCAACCTGTTCATGGATTTTTACCTTCTTGGATTGAGCTTGTTTGCAAGTAGTTTATTATGTGTCCTCCATATTTAGTGCCAGAGCATGAGTAAACAGCTAAGTTCCCAGATACTGCAACTCTTCCCTGGTCTGATGAGGATTAACTGCCTTAAACAAGGACGAGACCCCAAAATTAAATGTGATGTGTACCTTCCATGCTGTTCTGCAATATTAACTATTCTGCAATTCACTTCTGTTTTATTTCAGCAGATTTCCACACTGCATCATCAGAGAGCAAAATTGCTTCAAAATAAAAACGAGCTACGTGAAGCGTTATTTGGAGAAGGAAAGAACAGAGTTTTACTCTAGATTTACATAACTCTCAATTCACACATTTCATTTGCAGAGTTAAGTGTGCCTACATGTCTTTCTTCAGAGCTAGCACCTTGGGAGCCCACCCTCTCAGCCTGACCTCTGCTTCTTCTCTTTACGGATGAAACACCCTCCTCTTATGTAACACAGATATCACTTCTGCAAAGACTTTCAGCTCAGAAAAAGGATTTTTTCAGGTTAGGAACAATAATGAATGATTTTAGGCAAACTCAGTCCCCATACACCCCCTCTAATATTGTGGGGCTGCTGCAGGTTAGTCCTTTTGAAACCCATAATAGACTGGTCCTGTCAAAGCATATAACATCTCCCGCTTTGACTAACATCACAGCACACTCTGAAGCAGCTCTATCCAGCGGACAGATAGTACATTTGTGAGATTTTTTCATTGCACTTGTCTTCCTCTTTCACACACACAAATGAATGTTAAAGTACAGATTAATATTTAAACAATCAAGGCTACAAATATCTTCCAACCTTCCTGGACAAGAAAGTTCTTGTATGGAAAAAGAAAGTGGGGAAAATGCTCAGGGGAAAATGAAACTCTTTTCAAATGGGAATCTACTTTTCATTTCCGTTCCCTTTGATATAACCAGGATTAACTGCACTTCATCCCCTTCTAAAGGACATGTTGGGTCCCCAGCTGTTTTTCCACTATCAGTCCCTGGAGAACCAAGCTTAGGAAGTTAAATGAGTTCGGGAATCTCATCTTCACTTTTAATTAATTTGAAACGAATGTATGCTAATGACAACACCACAGCAAGATTGCCAAAATTTCCCTGTATGTGCAAAGAAGCAGTGAACACCAAAGAGCCTGGGATCTTACCAACAGCTTTAACTCTTACTTGGCGCAGCTATACTCAAAACCTTGGGGTTGAATAGGGTCTGAGAAGTTCAGCAGTTGTTCTCTCCATACGCTTTACGGAGACATCCTGACTACTTCTGCTCCTACTGGGGAAGGAACCTGGCCCCATAAGCCCTGTCCTGTTGCCTCTCTGAGTCCCTCCAAGAACAACAATCAGAAATACATCTTGTTGGGTTCACACCGTGAGGAACTGAACTGCTGTTTCCCTGTGTACAGCCACTCTTCCATCTCTTCCTCTTTGTTTTGCATGAATTCTGAAACTACAAATGCACTTCAAGTCCCTCACATGGAAAAAAATATCAGAAAACAGCCTGGAGATCTTATTTTCCTACCATTAGCCTCACTCATGGGTGGTGGCACTAGTGTCATCTTAGAAGGTTATGGCTTTCGGTTTTTTGTAAGGTAGAGAGTGAGGTCGGGTTGAGACAATGAGTATTAGGTTGCTTTTGGTGATGACAACACCAAAATGGCATGAATGAGTGCTGAGACAGGGATACTGAAAATCTGTCTCTGGAACCAGAGGGCTTTTAAGTCTGAGAACAGCTAACTAATTTTGGCTGAGAGCTTACATGGGTTGGGGAAGCCATTCTGCAGAGACCACAACCGTAGCAGTTAGAAGTAATGAAAGTTCAGCCCAAACTATTATACAGAAATGGTTGAGAGAAAGGATAAGCAGGAAAGGGGACTGGATTTACTGATTTTACAAGGAGATTCACTTATAGTCACTGGAATAAATGGAAAATACAATGGATTGGCACTAGACATTAAGCCAAATGAGAAGAGAGGGCAGTGTGAGAGAATGGATTTGTACCTATCAATCTATGTTAAGGTTCTTCAAGAGAGACGCTAAGGGCACTGTAGAGGGGAAGGAAAATGTTTAAATAGAGCTGCTTCCACTGCCCTGATTCAGTGGGAACTGTTCATCCATCACAGCTCTGGTTGGCTTCTCTAGTTCTGAGCCTAAAGCTTTGTAGGAATTAGGCTCAGGGCATCTGTCCCAGCAGCGTATCCTTGCTTCCCTTCAGATCTACTGCCTCCAGTCTCCTCCAGGACCCCAGTTTGTCCATCCTCTCCGTGCAAGTGTGAGTACAAAGCATGCCTTGCTGTCCTACAGAGGAAGGTGCCTGCTGCCACAATGACAATATTCAGCACAGGAACTTGGGTTACAAAGGTAAAGATGACCACAGATAGAAAGGAGGAGAACTAAATCATCAAAACAAGCTATGATATCCACCTACTCTGGACCCCATGTCTGGTTATGTAATTGAGAAGCCAGATACTAAAAGGTATACAGCACAGGCTGTAACTATAAACATTTTTAAAGATGATGCCCAGAGGAGGCTTTTGTTCAGTTAGGACTTAAGGCATTAGCACCAGCCTGACTATGATCTGAGCTTGCTTGTATAGGTAACCAGCTTGCAGTCTGAGGTTAACATTAAAATGTCTCTGCAGATGCAGAAAGCGATTTCCTCATTTAAATTAAACAAGGATTCTTATAGCTGCTCTTGTGCAGTTCCTTCCCCTCTGTAACTGAGCACCAACATTTTTACATGGGGGCTTTTGTGGTTGGGCGTAAGTAGTTTGCAAGATATTTTTACTGCTTGCGAGGGAATCTATGAAAAAGGATGAGGCAGAATGCCTTGGAATGCAAAATGCTGAGCAGGATTTTAACCACTGCACAACAGCAAATGGGCTATGCTTGGCTTTTTACTATTCAGCTGGTAGCAATAAAACAGTGCTTCGCTTACTCCTTTACAGAGCCAAGGTCTTTATCTTGAAAGAACAATAGTGAAAAAAAGGCCTGTAAAGGATGGAGGCAGTCGTCTGAAAAGTCCCTTTAAGACTGCCTCAGAGCTGAACATAGGAGACTTAACTCCTATGCCTCCAGCCCCACGGTGGCAGCTCTCCCCCTGGTTCATCAATACACCTAGGGTTAGAAAAGCTACAGTTCAGCCTTGTCTGTGGTTAGTGAGATAAGAATGAACATGCCGTTTACAGCTACTCATCTTAAGGGGCAGGAAGACAACTTGTAGCTGCTTCTTAAGGACACGCTCACCAATAAAGCACAGAGGAAAAGTCCTCCCAGGCAGTAACAGTGTACAGCTTTGCTCTGCATTTTGGGACGTTTCTACTAACATCTGCAGAAGTACCTGACTGCATCGTTGGCAGCACTGGTATCTGGAAGGATGATGCTCACCCAGAGGCTCCTAATCTTAGCATCCACTTAAGGCAGAGAAGAGACAGGCCTCAACAGCAATGAATAGAAAAGGCTTCTTAAGTAAGACTGATGGGCACAGACAGATCCTCTGGTGCTCTGCTTCACCAGCTCCCAGATCTGTATCAACATCACATACATTATATGGTCTTCTTACTCTTTAGCTAGGGGCACAGTCATGGTTCAGTGTTTTAATTAGCCTACTCCAGGCTATCTTGGCCATAAAGGCTCACAGAGAGAAAGATAAACACTATGCGGAAATCATGTTAATTTATAAAATATTCAATTAAAGAAAACAAACAGTATAAACTAAGATCATCAGAGCTAGATGACAGGGAAACTATCCTACTGGGAGTCGGCTGCCTCTGGCCTCGCGCAGGCTAACATATTACTCCTCTACACTTCTTGCACAAGAAATGGTCTGAGAGAACAGGACCGCTTGGGAGGTGGTCACAGAATAGGTCCTGCAGCAAGTGGGTTTGGCAGCTCAGCCCAGGGCCCCTTCAGTCCCTCAGTGATCAAAACACCTGTCTTAATCTCAAGGTTTGTTCAAAACGAGGAGAGGCACAGTTCATCCCAAGTTCATTAATGTGCAGGAAAGTTCTGTTTCTTTAAAACCTAGTCCCACCATTTGCAGTTCAGATATCTGTAAAATTCTGAAGTATAAAGCTGACTTTTAGAAGCATCTCTTGCACCCACATCAAACTATGACTCTCAAGCTCTGCTAAAGAAGGACTGCTTTCTAATAGCATGTGTGAAATGGGAGAGAAGATGCTCAGAAAGAGAGCAGTAGCATGTTCTGCCCACAAGGCTGGGCACACAGCTATGAGAGCAGCAACTACATTTGGGGATGGATTTCATTATCAAAATGAATAGTGGAGAAAATCACAACATTTAGGGTCAGAAAGGTCCATTTGACCTCTCTCCTAGCCCAAGGGTGCTTTGTCTTGTTTTTAATGACCCAAGCAACCAGGGCTTCTACTTACTCTTGGGGAACAACTCTACAGCTTCAGGAATCTTCATGGGAAGAAACCTTGTAGGCATAGCCTGTGTTTGCCTCAGTTAATAAAATGGGGTGGAAAGTGGAGATGAGCATAAATATTGCCTTGATCCTGTGCTGCACCTCTGGAGTACTTGGAGCTGGCTTGTATCAGACCTTCCACCACCAGTGCTTCAGCAAAGTCCTTCTTGCCAGTGTGAGTCCCAGCTGAGAGCTCAGCTTCTGGACAATGGGAACTTGCCTCCTTCCCTACCAACCTGTGAAAATGTAGTCCCTCTACATGTGCCCCAGGCAGCAACAAAGCAGTGAACGGAGAGCTGCTTGTGCCACTGGCCCTTGGCTTTTCTTCTGCACCTTTTTTCCAGCCTTTTTCCTGCAAGGCCAGTGTTGCTTTCAGAAAGGGAATGGAAGCAGTGACCCTGTGAGTATTACAAACTGCTAAGCCTTTCTCTGGGGAACAGAGAGACAGGACCGCTCTTGGCCTCAGTAAGTTGCACGTTGTGTTACTATCTGAGATTTTCATTATCTCCAATGGAAGCTGTGATTTGTTTCTCAGTTCTTATTTCTCTTTGTACACAGTTACCTCTTCTTTTAAAGGCAGATTTTCCTGGGAGCTCTGGCCTCAAAGGTTCCCTTTTCTTCGTGTGTGAATTACTGATGTCACAAACACCTCCGACATGGTGCGTGATTCCTCATTCAAATGCAGACTAGCTGAGGGGGAAAGCTAGTCTTTATATCTATAGCATCCCCTGGGGATATTGGCATAGGACAGGCATGCGTGCCAGTGATAAGCCAAACTAGACACTGGATGTCACCAGCACTCCACTGGAAACAGAGAGGAGGGAGCAGGTATCTGGCAGTAAAAACCTCCACTCTTAAAGCAAGCAGAAAGGTTAGCTAAAAGAAGATGCGTTGGCTGGGCATGAATTAACAATGATCATCTATTGTACCCTTGAACCAGAATAAATCCAGGAAAAGAGACACAAGTGAGGAGGTGAAGGAAAGGATGAAAGGAGGTTGCCATCCTAGCTTGGATAGCTTGGAAACATCAAGGATGGTGTAAGAATCTCCCAGATATGCAGTAGTTCACAAGCCTTAGCAGCTGCCAAAGAAAGAAAGATGATGGTTTGGGGGAGGCCACCCCTCCGGCTGCAAATCTTGTGTACCAGGATGCCTTAAGGGTACAGTACAAATGAGAAATACCCGCCACCTTAATCTGACACTTCCCTATGAAGAAAACCTGCTGATGTACATCAACACCTTGACTTCCATGCTCACAGAAGCCTTTCACTTCCCTTCACCTTGTCAAACATACTTCTACTCCAAGGCCCTGTGCCAGTTTAAGAAGAGAGTAACTTTGACAAGACCTCAACCTGGCTGCTGCTCAGATCCCAGCATGGGAGGAGGAGAAAACTTTGGACAAAGCCCCAGTTGACTCTCAATGAGATCCATACACTGAGGGACACAGAGAGGCAAGATGCTTAAGGAAGAGAGGGGTTGCTACAGACATAGCCTGTGTACACCAGACCAGCTGTTGAGTCCATGGTGGCACATTCACACTATATCTGATGTTTTCTGGAAGGGTCTCCATCTCACAAATATGTGTTGTATGATTAATCTGGTTGCTTCCTGCAGGAAAGACTGAGATTACAGAGTGTATGGCAGCTCGGGTAGGTATGATCAACACTGAGCTGCCAGACATGTGGATCTCCTCAAAGTCCTGACAGACTTCAGGCAGATTCCTCTAACTGGAGATGCTGAAGAGCTTAATGTACCAAAATGCTATGTAAAAACAGGGATTCATACCTTTGAGTGTACATTGGCAACACTTCCTTCTGGATGGAAAGGAACAGCTCAACTGGATGGAAAGAAAAAACTCAACTGCACGTTGCAGACTCAGCCCTGCCAACAACCAGAGCTTGTGAGTGTGCTGTGTTTTGGCAGCAAAAGGTGAGATTTTTATACACACCTCTCTCCCAGCTCTGCAGCAAAGTTTGGGGTGGTGGGGGTTGCGTTTGTGTGAGAGGGCTTTGAAATACAATTCAAAGCTCAGGACGGCCATGGCTTTATTCCGGTTCAGGAGGTGAAGGCTCCAACCATGCTTTTCTTAACACGAAGGGTCTCCTACCTGGCTGCATAATAACATTTCTGTGTCCAGCTGTTTTGTTTGGTTGCTTGTTTTAAGCTCTCCTCTGTTTAATACCTGGCTTTACTGGAGCACTGACAGAGACAGGCAGTTGAACCAACTGCCGCCCTGCTTTCTCTCTCCATTAATGAAGGCATGGGAGTGCTTCACTGACCTTCTAAATACAGAGGTTTCAAATTAAATTATAACATTGCTGATAATCAGCAGACCAGGGATTAAACTGATTGGGGCCCTGCCAGACTAGATTTAGCTTTCTTTAAGTTCTGCCCACAAATCAGGCTTGCCCATACCCTTGCTCTCAAACTTATAATGTGCACAAACACACAGAGGGAGGGCAAAAACCAAAGTACATTAGTGTTCAAAATTCTAATCCTTTCAAGGTGGAAATACCTAGGGTCTAGCTACCATGCCGTCTATCCAGCATCGGCTGTTAGAAGTGAAAACCTGAAAGCAAGTCATTTACATGAGGGTTTAAGAGGGATGGAGAGAAACTACAAGAGCAGGGATGTAATCAGTAGCACAGAGAAAGTCTGAAAGGAGCTTGTCGATCCCTATGAAATAGAGCAAGAGGCTTATTTAATTTTTTTTTCCTTGTGTGTGTAAATTTCCTAAACAGCTGACCTAAATGAGTTCTTACCACGATCAGATAGCCTAGGACAACAGAGTAATCCTTCTAATAGGATTACAGGCTGTGCTAAAGGAGACTTCAGGCTTTTCTGCTCTGCATTGTAATATGTACACATACACACACACAGATTTGTTCTTGGTACCTGTAAATCTGGCATTTTCCCCATTCACCCCCCTCATTACCCAGCTTTTCTCACCCCACTTCTTGTTTTCTCCACGACTACCGTAAAGAAATCTTGGACTGAGAAAGGAAAAGGGAATAAATCAAAGAGCTGAAATTATAAAATGGGACAGATGGAAGTGTGGGGAAATTAGCATCCAAAAAGGCCAGTTTCTGTAGGGTTCCAGGGGGACTGGTATTACCCAGTGCCAGTCAGCCTTTCTGGTGCTGTTCAGCAAGGCAGCGTAAAAACTCTGCCACTAAGATCTGCAGGCAACACAATAGCTGGCCGAGCAGCATACAGAAATTCAGCAGGAGGTCCCACAAAGCTTTGCAGACCTCCTGGTATGCTGGCCCTGTGCAAACCAAACACCTTAATAGAGGTAAACACAGAGGTATGCGTCAGGGAACAAACAAAGTAGGACAGATCTACCTCTGAACTGTGGGTGGAAAGCTTCAGGGAAGTGCGAGGGAGTATCTGTGCAGTGAGAACAAGAAAAGAAAGCAATGCACAGGCACACAAAAAAGGGGAGTTACTGCCTAATAAAGTAACTGACTGCAAGCTCCCAGAGAAGAATATAGTCAGTAGTGTCTTATGCAGTCTTTAGTCGTATGCAAAAGGGATGGAGAATGTGGCTTGTAACTTCAGACTGCACGAGACTGATGCTGGCGTTCTGATAACAGCTTTCACAAATACTTTTTTCAAAGGTTGCTAAGAAGCCCTTAGAGATGGTGTTAGAGAGAATTACAAAAAAATACCAGATGCAAAGGGAAAATGCCTTGCTGTGAGAGGCTAAGAGGAGCTCAATTTGTTTTATCAAAAAAAAAAAGGTAGTTATGGGGGATAGCAACTTGGCAACTTCTAGCAGCAAAGATCTCAAATATTGGAGAGGTTTCTGCTCACACAGGAAAAGGCATAACAAGAACAAACAGCAACTGAAACATAAAGCCAGGTGAACCCAAATGAGAAATCAAGCACACATTGGCAACAATGAGGAACAGGAAGAAAGGAAAGGATAGGTTTTTTGGGTGGTATTTTTTTCTTCTTTTGATGACTTCAAATTAAAACTTTGAAGACACTTGGAATTATCACCAGGAGACATCCTTCAGCCAAACACATTCCTGCATTCAATGCAGGAGAAGGCAAATAAAATGCACGATACGCAACATAGTGCTCCTTGTTTTGGGCTGTCTCTGGCAGGACACATCCCAGTTTTCCAACAACGTGTTCTCATCAACAATATCATCTCCAAAGCACCCTCTGCCCAGCTTCCAGGCACAACTACCTCACCCAAGGACAGGAACTAAGCTCTTCCACCTGTTACCTACCTACCAAAATGGGTTCTACTGAGAGGCTAATTTTTATTTTATTTTTTTATTTTTAAAAAGAGAATTGATGAAAATCACCAGAACATACACTGCATTTCTTTCAGTAAAGCAAATGAACTTTACTTACCAGAAAACAAAATGAGATCTCACAGCACAGGAAAGGGCTTTCAGATGAGAAGTTAATCCCCAAACCAACCGGAAAGGGAAAGAGGTTTGAAAGATTTAGAAGTGACTTGTGGTTTGCCCTGGAAAGAAGATGCCAGAGCCCTGGGCCAGGAGCTATACTGTGTCTGTGATTGAGTAGGTGACATATTACAGATGATGGTGGTTGCAAATTAATTGATGTTACATCGCATGTAAATCTGGACTACCTGGCCAAAACATAATGCTCTCAGAGTAGCTGAGAACTGCTGAAATATTTATAAGAATGAGATATTACTTTGGACAAGCTGATTCAGAGGACTGACTCCATTCACTCCCTCTACTTTCCTCCCTTTCCCCCAAACATGAAAGCTGCCTCAAAAGAGTGAAGCAAACGCTTTTCATTTCCACTTTAACAAAATGTTATTTTGAAATCAGAATTAATTCCACTTTTTTTGAAGCATGTAATCCTTGTGGGCTGCATAGCCTCAAATGCGTACCAGCAATACATGTTGCAACTAATAGCATCCCCCTTCTCTCCCACAGAACCATACAAGCCCCCTACAGAGTTACTTTTGAAGGGAAGAACAAGGTAAAGGCACCGGATCCCTTTTAAGATGTTGCAATAAACCATCAAACCCAGTCGTATGTTGGAGATTTACTCTAAAAACTATCACGTACACAGCAGTGGAAAGCTTGGCCATGAAGCTGACTCACGCTTTGTGAAGGGGAAATCGAGCAAGAGGAGATTCATTCCTGTCAAGAAAAGAAAGCACTGCTAGTGACCAGTCCTTTCTGCAGCCCATCTCCTAGGTGAACTAGGGGCCTAAAAAAAAGATAGAAAACAGCATGGAAATCCCTGCAGGGCTCTAGGCCTTTCTTGAAAAGTTCTTCATGGTGGGAAGGGAGGGGAGGTGCTAGGGGAGCTACAGTGATAACTAATCTGAGGAGGAGGAAATGAGAAAGAGAGAGGAAATTAAGAGAAGAAAACAGGTGAGGTGCTGAATGAAGAAAATCAAAGCAGGAGCAGGAGCCTCCCCATGTGCACTTGGTGTGGTCCAGCACCTTAACCTACATCTTTCTGAGCTTGTCCCTACCTAACATGCCTCCATTGCACAACAAATCTGAAGTCTCCATCCATCTATCTCCTGTCCAATCAGCCAGGCATCCCCAGCACCTACTTGCTCACACAAGCCATGTTTACCTTAGGTCTCAGCACTAGTTATGAAAATGTCTACACATGGTATTATTTGTAAGATATTTTATGGTTATATTGATAATGACAAAGGAATATTATCCATCTTATTCCTGCTACCCTGCTCTCCTCAGCAGAGCCATGGGACGCTTGCATTGTGAATGCAGGGAGCATCGTTCAAGCTGACCAAAGGCTGCCAACTCCCTCCCTGTTTTTCAACCCTGGCACTACAGTGGCTCTCAACTTTGAGCTTGCTGGCTTCTCAAGAGTTGTTTTTAGTAGGTCCCTTCCAACCCTAATGATTCTATGATTTTTCACCCTTTAGACATACAGAACTGCAGCCATTTTCTTCACCTTATAGCTACGTCAGGGCAGGGAAATAGCGGATGTTTTCACTCATGGGCCAGACACAAAGCAACAAATGTAATTTCTTGGGGTCTAATACACAGCTTTGTCCCCACACCAGGCTGCACGAAGGTTCTGTGTCCATCATCTACATAGTGGTAACAGCTGTGTCACATGCACTGAGGAATAACGAATACCCCACTTTTAGCTCTGACTTATCCCATCAGCTTTTGGCATTATGAACCAATTCTCTGAGCTAAATGAAGATTTTACTTGTGCTTGTTAACAAGTCCAAGATTTGAGAATAATCCTGACACCTCGTCATCGATGGCAATAGCTAAACTTGGCACAAGGAAAGGCCTGATCTCATTTCTTTGCTGGCCCATTTGGGTAGCTGGGGAAGAAGTCCAGTACCCTCTCACCTGCACCATGAGTATTAATTCATTCCAAGCCCAGGATCTGTCTCTCTTCCTCATTCCCCAGCTTCTTCCATCCCCAGCCAAGCATTATTTCTGACTAGCAGCACTTGCTGTGCAACCAAGATCCAGAAAAAAAATGGTCTTTTTCCAGCTCTAAGCCTCAGGGCCCTTCCTGGCAGCTCCCATCAGCAGCAGGTCGATTGCAGAAAGGGTTATTATTAAAACATCCTTTTCCCATTGTCTGGGGCTCTACCACAGCTCCAAGCCACACAAAAGCTCCTGGCTGTGAGAATGACAGTGGTAGGTGAAAAGCTCTCCCTGTTCTGCTGTCTGATGGGTCACACGTCCAGCAGGATCAGCACTTCAATAGCAACGCAGAGAATCTTTAAAGGCATTTGTTTATCGTCGCCATATGCCACCATTTGATTGCCTGAAAAGCTCAGGAAGGCACCGAGACACAATATCTCCCAGAGAGTGACAGTCGGGGCAGTCATCACTTGGTATTAAACAGACACCTTTAATACGGGTGGAAAAGACTACAAAAGGAGCATTAAACCAACAGTCACATCCCTCACTTGCCTCTTGTGCCTGTTTCAACTTCTCAGCCTGTCGTTAGGGACTGCCAGAGGTGACTGTATCACAAATGAGCAACACAAACAAATACAGGCTGAGAGCAGCTCCCACTCCCCCAGCACGTCGCTGGTGAGAAAAGCCCCCACTGCAGCACAGGGCAATGGGGTGCCCCTGCATCAGCTAGACACCTCCCATTTTCCCTAAAGATGATGATAAAACATGGTGGTTTCTTAGTGCAAGAGAGGAAAAGCACAGTTATAAGTTTGCTTTTGGATTTCTCATAGTTTCGCAAATGCATCAGTTCCCAGTTTGCTTATGCTGGGAAAGACATCATGATGGCCTCGCCTTCCATGGGCTTGTTTCCAACCACGGCTTCTAAAACTGGTAGAATTTTTTTAAAACCCCCTCCTGCCTCTCCAGAGAGCTGCTCTCCCACCTCACCCTAATTGGTTGGTATTGTTTTCCAAGAGAAACCAAAGACAGAAAAATGATTTTGCACTAAGTTCGGGTATTTTTCCCTCCTGCTTTACTTCCTGGATGGAGAGGCAAACCCCAGAAAATTCTGAACCATCCAAAAAAAAGCATATTCCTCAATACAAACACCCTAGGTTGGTTTAAAGAAGTGAAAAATTCTTCCTACTCAAACCTATACACTGTCAGAACTCCTCACAGAGTCATTTTGACAAGCTCAAACTATAAACTCTAAGGTTTGCTGCCCATTAATATTCTCAGATGGTTCCTCCCTTTATTTGATTGTTACCGAATGCAAACATTGGTTCTTCCAGACATTCTCGTGTCTCGTAATGAACAAAAAAAGTAAAGAAATCAGTTAAATAATCTAAATATCCAAGACCTTGCAAAGGGCCACTCAGTCTACCTATAACTAGATTGCCTGAGCTTATCATCCTCCCTGACAACTCTGTACAGGGAAACAAAAAGTATTTTTACTGTTTTGCACAACTAATTTTGCACATGGGGAAGCAGAGCTTATGAAATCATCACCTCCTCCAGCTTTCAGCATTAAACACCTCGGCTTGTTCACCCAAAATGGACAGGGAACTAATATTTGTGCAGCAGCATCACAGGGATTGCTCATGAAAGTCTTAGCATCCAGGCTGGATGGGTAAGGAAATATCCCAACATCCAGCAAGTCCTACCAGCTAATCTGGTCCCATGAGTGTTGCTGGAAGGAGCCCATGGGCCTCACTTGTTGTGCAGCCCTGTTATATCACCTGCATGTATTTATAGAGAACAGCAGCACTTTTTCCATTTGCCGTGAGGCACTATGAAAATCTACACTTTGCACTCGTAAGTATTTCTAGTCACTGTGGATGGCTGCAAGATGGACCAGAATTACCACGTGTCCCTCTTTACCCAATGGCCTGTGCTTTACGGTGAGATTTGGTTGACAGTGGTAGACAATGACATACATCAGCAAGGCTCTGCACTCCTGTGAAACTACATCAATAAACGTACAGCTGAGACAAGCGAGAGCAGGAACATAAATACTTATGATTAGATTCCTGTTGGCTTGAATGTTTCCCTGCGTAGTCTGCCTCTAGGCTGCATCTTCCCAGCTAAGTTAAAGCAACAGATATATACTCTGTCAGGGCTTTGATATATTAAAAAGGGAGGTGTCCGAGTCCACCTTAATCCTCTTTACGTGCCTCATTTTTAACCAGGTTTTCTCATAGAAGCCATCCCAAGGACACCTCCTGCAGATGAGTAAGGGGACCAGCACGTTCACAATGCACTAACAACTGAAAAGTGCAGGAATTTTGTACAAAAAAAAGGGCCTTTTTCTGTCTCCTCTCTCAAACATTGAGAATGACTGATTGCTGCCACTGCAGCTCCAATTCAACTGTGCAAACATCAGTCCCTGTGCCACGTGGGGAGAGCCAGTGACTGGATGCTGCAGAAACAAATGGAAATTTCACCTGGAAGAGAAGTGCATAAATAAAACTGATAAAAACTTTTAGGACTCTTGGAACGTGCATAATGTGCTTTATCAGAGACATTGGCTCCTACACTTAAACACTGCTAGCGGCTGCCAGGGAAAGAAAAATAAAAGGTCTCTTATAAAATTATTACCCTGTCACTTAAGTCAACAGCAGTGATACCATGATAGAAGCCAGCAGTTATGTCACATTGTTTTATCACTATAATTACATCAAGAACACAGTAACTGTCTGTGAGAGATAAGATGAGGGAAGCAGCTCTTCTGAAGCTTCCTGTTCACAGCACTGGGATTTGCAGACTGGTTTGGGGTTTGGACATTACATTCAATTACTGTCCTTGAGCTCTGAAGAGCCATGTCACTGAAGAAATACAACCAGAGGGCTCCCCTGACTCCTGATGCACATAGGTCTGTACAAGCTATCAAAGTCAATCCTTAGGATCACAAAGGACCAAATTAATGGAAGTCAGCCTCCAGAGTCCTCTGAGCTTCACTGGCAGCCCAGGCTCCTAAATGTCCACGGCAGGGTGGTGGAGGAGAATACATAGCCACACTGAGCAGGAATCAGACTTTCCTCAGGAAGAAAAGTTATATACCTGAGACTATATCTATTTTGCAGGCCAGGAAAGGATTTGGCATAAAAGCATTTCAGTGTAGCTGAGAGTCACAGGGAAAGACACCGAAAACTTTTCTGACCCCAAATGATCTGCAGTCACACATGAACCCAGACCTCTCTTACACTGTGACATGTGCACAGTGGCACAATCCCCGTGGGCGCCACTGACTCCCTAAATAACCCGACACCCTCCAAATGGGTGGGTAAATCCCTAAAGCAACACGAGATTGTCACTGTTTGTAGTTTTCTCGTTCCATATTTGCCCTTTGTTTGGGAATTCACTGCAATGAGGTTCCTTCAGAAACCTAGCAAACTCCCTGCTCCTATATCATGCTGACAACTCATCTGTTTTTATTCCTTTTTCCCATGGATCCCTCTATTTATTGTAAATTGTTCTGAGGCACCACAGCATACAGCACACAGTAAAACGGAGCCTGGAAAGCTGCAGTTGCTATAGCTTTTAGTTGTCAAGCGAGACTGTGAAAACAAATAGTAAAAATGAGTTTCAGAGAGTAAGTAGTTGTTTGGGTTTTTTTTTTAAACAGCAAAAGACAAGATAGGTCACAGACTATTGTAAAAAGAGAGAAGCTACCAGACTGGTGCAAAACTTGCTTTTCTACCATCCTCCCTTACTCAGAAATTCTTTGAATCATGCAGTTATTAGGCCTTTCCATACTTGGACAAACAGGATTCAGGCAATGGCTACATACAACAAGACTCTCCTGCATTCTGATCAGCAAGGGTGTTTCGATTGTAATTTGCTGTCCTCTGCTTATAGCAGGAAAAAACCTCACAACAGTTATTACCCTTTCACCCCAGAGTGACTTCTTTTCAGGGTTGGGTGGAGGTTGCCCTGCAGAGTCCAACACACTGACACTGGCACTCTCAGCAGGAACACTGCTGGAGAGGACAGTCATCAGCATGGTGGGCACGTGCCTGGGAGGACTAGGCTGACAACTAACTCATCTTCTACAGAAGATGCTGTCCACCTTTCAGTACTTCATTAGCACCATTCTAGGCTGCAGAGAAGTGCCAAATGAACCTCAGTGCTGAGGAAGATGCACATGGGGACCAACTTCTCCAGCAGGCATACTGCAGAGGGAGATGGTGCTGGGGAAAACAAACCTGTTTACTGTTTACCACCCTTTCCACAAAAGTTTGGAATAAAATATCCTCTTGTCTGAAGTTAAGAGCAACAGTGCTGTTAAGGATGATCTGTCATGCCACAGAACTTTATCACAGTAATTACATCAGGAGCAAGTTTACAGTTTGAAGAAAGAAGAGAGATTAGAAAAAGCAATCCACCAAAACAGCAGCAGTGTCACAGCTGAGAGATATGCAGAGAAGAGAAATGCATTATACGGGAGCAGTTGAGAATGAATTCACTGTGGAAAGGGCTACAACTCGCTAGAATACGTTTAGAGCGCTGGTGAGCACGTCGTCTTACAAGCATGCAGTCAATGGTTCTGCAAGCACAAGATTTCCATTTGGATCCACATGTGTACCTTTGCTAATTACGCAAATAGATTTCCAGAGGGCCATCAGAAAAATACAGAAGCACCCAAAGATTCTTCCAGCCTCCCAAATAAATTAACCTAATCAAAATCCGTGACAGCTACACAGACTGGAACAGTCACGCATCAAGAGAGGATTGTGCTGGCATGCTTCTTGACATCTCAGATTAACAGCACAACCATCACACTGAATGCTTGACCTGTCAGCAGCTCAGGGAAGCGACCTCTGTGGTTTTAAAGCCTTGTGCAAGAGCACAAGGGAATGCTGAAATGGGATCTGGCCTGTTCTCAGTACAACAGAAGCAGAGACCAGTGAGACAACATGCTTTCTTTGCCCAAAGAACAAGGGTCATGCATCATTGAAACAAAAGGTTCTCTTTTTTTGGTATTTTTCTCTTCTTTCCTTTTCTCTTGAACTCAGAAAATTCTTGAGGGGGAGCATCACACAGTGCTTTTGAGATAAAAATGAAGGTCATTACAGTCAATCCAGTGGTAAGTTCCCAGCAGTAATAGAATTTAAGGCTATATCCTCTGCTCCTGAGCCACCCCAGTGTCTTGCTTATCATGGAAACTTTCCCTGCTCACCTTGTGTGACCTATCAGGCATTCACTGAAAGAGCCTTATGTGGGATAGAGGCTTGGAGAGAACGGCTAGTAGGGATAGTCACATGGATCATGGTTATCCAGAGGACATATGGAGCAGGATATGTAGAAAGAAGGACCATGCAAGGCAGCACAGATGGTTATAGGCTGATGCAGGCAGTAAGGCTTTCTCCTAGACAAAGTCTGGCTCTAGAAAAACTGCTGCACACTGCAAAGTGCTTGACAGACCTAGGTACTTCCACATTCCTTTCACTGAGACCTAGCCCTGGTGTGCCTTAGGAAGCCATGAAGCACAAATGAGCAAGAGCAGGAACAGAGAGCATAACTTGCTATTTTCATAAGAAACCACCCATTCATATAGGTTATGAGTTTGACAGTCATTTGCAGGGCATGTTCTGCAGTTGCACCCTTACCTTTCTTGTTCAGGAAAGCACAGAATGGAGACCTCAGTGAAATTGGCTGTTGGCTTTTCCCAGGCCTGGACAAAATGGCCATACAGCCTCCAAACTAATCATCAGCCCAGTAACAGAGATTCCTCTCTCTTCCCTATGCTAGGCCTTGATCTTTTTTTCCCAAGCAGTTCTAAATGGCACACATCAGTTAGCAGACTACAGTCTCACCTGCTGCCTGCTATGATCCTGGATGCTTTCCAGACCAGCTCCGGGCCAGAGCACAATACAGAGAGAAAAAAAAAAATGTTTCTCAGAAAATTGTCTTATTATTGTGACAGATGGGTTCAGTCATAGCCCTCTGGTTTGATACTGCATAGTATCTCTAAATGCTGGTCAGCCAAGGATTCCCAGCCCTTTCATATTCAATGCCCAGGAAAGCTCTCTGCCATCCTAATCAGTGTTACAGAGGCACAGCCCCTCTGATTGTCAAGGAACTTTATCTCAGAGCCTAAACTGAGCTCAGAGTGAGCACATACCGACATTCACTGTTGTCAGCTGCAGCTGGAGGAAGGCACAGAAACAAGGGGTTCACATGTGAGTAGAAGCATCATTAAACTGAAAGTAGATCTAGGGCCCAGTTCACCTAGGAAAACAGCCCAACATCCATTCATCCCCTTACTGGGAAGCTTTTATTCATGCTGTTTCAGGCAACGGTTTAAAGGTTATAAGGAAGCCCTTCAAAGACACTATAATTTATGGCAAAAACTTTTTGGTGCGCAAATAAACAAATAGAGAAACAGACGGATTAGGAATGGAGTCAGGACAAGTGAGGGAAACGTTTTAGGAACAATTTGCAAACAGCAAACACTTAGGTTTTGTTGTTATCCAACCTCCTATCTCAAAAGTCATCAACAGAGCAGCAAAAATAGCATTTTACATGTATGTTTGCAGAGGGCAATGCTGTAGGAAGTGAGCTCTCTAGCAGGATAAATGCATTACTTGTTTATTAAATACATGGTAGACTGAGGTAGGATTTATGATACAACATGTCAAGTAAGTTGGGAGTGTAAATAAACTAGCCAGTTTTCAAAGTGTTTCTTTTTTTTCAAAAACCCTTCCTAATAACAATATGCTCATGAGAGACCTATTCTCTAGTAAGCAAGCTTCAGCTATGAGATCTCAAAATGCCTTCAGATACAGTGTGGGTAGTTCCCCCCACATCCATCACAAAACCTCTGCTGCAGTTGTGGCTGGGGTGCAGGTTAGCTGAAGCTTTTCCAAAATCCCACTGCACCCTGAGAGCCAGACCAAAGGCTGGTGTCAGGATGGAGCTTTATCCCTATGCCTGTATTACACAGCTGAATGTAAATCAGTGTTGCTAAGGTCCCATCAATTCCAGAACAGGGCTGTTAAAGCATTGGGCAGGTCCTGCTTGCTGGAGCAGCAGGGAGAGCATGTTCTCCGCAGAGTTTTTCTGAGAGGCAAGAGGAAAGCTGGCTTAACCAGCCATCACAGGTTTTTAAAGCCATGAGTGTGTATACCCTAGGATTCAGATGGGTGCACGCTAAAGGAACAGGCACGCCAAGGTTGCACCTGCCACAAGGATTGTTTCTGATTCCCTTCAGTCCCAGATCCTCTCTAACATAGCAGAGACTAGGTTGCAGCCTAAGTTGCAGCTAGCTTCAGGACAGCAGGGGCCCCATTCTGTCTGCATCTGGCTGTGAAGGACAGATTCAAAGCCTATGAAGTCTTTCTGGTCTTCAGTGCTTTACAATTCAAACACTTCACTTCTATAGCCCACTGAGTTTGTAAAAACGATGTCACATCCCCCATAACAGCATCACTTGGACTAACCTGCACCATCCTGACAGCCTCTGGTCAAGGCCCAGAAAGGCTAACAATATGCTTCCCATGCACATTCTTTGACAAAAGCAGAAGCTCTCAGTACCCAGGGCTTTCAAGCCAATTCTTTCACTCAGGCTTTAATCTCCAAAATCAATTAAAAGCAAGGCAAATAAACCCCAGAGATCCTCTCCCCTGGGTTTCTTTCAGCTTCACAGGCAGGATAAAAATTATCCTTCATAATATCACATTGAAAGCACGTATTGCAGATGGCTGTCACTCAGTCATTAACTGCAGTTTTGCAATTCCACCTGTTGCTCTATGAGCCAGGATGATTTGTGCATGCTTGATGCATGAGTAACATACAGGAGCACTCTGCATCCCTTCTGAAAAGCCATTATAGATAAAACAGTCAGATCCCTGATAAGGCTTCAAAAGGCTTGGGAGTGTATTGCCTTTAAAAACATTGCCAGCCCCCTCCCAAGATAAGTCTCACTCAAACTTGACTAGCACCCAGGCTCAGCCAAGCTTGCTTTCACACTCCAGAAATCTGCTTCTCATTGCTGTGGCTATACATGTCATCTTGTCTGAAAAGCAAGGACGTATGAACAGGGAAGAGGCAGAACCCAGCTTTTATTGTAAAATGTCTCTTTACTCACAAACCAAGGAGACTTTTGTGATTGCTAGATGCAAGGCACAAGTTAACAGACCTGGTGGGTTTTTACTTGACACTAAGCTGAGTCATAATGGAAATTTTAACTCAAATCTTCACCTTTTGATACTGTCAGGTGTCACCTCCTGGGTAGTTTGCATGCAACACTGCAGCGTTGAGTCACTGCATTCATTGTATATCACGCTGTGACCAGTCTGCTGAGATTACTTGTGTGGATGCATGACAAATTATTTTGAGATTCACCATTAACAGACAGTTGCTAGCCTCAGCTACAAGGGAATATTAGTACACCTCTCATCTGAGAAGTTAATGCCTATTTCTTGCTGCAAGTGGATGGTCAACTAAGCCACGTTGCATGTCAACATCTGGAGGAGAGAGGAGTGTAAACTATTAAGACTGATAGCTAGACTCTTATTTCTTTGGCACTTTTATAAGAAAGTACCATTCTTAATTTTTGAGATATCTCCTTTTGTGAAAGGTGCCACTACAACTTCATAAACACAGGTCCTATGTTCCTTAACACATCCCTAACGCGTTTCTGAGTAATCCCTTCAACTAGAGTTGTAGAGACACCAGCTTGTTAATTATACCAAGATAAAGAGGAAATTTGGCAATTAAACTCCTATATTTTGCATATGTCCCTGCTAGGCTTTTGATAACGCTGTCTGCTGCCTCAAGGCAACATTCCCCTACACAAGGTTTCCTGGAGACATGCTGCTATGACTAAGCTTTCCATCATTGCCGTGTAATCACAGGCTCACACCAGGAGGTAAAGCTGCTCGGACTGTGGCAGCCATTGTAACTTGAACTTTCCTCGCAGAGCATCTTAGGATGAGTTTCTCTAGCTGCTGAAAGCTTGGTAAAGCAGCTTTTAATGACTGCCAGCGGGAGCTGGTACAATTTTTTTTGCCCCTTCACCTAAGGGAGGTGAATCCCAAGGACCTATATTTGTGTGTGTTGGTTCTGGTGGTTACTGAACTGCCATCACTGGAAAAGGAGAGGAGATGGGAAAAGCAAAGCTGGCAATTTCAGTCTGCTCACACGTGCACCAAGCCTCCCTGAGCACACACTAATATGCAGATAAATGTACAGTACACGCTTATTCCACTTCTTGCCAGTCTGTGCCTATTCAAGTGAAATCAGAGGCCATTAGGGTGACCCGAGTACAGTATTTAAGTACTGCTGTACTTTTGCTAGCAAAGAGCAGACAAGCATGAAGGACAATATGGGAGCAAAAAGAACAAAAGACCAAGTATTTTGCTGCAACATTTCCTCTTCTGGTTCAACAGTTGCTGCAGCACAGAGGATTTCACTAACCCTCATGAAGCAGCTGCTATGTACCACCAGTAGTGACAAAAAAAAGCAAAAACCCTGTCCTATTCCTAGTCCCCAGCATGTGCTTCCCAGTAAAAGAAGTAAACGCTGAACTGAGGCAACAGGACATCAGTGAAATCTACGCCAAAGAACAGGTTAAACCTCTCCACATCCCAATAACATTAAAGATCTGTTGACAGTGCAATCCTGTAAATGGTTTGATAGTAAAAGCATAAACATCATGCATGGCTTGTTCCACCAGCCCAACGAAGCAAAAAAGGGCTGTTTCTTGCTTTGTTACCTCAATCACGATCAGGAGGTGTATTCTTTTCTGAAGATCAGGAGAAAGAGGATGCAAGAAGTGCAAGAGATAAAGGACTTCGGTATTGCACAATGTGGCCATTCAAGAAGCTGAACTAAATTTTCATTATAACCTGATAGTCTTTATAAAAAGAGACAGCAATTCACCACCTCAGAATAATGAGGAAAAGCACTCGATCTGAATTGTCCATAAATACTCTGTACTTTGAGGCTTTGCACTGCTCAACGTTGAAATGCACTTTAAAAAGAAAATAAAGACATGAAGGGGAACAGAAGATGTATCCTCAGGGGTAAATACAACATACCTTGGGAAAAGCAGGAAAACAAATATCTTCCTATCCATTCAACGTCTTGTAAGCATTTGCCTTATCAAGAACTAATTAGCAATGTGAAAAATGATGTTTCTTATTGTTGCAAAAAATGGTTTGTTAGAAGCAACGTTTGCTACAGTGAAATTTGACTACATTGCAGTGTGACAGGCACATGCCTAATCTATAATCCTCGTTAGTGCTACACAGGCTGCTGCTTCCACCAGGGTTCAGATATCCCTGTGCTCACTCTAATGCAGCGGCACATGAAAGCCCCCTGCTGCGATCAGGGGTCTGTTGTACAAAACACCATACAAATACTCAATAAGAACAATAAGAACTCCACGAACAATCAGCCAGATGGGCAAGACAGACAAAGGCAGGAGGAAAAGTATCATGATCTCTATTTTTTGTACAAGAAGCTGAGCCACAGAGAGGCGAGTGTGTACTTAGAGCCAATCTGCTGTGTTGGTGATATAATCAACATACCTTTCTTGTTTACCTATACGTGCTAGGAGGTCCTGATGCCTTTGTCATTCCCAGAGTTAACTGCACAAGCTCCCAGCCTTGTGTGTGTTCAGATTTGACAACAAGCAGCAAACCCAGCCATTCTCCTCTAAACTCCCACACATGCCACACCACCAATAACTGTTAGAAAGCCAGCTAAATGAAAAATGAAACACATCGGTGATACTTAAACACATATTCAAGCCCTTGAGTCAGAGCAGACATGAATCCTTAAATTGATCTTCAATTCTGTTCATCCTGAAGCTCTCTCTGAAAGACAGTGCTTGTGTCCTGCCCCGATGGATCACAAAATTAGGCAGTTCTGGGATTTGCTGTGTGGAGATTTTCCAGCAGTATCACCTACCAGCTCCTTGCCATAGAATTACACGATCCCAGTCTAAGCATCCCTTGGGGAGCACCATAGAGCAGGACAGGCTCCATTTAGCAGGAATTTTCAGGACATTCACAGCATCATAAGTCACACACACAGATCTGCATCTTGTCTATAATGCTGCCTCCAGAGACATACCCTGGTACAAAGCAGCTTAAAAGAAGCTTCGAATGTAATGCATCAGAATGTCCTGCTCTGTTTGCCTGAAGGAAAAGCCTTTCCTGTTTCATTTAAGGACACAGGTTGTTACTTCACAGTTGTAGGGTGCCCTTCTATAAATCAGGTTCTGGCTTGTGTGGTGCAAGCAGGCTCTTTGGCCGTTACTAGAATAGGGTCAAAATCACCAGATTTAGAAGGGATAAAAAGCACACCCTTTGTATTAGACGTTATTCTTACTGTATCTCCCCACAACTTTCCCTTTTATTATACAATATTTGCACCAAGCAGTTCTCCTTCTACCTGACCCAATACAAGGGAATGCTGGAAAAAACCTGAGCAGAATCCATGTCAGAACACAAACCAGTCACTGAGTCACCTTAACGTATGCTTCCCACTAACTCCTCCTTCCTCTCCCATAGCACATGCATTGTCCAAGGGAAAGTAAAATGGATCCCTCAAGGTCTCAATGATACATTTACCCCTAGGAAAATAAAGGGAATTGCTCAATACAGTACAGCCCAGTATACAGAAACCAGCACTCCTGCCCCTCCTAGCCCTCCCTCCATGGTCTCTAACCACATCGATAGCTTCATTCTCCTGGGAATATGCAGGAGAGCTGATAGATCTAATAGTATGTTTCACCTTTCTTGCAATTACTAGGAGAGCCAGGGGCTGGTATCAAACTAAGTTCTACCTTATCACCTCCTCACTCCTTCCCTCTTGCTTCCTCTCAAGTAGATGTTTCACTGTCAGCTTTGCACAGCCAAATACTTTACAGATCTAATAAGAGCAGACAAACAATGCCTATGTCTGAATGATCAGCTGATAACTACACATGTGGTCTTTGCCAAGTTTTTTTTGATCACAGAAGCCCAGTTCACCTTTCCTTCACCCCAGCATCCCACTGCCAAAGCCCACAAATCATATCAGTGAAGAAAAAAAAAAATTTAGCCATCAAATTGTCTGCCATCAAATGGCTGCTAAATAATGCAAAGAAATGAAAACAATTTGGTTTGGATGATTGATTATAGGGAAATTGCTCATACCTCCAAAATGTGGCACCTCCAATCACATCTTTGTTTCATTTGTCAGCAAAGAAATTAAGCTCGTCTTCTGGCACACAGCCTGTGCTGTCCTATTAGCTACGTTTGGCACAACACCACGTTGCTTTGCAGTAGTCTTGCCCCTCCTCAACACCTTATCTTGCCCCACTAGAGCTGCTAAGTAGTGACCTCCTGGGACATGAGGTCTGTCTCCAGTTTAGCAGATTACAGTGGCTCAGCTCTTCCCTGAGGCAGTTCTCCCAGCTGCTTGCATTAAACCCAAATGACACTCACTCCAATCAGCACAAAGTGTTTGCAGCCTTGGAAAAGTCAGGAGGACACCCAGCACACCTGAGGATTTGCAGTCCCCTTCAAGAAGGTCTTCCCAAACTTATATTTCTTTCCTTCACCTTGGTGCAATTATGCAATTATAAACAGAGATATGACCTTGAGAGCTTAAAAGGAATATCGGTAACTGCCTCACACATGGAAAAGCGCAGGGATGAAAGAGGTACATTTAAGTCAATAAAGAGCAGAACACAGTCCCACTGGCATAAAGTACTTCTCTTTGCCTCAGCTCCTAAAAACCAGCAACAAAAGGGATCTCCTGGTTCTGGACTCTGCTATGACAGGCAGGCGTTCCCTATGATCCTTTGAATTAATTTAGCAAGCTCCATTTTAAAAACAAGTTCTGATTTTTGCCCCCAGCATTCCCATTATGAAAGGCTGTTTCAGAACATCGCTGTTTCAACAGTTTGAAACTTTCTTTCAATTTCTGCCTAATTTATGCTTGGCCATTTATATACTCATGATTTTATAGCAGTATTGTTCTTTAGTTTAAAGTGTTCCCTTTCCTCCTGATGTTTGCTCCACAATGATGTATGAACAGAGCTGTCACATAAAGCACGTTTAACCTAGTTTTGCCATTAAAGGATAAAGACTTTATCTAATTATATATGGGTTTTTAACTCCTCAAGGAAGAAGCTGTGTTTTTGCATTGTGCTTAATTATAGATACATATGGCAGGAAAGCATTTTATGGGGTCATCAGAGGCAGGATTGAATATACTTAAATAACTATTTTTCCTAGTAGTTTTTTTGTCTAGCCCATTCCTAAAATGCACTAAGAAAGGGGATACCATACCTTCCCCAATGAGCCTACTTCAGTGTTATCTGTGTAGAGATTAGAAGAGTTTTCCTAACAAACATCTTAAATCATCTTCTTTATGAATTCAAATACTTTATTTTTCTTATACCAGTGACCATGGAAAACATCTCATCACTAGACTTTTTAGAAGTACTATGTATGTGTAGAATGACTTACTGCTTCCCATTTCCATCATTTCTCTCTTAAAATGAACAAATGCAGTGCCTTCAGTCTTTGTTCACAGGACACATTTGCCTAACCTCTTATCATTCATTTATTTTGTTTTCTCTTTCTGGACTCCTTCTCCAGAGAAAATGGGTGTAGGCAAAGTTTCACATCAGTTCTGTACACTCACACTTGGCTGAAGCTCTGCCAGCAGGTTATAATAATTACCTCACATATCTGGCAAAGAGCACTCTTGTTAATACAGTATTGGACACAATGAGTTGTTTTGCAGCAGTATCGTGGGGTTGATTCATATTCTGCTTGCGAACTGGTACAGCCGTAGTCCTCTCCTGTTTCATTCCATATTCCTTGTTTTGTCTTTGTATATTCTGCTTTGCCTGACTAAGAGGAGTGCTTTGCACTTGTCTTAATTTCATCTCTTTTGCTTTAAGGCAAGATCTCTCATTTGTAAAAACTGTTGTAAATGCTGAGCCTTTATAGGAAGGTTCCATATTTACCTGCCACAATGACAGGTAGCATTTAAGACCTCCAGACAATAAGGTTATGCTGCAGAAGCATGCTACTCTCCAGCACAGCTCAGCCAGGATGTGGATGCAAGCTCCACACCTAGTTACATTGCTCTTCCAACTAATATTCAAGTAAAGTTCTCATAGTTTTTGATTACTTCCCCCGAAAGGGATCAAATACCATTTCTTGAGCAATCTTCTCCGTGGTATTATCTTGTGGGATTCTACAAGATCTGCTTTTCAGATCTTTTCTTCAACAACTTGAACCTTCCCACCCACCACAGGACACTTCCTCCCTACTTACCCTTGCTAACACCCTAAAATCAGCCCCACCTTTGAAGTGGGACCTCCACTTTCCTTGGAGCAGTCACATGACACTATCCAAAGCTC